>NC_043983.1:18762320-19362320 GCF_902150065.1 Myripristis murdjan | reverse complement strand
AGCTCGTTTGGTTTGGTAATATTACGTGCTGTGACAGGGTTTCCATATTCCCTTTCCTATGGGAATGCTCAAGCATATGTAGTATTCAGACTGCCCTTCAAATGACACCAGTAAATCATAATAACATGGCAGCATAAAGAAAGAAAAACATGCACACACACACCTCAGCTGCAGCATTTGACAGTTTGCTCCAGCCCCAGTGCCAGAGCCCCATTGTAGGATGATCACACTGTCCATATTCTCACATATTAAAATGTAGCCCACAGTGTTTGTTGGGCCCAGAGCTGCATTCATAATATTAATCAGAAAAATGAATGTGTCTGCTGCCAGGCTGCCACATTCATTGAATGGTATATAAAAGCGTTTGCAAGCACTCAATCATGAATCACATCTTATCTCTAGAAGACACAGGAAGTGAACGCTACGTTCTCACAGCGTCAGTCAACAAAATGTGACTGAATAATCAGAATGCTGTGAAGAAGGACCTTATGTGCATCATGAAAAGAAAGACTGAAAACATGTAAGATGATCCACTAGCAGTCCTAGCGCTATTAGCCAACGTCCATTCTTAGTTTGGTATTATTCCACTAAGACTAGAGGAAACAGTTGTCTTTTGAGTTGACAGAGTTGAAACATTTTGTATGTCCATGATGTCAGCTAAGCAAAGGCAGGACATTTTCTCCTAGTTTGCAAGTCAACATTGACTGCCCACTCCACAGTATCCTTTCTCCCCCCTGATAGGTTGCCAGGCTCCAAAATGTTCAAAGTCATAATACATTAATTTAAATGAGTTTCATCCTGGGTTTCATTGATTAATTGCATAGATATTCAGGATTTAAGAGTTTTTATTTGTCACATACACTGTAATACTTGTACAACATGCAGTGAAATGTGATTTCTGGTTGGTTTCCAGAATGTGCTAGCAAAAATAAATACTAAAGATAGAAATATACAAGATACAATGTAAAAGATAAAGATAAAAGTAGAAAAGATGTAGAACAATATTTGTTGCAGACTCACATAGTAGTTGTCTTGATTATTTTAACAGTCAATTGGAGATTTATAGAAATAAATTCATAGGAAATAGCACCATCCAGTGGCAGAAAGGCCACACTGCAACGCCCCTTTTTAAATACGGGGCTTTACCTGTGGGGGCACTGTTCTGGAAACAGCTGATCTCAGGGCTGACGCTGTCTCAGCACATTATTTGGCATGCAGTTAATCCTCTGCAGTATTTGTGTATGGGAAATAAGTTCATTCAGCTAGATTACATTACAACAGCTTCTTGCTCCACATGCTTCCTTAACATTTTTCTCCAGTGATTGACATCAAGTTGGACAAACCACAGGAGCCCCCAACTACTGAAGGCGGCTGCTCCTGTTAATGGTCAATACCACACTGGAAAACATCATTTACACCACATGCTTCTTATGTTGCTTCCCATTGGTTAACCTACGGTTGAGTTTGCACCTTGAAAATTGGCCTCTTTACTTGATTATCAGTGATTGGTTGGAACTAGCAATACATGAATTTGGTTATAAAGTAGTGTAGCCTACTTTGTTGATGAAACTGCCAAAAAGTCTTAAAATTTGCACACATACACAAAAAAAGAGAGATCAACATGTGAAAAAGGTCCCCAGTTTGCATATGTGTATACTTTTTTAAGGAAAATGTTTCCACATTTTCTTTTGTATTTTTGTATATTCAGGGAAATCTCTCTGGAAAGTTTTTTGTTTGTTTGTTTGTTTGTTTGTTTGTGTAAATGCCGATAACCAAGTTCTGTATTTGAGAGCTGGATTGAAACTGACAGTCTTAGAGGTTACAGGACAGACTGAAAAGTAACATCTGAGTATCTAATGCATGCATAGTTTTTGAGCATAGGTACTGTCTACCAGTGTACACAAGTTTGAATATATAAATGCTAATATTACACCAGTGACTTAATGCACTCTGATAATGACTAGTCAAAAGTCCATTGTTTATGAATACTGTTGAACTGGATTTGTATACTTGACTTTAGAATATCTTTTGTCATGTGTGTGTAAATGTATGCTTTCTGTATAGGCAACGTTAGAATGCAGTCATAGAGGGCCACTGCCAAGTCGTGTCATTCTAGAAACTCATGTTCTTGCCACATTACTGACAGACCTTTGTCACCATTTAGGTTATCATTTGTTTGCAGTATGTCATAGGCTTCCCCACTCACATTTATGTGACATCTGCTGTTGCATTGTGTGATGTCTTAGTAGCTGTGATTATGATAGTCCGCATACAACATGTGAGCAGTGGACAGTGGGACTCTGCCTGGAGAGTCAAAGCCCTTGCCTTGCCTCACAGGGGAACACAAAGTTCCTTGTGTGGTGATCTGTATACTGTAATTTATGTTCTGTGAAAATCAGACCTTCACATTTTGAAGATCAGCGCACCATTTAAACCTGGTGATCTTGATGTTCATAGCTGTTCATTGAAGTTTCATTCCTGTCAAACAAAGAAAAGACTAATTTGCACATGTAGACCTTTCAGGTTAATATGAAGTTATGAAAAGCTTCATTGTAAATATACAGTCACATATATCAAGTTCAGTTGTCATACAAACTGTCACGTGATGTGTCCCCACTAAGATGAGGTTTACTTTGCTGCTTGTGTTAAAATTGTTACTACTACTAAAGTTGGCATTATGCAATGTTGCAATGTTGTTTAAACTGAATCTGGTCTTATTTTTAGAGCCAGGTATCTTAATGTACTGGTAATAAGGACAACCAGTGTTGAGAACACTACTATGATTTGAATCGTCTTTGAAGTGATATCTTACTGCACTTTTTAAGAACATGTTTTAGAATTAGAGTGAAAAGTGTAAGTCTTACAAACACGGTAAAATTACCATTATCTCCATAATATTTGGAGTACTGTGTGTTGGACGTTAGTGTAGAATAAAACATTTATGAATTCTTCACACATTTCCAAAAGAGGAGCACTCTTGTGAATACTAGTGAACCTTTCTAACCCATGTAATGAGCCAAATAGTAAGAGGCTGAGTTGGATCCAACACCACAGGAGATCTTAGCTGGAACACACACTCTTTTGGTGGTTTGGGAATGACAAAGACTGGTTGAATTGCAGACGCTGAATTATAGAGCAACCCCCTTGAGGTGAACAATTGACGGTATTTAATTGATTTTTGTTTTGCCACTAAATATTAATACCAATGCTCCTTGACAACTGTTTGATGTTATGTGAAGAAAGATCTGGAGATGACTTTTAAAAGAGGCTGCTTTAGATTAATATTAGCAAGGCGTTTGTTTGCAGACAGCCTAGGTTGAATGTCCCACCGAAATTCTCAAAAATTGAATGGGCAAAAGAGTTGCAGAGGCACATGACTATTCATGTTTGGGCACCAGATGAACTACAAAACGTGAACTGCCATATTTAGTGTACCTACGAACGCCTGCTCATATGTACCAAAACAAACAGGTGTATCATTGTGTATCAGAGCTCTGTATTGCTGCCTCATCTTTGTCTCTTCTGTTTCTGTGCAGAGTTATTTATTATCCTGAAACAGGAATGTATTGCTCTCACTATTGACCACAGAGCCTTGTAAGAAGAACACTTTTGGGGGGAGGGCAAGGTAATGGGTATTTATTTTTAATTACGGACAAAATGATTGATCAGTTGCTATATAAACTTGTTTGTATTTGTACTTGTTTGCAAAGCCCCTTATATGAGAATTGAATTCACCCTTGTTTCCCACAAGAATAGGACCACTGTAACATTTCTGTGAATGGACCAATGTTTCAGTGATGCAGCAACAAATGTCTTTGCGTGTTGGGGTCTACGTTTGAGGGGGGAGGCCACGGCCATTCCTTGAGAGTGTGTATGTTCTGTCACAGCTCTGCACAGCAGACCTGATTAATTCAGAGCTGGCTCTCCATTCACACTGTATAGAGATCAAGCATGTCTCTCCAAATGATCAATAAAGATGTCTTATTACCAAAGTCATGCAGAGTTTTTTTATTCTGTGACTTTTATAAAAGGCTTTCCTCTTCAGCTACATGTGTGGAGTGAGGATTTGTGCTCAGTCTTTGGGGTGCACCATGATAAATGCAGAAACATTACACTGACCCGTCAAATTTAAGATGCCCTAAAAACATAGTGAAACCAAGTGAAATTTCTCGTTATTTTCTCCGTTTTAGTGTTTTCACATAGCATAACAACTTGATGAAGAATGTAACTAGATGAGGTTCACCACATGTCATGCATTAAGATATGGTTGGATCAACTGCCTCAGAGACAAAAGACTTGAAGGAAGGAGCGAGGACTGGAGCACACTACCCAACGTGTATACCTTTATGGTGTGTTGAAATGTTACTCTGGAATTTGCTTGCACAATAAAAGCTCCAGTCCTCCCTCTTTCCTTGACAAAAAAATTCTTTTTGGCCTGAAAATAAAAAACAATCTGGTAAAATCACCCTTGTCAATGTTAAAAAGTGAAATGACACCTAGCCAAGAAGAAATGATCATTTCTTTACTTTTGCATTGTGATTCTGTACATTCTGTACGTTGAAGCAATAGTCCATCAGTGTTAAACAAGGCTTTGTACATGTGTGGGCATGCATGTCCTGACACACTGAGCTGTTTTATAGTTTGACACAACAAATCTTCATGTAAGATAGAGTTTCCACCAGTGATTACAGGTGATGTTTCATCATACATGTGTGCCATCATATTTCCCTTCAGGTCTGTTGTGCTTCAAATCTGGAATACAACGAGGTGAGCTATGGAACAGTTTAAAGACATGCAGGTGGGTTAGACATTGGGATTCCTGGGAACAAAATAGCCACACATACATTTCTACATACCTGTAGTACCATGGGAACTCAAGTTTTCAAGTCACTGGAACAGGCATACTCAAAGTAATATGCAGATGCTTAGAGAAATGGGCAACGTGGCAGGAAGTGAGTTGTGTAATTGTTCTGCTATGTAGGCTCCCCACCAGAACTCTGCTTTCAAAAACATGTTTGTGGCCCCTGATCTGATAATTGCCACACAGGCTTTGACACAATCTGACCAGAACAGCCTGGATTGGGAGTTTTTCCCTGCTCTGCTCCACCCTTATTCCCATGATTGGCACTGCCAGGGCTATCCTGGGCTTTAGTAAATAGACTGAGAATTGGAGAATCGTATTATGCAATTTGTACAACTGTCTTTAGCTCTTTGTGGGTTTTTTTGCCTTCATGTTGTATTCCAGGTTGTAGCTTTGACAGGCAGTGTTGTTGATGCCAGTTCATTCAGAACTTAGATGTTGCTCCATCCATGGATAGCATTATGGAGAAAGAGGTGAGGTTGGGCATAACTTACTGGAGTCCAAATGGTATTAGAAGGCAAAATCACACACCATGTATCAAAATATGACTAAGTGTATCCTGCTCTCCGTATTTCACAGGCATGCAGTTCAAAAAGCCTCTTATAGCCTGTTGGCCACCAAACCAGCATGACAAGAAACCAATTTCTTGCTTCATTCAGCGTGTCTGTAAATAACAGCCAAATAGAGCAATGCCCTTACTAGTGACCTTGTTTTGAGATTCCGTTATTTTATCCAACATATGGCTACTTTCTGTTCCTCTTTGAATGGTAAGCACGACTGTGCCAGCATATGTGCATATTAAATGGTTGAGGATTTAAGTACAAAATGGCTGTGTAAATTTGAACTGATCTGTGCCTATAAGGTAACACAAAAGGAGAAAGTCTATTTCCATATTATGATGACCTGATACTTTATTCTAATAACCTCTTACATGGATTACTGTCCAGATGCTCCATGAATAGAGTTCATAATCCATTTTCATGGATGGATAAGTCTATTGTGACATATTATTGTTCTTTATCATGTCCAGAGAAGTAATATTCACCACATTACAGTATTCAGAAATCTTCAACTGACATCAGTTTTATTTTGTCACTTTAATACTTACTGTGCCATGAATGATGTACAGAAGAAAGTAGAAAATTGTCACATCTTTCCCTATTCAGTTTTTGAGTTAGGTGTCTTTCAGATGACATTGTCATGTCCATATTTTTAAACCATGACAGTTTGACCTTTGGGTTCTGGCCACCATATTATCACCTTAATACTACTCATAATACTAACTACAGTTATTCAAAAAGACAAATAAATACTCACAAATTAATTTTATTGAACCGTCTGTCAACTAGTGAAGTGATCATAAATAAAAAAAAAAACTGGTAATAAAATAAATATTCTATGTTAATCTAAGTATATGTGGAAGGAAACATCGTCAGCAGACCATCTGTCACGAGGGGGGTCGTGACTACTATTGGAGCGTTAGTCCCACTGGGACAGCTGAACCAAATCCCATAGCACCAGCTGGGGGAATTAAGCCTAGAATAAATAATGAGGAGACACAGCAGCATTGGCTGTAAATGCAACAATGCCTTGTCAGGATCATAGAGACAGGGACTTGGTCCTGGCAGTTTCAACTTTCCATACAGGGACTGTTAATACTGTATCCAATGCTCAAACAAAGACGTTTTATCCTGAGAATCAAGGCTTGGCACATAATTGTTGATAAATCCAGGTTTTATATCGATCTCAAAAGGTCTCTTCTGTTGAAAGTCTGCGCCAGGATTTCATCTCCCTTAAAAAAAGAAGGAAAAAAGTATTGGTTGGCATTATATCAAAACATACTATTTTCTTTAACATTTCTTTGTATGTTGTACCATAAAGATTATAAATAAATTCAGCTGCATTACACATTATGTTTTAGACCGCTTCTCACATGCTCACAAACAGGGCATGTGTCCAGGTGGAGAAATGACTTGTTGATAGTTGTGAAACATCAGGAATTAGCCATTCTTTCACAAAGTCAGAACTTACACACTGCCACCAGGCACAATCTTCTCTTGGTGCTGCTTTGTTAGACTGAACTTCCTGAAGAATGCTGGAAATTTGAGCTTTGTTCTGGAGTACCTGGAGGAAAGGCTGAAAATGACAAGACAGTTCATGTGTTAGACAGTTTATTACTGTAAGAGTGCAGCAAGCTGAAGCTCTGCAGTGCCACGCCGCTGGTGGAGCACATCAACACAGCTGCGTCAAAGGCTCAGAGCAGCACTTCGATAAAGCTTCCAATAATTCAAATTCAGTGCAGCTCCTTACACAATGCTTTTTGATACCTTTCTTTATTAAAGGAAAGCACATTTTAATATTTCTAAAAGTCATGCTATCCTCAGGTGCAAATGAGGAATTTTGCCAACATTTCATTACATTTCAACAAAACTTTTTTTTTTAAGTTCATTAAAACATATATTGATACTAATAATAACTGGTACAATGTTAAGTAGTGTTTTTCAGTAACTCAGGCTAGCTGTCTTTTTTTGGAGTATCTGTGTGTGTGTGTGTGTGTGTGTGTGTGTGTGTATGTGTGTGTGTGTGTGCGCGCGCGCACGCATGTTTGCCCTGTTGAACCCACCATTCTGCTTGACATGAGGGTTGTTGTTTAGCTTCAGTGGTCTCATCCTCAGCTTCTTGTTTGAGTGCCTCCTCTGCCTCGGCCTCCATGTCCTCTGGTATCTGGTCCCACAGCCTGCTGTTGACCCACAGTGCTTCCTGCAGGCTGAGGCCACGTCCTATGCAGGTCACCCGACGACACAAAGGGCAGCTCACAGTGAGCAGATCAGTCTTGGCCTGTGACATGGTGTCCAGGCAGGGGTCACAGAAGGTGTGTCTGCAGTGCAGCATCCGGGGGATCCTGTCCAGCCGAGAGTAGGGCAGGTAGCAGACACTACACTCCCTGTCCTCGCACAGGACCATGGCCAGGCCGACCAGGAGCTGAGCAGAGAGTCACGGGTCCAAGACCAAAATAAACCTTTCTGGGTGGGAAATGCACTTAGGAACTAGGTTGACAATCTCAATGAAAAGTCTGAACTTGCACTCTCCAACAACTGGTTATGCCAGTTACAGGGGCTTGGTGACAGTTGACAGTTGTTTCCACTCCCAGGCCTCCACTTTGCTTCTCTCTGTTAATTGAAAAGTGAGTGAAATGGTCATGGCTGTGCACTGAAGGAAAAAAAAAAAACAGCGATCTGGGTCAAATTCTGGAAAATTATCTGTGAATTTAAACAGAATTGTATTGGTCAATCTCCTATACAGGATTATCAACTGAAATAAATTATCTTTGCTAATTAGAATTTTACACCAATAAATCTCAGATGAGATTCACTCTTCTTTTGTTATTTAGACTTCATGAATAATAAGATGTAAATAAATCAGATGAGTCATCTCAATGGTCAACACTGGAAGAGTGTCTAAAAAACTTCTCATTTGCTAAACTTGGAAATGAAACAATGAAAACAAGACTAATAGTCCTGGATGTTATTATGGCATTAAAAGAATCCCCTAATGGCTGATGTTAGACAAGCTGTTAATCTTTCAATTATGCACTCTTCTATCAGAGAGACAGAATACAAAATAATCAACTACAATAACAGAAGAATTTATCTACTGCTCAACATCATGTTAATGGGAATGTATATATAATACTTACATTTTCATGAACTGAATATTCCTCCCAATGACTTGATGTGCCTTTAGACCTCTTTCTAAGTAAATGTTCCAAGAATCACACTGTGGAGAACACACAGAGGAAGAGCCGGCTCGGCTGCCGTCTGTTAGGACTGTCAGCGCGTTGTGGGGGCGGGACAGTTTCATCTAACAACAGAGACAAGTCTCTCTCGCCCAACCCTCACAACAGCTGGGGCAGCAGGGCAGCCGAGACAGTGATAAGCAAAAAGGAGGTGGGGGTGAGAAAGAGTGTGTGAGAAGAGAGAGAGAGAGAGTGTGTGTGTGTGTGTGTGAGCGCGTGAGAAGGGGGGCATTGGGCTTTCTCGCTGGTTTAAACTCTCAGTCTGGCTGGCTGTGGGCTGATTCTCTTTGTTGTGTGTTTGACAGGGGGCAGGTGGAGAGAGGAGTGTGTGTGTGCGTGTGCGTGTGTGTTGGGGAGGCTGAAGGGAAGCAGGGGGGTCAGAAAGTGCAAACAGTGGTATAGCAAACTGACTCCCATGTTCAAACAGGGAACCTCATGATGATGAATGTAGATATGAATCAGTCTGCACTGCCCATGGTTTCTGTTGGTGCAGTGACGCAATGACCTCAGTTTCAGTCTTTTTTGTTTTAACAAGCAGGCAGATAGACAGATAGCCCTTTGATACATTTAGTCTACTGTCTTTTCATACAGATATAGGAGGAGTATTCATTCATCACCTAGTGGATTCGACTTCCAAATGCACTGCTGCGTAAAAATACACCAAAACTGCACTACACACAGAAGATACAAAAGACTGGGCTCGTCCGGGATTTGAACCCGGGACCTCTCGCACCCAAAGCGAGAATCATACCCCTAGACCAACGAGCCACGCTCTGAAAACAACTGTTATTTAAAAATTTCACCATGTTCATATACCGTCTCGACATTTTCATTTATTTCATTATTTTGTATGTTTGCGTGCTGTTAATGACTTAATTGTATGTGTCATAGCTGTCGCTCAGCACGTGTCAGTGGCCCGTGGCGCATTTTTTAAGGCCATAATCTCATGAGTATCTTCATGGCGAGTAACGTTTAACGTGGCTACGTCACCGTAAACACGACCAGGCGGATTTCAGCTAGGAGGGGTACAAATGGGACTTTGTCATATTTTAGACCTTTTTTGCGTGGTTGATTTCTCAATGTCCATGGTACGCCGGAGCGAACCAGAGAGCTCCAGCGGGTGGAAATGCCCTCGCGTGTCCACCACGTAGCCCAGTGCCGTGATATTGGTATTTATAAGACACTTACACTACTCACAAAAAGTTAGGGATATGAAATTTATGTAAAATGTTCACGCTACAGTGATATTATATCATGAAAGTAGGGCATTTAAGTAGAAGCATACACTGGTGATTTCCTCATCTCAAACAGTTTCTTGAAACAAAAGCCAACAACAGTGGTGGATATACCACAACAAAAAATGTCAATGTCTCAATAACTTGTCATGTGCCCTTGAGCATCAATTACAGCTTGACAACGACGTCTCATGCTGTTCACAAGTCGACTTATTGTCTGCTGAGGCATGGCATCCCACTCTTCTTGAAGGGCGGCCCTCAGGACATTGAGGTTCTGGGGTACAGAGCTCCGAGCCTCTACACGGCGACTCAGCTGATCCCATAGGTTTTCTATGGGATGCAGGTCTGGAGAAAGTGCAGGCCACTCCATCTGAGGTACCCCAGTCTCCCACAGCCGTTCCCTAATGATACGACCTTGATGAGCTGGAGCATCAAACACCTGATGTGAATTTTGCCGTTAAACTCCTTGTTAGAGAACAGCAACTTGTGCAAAAAGTACTGAAACATTGAACAGTTGGACATGTGCATTCAAAAGTTTACAGAAGGTCACATTAAGTTCACCTGTAAAGGTTAGAATGCATTTTAGGTTCATCCTGAAATTTCACCCGAAAACAGAATATCCCTAACTTTTTGTGAGTAGTGTATATCCATTTCATTTAGCCAGCGTACAAAAACTGTTCTGCCTGATGACACACGAAAATCGGTTTCTTTCGCAATTCTTTTCCCAATATACTTCATTATCTATATGACACTCGTTTCACCATTGTGCCATTTTACAGTGATCTTCAAGGATTATATCATTCTGCAGCTTCGCAGCATTCGATCAAGACAATCTGGAGTTAAAGTAACGTGCAGTAACGATCACGATAATGTTGGGCTCGTCCGGGATTTGAACCCGGGACCTCTCGCACCCGAAGCGAGAATCATACCCCTAGACCAACGAGCCACGTGCTCAAGCTGTGGTACAACCCGCTTATCAACCCTGCTCCTCTTCGACGCCTCGTTAAACTCAGAGCTAGCTACAACATCCTCAAATCTAACGTTAGCTAGAGCGTTTTTAGTAGCACCTTAGCGACCTAAGCTAATCCGCTAGCAGCTGTTCATAACTGAATGAAACGTCTGCAGCGACTAAATACGTCTATCCTCACTGTGAGATGGACAAGATACTTTATAGACAATAATGGATATTACTCTTGTCTATCATGACAATCTCCTCGGACAACGTTAGCTAACTTTGTCACCAGTCTCCCCCTGGTTTCCCAGTACAGCAACGTAAATGTCGGATTGATTTGTGGTACTCACAGAGTTGGACTATACAGAGAGAGGCGGATGCGTCATTTAGCTCTCGTCAAACATTAATATTGATTATATTCTGTAAGTTAGGCGTGATGAGATGAACCTCCGAAAATGATTTAACTGCTCATGGAAATATACATCATTCATTATATTGCGTGGCAATGAACCAACGGATGTACGTTACCATGACACTGTCTACAGGCAGCATACAGCATTCTGATGAACATTATAGCATGCCGTATCTAAACAAACAATTACCCCTAAACACACTCCCGCTATTTTAATGGAAATATCAAAATGATGTGGCAGCCATCTTAAATTCAACGGAGGAGATTACTACAGAAGAGTAGCTCCAGACAGGAAATCAGATCTATTTGATACAGTTCTATAATGTACTGCTAGTTCAACGACAAACGTAAACACACCGTAACGTCAGCTAGAAACTGGGAAACTACCTATGCTAGCTAGCTACGAAGCTGAAGTATCTTAGAAACTTTGCACATGTGCTGTTGCTGTCCTTTGAACTATGATCAGCACTTACCGCCGATTCAATGGCACAGAAATATTGCAGCTAACTATTAATGTAGTTTTATAGGTGTCATTAGCGACGAGGAAATGTTGCTAGGTTTGGTTAGTTAGCTAGCAGCTAGCTAAGGCAAAGCGTTGCCCACACAGTTATCTAGCAGATAACGAATTGTAACGTTACTCTACTTAACAAAGCTTGGGAAAACTTGTGTAAAAAGTGTCACCCAGTAGATGGAGACTTCTTTGGGATCTCTGCAAAACCTAGACTTAAGGTAATATTAACGGAAGACAAGCAGAGGCTTGAAGGAGTTTCATTAAAGTTAGCTAGTCTGACTCAAGAGTATGAACATAGCTTACTGTGAGATAGTCCACACACTAACTTTAATTAACTTATTAATGACACTGACACATAGTGATCGTGAACTGTTTCTTTTTAACTGATAAGGTTTTGTTATACTAAAGAGCCAGGCCCATGGTTTGTATATTATGTAGCTAATAACTTTTCCTGCAAGAATAATAATTGCTGTTTTCTCTCACTTAACGCTTGCACTGTCAGCTCGGTCCTATCGTCATGTGAGCCAGAACTTCAAGAGCTTATGCGACAGATTGATATTATGATCAGTCGTCATAAGAGTGAGTGGGAAGCTGAGATCCAGGCTCTGGAGCTTCGTCTGAAACATGGTGAAGAAGAACTTGTGTCATCTAGGAACCAAATTGAGCAGAGGGACTTGGAGGTGCAGTAGAAAATCTTTTTTCTCTTTTGTTTCCCAGTGGCAGCAAGTTATGAATGTCGAATACGTTTAAATATCTGATTTTTCACTCTTGCTTCATCCTGAAAGATGCACAGAATCAGCCAGGTTATAGTGCCTCTGATCGACCTCAAAGCCTCTGAGTTTCAGATCTTAAACAGGTAAAGGAGAAGAGACTGATGCAGGTGAACCGGAGTGCAGCGTCTGTCAGGCTTCTCTGTTTGATTGTCAGGTTCTCATCTCCTGTTTGAGTGTGAGCTGAGCTGGGAAGTGGAGATGAGCAAACTCATTCAGTCGTTCAATCAAGCAGACTGATAGAATAGAGTGGAATGGAATAACTAATGAATCACTTTTTAATTTGG
Organism: Myripristis murdjan; assembly: GCF_902150065.1. NCBI lineage: Eukaryota > Metazoa > Chordata > Actinopteri > Holocentriformes > Holocentridae > Myripristis > Myripristis murdjan. The sequence continues at coordinate 19,349,496 of NC_043983.1, read as the reverse complement.
GAAAAACTGCACTGACCATGATCAAACCAAGTTTTGGCATGGGGAATTTAACCAAATCGGGGGCAGGAATTGATTGTTTGCTCCTGAGTTTTGAAATAAATTATGAAATGAAGAGAGAACGAAATAGCATCTATTTCCCTGGTGGAATAATGTTTGTTTGTGTAATAGCACAGTTAGGACGATTTTACCATGCATTTTCTGCATGGCAGTACTGTGATTATTTATGTTGTTATGGCGGTGTTTTCCCTACAGTCAAGTTTTAAACAGTACCCTGCTGTCTTTGCTTTATTGACCATAGATTGGATTGCTCAGCAAGCAGCTAGAGGACACCCAGACTGCTAGACAAGAGTTAATTTCCAAGTATGAAGAACAACTTCAGAATGTCCGTGATGAGGTGAGAGAAGCTGTGAATCAGTAAACCAGTTTGTCAGTGAATAAATAATTTACGTAAGCAATTCAGTTTTACATTTTTTCCATAGTGCTTCAATTTGCCCTTGAAGTTAAACAAAATGGGAATCAAACAAACACCCCCAAATGTAGCTTAATTATTTTGTAATTTTACAAACTGAACAGTCTCAAGTTTGGATATCTGAGCTCCAGATGACATTTGAAACATTTGATATGAATCACTGATAAATCCCTCGCCACAACGTATTTGTCATTGTGTTGACTAATATAATTTTCAAGATCACTGAAATCCTTGAGCCTGATACTTCAGTAAATTTAGGAACCCTGTGTGACAGATTTTTAAATAAACATGAACTTGAAACACACAATTTAAAAAGAAAATTTAGTAATTTTTTTGTGGTTAGGCATGCTTGATAACGTTCTGCACACATTTTTTTCTTAAGTTAACTAAATTGAAGAAGAGCTATCAGAAGCTTCAGCGGAAACAGCTCAAGGTGGCCAATGGAGGAACAAATGACAAAGAGAGAGACGATTCAGAGGTGACACGCCTCACTAATACGATTCGGGTATGATAACTTTGATCCAGCTCTCTGTGGTTCTTCACTCTGCCTCAAGTCAATCACACATTGCTCTTTAACGCCATCTACTGGATAAGAGGAGAACAATTATCCTTGCCTTTCTCCTCAGGAATATCACCAGCGTTCCAGTGCATGGGAACAACAGAGAACCCAGTATCAAAAACAGCTGGTGACACTGGAGGCCCAGAGGAAGAGTCTAGCTGATCAGCTTGCACACATGAAAGTAATAACTAAATCAAAATGCTAACCTGAATATGTGATGTTAATCAGAGTCACACAAAAGGGGACACCAAGACGATATGCCAGAATTTGCACCATCGATTTCATGCAAATCATTTGTCATTTGATCTCTGGTCTCAGGAGTCATCCTGGCAGAAGGAGAGGGAGGACAGCAACTGTTACTCAGAGGTGCAGCATCTCCGGATCCAGTTAGAAAAGGCTCAGGGCACCTTGCACTCACAAGAGCTGGAGCTGGAGCGCCTCCGACACCTTCAGGTGAGGCTCAGACAGTCCCAGATTGAACAGCAGGTTAGTGCCATGGTGGGAACCTATGCAGGTTAGAACAGGTGCAAAGAATAGTATAGAATCTGCAGTAGGCTGCAGTTTATGGAGCTGATGCCATTAGGTGTTTTTCTCCGAATCTTGTCTTTGGTATCAGAGTTATGTTAGATCCAGGAATATTCAGTTACAGGCATTTGCATATTTTATAGGTGAATATCACCTTAACAAACTGGCCATGACCTTGTTGACAGCAACAACAGATTTGAAATTATGTTTTGCTACTTAAATAGTTACCACTCCTCCGCAGGTGCTTGCAGAGGAACGGGAGGAGCTCCACGCTACCCTGGAATCCCAGGATGCTTTCTTACAAAGAACTGGCCTTCAGCGCCAAAGGCTTTGTAATGAAGTTGAGAGACTTTGCCAAGTACTGCAAGCCAAAGATCAAGTCATTCGGTGGGTGATTTTTTTTTTCTGTATAATAAAAATTGTATATTGATTTCATTATGACACAGTATAACAATAAAGCCTGAGGGAGCATTTTTACTGTTATACAATGCAAAGCTTATGAACTGTCCGAAAAGTTCACGAAAAGCATACATAAAAACAGAACAAAATAAGAAAGCCTGCGAACTAGCTCCCTGGTTGCCACAAAAAATATATATATAAACCAGTGAAGCATGTCATTGCAGTATTCAGTGGATGTCCCTGTATATGCAGTTCTCTGGAGGATTGTCTGGCAGTGCAGGGCTTCGCTGGTGTGGGAAGCCTCGCACAAGATCTGGAGAGGACTGCAACCAAGCTGCACTCTGCCCAGGCCTTGGAGGTTCATCTCAATACTGAACTAGCACAACTCAAAGAGAGGTGATCTCTGGCCTCTTTATAAGACCACTGTGTAACTATATTCAATTTACAGTATGCTTGACCTTTATGTTTTTATATTTCCGTTGCTGTGAGGATACAGAATGAAAGTGTGCTTATATCCTCAGACTAGAGAAAGTGAGCAGACAGAAAGGCAACCACTCAAAGACAGAGCAAGATCTGAAGAATATTAAAGAGGAACGTGATCGCTCTGTTGCTGAAGTGAAAAGGGTGAGAAAATTGCTCTTACTGGTTGTGTTGCAGGAGCTGCGTTTTTATTCAAACATATCATTATCTTAGTCTTTATCAAATGCTGACATGATTGATGTCTCTAATTTTACTAGTTATCAGCCTACATGCCACAACTGTGAATGCCTTTTTTAGCTCCAGGAAGAACTGCATAGGGCCAAGCAGACCCGTACTGGCGAGGTGGAGGGAATGAGAAAGGAGGTCTCAAAGTTGACCAGTGAGCTGCACCAGCGTGACGTCACCATTGCCAAGCTGAGCAGCTCAGTGTCCAGCACTGAGCGGCAGCTTTGTGGTGAAGTGGAGCAGGCAGAGCGTAAGGCAGCTGAACTGAAGGTAACCAGAGGAAAATATTTGAAATTGGAAAAAAGACAGAGGGAGAATCACTCTAAAATGCTCAAGTCTGGTCTAAAGCTAAATTCCAAAATGAAGAAAACACCAACATATATTTGCCCTAGATATTTGATGACTTTAAGATGCCAGCTTTCAGGTTCAGTGTGCTTTAGCTTTGATTCTCTGGGCCTCTGGAGGTGTTGTGCAGAGATTCAACATTCATATTCCAAGAGCATTTCCATCAGTTAATGTTTTTCTGATTGGGTCAAAAATAGTTTCAGTCAGGTGTTTATTACAATTAAGTTTAGATCTGGTGGTTTAGATCAAGCTGCTGTGTGGCATGGGTGCAGTTGCATATGGTTTACATCATTTGCATGCTCATGAATGCTGTCATTGATCACCTGTGACTCCTGAACAGGAACATTGTAATCCTGGAGGAGGCCAGTTGAGAATAGAGATACTACATCTTGTAGCATATTGGCATTTCCCTTACATCCATGAGTTGATGAAACCTATATCATGCTAGAGCACCTCATTTGCTCAGGTGCTTCTGTTGTGAATGGTGAAGTTATTTTTATTTTTTATTTTTCCTGCTCTACTAAGGTCACTCAGGTGCAGCTGGAGACTCTGAAGATTGAGAACCAACATCTAAATGATCTACTACAGAGACTGGAGTCTCAGTCACCCAAGGTTTGCCCTGTTTTGGCTAGTCTTTACTCTTTAATTAATAGACTGGACCAGACAGGATTTTCTTCTTAAATTGGACTGACTGTGTGTCTCCCGGTCTGACTCATCTCTTTTGGTCTTTTGCTCTGTCAATCACTTTGCTCTCCTCAGAGAGGGGAGTCCGTGCTTGCATCCCTGAGGGAGAGTTATGTGTCATCTCTGAGCAGCCTTGAGCAGGAGAATAGGCAACTAAGGCAGGATCTAGTCGAGATGTATACCCGGCTTGAGGCAAACACCCAGACTTGGTAGGACAAATATGAAAGAGCCATACTCAGTGACACTCTGCACATGATGGGTACAAAGTAAACACTCTCATATACACAAAGAATGAAGTATGTGAGCCCTTACACAGGTTATTGTTTTATCCTGCAGTAATGGAGATACTAGAGATCACAAACACGGGGAAGAGGTGCAGGCCATCAAAGCTAAAATGCAGGGGAACACCACTCGCTCCGAGGGGGAGATCCATAGGCTCCTTAAACAGCTGGGGAGGCTCTCCAATTCCCCTGGACAGCAGCACTGCAGCCAGGCCAAAGACAGCAGCTCTAATTCTCCAGCCTCGTCATCCTCGTCCTCATGCTCCTCAAGCAGTAGGAGTCGACTGCCTAGGACAAACTCGGTGCCTACCGACATTCCTAGTGACTCTGTAGCTGAGGGCCAAAGCTCCAGCTCTGAAGAAGCTTTGAACCTTCTGGCCAGAGAAGACATCGTGCCAAAGGTGAGGGTGGTCACATGCAGCAAGCTCAGTCCTTAACTGGGTATATCAGGATGTTATGCAGTCAGGATAGTTCTGCATTTTTACCAAAGTATCTTACAGTGGTGTGTTTTGTGTGTTCCTCTCTCTCAGGAGCTCAGAACAGCCTCACCTGCAAATGACATGGTCTCTCATTTCTTGGAGGAGGAAGGTTTGCACTCTAAGGAGCTTCTACGAAGACTGGACACCCACATCCAGGGTATGAGAGAGGACAACATCAAAACAGTGCTCAAGTACCTACCGAGTGACTCAGGGCCTGGCTCTGACCAGGCTTCTCCTGTACAGAAAGCTCAGTGACCGATAGCATGAGATATATATGAAAAAAGTGCCTTCAACTGCACTCTAACTGGAGCCTTTTTTGTTTTAGTGTGCTCAGCTACACATTTGAAATCAATATACCAGCCAAGGGACCTCTGAGTTCACCCAGACATTTCTTAGTGTAGGCCAAGTCATATGAGGTTATGCTTATGAAGGATTGTATAGTTTTGTAGTTTTGAGCTGATTTGGTCAGATTGCTGCTGCCAGTGATTTTCTCTTCTCCTGTTTTATAAATATTGAAATTATCTGTAGGCAGAAGATGAAATATGATTTTTCTCCTTTTGGGGGTTTGCAAAAGAGGTCAGTTAACTTGTCGCATAGCTATTGATATGCTAATTGTTCTTCTGCCACAATCAGATGTCCATAATGCCTATCTAATATCTGTCCAATGTTTTTGCCTGTTGCTTCAGAGAACCCTAACTATAAGTAAAGTGTGTTTCCATTACTGGCCGTGCAAAAGATGAGGTAATTGTGGGCTTAAGTTCCCAAGGATGAAGATCTTATTTTAATACAAGCTTTGCGTTAAAGCAGATCTGCACCAGAGAGAAAAAACTTTAGTGAACCAAAGGTGTGATCACCTGTCTGTGACCGGGAGAATCCCACATATGTCCATGTCTATCCAAAGATAACAGCGGGCAGGGATGGACAGAAGTTCAGCTTATAGCTCTCCTCATTTTCCCAGCCACCCACCTCCCCACCTTCCTGCTTCCCTAACAAAGTTTCAATGGAGGAATGTGAGCACCATGCCAATGCCGTCATGAACCTTCCCCTGCGGCCTGCCTCTTGTTCATCATGAGAAAACTTATGGAATGTTAATATCAACCATGTGGGACACTGAACTTCAGAAATGCTGAAAGGCCAGGGGGAAATACTTGTATTTTATTGATTTCTTAATGCAGGACACACTGGTAGAATAATTGTATGGAATAAAGGATAAAAAGTGCCATTTCTCAAAGAATATATTGTGTTTTTCTGTTGTTGGTTTTGTAAGATTAGAGCTTTGAAAATATGTTTAGCTGATCCTGTCCAGTAGTGTTCACTTTGGTATTTGGTAGCCCTTTTTACTTGCACTGCGAGTCCCAACAAACAGGACTGAGGAATTTGGCCGGGCAGGCATTCCTCTGCCTCTCTCTGGAGTGAGGTGAAAAGGTTTTGATATGTGGAGATTCCTTTAAGGGGCCTAGTGTAAGGGAGGAATAGCAAGGCTGTTTTAGGTCTCGGGAGAGTTTGGATGGCATACAGATTACAGGCTTAAATTGTAGTAACTTAATGATCCACAGGAGAAATTTGCTTTAGGCTACAAGATGATTGAGTAATTGCTACACTAAGTGGTTTGATAAATTAAATTTACCCCCATTAAGCTCTTACCATATCAGTACAAATGTTACAACCACAACTAGTGGTATGGTGCAGTAAAAGAACACTTTTATTCCAGGGGATTCTCAGGTCTAACAACTTAATGACTGCCCTCATTTTTTGGATTTCCACCCAGATTATTGCTCTCATAATAAGCATGTAGGGACCTGGAAGCAAATGTTCTCAAGTTATGATGAAGGTCGTGCAGGGCCCTGTGCAGGAGCTTTACAAACCTGACAATAAGAATTTTAAATACAAAATATGAAAATGCGGCTGTATCACATTGTGTCTCATGTCTGGTGAGGTGAAGTTATTTCTGCCGATTTAAAGAACATGATTAGATGGTTAGACAGGTGTAAATGACAACAAAAAAGAAAAAGAAAAAAGAAAGCTTTCCAGACACACTGATAGGTTAATATTTATTTTGTTTCAAAGTGAATCTTGGAAAAAAATCTCATGAATAGCTCATAAAATAGCCTGATAAATAATGAAGCATTCATAAATGGCTCAATAAGCCTGTCCCTTTTAAGACCTCACAGCCATTTATTTAGTTTTTTTTTTTATGACAGAAGCATAAACATCTTTATCTTCAAACATGCCTATCAACATTTACTGAATTATTGTTGAGAAAAGAGCTCATGACCTGAGATGCTCGAGTCCCCTATTGCTTTTCCTGCCCTGCAGATTGCAAGCAGCAGAGGGCGCAATAAAGTGTCGCTCTTAGATTAAGTTCAACCACAATGAATGAATTTCCCAAGAGGCAGATTTAATTTACCAATACTCCAGAAGTTATTGTGTGGTGCAGCCACATGAATCTGAGCTCTAGCAGCCTGGACTTTGGTTAGATGTCTTGATTAAGAAGGCAATATTCATAGTAATATTCACCTAACTCAAGACAGTTTTCATGAATATGGATTTGTAAAAATAATACTATGACACAGTTTTCACAGCCTGATAGGAGGCCATAGCGCAGGATCAGATACTGAGCTCCTTCTCTTGATCCTGCAGGATGTCTTACTCTCAGACATTTTTTAGCAGGGCAGATGCTTGCCTTGCCTGAACCTGAGGCCTCTGGTTGAAAGATGGTTTTGTTACCGCTGCATTAAAACAGAAATGCCTCTCCAGCATTATCTAACACTATCTTGAACGGCTGACTTCATGAACTAGACTTCCTTCAGTGAGTGCATTTACATCCAGCCAAATTGTCTATCAACCTTACCTCAGATGATCTGACCTTATGTGAACTTCACTAGACATGATTAAACTGCCTGCAGGCCAGTGGAAACCTAAGGCTCATTCTGTTTTTTTGTTTTTTTTCCCAACACAAAGAGTTAATCCAGTGTAGTAGTCTGACCTCTTTTCAACTGGGCTGGGTAAATAATATAGTTAAAGCCATCATGTAACTGTCACCAATGTGCATATTTATTCATTCACCAAGATTACATTAACTGGATCTAGATGTGCTGCAGTCACGCTAAGGCATGTTGGCTTGTAACAACCGCCTCGTATATGAACCGAATCATTGAATGGGTAAAATTTAATCAGCACTGAATGGGGGAAATTTTTCACATCTTCAGAGAGGGAAATGCACTCGCTTAAGTATTTGTTTGAGGAATTTCCCTAATCTTCAAGATCATAGCTAGTCATGTGGATCACGAATGAAGCCAGATTGTTGTTGTGGACTGCTCACTTATCTCTCTGAGCTAGAGTGGCTGAGATCCCATGCAGGTTGATTGGGTTGCAGGGGATTCCAGACCGTGGGCAGGAAAAACATCTCTGATGCTGTGAGGGATAGTTGGATTTTCAAGACAAAACATAAGGGATTTGGATCATCAAACGTTTAAACTGTGCGCATATTCCACAGCAGTTAGCATGCTTTCCAGTGCGTTTGTGCCTTTCTTTAAACTCATTAGGGCCAGCAGCATATTTCAGTGTGCTTACGTTGTTTTCATAGTTGCCCAAAACGGTAAGTAATATTTCTTCAGCACTGTTCATGTTGCTCCTGAAAGATGGCCCCCTCCACTCACAGGTTGTTGTACCTTGATGGACCATGATAAGCGTGTTTTGATTGAATGGTTGAACTTCCTTAACAAGATAAGAAGTGAAAGCCACTTTTCCCACGATTGTTGCTGCCTGCGTGCATTCTTTGTCGCACATTCCATGGCGGGGCCTCAGAGAGCATGCCTGTCGTGCTTTGTGTCTGTCCATGTCCCACTTCTAGCCCCGACCATGTCTCTTGTTTGATGGGAATGTCTCATTGTTCTTAAGTCTAAACATGCTCGAGGATGGGGACGGAGGGGGCGTTGAGGGAGTGGGCGCAGGTTGGCTGGACGGGTCTTGTGCGCTGGAACTCCAGACATTTCGCTACAGGATGCTTGGAATGCTGCAGAGACAGTGGGGCGCGTTCTTATCAGCCTGCATGTGTGGCCAAGAGGGTCCGCTCTGTGCCAAGGGAACCCTGCCAGAGTGGCCTAGAGGAAAAGAGTCATTCCTCTAAAATGCAATGGCCTGTGACCAAACCAAAGACTATGCAAGACTATGTGTTCAAAGAGGACATCCCAACAGTGGTACCCCAGTGACTCCCATGCCTCGTCTGAGACCGTGTCGACTGTAGAGGGCTGTTTTGGTGTTATGTCCGCACTACACAACGCCAGCGTTTTCAGCCCATTTTCCAACACCCGTTTCAGCGTTCACACTGAAACGCCCAAAAAAGTCCCCCAGTCAATCATGATCTGCACATTTTTCAATCAGTCATTTTTTTTTTTAGATCGCATGACAGTCCTGCATCAGTGTTTCCCAAAAGCTCAGTTCATCCCCTCCATGCATGACACTTTGAAGAGCGTTTTCAAAAAGGCCAATTTTTGCAGGCAGGAAACATTTATTTAGTGCAAACGGGCAACCAAAGTGGAGGGAAATAAATGTGCTTTAAAATTCACCCGACTTTATCTCTCTCAGAATGACATCTCCTGTTTAACCTTGTCCAAAGCAGGAGAATTCTGTAAAAACCTCGTTGATTGAGATGATGAGGAGCAACGTGGAATCTGGTTTCTGCTCAGCTGTTTGTAGCCCCATCCTTTTTTCGACTGAGCTATGGTGCATCATTGTGGTTTATTTCACTGAGCGGTACCTTTTCTGTTCGAACAGAAAATGACTGGGTGATTGCAATTAATCAGATATCTACTGCTCTAAATTAGGGGAAAACTAGAGGTCTGTGCTACTCCAAGTCAACTGCTCTTGAAGAATAAATAATGCTTGAAATTGAAGAGGTGGGATGAACTCTCTGATTGTATGATAAGCTTGACTTCCCCCTTTCTTTTTCATTTGGCCCCGAAATCTTCGCTTTTTAGTGCCACATTTTTTTTTGCTAGTCATGATGGGAGAGAGAGCATGTTGTAGTTGACACAGTCTGTGATGCTGTCAGAAGAGGAATGCTTTGATATAGACTTTCTGCATGTATGCTTTGATGTAGGGTCGCGTTATGTAAAATCTGTTTAGAACTTTCCCTGCTCATTCATGGCTAATGAGGGCATCCATTTGGATCGTCTCTTGTAATTAGTTTGGGGCTGCTCTGTAACCACAAACAGGCTAGCCCCACTCTCTCTGTGCCTCGGTATTATCACCTGTTATGCAATGACATACAGGAGTTTAATTGAGCGTAACCTTTGTGCAGTGTTTTGGGGTTTCAAGATTGCGACATTAACCATAACATAACACTGTATACAGCTCAGTGGACTTATGACCACTGGGGTTATTTGTTTTGGATGTAAAAAAAAAACATTCATTAGTTCTGCAACAGAGTAATTGCTTATAATATGATATAGATTATAATCACAAACGAGATGATTGTTAGAGATGAAGTGTTAGGGATGTTTGTTTTAAGTAAATGTTTCATATGGATGTGCTTGAAAAAGGCACTACGGAAACGGAACAGTGTAGAAAATGTGATTATAATCTACACTCCTCAAGCATCCCAGGATACACTGATGGATTGATGAAGGGAAAAGTAAGTTTACATTCTTTCAGAGGTACTGACGTAAATAGCGGAACATGTTTTGATTTGTACGTCTTTTCAGCAGAAATGCCTGAAGAGACGCCCTTCCTCACTTCCAGTTTCAACAACATTCTGATCTGTCCACGACAAATGTAATCGGTTAAACTTGTCACCGCTTGTAACTTACACAGATCTTGACATTAGCCTCATTGTATTGTCACAAATTATAGTTAGCTGGTGTATCTGCCTCTATTCTATTCTTAATCTTCTAACCTTGGATGTTGTGAAGGATATCCTGGACTAATAGCTTTGGTCTCATGAGTTTATCCTGCCCGTCTCATTCTCTACATCAGTATGTTTTTAACTTTTGCTGCACCATGGAGTTGGTTAACGTGTGCTTCAAGACTTGGTGAAATTGCACAACCTTTACTACAACAATTATTTCATTGCAGTGAAAGTCAAATAATGTTTTGTTTCAGCGTTCGCTCATTTGACTGTCAGTAACTTTCTCATGTCTTCTGTTCCTGTTCTATCATAAAAGATATCATCCGATACTTTACAGCAATAATCAAGTTGATCTGCTTTGGAAAGTTGTTCTCCTATCGAAACGTACTGTGATACATGAAGAAAAGGAGAGCCATGTAAATGACGATGCACAGGTATCAGGGATGCAACAGATGAATTTTAAATGGTTTCTTCCATTTTTGTACCTCTTCCTGGTAGAGTTTGTGCTAATGTCTGCTGATACTAAACTCCAGTGATCTCTAGACATGCCATCAAGACTTAAACTTTTTTTTCATTCAAACAAAATACCGCATCATTTATCCACCTACATCCTGCCTCTAGTTGAAAATTAGCTGAAATCAGCTGGTGCAGTGTTTAGCTCTGATGGCAATCTGCATGTTTATGGTCCTTGATGGACAACTGTACATATGGATATGTTGTATGGGAGAAGGGGAGGACTCTTCACACTTCAGCGCTTTCAGACTTTTAGTCTATTCATGCAGCTGTTGGCACTTCTGAAGGATGGGGGTGAGGGTTGGGGGGGGGGGGCAGGGATCAAAACTATGCTCAGTCAAAAACTGATATATGCTTCCCTTTTTGTAGCAGTTTTATTAGTTTTTTTTTTTTTTTAAAACCTTTACATGATCAGATAAGTCAAGTGAGACATGAGTACATAAAAATATTAATAAAACAAAAATATTTACAAGCATCAAATTAACCAGACCTGAGATATGATCAAAGCAGCAACAATAATAAGAATCAAATAGAGCAGTTACAAGTATAATTGAGGACATCCTCCTCCTGATTACCACTGAGATATGCAGGAATGTCTGTATACCCTCCTCCCCGTCTCCACTACCATGACAACACCGAGTAATATGTAAATGTAATGTGGCTCATGTTGAAATTATCACTACATTTAATCTCTTCTACAAGGTGAACAAAATGGTGGCTTTGGGTTCCTAAAGCTTGATGTAGGTGTTTTTCCAGTGGCACAAGCAGCTTCCCCTAATTTCATGCCTGAGTCAACTGTATTCCTTCTGTGTTTTAAAGACTTAATTATTCAGGCCATAAAATCGTCATTGTCGATGAAGATCAGAGAGGAAATTGTCATCACCTGTGGTGATCACTCTGCGGGGTCGCCATGTCATAAATCAGCAGACCTGCGTAAAAGAGTGTTGATTTAGTGAAAGTGAAAAGGCAGGTTTAGTTAGAGGTATCGGTGGATTTAAAATACTCATTCATGAAGGAACACTCATAGACAAAGTGGTTTGGGCACGCATTTCCAAAGAGTCAGTTTTGTGGGTTGTTTTTTTTTTCTTTTTGTAGAAGTAACAAAGATCCAAAATATGCAGTGAGAGTCCAAAACAATGAATGGCATTCATTACACAAAAATGATTGGAGTTCTGGTGTTTCGAGTCATGTAATGTCACCATAACACACTGGATGTTTTGAGTGATTCTTCATTTGTCTTTCGATGTTGTCTGGCAGTAACAGATCTACAGTGTTGCCAAAATTTCAAACTGCAATTTGGATTAGAAGACACAGGATATTATTAACAGTTGTTCATAGTTTCATGTAGAATAGTATATGTGTGTATATGTGAATACAATATGTGTTAGAAAGACATTTGAAATTTTAAAGTAAAGTAAACTCAATCTCATTTCATACTGATTTCAGAATGCAACAGGAGTTTTTGGCCTATCTAAAGCAAAGTCCTGAAGTCTATGCTTGGTTTTTATAAATACACAATTAGTTTTATTTTTAGGCAACAACAGACTGTCGTACTTCTAATTCAAGGTTTGTTTGACTCAATTTAACATTTTACCTAGCTACTAGGGTTTCATACTCTCCTGTTGCCGGGTTTTATTTTCCTCCAGATGGCCACTTGTTCAGATCCTTTCTTGATGAATGGTCCTGCTGGACTTGACTTATAGGGTTTTCCTTTCTCTGTCCTCATCTGTCTCTGGAGTCAGGGTCTGTGGATGTCATCAGGCACATAATGACCACCTGACGGTTTTTGCTATCAGTGGACGACAGGTCCTCTCTCATGCCCTTAACACCCCTCACCACTCAAGCTGCACATGTTGCCTGACCAAAAAAGAGGCTGAATTTACATTCAAATGATACCGTTTCCTGTCTTCTATCTGTTGTGGCCACGGTAGGATTTCCTCATTCCTGGCCGCTGACCCCTCCTCTTCTCTCTGCTGGTCCCTTTAACCCCAGTCTGCCATCTGGAGATAGGGGTTATCCCAGTCATCTCGAGGCTTCTTAACTGGTGTTTGTTCAGCCAGTGCCGTATTTGCTAAAGCGCTGTCCTGGCAGAGATGGAGATATCTTTAGCGAATATTGTCATGTGTTCTTTTTGGTCAGAAATTAAGAGACTCTTAATAACAGTGTTGTTATTTTCATCTCTTTTCCCTTGTGTCACCCAAAGCAGATTCTGTGTTTACTATTAGATAAGATCCTTTGTGACTTTTGAAAAACTCTAACCTGCCTAAATGCCAGATAGAGAGCTCAACATACCTGTGCCTCACACTGGTATGGAGCCCTGGTCGTGTCGAGGCTGACAAACTTAGTCCACCATTCTAGGAACTGCTCCTAGTTTCAGGTGGTGAACAGTGTGGTCATTGTCCCCAGGGGCATGGAGGCCTGCCAGCCTCAGTCCTCCTTTCATTGAAGAAATGTTGCAAAATGAAACAGTTTCCACAACAAAGGGAGAAAAGAGGGCATGTTGTTGTTTAAGAAAAAAAAAGTCTAGGGATATTTTAATGACACCATTAACTCATTGTGTTTATGGTATGTTGCATTAAAAAAACAGGTGAACAGCTTTCAGGGACACAGCTACAAAATATGACACTCAAAGTTCACAGTCACAGTTGTCAGTCAGTGTCTGTATGTTGAAAGGAAATGTAGATAGGTAGTGTAGCGTTTGTAGTAGTTGCCTTTTAGAAACAGAAATAAAAAAAAAAACAACAATACTATAGTAAAGACTTATTAAGCTCAAATAATTAAAAAAAATGTTTTTCTAAAGTTGTGCGAAAAAATTTAAATTTTTATCAGATTTTTTTTATTCAGAGAAAGATGGGCTTGATTTACTCCTAGTTCATGACAGAACCACAATTAGTTTTAGTATTTTCCTTCACAGAAACACCCATTTCGACTTTTTTTTTTTTTTTTTTTCGATTTGCCAGTGTGGTATGCAAACAAATGAAGGTGTCATTATTGTTTAATTAATTATGGTTTATTTGATAGGGACCAATACAGTGTACATAGACAACCTGAAAACAGCCATCCTGTGCAAGTATTATTCCCTGTTATTATTGATTCCAAACTCGTTTTTTTTTCTTTCGTTATTGCGTTATTTTTTTCAAAGATATTTATTGTTAGTAAATGTGTACAAAGTAAGTGCCAGTTTTCAATATGTTGTTACTATGTTGTTACAAAAATATAGTTTTGACAACCAATCCAATCCAATGCAGACAGCAGACACAATTAAAGGTTAGGATATATGCTTTGCGTTCACTTGTGTGTCTGGTCGGAAACACTTTCCCCAGACACCACGGTGAAAATGGCAGAAATTGGCCTCAGAAATCCAAAGAAACATCCGTAATTTTAGAAAGGAATGTCGCATTCCTTTGCAGTTGACTGAGCCCAGTCTTCCAGAGTACCTCCTATCAGGAAGTGCTGCACAATGGGAGCAAATTGCCAGAAACACAAAGTCAGACATTTGGGACAGAGGTGGGGGCAGACAGAGGAAACTGTGTCAGGGAATGCCTGCAGAAAATAATAGTCAAATTATAACCATTACTACAACACTTAGATTTAAAAAAAAAAAAAAAAAAAAAAAAAAAAAAATCTATACTTACATGCATGAATTCGAACAGTCCTTAAATTAATATTTCAGTGTAATATTCACAAATGAGATGTATTAGTTGCAATACTACATAATCCCACTTTTGTTGTGTCTTGTTATTATTTCTTACTTGGCCCAAAGAATCTGTTAGAAAAAGGGCTCTACCACACAAAACACTATAGTCATTCATCTTCAGATTGATTGACAGATTTGGTTGCACAAAGACTGAAAGCAAGTGCCAACTAAACAACTGAGTTGATTTAGCTGGGACAGGATGAGAGTTGCAAAAGCTCATATTTCATCCACAAGTAACATTTTACATATTGCGCTGTCCTACCTAAGTGGCCTTATTCAAATAATGCTCATTAAATCCCCAGATACAGATTGAACTTTTTTTCCCCCTCGTTTTTGTGGTTGCTTTTTGTTTTGTTGTTAACCGTCAGCCTTCACCTCTTTCTTTTGCAGTTTTAGAAGAGAAACCTTTGTGTTTAACCCTTGCCTTCCTGTAAGATGGTTGTGAGGTATTTGGCCTCTGTCCCAGAGGTCCACCACCTGCCCTCCGTCTGAGAGAGTGTCGTTTCTAGGCTTCGGGCACAGAGGAATCCATCTCATTTCAATGGCTGATGAACAGATTGGGGTTCCCCAGTCAGCATGGCCCTAGGAGACATCTTTATTTTGGCCTGGAAGCAATGGCTTACCCAGCCATCTGCTTCCTCGGGGGCTGCGCCACGGCTGTCTGCGTGGTGAGGGGGCAGGCAAGCTTAAATGCATGTGCACGCAGGCATGTTTGTAACCTGAGATTCTTTTTTCAGACTTGTAATGGCTATCATTTTAGATCCAAGAAATGATTAGCATGGTGGTGTGGTTTGTAATGGCAAGTTTCCTAAATTAGAAACAAAGGCTGGCTTGTACAGTTAAATATCATCTATTGGCCTTTTGTTCAGAGCTGTGTAAGCTGCCTCCAGGTGATGTGGCATGAAATGGTTCTCCCACCTGCTCTCAGCATAATGGCGTTTGGAATTTGTGCTGAAGAAATGGACCTACACAAATTCTCATTGTGTTAGGAAAACAGGTGGCAGGTAGACTATTTACCACAAGTGGAAGTCTGCACTTTTGAATGAAATGCTTTTCTGCCCCTTTCTTGCTCTGTTTTTTTTTTTTCCCCTTGTATTTATGGATTGTGAACTGGCGTGCACGCTGTTTTGTACACAATACATTGCGGGTGCGCTGAATTTATCTGGCATATGGTGGGGGCTGACAGGTGCATGTGCCTCTAAGCCTGAGGGCAAGAGATAGCCTGTGCTATGCCTTTGTTTGCCCAAAACATCTGCCCCATAGCCTGAAACCCTTTATGTGATATCCTATATACTGTTCTTTTGGAAAAGCTAATCGGAAAAGGGACGACAAAAGTCTTTAGAAAATATAAATTTTGAACTGAATGTTATGTTGATTTGTGAATTATCAAATGAAAATGTACTGTTTTTCCCTAATAGGTCTTTGTTAAACATATTAATGTACAATGAGTAAACCTCAGTCAGTATTTGGTGAAATTCTCATCAGATTCTACTCTGAGAATATATCACTTGTTTCCAAAATATTCTTTGAGATAAGGTTTTTTTTTTTTTTTTTTTTTTTAAACTAAACATTGGGTAAAAGGAATGTTTGAGTTGTATATTTACACAGGATTTCTGTTTTGAGTCAAACAGAAGTTGCTTGTTTTCCTGAAATGGCTAATTTGGGCCTGACACATTCAAATAGTTTCTGAAACACTGACAGTGAGGAATGTTTGCGCCTCAGCTGTTCTTTACTAGATAAGGATTTCCACAGCTCCAATTTCAAATTTGTTCCTTTTTTATGTTTATAGCACAGTAACACTCTTAGTCCACTAACTTCCTAAAAGCCTTTGAATTTTCAAGTTTCTATAAATATTTTACTTAATGCTTCTTTTTTGCAGTAAGGCTATTACAACAGTATTGTTCATCAAATGCTGTGGAAAACAATTTTCACCACCCACTCTCAAAAACCCCTACCCCTAATCCTCGATATGTTCAATATTATGCTCCTTTGCCAAAACACCACAGAACTCAGATGATTTTTTTTTTTTTCTCACCAGAGGTTTGTGAGCACCCAAAGGCATCATATAGTTCACACCTCCTAACAGAGCCAGCCTTTGTCCTTTGTCGGGATATGATGCATCGGCTTGCTCAAAAGCACCTATTGTGTTCTGTGCAACATTCCTTTGAAGACGGCTGTCAAAGAGTCAGTTTGGGTTCAATTACAATTCACCATCTTGTCTGACAGGGGGGTCAATATGAGGCAAAGTCACTCCAGGACCCACATTACTCAGTAAAAATGTCTGGTATCAGAACCAACCGACACCGTTTAGACAGTTACCCAGATGACCAAAAGCTGTTTGAAGATGTGATGATGATGATAATGTAGCCATAAACAAAGCATCTTAATGAAGACCTAATTGGCTAGGCTGGATTTGGTTAGGCAAATTAGTTATCAGGAGGCTGGTAATAGATGACTATCACCACAGCAGTTGCTCTCTGACCAAAGGCAGATGGTCAGTTACTTCTGGCAAACATCATGCGTGTCAGCACTGGACTAGTTTTGTAAATGCAAATACAGTGCTTGGATTACTATCTAAACAGTTAAAAAACAACTGACTTAGCACTAGTAACCAGATACCTGTCCTCTACTTCCATGCACGTTATAATACATGCTGAATCAGATTAATACTCAGTACTGTTGTCCCGGTATGTTGTGCATCAGTCACTTACAGTGTATTGATTACCTATGCAAATTTAGTGAGCAAAAGTCAGCAAAATTAAATCACTATGAACTACCAGTCACACACCTCATCTCCATGTATAGCTGAACAGTGTTATCATGAAAACTCTGTTGCTTTTGACCACAAACCACCATCACAGCGGGCACCTGCTCCGCTCTGTCCAATATGTACAGCACATACATGCATAAACACAGGGTACATACAAGTTTATAGTACATAAAAGAAGATTTATTCAGAGCCAAAACCAAAACACTGCAGAACATTCTATTTAATAAACTGTATAACTCAGTATTTGAGATCTCCTGACTGAGCTGCGGCTGTTAGTTGCATAGTATGCACTGCTTTTTAGTACTTTTGGAGGCTATAACATGTTTAACCCTGAGAAAAAGTTTATTTCACTGCGCATTTGTGATAGATGGAATGTCATTTGAATTTAATTGAACTGGATTGAATTGAACTGAATTGAACTGAGACCCCATTGAAATGCAGTGAAGGGACAAGCCGATGTGATTCATGAAAGGCTTTACCTTATCTGTATACAGCATCACCAACAGGCATAGCCCTGTTTATAAGCAGTTTCTTCTTTCCTTACTTGTTTAGTGGGACTTGTTTGCTTTTATAACAAAGTGTGGAATTTCTCATGTTGGCAGGTGAGACCATTTCTTGGTAGACCTGCAACAACACAGACTTGCTTGAAATGTTTTTTCACCTCCAGTTGTTTCACAACCCCTAAAATAATTGCTGCTGTTTGTTAAGAGCTTTTGTCTGAGAGAGGAAACAGATGGAATGTGCCCTGCTGCCAACACGGTGTTCAAGGGCAACACCTACCTACACCAGCGAATGATCGATTACGTTTAATAACATTTTAGTGAGGTCAGTGTACCCAATAAAACAGCTATGAGTAATAGGAATATTGCCCCAGCTGACATTTTAAAACCTGAAGTGAAACTGCGAAAACTCACCAATCAACAAGAATCTAGAATTAAGCAAGGCTGCAATGCAACTTTTATTTAAACATGTAATTAAGTTGTCCACAGAAAAAATAAGGTTGAGGAGTTAGGACAGCAATGTGCTAACATTATTTATCCAAGTAAATATCAGTGGCTTGCATTTGCCCTCCCTTTTTCCCCAATAGCAGCAGCCTGGAAGCTCAATCAGACCCCATGGACATGGTAATGTGAGGAATGCGGCCATTTCCTCCTTTGCAGGAAAACAAAGGGAGTCGCTGAAGCGCCTGGCTTGTCCCACCTCCCATAACAAGGCTGGTGCTCCCAGATCACAGACTGTATTGTGTTACCCCAGTCAGGCCAGGCCAGGCCATTAACAGGTTCGAATGGCCCGGTGAGCTCACAGGTTCTGTCCATCACTCTTAAACATATTCTTTCACCTCCCATGAGAATGTGCTATCCTATTTTTCAATGAAAAATGTTGCACCACCACTTGTAACAAACATTTTGGCTACTTGGGTTTGTTTAATTAACAAGGCACTCGTGTAAACAAGCAATAATTTGCTTGTTTACAAGTGTTTTAGTTTTAACCCTGGAATTTGTTGCCACATCTGTTTTCTCGAAAACAGGATTAAATTAAAAAGTGACTCAACCTGCTGTTTGGTAGAGTTGTCTGATCAATTCAACACTTAGTCAAATTATATTAGGCTACCATGTTTCTCACAAAGTAGTTTACTCAACACTTCATAGGAAAATGATTTCTCTGAAGAACACCAGTAAATGTAGTTGATTAAAAGCTTTTGTGAGATATATTTGACTGATGTTGAGCCTCCCTCTGAATGTGAGATTAAATGAGTCATGAAGTCGACTAGGATGATTTACAAATGGCATAGTGATCCGATATGTCTGTGTATACAAATATGACGAGTTAGTTTTGGATGCAAAACAAAGCACAGATACAGAGACTGCAGAATAAATGATGGAGAATTTTCTTCCTGCAAACGCACAACTTACACCAAGAGGCGCCGTGGAAATAAAGTTTTCATTCTTAAAGGCAGTTTAATTAATTAGATTTTAATGTATTTTGTTTTAGTGGAAATTTGTCACACGTACCTACACATATCTCCACAGAGATTCAGAAGCAGTCATTTATCAACAATGCCTGCCTTGAGGATCTACTGATTTCAGATAATTCTGTAACTTTCAATGATGCAAATTGAAAGCAGAATTGTTTTGTGAAAAAATAGCACACTAGACTCATTGTGAAACTATATATATATATGTGTGTGTGTGTGTGTGTGTGTGTATGTATATGTATAGACCTACTTTGTCATGTTTACATAGGTGTTGGGTAGGTTTGCAGAGGTAAACTAAACAAACGTGCTGTAAGTATGGATGATTCCAGGTCTGTGGACAGGTAAATATTGTCCTCCTATTGTATGAATACAGGTGAACCTACAGATAAAAAAAAAAAAAGTAGCCTATCAGAGTAAAAAATTTCCTCCGTATGTCAGGAGGAAATTGATGAGATCATGGTGAGAGCAATAGTTGCACTATATCAAAATAAAATCCTCTTTGGAAAAGGGAGATAGAGCATAACAAGTTTCGGAATTCATTCCTCATTAATCTCTCTGCCTCATTGACTTCTAACAACTAAATGCCATGTACTGTTTTTAGCTCTATTTCATGTCTCCGCAGTGGCCACTTGCAGGACACTGACATGCCTGTCATAGCCATTAGCAAACACTTAATAAGCAGACAACATCTTTACATAACAGATGCAATGCTATTTTCATTTCTCAATCAGTACACTTTTAATAGGGTACAAAGCTGGTGGCTGTAAACTATAGGCAAAATAAATATTAATCTGGCTTCATATTGATGCCACATGTTTCTGCAATGAACTAGGTGATTCATGTTTGCAAAAGGGCCTACTGTGTAGCTACACTCTCTCACTTAGATAACAGGTTAAAAGAAAAGCTATGGTGTCTATTGCATTGTGTGACATTCCAATGAGAGTTATTGATATAATCCATGCATGACATGGTCAATGAATATGGTCACTTACAGTATATCACTTTTACTCCATGCTTACATTGCTGTGTATGCTGTAATTGAATTAATACATCTAAAACAAAGGCATTTTGCATCGTAACATGTTAATAAAATGGTCTGCCGTGCAGCAACATAACAGGATGTGTTGTCAGCCTCTGCTTATCTTTTTGGCCCAAATTGCAAAACCTGTGCCCGCTTATCAGTAGTTGAAGCAATCAACATTTTTTAGCAACTGTTGGACTTCAACTGCCATGCAAATGACCAGGTGCACATTTTGCGTAGGAGATGTGAGTGTTTGAGATTAAGAAACCTATATCTGTTGTCTGGGGAGTGAGCTTACAAGTGGAGACTTGTCACTCCACACAACCTCCAACAACACTCTTGAATGATGCTTTGGGATTTGCATATAAAAAAGAAATATGCCTTAAAATACTAGTGAGTTTGTGGCTGCCCCACCCCCACTGCCAGCTGAGCGGATCCCAGGGTGTCTGCATACATGTGTATGAAGGAAGCATTGCTGGTGCTAGTGGTGGAGGGGAGAACAGCAGATGGCAGGGCTGTCCCCATCATGTCTGCTTTGGGGAGAACAATGCATCTCTCAGAGTTCTCATTAAGGAGGGGAAGGGGATTTCACTCCACGGACAGCTGGCAGGCAGCGTGCCTTGCACCCGCCCCTCTCCCTCTATGTCCACACAGACACACACTCTGCAATTAACTGGCACGGGCCATGGCTTAAATATTTACCAGGCACATACAAACAATAGGCGGCACAAGGAATAATGATTAATCCATGCCTCAATTATATTAAAACTTGTTTTCATTTCTATATCACCAGTTTTTTTTCTATATCATATTTGCTTGTTATGATAGTTATAATCTGTTGCCAGTTGCTGCTGAATTAGTCCAATGAAGTGAATGCACTGTAGCCTATAAAACATTTAGTAACCACATAGATTGTAATTTTACCCGTTGGACTTTGAAAACATCTTATTTTACTGTGGTTTACTCTTTGTGATTAAATTTTTGACAAACTTCACCACATTTTTTATGAAAGGAGGGAGGGAAGCAGTGAGAAAGACTGTATTTACATATATGTGTGTATGTGTATATACATGCAAGTGTGTGTTTGTTTTGTCATTATGTCTGGGACATTTTTAGAGTGAGACAGGAGGAGACATTTTGGCCTAACCCATTTTTAAAAATTTCTTGTCTCATGAATCAGTTTTATAATTTAATGCACCGGTCAGCATGGCATCCAAAATGAAAAATCCATGTGATATCATCCCTATAATATTCCACTCTGTTGATACATGTGATACTCAGCGGTAGGGTTACAGTGCCAGTGGTCTTTTTTTTTTTGTCCACAATAACATTCAATCTCCCTTAAACTATGAGGGCTTTTGCTCCTTTAACTTACATGGGACCTGTAAGGACTTTCTATAAGTACAACAAAACACAAACAACAACAACAACAAGCTGTTTTACATGACACAGGCAACCAGCTGAGATGGTGGTGCTGTCCTGAATCCAATTTCTGCTTGCCCTGCCCCCCTTGTTTCTGTGCTCTGCTTTGATCCCAGAGGGACTTGGAGCCTTTGCATTCCAGGCATTCCAGCCGCAGCGAACAATCGGCCCTCAGTTATTTATTAGTGCAGTGCGCGCTCCCTCCTGCTCAGTCTGCTGGGAGAGCTCACCATAGGCGCACACACACTCACACACACACACACACACCGCTCTTCCCTGCGCCCTGCGTACATGGCATAAAGAAAGCCTCAGACTTGTGGGAATTGTTTATAATAAGCCGGAAAGACCTTGAGAGATTACACCGCTTCAACAGTTTCGTGTGTGATGAGACAATAATTTGGTAAGTAGCCCTAATTTTGTTCCCCGGTTTTCAGATTTATCTGTCGCTATTGACGATTTTCCACGCGGTTTGCTTTACGCGTACACAAGTTTGTATTCGGATGCCTATCTAGACGTACCCATGGCACATATTTTGCATGGCATAGTGCTTAGAGTAGAATCAAGAGTTTCTCAGCTCTGTGTAGACGGGGAGATTGCTTTTTCTGTGATAAGGATTATTTTTGAATAGTTTGTTGGTAAAGGGCATCAACCTGTGCAGTGCAATTCCGGAATTCCTTAAAAATCAACCATTTCAAGCCACTCTTACAGGATGACTGCAAATATGAGAGTAAAACACACAGTGGCATCATTATTAACTACCTGTGGATCTTTGTTCACAAAACGGCAACATTTTAGAGTATACAGTCACCTGTGATATAAATTAGATATTATAAGATTAAAATATTCATTGGACAACAGCAGATAAATAAATTAAATAGTGTTTTTTATTATTATATAGTATTATTATTTTATTGTTGAACAGTTTGCTTCATGTTTTTTGTATGACCATGTTTTATATTTTTGATGCTTGTGTTAAATGATGAAATTTGTTTATTTATTTATTTAAGTGTGTGTGTGTTTGTGAGTGAATCTGGGAAACTTCTGAGGCTTTCCTAAATATTTGTAAAGTCTACCTGGGTGTCCTTGTATAACTAGAGATATACTATTTATTCTAATTGGCCAATGGAATGGACTCGGCACTGACATTGTCATGATTCCTTTTTTTTTTCCAGTATCAAAACGACCATCTCCCAACTGCTTCTTGCTCATTTCCCATTGAATGAGATGCGAACTGCTGAGGAGTCTTCAGGAACGGTCCTGCACCGTCTCATCCAAGAGCAACTCCGCTACGGGAACCTGACTGATACCCGCACACTTCTGGCCATCCAGCAGCAGGCCCTGCGTGGAGGCAGCAGCGGCGGGGGCACAGGTAGTCCCCGCTCTTCTCTCGAGAGCCTCACTCAGGAGGAGTCTCAGTACATCCAGATGTCAACCAGGCAGGAGCCTCAGGGCCAGGAGCACCAGGGGGATTTGCCTCATTCTGAGAGCCCAGTGTGTCATCTGTACCAGCTCCATGGAGAAGAGTTGCCCACCTATGAGGAGGCTAAGGCCCACTCCCAGTACCTAATTTCTCAGAAGGGGCAAGCTGAGTTGGAAGGCCCTGGTGTGGACATTATGGGCAGCCAAGGTGAGGGTCAGTGGGACCTGAAGCGGGAGCACACTCGCTCCCTCAGTGAGCGGCTCATGCAGCTCTCTCTGGAGAGGAATGGACCTAGAGACAGTCTTCCAATGAGCTCTTCGCACAGCTATCCACTGCTGTACAATAATCTCACGAACTCTGTGGCACCTGACAGCCAAGGGGTCCAACAGTGCCCGGATCAGCGTGGCCCACCCCCGGACTATCCTTTCTGTGTCAGGCTTCCTGGGTATATGCTCAGCCGCTCACAGGAGCATGGACATTACTACAAAGAGCCTCCTCCTCCTTTCCACTCACAGCATCACAGGTAGTCACAATAGATTGAAGCTTACCATTCTTAGTGTGGAATGGTTATTAACCTTGACTCCTCACTTAAATCAACACAACTTGTCTGTTATTGCTGCTTTTCACTAGCTGGTCTTTATTAGAGTATCAAATCAAATATTGCTATGGCTACTACGCAGGACAACACTTTTTCAGACCATGCCATTTGTGGTTTTCAGCAGTGTTGTAATGAATTACTCATGTCTCCTCTCGATAGGTATGTGTCTGCTCAGCCCCAGGTGGCTCACAACAATATGTACCGCACAGTGAGTCCTGCTGTCGCAGAGGTATTCACCACAGCCACCAGCAGCTCCAGCAATAACTCAGTGCAGATGGACGCGTTGATGCGGGAGAATGAAAGGCTCAGGAAGGAGCTGGAGGTCTACACAGAGAAGACAACCAGGCTACAGAAGGTGAGGGAGGTGGACTAATACACTGAGTTATTGGCTTACAGAGGGTGTGGAAACCATAAAACAATAGGTATTTGCTGTTACTGCATATTGGAGCGATAAGCCATGATGCAGTAAAGGAATACATGTACAGAAGGGATCACAGTGATTTGTCCTCATGGAGGAGTCACTGCGACATAGACACATTTTCCCAAATATACTGCAACCAAACTTTTTATTTCTGTTTTCTGGGAATTTTCAAAAATGTGCTCTACCAGTTAGGAAGCATAATTCAGCCTTAAAGCACTCAAAACAGTCATGGCTAATCTTCCCATTCCAGAGTCTGGAATGCCTACAACACATCCTGTTCCCTTTGTCTTTCAAAGCATACTGGCATACTGCCATGAAAGGAGATAAATGCCCTGACACCTGGGACCTGTAAGAGTTCACTAAGGAATGTTGATTCCCACTTTTCAGTTGTGCATAGTGTGAAAAAGCCATTTGTCTGCAGGCTTACACAGTGAAATGAAAATGGCATTTTTAGATATGAGTGATCAGATTCACTGATATACTGCAACATAAACCACAGTCCAAACAAATTGTGATACTTCTACCATGGAAAGGCCTTTAAATTCTAATTTTCTTTTTATATTTTTATTCCAGCTGGAGTTGGAGATCCGAAGGATTTCTGAAGCTTATGAGACTCTGATGAAAGGCTCTGCCAAACGGGAAACTCTGGAGAAAACAATGAGGAATAAACTAGAGGGGGAGATTAAGAGACTGCATGACTTTAACAGAGACCTGAGAGGTATGACCACATTCATCTGTTGGAGCATAGCTCTCCTCATTACTCACTTCATGCCTTGGAATTTGATTGAATGTATGCAAATGTCATCATTTATTTATTTTCGTCTTCTAATTACAGAACGGCTTGAGACAGCTACCAGACAACGAGCAGCCAAGGAAGCTGAATGCACAGACCAGAAACAGCATGTGTTTGCTAAACTCCTCGAGCAAAGTGAGTTTGTAACTGCATTCATTTGTACAAGTCAAATGTCCTCTATCATTTTGCAGTCTCTTCACTAATGCAGACTTATGGCAGAGGAAGGTACAAAGAATTCAGGATCTATTTATTGGGCCTGATTTGGCAAATCACATGGTGCTGTTAAGCATTTCACAATGGCAGGGCCATAGTTTAGCCAGGTTCGGTTTCCTACTACTTTGAGGTATAATGTTGTGAGCCTGGGGCTGCATATGGGGACACAAATGGCTCTCCTTCTAATGTTAAGAGTTGCTCAGCCATTTTTCATCACAGCAGTAAATGTGGCCTGGATTCCAGAAATTTTTTTTAGGTATATCAGGCTGTTCTTGTGTTGGGAATGCCCCCCCCCCCCCCCTCCTCCCAACACACAGTTGCATAGCTGCTGACCTCCCTCCTCAAGGGGAACTAATAAGACTAGGACTCCGGGGCATCCATTCCCAACTCAACATGACCCCTGGCTAGCTTACTTTCCTTGTTTGGGCATTTCTTTACCTCAGGGTTTGAAGTCATGATTAGTCATTTGTGAACAACTCTTTTTCTCCTCCATGCAGGAATGTGTTGGAGGTTAAACCCACCTAAACTCAGTTTTCATCACCTTTCGTCAATTTACAGAATCCCTTTTTAGGATGATATCTGAATGCTGTGAACTTACCAGTGCACTTGTAGTATCAAACTGATAGAAGTTATATGATGAAGAGAAGAGAAACGACAAAAACAAATGCTTTTCTGAACATTTAGTTGGTGGTTGTCTTATGGTGTTCACCGGCTCTGACAAATCAGAGTTACATTACGCTATCTGGTGTAACAAAATATCAGAGCTGTTCTTTGAATACATTTAGAATTGAAGTAGAAAGTATATTTGCTCAAGGCTTCAAAACCTTTTCAGGAGTTTTCTAATGTGAAGTAATTCTTTTTTTCCTTCAAACATCTTCTCAATCTGCTGTAGTTACATAATCAAGCCATACTGTTCTGGTACACATTACCCCGTTGGAATGATCATTGCATTTTTCTGGGAATTTAAAACGGTCTCGAGTGAGGCATGAGTTCAGAAATATTGTTCTCATAGTGTGTGCTTCCTTAAACAGTTATCTGGCCACAGCAGAAGCAAAACGATGTGTGAAGTACAATCGTGGCATGTGTAGATTATACTTTTTTTCTTCCTGTGTGGAATGCTTCAACTTTATTATGAGATGCTTGTTTACTTCATGTCCTTAGAGGCATTCCAGAGCTTTTCCCAGTACAAAGCTATGCCTGTGTGCGTAAGTGGATAAGAGGAAGTCTGCATTCCCTCCACAGGCATGCATTCGTCTTGTGTAATCACTCTCCTTTTAAAGTGGCACAGGAGACAAACTGGTTTTTAGTTTTCAGAAGTTTTCATTTAAATTGAGACTAGTTTCGAGTGAGTGAATCTAAAATAGTTTATTTTTATATGATTAATTGTAACAATCATGACTATTGAACGGTATCTTTATATTTTAAACATGACTCATTTTCAGTTTAGAGGGCAGAGTCAAATGGACTGCTGTTTTAATGTTAGCTGTGTAAATGTTTCTTGTTGAGTCACATTATATCCTAAAGGTAGTTCCCTAAGGGATTGTTTACACAGCAGCTGGATTGACTCCATTCTTTTAAAATGAGTTCTCCTGATTTGAACCCTTCTTCAGCGTTACAGTGACCTTAGGATTAGAATTTCCCAGGACAACAGGCAAACATGAATATTTTCATTTCCTTCCAAGCCTTGCAGCTTTCAGGAGCATGTGAATACTTGAGTTTGATGCATTTCTCAACACCATTCCCTTCTCTTTTTTTCCCCATGTCAGATGAGGAGCAGCAGCGAGAGCGTGAACGTCTGGAGAGACAGATTCAGCATTTGCGTGTGTCCGGGGAGGAGTGGCTGCGGAGACGGGAAATGCTCGAGCAGGCTCTGGCCTCAGCGCAAGCCCGCAACCAGCAGCTGGAGGAAGAACTGCAAAGGAAGAGAGCCTACGTTGAGAAGGTGGAGAGGCTGCAGAGTGCCTTGGCTCAGCTACAGGCTGCATGTGAGAAGAGGGAAGCCCTGGAGCTGCGCCTGCGCACGCGACTGGAGCAGGAGCTAAAAAGCCTTAGGGCACAACAGGTGAGAAAACCCCCAGTATTTAGATTTGTGTATCATATTTATGTCTGCAGCATAGATTCTTTTTTTCTTCAACCCTAAAGTTCCCTCTGTTGCTTTGTAGGGGAAGGCTCAGAATCAGGCAGCTGACCCCCAGGCTGCAGAGCTGAGCTCCTCCACTTTGCAGCAACAGCTTAGGGAGAGAGAGGAAAGGATCCTGGCTCTGGAGGCAGACATCACCAAGTGGGAGCAAAAGTACCTGGAGGAGAGCACCATGAGGCAGTTTGCCATGGATGCTGCTGCCACTGCTGCAGCGCAGAGGTACCTTTGAATAAATATTTGAAACATTGGAAACATCAAACAAATGCTGTTGTAGTGCATGTTAGTGATCAACAATTTTAACATTTGTGAAAATCGTTAATTCGTTAACATTTTTCTGTTTCTCCTTTAACAGAGATACCACCATCATCAAACACTCACCCCGGCATTCACCAAACAGCAGTTTCAATGAAGACCTGCCATTGTCCAGTCACAGACACCAGGAGATGGAGAACAGGTACACATCTTTCTACATTTGAGTGCGCAATCTGAAATTTTCCGTGAGTTCAGTGGTTATATGCCAGTTTATGTCTACTGAGTATATGTGCACTCATTCTGTATTTCTTGTACATGTGTTAAGGATCCGGGTGCTGCATGCCCAGCTCCTGGAGAAGGATGCTGTGATCAAAGTGCTCCAGCAGCGTTCCAGGTGGGAACAAGGCAAGCTGGAGAAACAGGGGCTGCGGCAGGCCAGGTCGGTTCCCTCCATCAACACTGTGGCCAGCAGCACAGCAGACTGCAGCACCGAGGGGAAAGGTGAGTGCAAGAGTTTGGAATCACAGTTCAGCTGGCAGACAGAGCAGTGTCGCCAGACAGAATGTGCACTTTCTAAATTAAAAAAGGAGTAGGAGATAACCCTTTCGTGTCCCTCAAATAGATAACATGTTTTAAAACTGGAATGCATATCATCTCTCACTCCAGAATAGCATATCCAGAATAGTCATGGGAAATACTCAGAGCAGATGTTTGGAAGTCTACATTTGTAGATGTAAGCCCGTAATTAAACAGCTTCCTCTTTTTGACTGCGTGTGTAGGGAAGAGCCTCTCAGATGACCAGACAGGTGCTGCTCTGCTGTTGCCACAACCCTGCGCAGTGCCTAAGGTCCCGAGCCGAGACTCCAGCACCCAGAGTGATGTGGCCTCTCAGGAGCCTGAGCCCACGGTAGAGCCTAAGAAGCTGGTGGCCTCTGAAGCAGTCTCAGCAGCAGCTTCCTCCGGTGTGTACATTGTTTCATTAAACAACTCCCTCCTCAAAAAAAAAAAAAAAAATCCACATTTAGTATCAGAAACTACATTCATTTAAAAGTTTGCCCTTTGATCCCTGCTATTTTAAACTGTAACCAAACCTACCAAACCATAACAGCTTTGCAAATGGCAATGCAGTTTTATTTGCTTTAGCATACCAAACCTGTTTTTCTAATGTGCTCATTTTATTTTTAATGCAGACAACTCAGAGGAGCCAAAGGCACCACTCAAGACATTCAAGAACATCAACTGCTCAGACACAGAGGCAGTTGAAATCCTTATTTGAAAGGATAAGAGGGTTGACTACAGCTCGTATGACTGGACAATGATAGTCAACGCAGACAGTGGCTTCCTGGTTGAGAAGCTGAGCGTGTCGCTCTACACCTGGCCACAGGGAATGAGCAGGTGGCTGTCCTGTCTGGACAGAGCTGCCGAGGACATCATCTCCCTAGGAGTCAGGCAGTTTCTCCTAAACCAGCATGTGTTACTGCACAGGAGAATCCTGAATGTGTCACAGTTTGTGGAGGAGAGCTGAGCTTTCCTGTACTTCAAAAATTCTGAACTTTGCCACTTTTCCTCACAAATCTGAATTCTTCACGGTACCTGTTCTGCATTTATGATAGAAATCAGGCTGCTTATTTGCATATATGTCGAGCATTTAATTTGTTTTTGTTTTTTTTTTAGTTGTGTATTTATATTTATAACTGCTGCTCATAGTGTGATGTGACTGTATGAATGAAGAGATAGAGAAAAGGATCCACTCAGTTTCTCACTTCTGGCTTGCTCTTAACTTTTTTTCGTTGACGTACAAATGACTCACTTTCCTGGATCAAGTACGCAAACTGTGTATGACTGTGTGTGACTGTGGTTCTCCAGAATTGCCAATAGCGTCCACATTACTGTCTTTTCTGAGACCAGTGGCAGTTGTCTGAAAAGTCATTGGAAGTATCCTCTACTTGTTTTCATGCCATATTTTAAGATTATTCTGTTTAACTTGAGTAAACACTAATTTACTCAGCATCAGCATTCCCCAACCTAAGGTAACTATGTGGATGGTTTGTTCTTTTTAAACGACATCTGGGGGTCTGCTGACAGCTCAGCAGAGGATTTAGAGGCTCTGAAGGTGCAACCTGCAGAACATGCCTCCATGTTGTCTAAAAAAGACTACGAGAATTGATAGTGTTTCACAACTGTCTAGTTTTCATGATCCCTGGCTAATGTTTTGGGCCTCAGATGGCTACTGCCCAGCATTCCGACCCCCTCTGCCGACATGCTGGAGCTAATCTTCTCACATTCCTTGCTGAGGGAATGCTCCTGTTAAAGAAAAAGGCTATCTAAAGTCTGACCCCTCGCCCTTGTTAAAATGGCACGCATTCTCAACATGATTCTTTTCTGGGTCTAGTTATTTCTTCTGAGCCATGATAGCTGGTTCTACCATGAGCGTCTAAATTAACGAGAGGAACACGGAAATGGTCAACTATATTTGGCCTGCATTTGCCATTCTATTTGTTGTCGCCAGAACTGTGTTATATTAAGCCACGCTTT
This sequence comes from Myripristis murdjan, assembly GCF_902150065.1. Classification (NCBI taxonomy): domain Eukaryota; kingdom Metazoa; phylum Chordata; class Actinopteri; order Holocentriformes; family Holocentridae; genus Myripristis; species Myripristis murdjan. The sequence goes on along the minus strand of NC_043983.1, from coordinate 19,319,432 downwards.
CTTCGCCATCGCTCAAGTATCTTACACTTCTGCACCGTGAATGTCAGTCTTCTATTGAATTCTTCTTTTGTAGTTCAGCATCGGTGAACGCTGTTGAATGTAGACCAGTCTGTTGTGGGAATGCCGGACTGATTTGTTGGGCTTTATTTAACTGGAAAGTGCAAGGATTCAGATTTGCTCTCCTAGAGGGGGGAATACTGCCAAACACCAGTGTTCAGCTGTATTATTTCTGTAAGGAATATTCACTGACAAATAGGCATAAGAAAAGAGTGTCCTGGATTCCCTTAGGAACCTGATGCATGATCCCATTCAAAACTGTTAACATTAATCTAACATTCTTGTTTGTGTTAAGATCTCAAAACCTCTACAAAGTCAGTCTCCTGTTTGTTGTCAGTGGAGCAAGTGGAGATGATATCACAGACCTGAGTATTGGTTGAGGTCCAGCAAATACCATGTGAATTCCTACATTGGACTGGTATTCCCCTGTATGGTTTTTAATCTTATTTTCTCTCATAATGCATTTGCTGGTCAATGCAGTATGTCAGATTGGGTTACTTGTTAAAACGCCCTTCACTGTTTGGACTGTGTTTACATAAAGGGCTGTTTGAAGTGAGAGAGGTTAATATATTTTGTAGTTGTGTTTTTTTTTTTTTCATTTGTACATTTGTATTTGTTTTCTTTTGTGATGCCAAAGACTTACACTACTTTTAAATTATAACTGATGTCGTACAAATACAAAAGGTTCTATTAAGATGCCTTGCTTCAGCTGGTTGACCCATTTTGATGTTGCTGTGAACTTTTGTAATGGAAAATTTTGTATATGCCTTTACCATTTCACATTAATAGATTAAAATCCTTAATATATGTCTGATGAAAGACTTCTGACTGTTTTTTCGGGAACATCATGTTACATTTCTGTAGTATTTACCCCTTAATTCACTGGCACAGTGTAAATCCTGACGAGCTGTTTCATTGGTCTTAATCAAACAACTGTCTCATGACAGAGAAATGTCAATGTCATTGAACTGGAACCTGTACTTTGTACACTGTTTGGTGTACGCTAAGCCACTGAAAAGTACAGTTTCACCCACTAAAGTGTGTGCACAAACTCAAACTTGTCCAGACTCACAATAACAATTGTCCTGCTAATATCATTGAAGAGTTTAATGAAAAAGGGATTATTATATGGCCCACTTCACTTAATGCAATAACAGATGCAGTGCAAACTTCAAAAGCTACCTACCTACCTATCTATCTATCTATCTATCTATCTATCTATCTATCTAATTGTTAATGGTGCTGTTCATCAGTACCGTTCATCATTAGTTTGTATCTTATTAGATCAGTAGCAGTCTGCAGCCATTACATGCAGTTTGCCTGCTGTTGTTGCGCTGGCGATTTTTCAACAAGCTTTGACTTTCAATGTAAATATTTTGCCTTCTTTGCTCGTCTCAATGAGTTTGGGATGGCATTCCATAAATGCCACACATGTCTCCCTCCTGCTGCCTTTATTTGTGGTAGACGAGTGCCACTTTTCTCAGCTCAGAAAATCCAGAATGTCACATCACAAGCGGTGAATACCATTTCAGAAACGACATGTGTGACCTGGCAAGAATGATCAGAATGAACAGATCTGAGATATTTCATCCAGCCAGTGAAGCCAGCGTGTCTTTGACAAGGGCCCCCATCCCACTCTTAAGTGAAATTGGTGCTTCCATATAGTGCCACGTCTTAAAAGCTTCACAGAGGGAGGTTCATTCCTGGCGGCCCTCGCATGCAAGTCGAGTTTTGCTCATCCTCCCGCCAAGATGGACAAGGAATCTATACATTCTTTAGACATCTGGAGTTTTTCAAGAGTTACAATTATTACTTTTAGAGTTAATGCATTTATCACCGTGATTTCATCAGACTGACTCCCAGCAACTGTGAATAGTTCTCACTTGATCACACCAATCTCACTGGATGAAGAACAGATTTCAGTGAAGCAAGTTTGTTCAAGCATTACAAAGCTTATCTTAAAGGGTTTTTCTTAGTTTTATGTGGTTAATAGAGAGCTGATTTATATGAGATAATGTGATACAATGAGTTCTTCTCATATTTTCTCAGTGTTTACATTTGTGTGGTTTTAATCTTCTTCATAATTCATCATGCTATGACTTTTATTGTACTTTTAAAAAAGCAGTTCTATTGTCAATGGTGTCAGCCAGCAATAGAAGCGACACTCTGAGAGAAATCATAGGCCTCTTTTTGGAGGCTTTTGAGCATATTTTGCACTAAAGCCTGTGAGAAATACTTGGAAAAATAACCATGGAGCACACTGTTTTGCCTTCATTTCCATGGAGATTCCAAAACTTCCTGCCTCGAGCAGTCATGGAATGTGCCCCCACCCCCTTACTTTTCCACATAAATCAGGGCACCGTCCTCTAATTTTAGGCATGCTATTCAAATGAAGAAACTTCTCAGATAGCAAGCCACTAGGTAAAATTTGCATATCACAACTGATAGCAGCTTTGTGCCTCCAGTAGTTCCCGATGGTGCCATGAAGGTGTCCTGCTTTGCATATTTCCTGTAACCCTGCAGCAGCAAGAGCTCTACACCTGCTCTGCTCCTCTGTATCTCCTCCCATCCTCTGCCAGTTTCTTCTCCCTCCTCTGCTTCACCTCATGTCTCCATTTCCACATGCCAGTAGAAGATGGAATAGGTGAAAATTGGAAACACTGTGCAAACTATTCATTTTCCTCTGGGATAGCTCTCCCCATACTAAAGTAACTGTCATCATGTAGTGGAGATGATAAGTTACCTCAGTATATGTGATGATGTGCGATACATGAACCACATGTGCTTCTTAGGATGAGCAATCTCTTTTTTCACTGGACTCTGCAATGGCCAGTAAATGGTTAGAGATCACATTACCAAGTATAGAATACATCGACAGAGACAGATTGATGGATAAGGTAAACAACATTGTGGTCAACAAGAGGCACCCTTGCGCCTCTTCATTTGAACTGTTGCCATATGGACGATGGCATTGAGGTATAGCGGATGTGTGTCTGAGTCTATTGGTGACTCTGTGATGTTGTGATGAAATCCCTTTGTGATTATGCTGCACACCAATTTCCTCCACGGGGGCAAATATAGTATCTATCTAATATTTGAACAGTAAGGATGCTGAGTGCTCTACCTTATTCATTGTGTCTTCCAATACACACACACAAAACCTCCCCACTAAAAGTCAGACTGCGAGACGTGTGACACAGGATAAAACCTTGGATAAAACCTTGCATAGCTCCAGTTTTGAAGATGTTCATGATTTTCACTTCTTCTTCTGTGACCGCTGGTGTTCACAAAACCTTTCTAAACTCACTGAATAAACTGAAAAATACTTGGCCGTGAAACTAAAACCAAGGCCATTTTTCTCGGTTGCTGAAAAGTTGGCATTTGACATGTGACAATGTGCTGTTTATACTAGCAAACGATTTTTATCAAATATAATATCTCCACGACACATTTATTGCTTGTTTTGCGGCTTGTTTGGTGTGAAGCACAGGAGTTCACCAACACTGTCTGGCTGACTACTGTCAAGTGGTTTCCAGTGAATCAGTTGAGCTGCATTGCCAAAAAGGCTGATTCATAGTTAGAAGGAAATGGATGGTTGAGTCAAATTGTAATGTGTCTGGAGTGACATAGTAAGATGCACTGTGAAGGTGAAGCGTTAAAGAGACGTAGTTGAGGATTATCTTAAGGCTACATGAAGACCACAGCACATGAGTCAGTGGTGAAGACGAGACACCTAATAGCCAGGTGTGGGCTAATTGCATATGCAAAGTCAGTTTGCTATGAGTCCACAAGGTCAAAGACTGATGATACATCTGCACAGTGGCACAATAATATGTGAAATAACAGCAATCAGAAGAAAAGTGGCTGAAAAATTCATGCAAAAAGAGCTGGTGCTTTATCTGTTTAAAGAGGTCAGCACAAAGAACAAGTCATCTTTACCTGAGTCAAGGTGCAGTTGTGAACAATTGCAGAGAGACGAAAACTGTGGCCCATCACAAATGTAACAAATGTACAAACAAATGTACAAAATGTATGTTGTGTTTTTTCACTATCCAGACAAAAGCTAACAGACTATTTTTAATAATCTAAGAACTTCTCAAGATAAGTTATCATAAATATGAAAAGCCTGTTCCTCAAGTAAGGCAAGATTTCCCGGAAAATTACATGTTCAAACAAATCCCTTTATATGCAATACCAGTTTATTAGTTTCCTGCATCTACAGCAAGCTGCACCTCTGTAATTGGTAATCATATTTGGAAACGTGTCACTGACATCAAGACACTTCCTTACACCTACGTACATTTCTGTGGAAACAAATTTCTCTTCTCCACATTTCTTGACAACCCAGATAGGTTTCTTAACCATGTGAGTGGTAATATCCAAAGAATGCCTGCTATGAGGGTTTCACAAGTTCCCAGTTAAAGCAACATACCAACAGGTGTATGTGAGTGAGTGAGCACAGCTGGAGAATTTAGTGTTCATGCCTCAGCATGCAAGAACGTTTTATATAACCCTTTGTGTCCCAGGTGTACGTAAAGATCTCTTCAACTCACCCTCAGTGGGATTGTGACCTGAAAAGTATGCACTGGTGACATACTGCAAAGGTCAGTGATCTTTCAATAACCATTGCAGATTACCACAGATACTGTCAAAGGCAGGCTCTTGTTTTCTTTCTACTTCCAAAGCGTATACTTCAAGCCTTGCAGAGAATTTGTACCACTGAGGAATATGGAGCATGCAAGGAAAAAGATCTTGAGGCTAATTCCCACAGTGACACGGCCCTAGTTGAATGTCATTACTTGCTTCAGAGAACCATTTAGGGCACATAGATCTAGGGTGACTGTCATCCCAGCTCGTACAATACCGGCACAGATCCAAATCTGGATGAATGCTTATGTGATGTGCTGTTTGTACTGTGGAGTAAGAAACACAGGGGTTAGTTAAGGCTACACCTCTCACTGCATAAAGACTCCATGTTTCATCTTCAAAACTGCCAAGGTTTAACTATCTGCCTTTGGCCTCGGCCGGGGCATCAGGCAATCCAATCACATGCTGTGGGCACGCAGAGACCCTCTGTAAGGGCAAGTGACAAAAATAATACATACCACCTTGGAAAAACAGCTGTGGCCTGCAGGCACCCCCCCCCCCCCCCCCCCCCCCCCCCTCTCTCTCTCTCTCTTTCCCTCTCTCTCTCTCTCTCTAACACACACACACACACACACACACACACACACACAAAGATACTGGGTGATGTAATGGCCCTGAGAATCTGGAGGTAACATGATACAGATGCCTTGGACTATTACCTCTAGTAAGCCGGCGGTGAGACCTCATTTTCCTGTGGTCCTTTGTTCATGTCTATCCTCAACCTTCACTGGTTGTCGGTCCCTCTAGCTTTGTCAGTACTGCGTCAATGAAGCCTTAGAAACTTGCTGAATATTGCATGTTGCTGAGCTAAATCCCGGCACTTATCCCCGCAGTTTAATTCCAGGTTGCTTCTAAGTCATACTGCCTGTCTGAGGTAGGGCTACATGGCAGGATAACTAGGTATGAATACTTGAAATATTTGGGAACTGGCACAACTGAAAACACATCTGCTATCTTGATATCTTAGAGTGACACCTGGAAATTGGCCAGACAAGAAGTTTAAATGAAGGACACAATAATACAACTGCTAGTGTAACTCTGCTGCCCTGCATTTTCTCTCTATGAGAACTATGATAACTATGAGTCCCGTTTCTGCGCGGCCATTCTAAAAATATTCTTATTGTGCACAAAATGGAGATTAAAAAGTGAGGTTAAAATGCACGTTGTTGCTGTTTGCCTAGCTTTACACAGTGCAATTTGCATGTGATTAATTGCAGGTTGCAGATTAACCTTTTGCTGTTGCCATGCCACCAGACTCACCCAGGACATGCACAGTTATAGTAAACATACAAATTACAGTATTCGCTAATTAGTTCTCCTGTGGAGTTCTGTCTCAATTAAGCTGCACCAGGTCAAGCCTGCCTTTAACTTTTTTTTTTTATTATTGTTATTATTGAACATATATTTATGAACACACACATTCTTGTAGAGGACACATACAAATGATGCATCACAATATGAAAACAAAGAAACAAATAAATGTGATATGGGGTTTTATAAACAAAATCTATACAGAAATGTGTAACTGACTGGTCACTTAATAAACAAGGCGGAGATATAAACAAAAATACACAGGAGCAAAGACATCACATAAGAAGCATGAATAAAAAAAAGTAATGGTATGGTAATGGCAATGCTTCTTGCTTTTTCACTAGACTGCCTTAAACATTTTGTTCATCATAATTTACAGATTCCTTTCTGCTGAACGCTTTAATTGTCCCTTACACTAACCTATGCGGCTGGCTACTGCCCCCTAGTGTCTCAAACAAAGCATTGCGATCACATTACACTCCACAGGAGCTCCAATCAATTTGTAGGCAGAAGGCGGTTCTATCCTATTTACTTATTTACGTCACGTATCCGGATGCGACAAGGGAAAGCACGCGAATTGAACGTTGCGAAGTTACGTTTATAAACCTAAATGACTTGCTATGGCTATGTGCAAGCTGAAATGCAAAAAACGAAGTCATCCAGTAATCTGTGGCGATGAGATTTTCGCGATTCCCTCTCCCCGCGTCTCCGAGTTGGTCTCTCCCTCCCCGGGTTTGGTTGGTGAAAATATTTCCGGCGCTGCGGTTGGTCAGGGCGCTGCGAGTCTCTCCTCTGATTGGTCGAAAGAAACAGGGAGGTCTGTTCCTTCCTGAGCGTTCTTCCGGCTTACATGTTGTTGGGAGAAAGAAAAGACGAATGGGAAAATTGCAATAAATAGCGACAATTGCTCAGTAACTCTGCGATACGGTAAAAATCTGCACCCACACAGAAATACACTCGTTCAGCCAGTCCCGTGTGTTATTCGCCAACAAACTCTTTGGAAAGTTGAGATTTTTTTGCAAGAAAAGCAGGCGGCACCAGCGTTCGCGAGTGCAACGTTAGCTTGCTGGCATGCTAAGAGATAGCCGCCGGCTAACGAGCTAGCTCTTTTTTTTTTTTTTTTTTACTTCCAACATTACCGAGATTAAAGAGGTGGCCGCAGTGCAGTTTTTATCAACCAGCTCACATCGCGTTTGATCGAGTTAGAGTACGGTGGCAAAGAGGACTTTCTTGTACTTGCTGGTAACCTGTAGGTTAACTTAACATCTGACAAATTACGTTACGCTATAGTTAACGTTACTGACGAGCAGCTGTGTCATTTGCCTGTAATGTTGTTGGCGATTCAACACCATGCTATCGACTGTCCAGCTCTGTTGTCCTGATAATCTCATCATATTTTAGTTATATCCCGTTTATCAACATCAGCTAGCCGACGCTTTCTGCTCATCCTTTACTTTTTGCTAGCTGGTAACCCGCAACACCCCCCCATGCTAGTGTGTTATGTCTCACCATTGGCTTGTTATTAATTAACCTGAAAGCATTTGTTATCATGTCCTTTCTGTGGAGGCAGTATATATCGTGCGGCTCGTAATTGGTGCGAAATTGACTCCAATACATGTGATATTAGCTTTATTTTCCCACTTTGTGTTTGTTGTAGGTGACAAACTGTTAAAATGAGTTCCCAGCAATTCTCAAGACATGGGCTGCCTGCTCCCACTGGAGGAGCAGCCCAGATCCCTGCTGGCGGAAACCTGGTTCCTGTGAATCAGCCATCAAATCAGCAAGGTATGGTCATTAAACTTGTAGAATCACAGCGCATGTCAGATGTAGTTAGGATAAGATGGCTTTTGAAGTTGTGCACAAAACATGTGTCACCATCAAGTCATGTTTTTTTTTTCTATCAGCTGGTGCAGATTTGGATAACAGTCGTGATGCTGACCATGGGCCGCAGGATCATCCTCCCAGTGGGGGTGGAGGAACCTTAGCTTTCAGAGATGACAAGCAAGAGACCGTGGTGGTCAGACCTTACCCACAGGTCCAGACACACGGCCAGCCTCAAGCCTCGCCCCAGACAGTGCCCATCCAGCCTGGTACGCCTGTGACTGTGCCTGCCCCCTCTGTACATCTCCCTCAGGGCCAGCCTGCAGCCCTCACTGAGGGCCAAATGAAGGTGAGGAAGACCACGGTTGCATCTCTGGCAGTTGAAACCTCCAGTATAATATTATCTAAATGGGTAGAAAAAGACACGGATATAGAATTGAACTGATGGTTTGGGTTCCTACCCTTATACTGTTACTTGCTACTCATTAGTAGTACATCCTCAAAGTTTGACCTGTCAGCTCTTTCCCTATTGTGAGAACGAGTGCTTTACTGGGCGTGTTCTTCTCCAAAATGAAGTGTATCTGACCCTGCAGACGGGATGTCTTTGAGTGGCGAATTAGTTTTGAAGGATGCACAACAAGACACTGTTTGGTATTCATTAGGTGATCTTTTCCAGCCCTCTTACTTGCTAACTACTTTATTTATTTATTTCTGCATCACTACGCGGCAGCTACCCTTACTACCCTTAGTTTTTTTTTCCATACCTGGTTCATGAAGCTGCTGCATAGTGATACCGAAGCAAAGTAGTTCCAGCAGATAGAGAGCAAGGGGACTGAAAATAGCATTGATAATGAATCCCCAACAATCAAATGTCATAATGCAAAACATTTGAAGATACCATTTGAAGATGATTTGACTTGAGTCATATTGTCTTTCTTTAGCTGAAGGTGTACAGGTATTGTACGTCATATTTACTGTTCCATGGCCAATGGAGGCATCTCAGCAACTGCTACTATATAGAAATAAAATTCTAGTATTTAGCCTTTTTGGTAACTCTGTTGTACTCCAAACCTTCAGTGGTGTGACAACAAATAGTTCATTTGCATCTCTGTGTCCCTTTTATTAAGGCTGTGTTGAAGTCACCTATGCCAAGTCGTCTCATTGCCCCAGCACCAGCTTCCAACCAGGGTCATATTCCCATACCCCCAAAGGTGCCTGGTCACATTACTGTCACTTTAGAGAGCAGTATTGCTCCAACCCCGTCCATTCCTGTGGCAACCATTAGCGGTCAGCAGGTAAAAACACTCTGCAATGACTTTTGGTGTAAGATAAGCCTTTATTAGTCCCACCACGGGGGAATGTTGTTATTTCTGTTGATTGCTGATGTTCTGGGCTTTCATTGTGTTTCAGGGTCACTCCAGCAACCTACACCACCTAATGCCAGCTAACATCCAGATCATTAGGAGCAGTCCCCCTGCATTGCAGATTGGGACTCCTGCGGTCCCTCCTCAGACATTCACCTCCCATTTACCTCGGGGTACGCATGGTATAATCAGTATGACAACACTTTAGATAAAATTGAAACAGCAATACATTTGTCTTTAATTTTTATCAATGTATGTTGCCTGACCAGTGTGCTGTTTGCCCTGTAGGGGCTGCTGCTGCAGCTGTAATGTCGAGCTCCAAAACTGTCCTGCGGCCAGCGTCTGGAGCCAGTGCCGGTCCCGGCCAGCCCACAGTGCAGCATATCATCCACCAGACTATTCAGGTGCCCTGATCTAATTCCATTTGAAGCAGCTGGATTATTATGAGGGCCATTTAAACATATTGTGTGTGTAAACGTATTGTGTTTTCCCTTTGTGTTGGCAGTCTCGCCCTGCAGTGACCACCTCTACAGCCGTGCTCCCGACCGTTGTGGCTCCTATCTCAGCAACTAGAACTCAGTCTCCAGTTATCAGCCCGACAGTCACACACTCTGCAGACATGGTGCATGGGTAAGTAATATTATGATAAGATTTTTTTGGACTGTACCATAGGGAGAGATCATGAATGGTGAAGTAGTAGGAATAGTAATTAGTCAACTCAGTCCCCACTGATTTCAGTCATAAAGACTTTCATATCTAAATAATAAAGTGTTTTCTTTTGGGAGATAGTGTGTTAAGAAATTGGAAACAGTGGGATGTCTGTGTTTAAGTTCTGTGGAAAAAGCTGCTTTAGTGCTCTTTTTTAATGCCCCTTAAATCTCTTGACGGGCACCTTCCGAAGCCACAATCACAAATTCATCGTATAGTGCATTCTGGAGCTGCAACGTCTGAAAAATATTGTCTGAACTTTCACTTTTTAAGTTGGCATCGTTTCTTATTTTTGGCTACGGGAAGCAGTACATGTTCACTTATATGGAACAAACTATCTGTTGGATGATATAGTTAAACAATGGGATTACAACTTATGCTTAACCCTGTTTAATGTTGTCATTTTCCTGCCTCAAGTCCTGATAACTCCTTGCATTTTGTGTTTTCTTGGCTACATTCTTTTAATGTTCTGTCTAAAATTTTGGCCGTTAATATTTTAATTTTTTCTTGAGAAGAGCACCTGCAGACATCATGGGTTTCCTTTCCCTCCATTTTTCTGGCCCTTTCCCTCCGCCAGTTTTCAGCCAGCCATTCTATGCTTGTATTGCTTTCTGATGGGATGGTATTTTTTTGTCTTTGTGATTCTTTCAGGCGCCCTGGACTGACTATTCACCCTCCTCCAGCCACCATCAGTATTCAGAGGCCTCAGACGTCCCGGGACACCGCCACACGTATAACACTGCCCTCACACCCTGCAATTGGAGCTCCAAAGCCCCAGCCTCCACACACCATGACACAGGTTGGGCCCCGCTTAACATAGTGCCTCTTTATGGAGGTCTATAAAAACAATGGCAAGACATCGTGTATAATGGCTGAAATACTTTGAAAGTAACTGTTATTTTCCCCCACAGAAATCTATCTTCAGTACCGTGACACCAGTAGCTGCAGCAACTGTGGCACCAATAGTTGCCACTAACACTGTGCCATCAACCACCACAATAGGTATGGCCTGTCTGTGTATCAGTATCCAGCATACAGCAATAGTAATGTACAATTCATCATATAATGAAAGAGATAGTTTACAGAATTCTCATCAAAAGAGGAATGGAAGGCAAAATACATACTCTCCAGGATTCTCTGTTTGAATTAGCTTTCTTCAGCCTGTTGTAGATGTGTGCACACTACCATTTTTGACATTTCTCAGCCTGTTTTCAGTGCTCACCTGTCACATGAGCAGCCATATCACTTGAAAAGTCATCACTGTTTTGATAATACATGTTGTTTTTGTATGTTTTATCCATCTGTCTGTCTCTCATATACCCAATCCTGTCTTTCTTCCTCATGTTTAGGCACTGTGCCACATACCCAAATGACCAGTAGTACTATTGTTACCATGACAATGGCCTCACACTCCTCTCATGCTACAGCAGTGACCACCTCTGCCATCCCTGTCGGTAAGTTCACGCTTTACTCAAAGCCCATTGTCGTGACTCGATGAAACACTGTTGTATGCTTCGTAAGCAGGATGTGTCAGTGTAAAGTTATGTAATTTATAGCGCATTTTTACCAACTCTCCTTTTGTGTTTGCAGCTAAAGTGGTCCCTCAGCCCATCGCCCACACTTCTCCCCGTGTACAGCCTGACTACCCAGGAGAGAGGGCGAACCTCATCCCCATCTCAGGCCACCGCTCATCTCCCAACCCAGTCACCATGGAAGCAAGAAGTGACAACAGGTGAGCGCAAATGTCTGAGGCTGGTGAACTAATTCTGAGGTTTAGGGCTTGTGAACACCAACTGTGTTTGAAGCAGTTTAATCGAACCCTGGAGTGCTCGCTTGTTCAGTTCGTTTGAGCAGATGAGAGCAATGTTTTTTGAACTCGGGTGCACACCAAGTGATTACACCATGACACCTGACAGCGTGGATCGCAGTCCTCTTTAATGGTGGGAATCCATAAGTGTTTGATCATTTCCCCAGGCTGTATTTACTGCCTTTTCAGGTCAAACAAAACCTCCGCTCACAGAATATAAATCCAAGCTTATTAGAGTACTCAGTGTTTCACTAAAGTACAGCATTTATAGCAACATACATAAATATAACAATGAGAGAGGGAAGTTGTTTTTCCTTCTCTGGATGAAAATGTGTAACATGAGGTTAGAAATGTTGCTGAGGCATTTAATTTTTTTTGTTGCGCTGCTTACAAACTACATGAATTCTGTGAAGCTCTGTTTTGCCTTCCATTTCATACCGTCCAAAGCGTGCCCACACAACTGATTTTTAGTACAGAAGATACTAGGTGAAATGCTATCTGCCCTGCTCTCACTCAAACGCTTCTCGAAAGTTAACTCATCACTGACATCATGTTGCCCTGCTGAGGTGACTCACAGCCCAGAGGTGCGTTTTTCAAAGGTAGAAGCAACACAGAGTGCCTTTTTATAGCCAGTAAACAAACAGACCACGGTGTCAGTGTTGAAATAAAATAAATATTTTATGTATTCAAAAAAAAGTGCAGTCATTAAGTGTCTTACATTGACATAGTCATCCAAGAAAGCATCACAGTTCATCAGTGCTGCTTCTTTTTACCACTCTCAGTTATCTTCCAAGTGAACTGTGGTATGAGAACATGATCTAAGCCAACTACAGAGAATAAATCCGTCGTCTAAGGTTTTGTGGGTATAAGGAGGCGGATGCTGACATCTGATAGCCACGTTCAGCCATTTTTCGCACATTCCTACCTGGTGTGAACTCTGGAGAAGACACAGTGAAGACTGTAGCTCAGGCACTATTTAGTTGACTCATCTGCCATTTGTACTTTGTGAACATATGTAGGTATTTAATTCTGTTACAGCTGTCATTGTATCATCAGTTCAAGTACTCCATTAATGTTCCTCTGCTGTACATGCACTGTTACAAGGCATAGCTGTCAAGGGTGCAGCATATATTTTTGTCAGTTTGTATTCCTGTTCAACACAAATGAAGCATCGGTGGGCAAAGCACTGATACTGTGCAAACTTTATTTGTTGAGCTTCAAAGTAATCCCACCACTCACCCAAAGAATTATCACAAAATCTGGTAGAGTGAGTGCCTGAAAGCAAAAGTTGCTGCAGCATCCTGCTTTCATCTTCCTCCTGCACACTCATGTGTACATAACGCTGTGCAGTGAGTCTCCCTAAATCTCTCCCTAATGTTCTCAAACTCAACATTAATAATCATGATCACAGCATTGGGGAAAACAATCAAGATGAAAAATGTATACATAAATTGTGCAGCTGCATTTTTATCTTAAATTATTGTTACAGCGGTAATGAGCACATGACTTACATGCACAGAATTAATATGTCCAAATAATTACAGATTCCTTGTTTAGGTGCTAATGAATCTTGAGCTTGCTTTAATCTTTATTATCTCCTTTTCCAGGCCATCTGTGCCAGTGCAGTTCCAGTATTTCCTGCCCACCTACTCCTCATCTCCATACCCTCTGACACACACTTACACCCCAATCACAAGTTCTGTCTCCACCATCCGCCAGTATCCTGGTGAGCACAACTAGCTGATTTTGTGTTTTTCGTTTTCTCTTGAGTAATTTTTTCAACTCTGTATACATTTTTTTGTGGTTCACAGCAAACTGTTGTAGTGACTATTGCATGTTTTAGTATACCATTGACTGGTTAGTTTGACATACAGGGAGTCATATGAATCCTAAAATTACTCTAGGAGGTTAAAGTGCCGATTGTCTGCAGAAATTTGGGATATTTTTGGCCATATTGATTAAATAGTTGAAGAACTGCATTTTTCAGATTGTATTCAGTAGATTAGCCATTTTTCATACCTAGTCAAGTGCCTGAGTTGTCCACCTTGCACTGAATCATCATGTTCCTGCTATGAAGCATAAAGACAGACATGACTAATTTGTGGTTGTTTCTCACCAGCAGTTTTGGTTTAGAGTTAGGTATAATACTCTTTCTGATGCACTTTTACAAGTAAGCGAAAGACAATTCATACCCATCAGTTTGTACTTAAACCTCATACACTGAAGAGATTTGCCAATTTAATGACTTTAGAGCAGAAAAATCTATTTTTATTGACTGTCTTTATCTTTATAACTGACTATATCTGTCTTTTTGATAAGTTACTCCTCAAGCTCCAAGTTCTGCATTGCCCACCCAAGCTGGAGTAGGAGTGGCCACCACTGTCCACCTAAACCCCATGCAGCTGATGGCAGTGGACCGGATTGGTCTGCAGTCTGCACAAATCAGTACCCAAGGGATCCAGCCAGCACCAATTGCTGCGCAGGGGATTCAGCCTGCACCGATAGGAGTGCAGGGTTTGCACACTTCTGCGTCGATCACCACTCAAGGAATCCAGCAGGCACCAATAGTCACTCAGCAGCAGCAGCAACAGCAGCAGCCACAGTCTGAAGCGAAACCTGGTAATGACAACTTAGATGGCAGCTCAGTGAGGCAGTGTTAATGTGAATAATGTCATGTTGAGAAGTCTGAATTGTGAGTTTGTAATGTGAGCTCTGTTCCCTCCAGGAGTTGTTTTGGCTGACGGCTTTGTAGCTAGCCCCATCAGCAGCACATTCAGCAGCACCCAGCCAGTAGCTACCATGGTGCAGGCACATGCCCAGGGAGGAGTAGGAGGAGCTCCCACCCTGGTGTCCTCCCCGAGACCCAGCATCCTCCGCAAGAAGCCTACCAATGAAGGGTGAGTAAAGCACTTGAGTCACTGTCTTTTAATGGAGCTTGATTTATAGACACTAGTGGTTTATAACAAAAATATTATTCATTCGCAGTCACATATTCTAGATGATTAAGGCCACTCTCATGAAAACCAGTTAAAGATAGACCAGGCAGAATCCCTAGTTACCATTTATTGATTATTTTGATTTTTTTAAAAAAAATGGAAACAGGATTGTTAGATTACACTTTAAGCAAACATAACCTACTTGGCTTTGTGTGTTTCAGTTGTGTTCGTAAGAACCTGATCCCGGCCCAGCCCAGCGAGGCCAACAGTGGCAGGATCGAGAGTGGAATGAGAGGAGCAGGATCTCCCAGACCTGCAGGGTGAGCTTCTTTCACATCTGTCACATCAGCTGCATTCATATTCACGTCCTGTGATAACTGTTTTGATATGAGTCTGTAACATGATCCTTTGAATCTCTCTCTCTCAGTGTGAAGCCCAAAGCTGAGGTGCACATGGCCATGGCACCTCCCGTCATGGCTACAGTAGAAGCATTGCCCTCTCAGGGTGGGGAGCAGCAGGCTGTGTCCTCCAATGCTCAGCACCTCGCCCAAGCCATTCCTACTATGTTGGCCCCCCCTGGGCCTGTGCCCCCCTCCCAGCCATCCACCGTGCTCTCTGCCTTGCCAGCAGCCATGGCTGTCACCCCCCCTGTTCCTGCCTCAATGGCCAACACAGTGTCCTCTCCCACTCAGCCTGCTGCCAGCAGCACCGCAGCATGTGCTGCCAGCTCCGCTTGTCCTGATGTGAAGATCAAGCAGGAGGTGGAGCCCATGGACACTTCACAGCCAGGTAAAGTGCATGTTTTCCCCCCACATGTCATGAGCAATGCGGTGTGGGACATAATTGATCACGCAGACTGTAATATACCTTTAAGTGAGTGCATATATGTACCCTCCCACCCGCAGATGCCAATGTGAACTTGTCGTCAGCACCAGCCCTCACCACCCAGGCCTCCTCCCTTAACACTCCTGCTACTGGAGATCTGATCCCTGGGGCTTCCCCCAGGAAGAAGCCCCGCAAGCAGCAGCATGTTATTTCCACAGAGGAGAGTGAGATGGTGGAAACCAATAGCACAGACGAGGAGAGGGCCACCGGCAGGCCCCTCACTGGCCGGGCTGAGAGGCGCGAATCTCCTCCAAGGGAATATGTCGGTATGTAATTGCATCCCTACTCATAGTGATGATATGATCTTACTTTTGAGCACTATCACTTGTTCAACACTTTTTTGCTCTTCAGACGAGGAAGGAGTGCGTTACGTACCAGTGAGGCCACGGCCACCTGTTACCCTTTTGCGTCACTACCGTAACCCATGGAAAGCTGCCTACCATCACTTCCAGAGATACAGCGACATTCGGGTCAAAGGTCAGTGGGTTGTATGCAGATGTCAAATAGTTCTTTTTTTTTAACAACATGTATGCACAGTGACTTAATAGCGCTTATGAGAATGTGTAACAGTGGCTCTCCCCTGCTCATAATGGTTCTTGTTCTCTCTCAGAGGAGAAGAAGGGCTCCTTACAGGATATGGCCAATCAGAGAGGAGTGGCATGCAGAGCACAAGGCTGGAAAATTCACCTGTGTGCTGCACAGCTCAGGCAGCTGGTGAGTGCTGGCTTCGGGGTGCAGACATAAAAAATGCTGACAACCTCCAAGACAGCCCGATTCATTCCATTCTCTTTTGTAAAGATGCAAGAGGAGGAGGCAGGGGCATGGAGGTGTTTCATGGTGTTGATACTGCAGGATGTTGCAGTGCATGTTGGGTTTTTGTATTGTCTGCATTGTGGGAAATTATGGAACTAGGCCAGTATTAATAGAACATTAAAAATTCTTGTGGGCCACATACAATTATGCCATGGACCTGATCTGGCCTTTGGGTCTTGAGTTTGACATGATTTAGAGGGATGGATTGGTCTGTCTCCAGTCGATCTTCTCTCTCACACTCTTTTGGTTGGATTTTGATGAAACCTAAAAATTCTGCATCTAACTTCCGCTCTGAAATGTTCAAATTTACACTGAATGAATCGAGAGGAGTGCTACAGTTACAAATCAGAAAAGGTGACAGTGACATGTTTGATCCTGATAGGCCTCAAGGATGTCTGCATCATTTGTAGAGAACGTATCCTCTTTGTCTTTTTTTTTTTTTTTTTTTTTTTTGCAGTGCATGCTGCCCACAAGTTATTGTTTGATTTTTTTTCTCCAGTCCTTTCAGTCAATGGGCACTTTGGTCTTTCCACGCCCATTTATTTTGAGTTTAATAATTTTAACTGTTTGGAGAGAAAGTAAACCTTGAGTATCAGCCATTTGTCAAACAAACAAACCAAAACACAATGTTTGTCTGTGGCTTCATCTGTAGTCAAGTTTGGAGAATGATGTGTACAGCCGCCTCTCCACCCTTCAAGAAGACCTGATTCCAAAGAAGAGAGCGGGAGCTGATGACGACCTTCACCGAATTAATGAGCTTATACAGGTAAGTTTATAACCTGCAGTTTAGGAACTTACAAAGTACAATTCTTGGCTGTTCAATTTCACAGACCATTGCATCATGGCTACTGATTCATGATGTTCGGCTGAACGTATTGTGAGGCTCAATTCTTTCAAGAGCTTCCTTTTCCTCTGTTTTTGTCTGTACCAACAGGTAGGTCTGGGCAATAATTCAGGATCATTTTTCAGTATAATCATATCGTGATGAAATTGGCTTGTGATTCTGTTGTCTAAAGTGATGACAAGTGGGGATGCATATTTGGGAACTTTTTTTTTTTTTTTTTTTAAAAGAATTTTCACATTAAATTATCAATCACTGTTATGACCCAGCCTTCAGGAAGCTGCACCACATGGTCCTCTTTAATCTAGCCTTAACATACAACTGACTCTGATAATCATGAACAGAATGGAGCATACAGGAAGCGATAGAGATGGCGCACTCGGCGCTATCATTGAAACGCTCCTGGGCAGTAGAATCATCACTAACAAGACTGAGCCCTGTCACTGAATAAACAGTTGTGTCTGTGTAGTGTTGTGTGTTTTGTATTTTTCAGCACTTCAAGAATTTCCCTATTTGGGATCAATAAAGTATCTATTTACCTATATATCTATCTAACTAGTGGCGTTTGTATTGTCATTTGCTTTCCATATTTAGGGAACTGTCAAATTGTAAACCACGCTGAGTGAGAAATTTATTTGAATGACTTTAGTGCCAAAGAAAAATACTATTTTTCATTCACCAAGACTTGTAAAAATATGCTGTTCACACATCAAGATTACAACATCCTGCCTTGCAGCAGCCTGTCGAAACAGTCATCAAGCACAAAGTTGAGCTATAGGGATTGTTTTTCAAATGCATGCAGTTACATTTATGACCTGTATTAATTCTACAGGGTTGGGCAGCCTTGGCTGCGATTGTTTTTGGTGAAGCCAAACAAAAATGAGAATAATAAAGTTTGTACAGCTCAAGTGATTTTTTGCTTGTCCTTAGGGTAACATGCAGCGCTGTAAGTTGGTGATGGACCAGGTGACTGAGGCCAGAGACACCATGATGAAAGTGCTTGACCACAAAGACAAGGTACTGAAGCTACTCAACAAGAATGGTGCTGTCAAGAAGTCCTCCAAACTGAAGCGCAAAGAACGGGCATAAGTGGGTGCTACTCCTCTGTCGACGCCACCGCTGTCCCCTCTGAACGGGTTAAGGAGCTGCTCAGAATCTGGTGCTATGATTTGCTGCGCACAATCGCACGCACCCTCCCCATCTGCCTGAGAGTGGACGGAGAGAAGTGACAGGAGGGGTTCAAAACCTGAAAAGCAGAAAATCCCATCAAGAGAAGGTTCTCATTCAAGACAGTGCCGAGTGTGGAAGATCTTAGGTTGCATTAGATCGGCCAACTGGCTGGCTCCCTCAGTTTTTTTTCTCCCCTCCCTTGTCTTTTGTTCTATTTTTGAAGGCCCAAGAGACCATTTTAGTCATTTTTTGTTTCACCTCTTCATTTTGTTTCCCAAGAGAAAGTGTTCCAAATATCACATAGTGTCACTTCTGTGGTATTTGGCACTCTCTCCCATATAATGCAGGAGCAGTAAATCTCAGATCCCGTTTGCCCTGTCAGTGATAAAGTGTTCAAACTAAGCTGAAAGACTTGAGCAATTACTCTGTGGGTTAAATCAAAATTGTATCAGAGGAATCCTTTAGTAAACGGTGTGTATACAGACTAATCTTGATCTCGCCCTTGTGCTCTTTTCATCAATCTGTGCCTTCATTTTCTTGGTGTACCTGAGATGGACCGGGACGTGTGAAAGCTCTCCAAACACTATGGAAATCTTAAAATAGAATTTATCATTAAAAATAGGGTCAGAGGTCAATTTCACTTCTTCTCCATTTTCTCAGAGGACCCTGCATTATTTTAATTTTTTGTTAAGGTGAGATTTGATTATCTAGTATCACAAAATGTATTAGCTATCGGCCACAAGTTTAGGTTTGATATGTTCTACTCAGTCTAAACGTTTCATGGAAGACCGTAGTGGATTGAGGAAAAAGTATTACTATTAGAAAACTTAAAAGTGGCACGTTGAATTGATGAATATACAAAGAAAAAATGCTCTTAAAGGATAAATTGTGTCCTTAGATGTTTATTTGATGATGAAAACACACTGAGTATGCATAATGCTGGGTTACCTTTACATGTAAAACTGCTGTCCATCTGAGTGCGTGGATATCATGCAGTGATTACAATGTACATTTGGTTTCAAAAGGTACCGTGCTTGAAAGAAAAGAGTATCTCTGTGTAATTAGAGTGGTGGAATGCATTTATGTAAATCACTGTAAATGTGCTTTTTGGTTTTCCATTGACCTGGTTCTTTTCAAGTTTTGTACTCTATGAAACATTTTGTGCTGTGTGATGTGGCGCTTCATTCACAGAGTGTAACGATAATAACGTTATGAGATGAAGTCAGCCTGAAACATCCAGGTATTGTACATTGTTTTTGTCTGTGTAATTATAGTAAAGTTACTTCAACAATACAAGATACCCTGTAATCTGTTTTTTTTTTTTCTTTCTTTTTTTTCAGTATCAGTTTGGGTCACAGATTCTTTTTAATCCTTTTCACTGTACACCCAAGAATGCCTCAACAACTTTTTCTTTTTCTTCCATTATAGAAAGTAAGAATTGTTTGTTTAGGTTCGTTTGTGTGCCAAGGAAATCCTCTCGATTTAGTCAAACAGACCACACCCATCTGCCTTACAGTATTATCAGGTCTATTATCATATCCTGTATGGATGAGAACACTGACTGCTTTATTTCTGCAGATATAAACTGATATACCAATCTGAAATCTCTTGCGGTTTTAAAAGTTTTAGCTCTGCTCTCAGCACACAGTCTTCCTGCGGATAATGAATTTACTTCTGCTAGCATGGAGAGTATCAACTTCTGTATTACCAGCAAGTTTACACCTTCACACTTCCAGCCTTCACCTATCAATCTGTAGACGTGACATTCCAGTCCACCTCATTATCTGCTGTTTACAACATAATTGCCTCTAAGTGCAGCCGAAAGTCTTGACGTTACTCCACCTGTGATGTCAGGATCTTTCAGTCTTAAAGGGACATTTTCCCTTTTTTAGCAAACAGATGACTTGTTGAACGCAGTTTCTGATACTTGCTGCCTTGGAGATCTGTTGCCGCCACCTGTGTTCATGTTTGTGTTGAATGCAGTGCAGTTGAAAGTAGCCCACAGCATGTACACAATTTTCAAGTAGTGTTTCAGAATGGAGGCAAATGGCGTTCGCGCCTCCTAGATTTGTAATTGTAATTTTATGTATTTTATTCATTTATGAGTCGTGAAATGAAGTTAACACACAGTTGAAATTGTTTTGAAGTTTTGGATTTCTTTTCAAGCTCATGAGATCTTTCAATTAAGTATAAGAACAGCAGTACGTTTTGTTAGGTGTTGCTACTCTCACGGAAAACGCTATGGGCAGTCTGACTGAATTCCCTTCATTTATAGCACCAATTATAGCACAGATGATATCAGTCATATGCAGCTGTTCTACGTAATGCCCTGCTATCTATCATGCCTTGGTCCACTTTTTTTTTTTTTTTTTGCTGTTGCCTCCCTTGTTGAGCATCTCCTGTTAGGTTCTGCTGAAATATATTGTATTTGTCTTCCACAGTAAATAGAACAGTCTCTAGTTGACAAACTCTCATCTGGGAAAAACACTCAAGTTAACAACCACTGTAAAAACCAGCAGTTTGACAGGAGGCTTTTCAAAATGCAGCATTATTGTTTGATTAAAAAAAAAAAAAAAAATCATGAAACTGAATCAGAATCTGCTTCTTTGGCCATGTGATGTTTTACAGAATATTTAGCAGCTCTCCTGTCACAGACCCAAGTCTCCTGGCAGGAATTCGCACTGGGTGACTCTGGCCTAACAGGAGCAAAGTCAAAGGGCCATAAAGGGGTGCTTTGCTGGTAAAGCTCTTCGTTTCCTGGTTGACGTTCATTCAAGGAAACGACCTTACAGCTGCCGGGGCTTACACCAGCACAAAGACCCCGGTGGACCACTGAAGCAAAACATTACCAGGTATGATATGTAGAAAACAGCGTCTTCAGCTCAGCGATTATGTGACTTTGATTAATGATTACTTTCGCTGCCTCAGGTGTCTATATTGTTTTCAAGGAAGAACATGAAAAGCTCATGTGGTGTAACCTGTACCTTTACAAATTCATTCATCAAGGTGTTTCTGAAATGAATGTAATCATTTGTTATTTTGACATGATTTAAATCAATGTACATTTTCACACATTTGCGCACAAAGGTAGTCAAGGTAACAAAACTATTTTTGTATCTTATGTCACTAGGGCTTATTTGCCTCAGGAGCAAAAACATGATCAACTCTCATAATTAGTCAAAATCTTAAGGTGATGAATATTTGAATGTTGTCATAGTATTTATATCAAATCTTCTGTGGCAGAATCAACACTATACCCTTAAATCCTTCTTGATTACCGAATACATATAATTAACCCATGACTGGTTTTAATAGCAGATTTTGCCATGTGAACTTACTTGAGGATGGAAATGGCAGCCTTGTGCGGACAAGATTAGTTAATTATTTTATTAGGATTCCTGTCAGCTACAACCTTGTAGCAGCTGCTCTTCCTGTGGTCCATATCAGACATCACATTACATGACAATACCAGACAAAAAAGTACAAGAAATATGAAAATTAATTCGTATTGAAGGGCTTTTCATGCTCAGCCTGTATTTCAACACATATTACTATTAATCAACAAATGCTAACAAATAACAGATGGAAAGTTTGACATTTGGATAACCAACACAACCATTCCTAAAAGCAAAAAAACAAAACTTTATTCCTGACATCTTGAGTCAAAAACACATGCAAATATAATCAGGCTCAGCTGGGGAAGAGCTTCATCATAACATAATAATGTATTAGGCTGATTTAACATGATAGTCTTCTGTCAGTTTCTCTACAGGCTTGATACAGATTTCCGCCATGCTGCATTTGAGCAAGGTAAGAATAAGACAGTATCATTTCAGCAAAAAAGCTACTTGTATTAAAAAATGCTCATGCTACTTTGTGACATTTTGACAGCATCAGCACGGCTTATTTTCATCGCTACTTGTGTTTCCACAACCAGGGTGATTTTGTGTGGGTAGACTCTGGCGTTGGGGTGCCGATCGGGGCCGAGGTCAAGCTGACAGACACCGGGCAGATGAAGCTGATCGATGATGAAGGAAAGGTGCGTTACTCCCGAGAGTCTACTTTCTTTGACCTGCTGCAGGATAATTCAGTTGTTTGGTCCTGTGTGAGAGTAATTCTTTCATGATATGGCATGCAGGAGCACAAGATCAACAAAAATACAGAGAACACCATCCGGCCCATGCACCCCACTTCGGTGAAGGGTGTGGACGACATGATAAGGCTCGGTGACCTCAACGAGGCGGGGCTCCTCAGGAACCTCCTGGTGCGGCACAAGGAGGGCATCATCTATGTAGGTTTCTACCTGCTGGTTTTTCCATTGCTCTGACTTACCACATTGAAGAACCACACAGATTTATGATGCCCATAACCTGTTGCGGGAATGCTGTGTCGCCCGTCTCTTTCGTTTCAGTGAATTGGCTCCCTGTCTCAGACTTTGCCCTGTAGTTTATCACAGTGTTGTTTGTCTCCATAGAGACGAATGAGCCTCTGTTGAAAGAGAATGTCCCGCTGTTTCTCTGCCATGGCATCAAGGCGCACCACTGTGTCTTCAATTATGAATCGGGCCATTTTGTAATATAAAAATTTTAATGGTGGATGCTGGGGGCAAAATTGACTGGAACTGATATTCTCTTTAGTCCTGCTGTCAAACACTTAGCCATAGTATTACCAACTTTGGCATTAAGCGGCTTTTCATGATAGTAACTCATATATGAATTTTTTAATCCATTTTTAATCCATTCAGAGTGCTTATCTACACCACTGCAGCCTCGAATAAACAGGGACTCACTGGTGGTCACTGGCTTGATAATGTGCACACAACATCTTGTTTATGGACTCCTTTGCATGTACGCAAACACACAGTTGTCAACAGTGTTACTTTGTGAGAGTTAACATCCCTCTCTCTGTGTTCAGACATACACAGGCTCCATTCTGGTTGCAGTCAACCCTTACCAGCTGCTGCCCATCTACACCACCGAGCAGGTGCACCTGTACACCGATCGGCGACTGGGTGAACTGTCCCCGCATGTCTTCGCCATTGCAGACAGCTGCTTTTTCAACATGCGCCGCCACCAAAAGAACCAGTGCTGTGTCATCAGGTCCTGCCAATGTCTACTAACTACAAGAGTGATGAGATGCCGGGATCTTCAGGATAAGAAATTAGCTCTGGATGATGGATTAATATGTTGTTTTTTTAAGGCCCATACTGATTCTGATGCATTTGTTGATTAAAGCTACCAGTAGCCAATATCTTGTGCTGATATTCAGTATTTTTCAGTGAAATGTTTGAATAATCAAAATAGACAGAGAAAACTGCAAAAGCAAAATACAAAAAAAAGTAAAGTAAGCAAATAACCTCTTTCATTCTGGAGAGGGAGGACATGGACAGGCTGCTATCTAATGTTCAGAAAAGGCAGATATTGGCCTGATAGTTTGATAAACTGTTTCAGATACAAAATGTACTTCATCCTGCCATATAAAGTAGGTTAGTCGCATGACAGTTATTTTTCTGTTTCCTTATCAGCGGGGAGTCGGGAGCGGGGAAAACCGAGAGCACCAAGCTGATGCTGCAGTTCCTGGCTGCTGTGAGTGGCCAGCGCTCCTGGATAGAGCAGCAGATTCTTGAAGCCAACCCTATTTTGGAGGGTAAGGGCACAACACCAACATGAAGGCCACGTAGCAGTTACAAGACAGCCTCGATAATCAGCCATAACCATAGTTCTTGTGTTGTTTTTTTATTAAAATTTCATTGTTGAAAATGTTTGCTCTTCTTAGCCTTTGGTAATGCCAAAACCATCCGCAATGATAACTCCAGTCGCTTTGGCAAGTACATCAACATCAACTTCACCAAGAGCGGGGCCATCGAGGGGGCCCGCATTGAGCAGTACCTGCTGGAGAAGTCCCGTGTGTGTCGTCAGGTGGGGAGATCGATGAGCTGAGTGTTTCTAGGAATATGGCTGGAGGTGTGGGACCGGTAAAGTTTGCATGTGATGAGTAACATGCAGCTTCTTTTCTTGCACAGGCACCAGAGGAAAGAAACTACCACATCTTTTACTACATGCTGATGGGAATGCCAGCAGAGCAGAAGAAGATTCTCTCCCTGGGGAATGCTGCTCAGTACAATTATCTGACTATGGTACTGAAATATTTGAAGCAAATTACAGTTTGTTTTTATTGTTAATTTGACATTTAATATAAAAAAACGAGACAGGAATTCTGGAGACACATGCGTAATATATGAATAACAGATGACAAAATGAGAGAAGTGTTTAAATTTAAGCCAAGTGATGACTTTGTCAGGGGAACTGCACCAGCTGTGAGGGACGGGACGACATCAAGGAATACGCCCACTTCCGCTCAGCCCTGAAGATCCTGATGTTCACAGAGAATGACTCCTGGGAAATCTCCAAACTACTCGCTGCCATACTTCACCTGGGCAACGTGGACTTTGAAAGTCAGTAGAACGCATACAGTGAAATATCTGAGTACATTGCATATATTTACGTTATTATCATCAACATATGTAATGGCAACAACTGACTTTTTCTTGTATGATTTCAGGCACCATAATTAATAACCTGGAGGGCTGTGACATCCGTAAATCATCCCACTTCAGCATGGCCAGTCAGCTTCTGGAGGTACGCGGTTTTCGTGAGAGAGAGAATTATTGAACGAGCGCTCACACGAGATGCCCTGACCGTGTTTGTGTCTTTGCCTCAGGTGGATCCCAAAGCTTTGGAGAACAGCCTGACTCAGCGCTCCTTCATGACCGCCAGGGAGAGTGTGACCAAATCGCTCACCTCCGCTCAGGCCACGGACGGCAGGGACGCCTTTGTCAAAGTAGAATAAACAGCACTATTAACAGTAGTAGTATCATAAGATTAAGTAATTATACATTAAAGAAAAATAGCTGACAAATGCAGTGCTCTGCCAGTCGGGACACTGAAATTGCAAGAAATTCTTATGTTCATCAGTGTGGTATTTTCTCTATTTTGTTTTAGCTGAAGTAATATTTGAGCATCAAAATGAAATAAATAAACAGTTAGTACCATACTTCAAGATTTCTAAAATGCAATATTTCATCCCTTTTAGCTTTGCATACCTCCTATTTATGCAAGTGAAATATTCTCATGTTTGTAAATACATATTTGCCATCTGCCCCTTTTTGCACTTGTGAAGGATTTACCAATAGGAAGACATTAATGTGCAACCGACTACAATTCTACAACTATCAATTTCACTTGTGTTTCATTTGTTTAGTGTTTATGTCTGTGTGTGCTGATACAGATTTCTGTATGATCTTTGCCCAGGCCATTTATGGAAGACTTTTCCTCTGGGTGGTGGACAAAATCAACGCTGTGATCTTCAAGCCGCCGCCTGAGGACTCTAAAGACGTCCAGCAGTCAATAGGCTTGCTTGACATCTTCGGCTTTGAGAACTTCAAGATAAACAGGTTGGTATTCACAGCAGCTGGCATGTTAGATGTTTACTTCTGCTATTGGACAAAGGGTAAACTTTTGGCTAAAAGTCCATTCATCTGTCTTTCCTTTGTGGTGTTGATTTTTTTTTTTTTTTTTTGCAGCTTTGAGCAGCTGTGCATCAACTTCGCCAACGAGCAGTTGCAGCAGTTCTTTGTCAGGCATGTTTTCAAGTTGGAGCAGGAGGAGTACACCCGCGAAAACATCGTCTGGACACACATTGAGTACAACGACAACCAACGCACGCTGGATGTGCTGGCCGGCAAGCCCCTCAACATGCTGGCCCTCATTGATGAGGAAAGCAACTTCCCCAAGGTCACTGTCATGCTTTACCCTTATAAAATTATATTATTGCAATGTAGTACTAAACTACAGGGAACCGAAAAACTTCTGCTGCACTGCTCTCCAGGAATTGAAACTTTCATGCCGGTTGCCCTGCTGCCCACACCCAATCAGTGATGTCATGGTAGTTTTCACCATGGGTCTAATTGGCTGCTCTCAATTCAGTGTTTCGCCTGTTTTTTATATAGGTGGCTTTAGGAGTGGTGAACCATTGAAACTAGGGTTGTAATGTTGAATAACCCCACGGTTTGGTTTGCATTGTGGTTTTTGGGTCACAATTTCGGTTTTGGTTTGCTTTGTTTTGTACTTAAGGGAAATTTTGGAGATTTTGGATAACAATATGAAATCAACAAATATTCTTTAAAAGGCAAAAGTCTACTTAGACGATTTAAAACACATCACAAATGTTTGTAACACTGAACTTTTCATCTTGCAGTTCAAAATATAATGAACACTCACGGTCAGATAACTCTCAGTCGCCCTGGCGGTATTGGGTATTTAATAGTTTATTTATTTTTTTATGGTTTGGTTTTGCACTGTATTATTTTTATGGTTCAGTTTTACGCGCCTAATTGAAACAGAATATAAACTTTCAGCTGATTTTAGAAATCACGGGGCATTGGATCTTAGGAAATATTCCTCAAAACAAAAGCTTTTATCCTTTGTTTTTGCCAACCATGTGCTTTGTGCTTTTCTTCCCTGTGATCTTTCTGTGACACTGTCTGCTGCTCTTGCTGCCTTGTCCAAGCTGCACATGTCATGCTTTGGCTGATTTCAGCATTTAAATATAGCGCAAACTCTTCCCGCCGAGTGTGCCGCCAGCAGATTTTGTGTACAAATCGAGTGCAGCCAATGGAAAACTACCTGCTTTTGGATCGCTGATTGTGTGGGACCAGAAGTGCAACAAGCCTGAAAGTTTCCACCCCTAGAGAGCAGTGCAGCAGAAGGTTTTTGCAAGTGTTATTGACAAAGTAAAGAAGGTTTCAGTTCTCCTTTCTTGTTCATGTGTAGGGCACAGATACCACTATGTTGCAGAAAATGAATCAGGTGCATGGGAAGGGGAAAATCTATCTTCCCCCCAAGAACAACTATGAGACACATTTTGGAATCCAGCATTTTGCTGGCGTGGTCTTCTATGATTCAAAAGGTATTTCTGAAAACATCAACAATGGACAAATCATTGCTTCTCTAAAGCCTATGTGGTATCTTTACTGTTTATTCGACCATTTTATGTCTTTCTCATTTTAGGTTTTCTTGAGAAGAACCGTGATGCACTCAGCCCAGATCTGATACAGCTGGTGCAGACCTCCTCCAGCAGTCTCCTCAAACAGACTTTCCATAATGAACTGGCCTCCAATACAGTCAAGAACAGCGCAAACCCCAAGATGATCATCACCACACCCAAGAACTCCCTCCGGGTCAGTGCAGCATTTTAAGACCAGGAGCCTCAGCATGAGACACGTGGATGTTCAGCTGTCATCTTTTTAACAACAAATACAATTATTTACTGTATGTTATATTTATCTCTGTTTATTACAGCAGGGAAATGATACAAAGAAGCGTGTGCCAACTTTGACTGGCCAATTCCGTCAGTCCCTGGACGCCCTGATGAAGACGCTGACTGCTTGCCAGCCTTATTTCATACGCTGCATCAAACCCAACGACTACAAAAAGCCCATGGTGAGGAAGAAGACAGTGTTCTGCCAACCAAAACCAAAACTACTTGAAATACACAACTTTCTTGTCTCACTCTTCTGTCACTATCAAATAAAGCAGAAATGACAAAAAATGACAAGTAAAAAATAAGTAAAATGAGTATGTGTTTTTATGTCTCAGCTGTTCGACAGAGAGCTGTGTATGCGTCAGCTCCGTTACTCTGGCATGATGGAAACAATCAAGATCCGAAAGGCTGGATATCCCATACGCTACACCTTTGATGAGTTTCTGGATCGTTACCGTGTCCTGCTGAAAACTTCCCTCTGTGATCCCAAGACAGTGAGTAGGAGGTTATAACGTAGTGCTTGATTTTTTTGTGAAACATCCTCACAGCTTGATGTACCTTTCTTGCCATGTATATCATGATTTTTCTTTTCCCAAATAGGAAACTAAAGAGAAATGCTGTGAAAGCATTTGTGAGAATGTGCTCTCAGGAGAAGGTGACTGGAAGACTGGCAAGACAAAAATATTTCTCAAGGTGATTTAGTATTACCTTTTAAAGGTTATTGAAATGTAATATTTGAGTAATACTTTATTTGACTGATGTAATGATGATGCTCAATTATCAGATGACAAAACAATAGGTGTTCAGCGAAGACTCACTTGTGTATTTTTTCAGTTGTACAGACTATATGATCCTAAGACCAACCTTAGCGTAACCCTGACCCAGAGAATAACCCTAGCCCATCACTTTATACTAACTTTAGTATCAACATTGGGCTATCCAAATAAAGTATGACCTATTCTGTATTATCTAAACTGAAAATGTGCGGTATATTATCTTTCTACTCACTCTCAGGACTTCCATGATACCATGCTCGAACTGGAGCGTATGAAAGAGCTAAATGAGAAAGCACTCTTGATCCAGAGAGTTTTGAGAGGCTACAAACACAGGTATGAAACAAAAAGGGCAGAAAAAGTAAATTGTGCTGTCCACTGTGTTTCATGTGATGTGCAACTTGAAGTCTGTATGTTTCCTGCCTTCTGTAGGAGAAACTTCCTGAGGAAAAAGGCAGCGGCCCTCGTCATTCAGAAGCACTGGAGGGGACACAAGGGCAGAAAGCTGTACAAAGTGGTGGGTGGTCGTTGTGAAAGTACATCAGTGGGAGAGTGTGCACACAACTTGAAACAAATTTCCATTTATGAACTTGTTGCAGGTCCAACTGGGCTTTGCTCGGCTGCAAGCACAGGTGCGCTCTCGCCAGATGCATCACCAGTACAGGAAGGAGCGAGAGGCGGTCATTGTGCTCCAGGCTCGTTCCAGAGGTTTCCTGGCCAGAAAAGAGTGGAAACGCAAAAGGAATGCTGTGATCCTCCTGCAGGCACAGACCAGGGGCATGCTGGCAAGAAAGGCTCTCAGAAAGATGAAAAGAGATGTAAGTTGAACTTCATACCAGAAGATCATTGTAATAATAACTTGTGGGTGGTAATTGTTGGTGGAATTAGCTTGTGACTAAAAGGTCATTGGTTCAAGTCCCTGAGAAGCACTATCCCATCCCTAATCAGTTACTGTCAAAGTCTGTCCATGAACGAGACACTGTACTGCTCATCTACCCAAACTATTCATGTGCTGCTATTCAAGTGCATGTATGCAGTTATCCTCGTCCCCCCAAGGCATTTCTGTGAACAAAGAATTATTTGTTGGTTGGGTCGTATAAAAAGTGGGACATTTTACAAGGCCTTCTGGTTCAGAAGTTTACATTTTCTGAGTTCTCAATGTTTAGTGTATGTTTCTTCCCCCTCAGATGTACCTCTCTGCCAAGGAAAAACAAGCAGAGGAGTTGGCCAGGTTTGAGAGACAGAGACGCTTGGAGGATGTGCTGAGGCAGAAAAGAGAGATGGAGGCCAAAGCCCAATCAGAAGTTATTACAGACCAGGAAATGGTGGACACTATCTTTGGCTTCCTCCCCACTGTGGTTGGAGGGCAGGAGGGGCAGGCACCTGTTGGATTTGAGGTTAGAGAAGTGAAATAGAGATGTCCATGTTGTAACATACAACATGAAGCTTGAAGACTAAGAAATCAAACACCCTGGTGGCTATTACATGTTTCATGTTGCATGACAGAGTCACAGCATAATGTCTGTATCTGTTTTCAGAAATTTGAGAAGAAAAGGGCAGTGATTGAAGAGATAGACATAGATGACTTGCCAATGATGGAGGACATTCCCAAGGAAGATTATGATGATCTGGATGAGTACTCCTTCTCCAAGTTTGCCTCAATGTACTTCCAGGGTGCCGCCACCCCCACCCACATCCGCCAGAGGCTTAGACAGCCCCTGCTGTACCACGAGGACGAAGAAGACGTCCTGGTGCATCTCTTACACCGCCTTAATTCATTACTTCAATTTTAATTACTTTTATGTTTTCATATTTCATGAAATTACCATGCAATTTTCCATTGTGTTATCACTAGGCTTCACTGACACTGTGGTGGATCATTCTGAGGTTCATGGGAGATCTTCCTGAGCCTAAAAAGCAGGTCCAGGTCCGCAACATCCCCATGCAAGACCACCGTCTCCCAGAGGACCTGGTCTCCAGAAAGGACAGACGTCTCAGCCACATGGTGGGCTTGGATCAGGTGAATATCCTCGTAAAACTTTCCAAGAGAATGGCTCATGAAGTATTGCATTGCCAAGTAGAAAAACAGCAATTAATTGCAAGCTTTAAAAGGCATTTTGATCCATTGCTGCATGTCTTTTGTAGAGGGTGCTGAGGAATAAAAAAGTGCCTGAGGAGGCACCACAAAACAGAAAGGCCTCCATTTTCACAGACCTACTGACAAGAAACAGGAAGGCTTCCGCTGTGCCCAATGAGATGGCACAAAATCGTAAAACATACACTGCACCGGAAGCGAATCCCCGAGCCAGGAAAGGATCCACATTCACTGACCTGCTGGTTAGGAATAGAAAGCCATCTACCATTCAAGAAAATGGAATCCCAGAATCCTCTGCCCGGACCAGGAAGCCATCTGTCATCATGGAGGAGGTAAAGTGTGGCCCAGATGCAGCCTGCAGCATTTCTCAAATGGTTTGACTTTGTGTCTCCTGGCTGCAAAAACACCTTATTGCAGTGGTATGCTGTTAACTTTTTACTCTAACCCCCTTATCAATATATTGATAGCAATGTCATCACCTTTCTTACAGTCAGAGGATCAGACTGATTCGCCCAAACCTTTCACCATGCAGACTGTCAATGAGGAGAGTGAGGTCACGATCGGAGATGGACCCACACTAGACCGGCCCATGACGTCCCTTGAAAAACTTCACATCATTGTGGGATATGGCATTGTCAGACGTGATCTCAGGTTACAGAATCATAATTCATAATTCAGTCATTCGCCGTGCACAGGGAGTTTTGCGTGTGGATATTTCTGTTTTGTTAAGAAATAAACCATCTAATGTGTCTGTTCCCTCCCTAGAGATGAGATTTACTGTCAGATCTGCAAGCAGCTTCAGGAGAATGATAACCGCAGCAGCTACTTCCGCGGTTGGATCCTGCTGTCTCTCTGTGTGGGCATTTTCCCTCCAACCGAGCGCTTCAGTAAGGTAAGTTCGCTCATTCAGCTTCACAACCATTAAGATACATTCTTTGATAATTTGCTCATAACTGTTTGTCCTTTGACTTGACAGTACCTTCAAAGTTTCATTCGTTTTGCTCCTGGAGGCTATGCTCCCTATTGTGCTGAGAGGCTGCGGCGCACTGTGATGAATGGAGTGCGTGGGGAGCCTCCAAGCTGGTTGGAGCTGCAGGTACTGAGACTGACACAAGCTGCCCCTGCGGATAAGGCATTAACACATGTGAACATGCTGTACCTCCCATGACCATTTCACAACATGGCAGTTTTTCCTTGTACTTCAATAGGCAACCAAGACAAAAAAGCCCATGACTGTGTCTGTGACCCTGATGGACGGCCGAGCGCTCAGCCTGCCTGTTGACTCAGCGTCTACCTCCAAAGAAGTCTGCCAAATCCTGTCCCACAAGCTCAAACTCAAAGACACCTTTGGCTTTTCTTTGTATGTGGCCATGTATGAAAAGGTATACAATTACATCATCTGCATACCTACTGACTATACTGGTGTACCTGTGGTCCTTTGTGCCTTTCTACAGACTGCTTGTGCATAATTTCTCTGCTTTCGGTGCAGGGAAAATTACATTGTTTTACCTTTTAAATCATTAATTTGCCCTATAGCTCTAGATGAACTGAAAATGTATACTGGCACACACAAACGTGATGTTATCAAGCCATAATTCCTACATTATCCCATTTTCCCTGACTTTGTAGGGGAAAAAACAGGAATTCTAGGACAGGTCCTGAATTCCTAGTGGAGATTTAATGTTTCTTTCCTTCACATCTCCTGAAGGTGTGGGCTCTGGGCAGTGGCCGGGAGCATGTGATGGATGCCATCTCCCAGTGTGAGCAGGAGGTGCGGAGAAAAGGTGGGCAGGAACAGCATGCTCCCTGGCGCCTCTGCTTCCGTAAGGAGATCTTCACTCCGTGGCATGACTGCAAAGAGGACAGCATCAGCACAGACCTCATCTACAGACAGGTTGTCCACGGTCTGAAGTTTGGAGAGTACCGATGTGAACGGGTACGGTTACGTTCAGAGTTCATTAGGCTGATTTACACTGAAGAAGATACAGACTGAAGAACTATTTTTCCTAACAAAATTTCTACCTATCCTTATGGTCTATTTTGCCCTTTTTTCTTCACCCAGGAGGATGATTTTGTACAGCTTGCAGCAAAACATTTATACATCCAACATGGCACAGACGGCAGTCCAGAAAATGTAAAGGAAGCTGTTCAGGACTGCATCAACAGCTCTCTGTTGGAGGCCAAGTCAGAGGCCAAATGGTTGCAGATGGTCAGCACTGCACACGCTCAGGTCAGTCACATCCCATTTCAGAAGCTGCAACACAGAGGAAAATAACTTGTCCACTTTCTCCAAGGAATAAAATTGCTCTAACAAAACCTAGAGCAGATTAATAGCTCTTTCTGATGTTCTTATCCCATACAAGGGCCAGTATGTTAGTTCAAGAGAGAAGGCAGTTCGTGTGAAGGCAGAGGTGGTCGACTACGCCCGTCAGAAGTGGCCCATGTTCTACTCCAGGTTCTTCGAAGTTGTCAAGCTTTCAGGTACGTTTCCAGTCACAGTGCATGTTTCTAGCTTCTCTGTTGATGATTGAAAGCATCAATGACTCTCTTATCATCACTGACTCTGGAATTTCTCGCCTGCAATAAAACCTGTGATTCCCAGATTGGACTATAATACACTTATACAACTTACCATTAACAGTGACACGTCATTTTGAGAGACTCTTGTTTCCTTCATTTGATGTGCTCCTTGGTTTAGTTTTATTGTTAAACAGGTGAATATTCTGGCATGGAAAATTAGCTAATGAGTTGAAAAAGTTTTGTTTTGTTTTTCAATTCAGCATGACTTTAAGACACAGGGGTGCAATTCATCAGCATTTGTCTGACAACCACAAGCATCCATAACTTTGCAGGACCTGATTCTTGGGGGAGAAAAGAACAGGGAATACTTTTTTTTGATAGTGAATCAAATTCATCATCAAGTTCTTTGAGTTTTAGCTTTAGGCTTTGAGTGTTAACTAAATCAGTAAATCTCGCCATAGAACATTTTACTTTTTTTTTTTTCCTTCCAAGAATAGGATCTTGTGTAAGTTTGCAAGGGCATGAGTGTTTGTTCTTGAGCAAGAAGTAAACATTAAATTAGTTACATGACTTAGTGAGGATTAAGCATTAAGTATAGGAATTACCGCATAGAATTTGCTGATTTCTGAAATCTTGATTTATCAAAGCAGGGCATAAAACATGCACAGCACAAACATGTCTGCACTAAGGGCTTCCTCGGCAGAGTGCAGACAAACACTTTTAATGATGAGTGGTGAAGCCCAGCTGTTTTCGACCAGGCGCTGCTCAGCAATTAGCATTTTTTAACAATCTATGTCAGACTGGAATATACAAGGCTATTTATAAACACATTCTTCTTGTGGGCTTAAGACTCTGGGAAACTAGTTGATTTAGAGAAGAAGTGGACTAGGAACAACATCACTTCTTTCATTTGATTTCAGTGTGCCACTTAGGTTGTGAGCAAACAGTGTTCAGTATGCATGAGGGCAATTTCTTTCTTATAAGAATGAATCCCTCGATGACTAAAAGCGGAGATAATTTCCAAATCAAATTAAAACTGGCTACATAAGTGGCAACACAGATTAAAATCCCCTTTCCTTTGCTGTAATAACACCATTTGATTCGATTGGAGAGAGACTTGACAGCATTGTGGTATATATAAATGTATATAAATGTGATTTGGTATTTTAACATATCTAATAGAATTTCCAGTATACAAATTGTAGTTGTTTACATGTTATTTTAATCCAGATTGCAATGTTGGTGCACAAGCTACAAGTTTAATTTACCGGCCACAGCCAGTAGTATCATTATGCTTTTAAATGAGTTTTTAGGTAATCAGTGATTGCCAAGTTGATGCCATGTCATCCTATGTAAACAGTAGCATTTTTTTGACATTCTTGTCCTTTCCAAAGCCACACTGTTACGTTTCCCATCCACAACACTGCTCTGCCCTGCTCTGGTGATTTCATTTGTTTTCCCAGAGCCCAGAAATCCTTGTTAGTAGAATGAGGCATAGACTTTGCATGACCCTGACATCGATGCACTCTATTGTTAGATCAGGGCCAAGGACCAGCTTGTGCCGTTTTCCTTCTGGCCAAAATGTTTAACTGCCATGTTTAGTCCATGATGTAAAGTGAGAGCTACTTGATGATAAACATTACTGCTCTGCTTAAGCTTCCCCTCCAGGCTGGCTTGAGGGATACACACAGCACCTCTAATCTCCTAGCAGGATTATATCTCATATTTCACATGAGATCATGTTTTTTTTGGGGCTTGTTTACTCCATGTATGTGTTTAGGTCCTCCTCTGCCCAAGAGCAAGTTCATTGTGGCCATTAACTGGACTGGGATCACATTCCTGGACGAGAGAGAGAGGAGGCTGGTGGAGCTCTCCTTCCCAGAAGTCATTGGGGTCAACACCACAAGGTAAAGACGGTTGTTTCCCAGGCCTAAAATCACAGAAGTGACGGCCTTGCCAGTTTGCAGTGAACACAACATCAGTTTGATGGACTGTGTTAGATGGCCTTGAACCCTTTGTTTATTGATTGTAATGCATTTTCTCCCCAGGGAGGGTAAAGTGTCTGTCCAGTCTGTGAGCCTCCTGACACTGAAAGGAGACTTCACCCTGAGCGGATCGATGGCTGAGGACATGGCAGAGCTCGTTCACATGTTCCTTAGTGGCCTGAGGGATCGCTCTCAGTACGCTGTGACCTTAAAGGAAGTCAGCAAGCAAGGTCAGGACACCTTAGGAGAAGGATATTCACTAGCGAGAACCATGCCATCAACAAGAGGCATTTAAATTGATGTATTGATGAGATTATGATGGCTGTTTGAGGCTTGAACTTGCTTGTAGTTCTTCCGAATTGCCGACTGTGTGTGGGGAAGCTTTGGTAAAGAATCCACTGTAGCACCTGGGCAAGACAGACCCATACAAAGCAAGGAGAGGAAGAGAGAGACGGAGAGAGGAGCAAGAAGTAAAGAGAGAAACAGGGCTGGAGGGAGGGGCAGAGAATATGAGAGCGAAAGAGTAGGAGGGGATTATTTGGATATTTATAGGAATGTTAGAAGAGGTGCGGTCGAGGTGTGGTCCTGCTCCTGAAACTCTGCTAGAAAGCTTCAGTTCCTTTTAACACTGGAGCCTATAGCTGCTGTGTGTAGATATAGATTGCCACTGTCAGTGGAAAACCACACATCTCCAAAACGGCAATTTTTCAGGAACTAAGAAAAACAGTCTTGTTTTTAGCTCGATGACTGCGTATTTTTCAGTTTTCCTAATGAGTCTTAAAAAGATTGCAGAACTTTCTTAACCCGCAGAGGAGCACGTAAATTCAGCTAAGTTAAAACATGAACCAAAATCGGAGAGACAGAGTTTTCCCTTCACCTCATGTGACTAGTTCTCAGTGAAGCAAAAATAACATTTCAGCTGTGACAATATGAGAAAGAAAAACATCTGATAACAATTTAAATGCAGCAAAACCTTCCAATAATAGATTAGCTCTTGAAGAACAATTGGAGAGCTCATGGAAGGTTTTCCTAGATTTTAATTTTTATGACCCGTGTTTCTTTCTCACGTTGCCACAGCTGAAATATTAATTTTTGCTTTTTCGGTACTGGCCGCTCTTCAGTGATTTATTTGTTATCTTGTCTTGCTGTGTAGATGATCCCACATTCCTGAGCTTCACGAAAGGAGAGCTCATTATCATAATCAAAGATGATGACTATTCTCCTGGGCGCGGCTGGATAAAGGGCCAAAACGAGCGGGGGCGGACAGGAGCCATCCCCACAGAGGCCATCTTGGTCCTACCCACCCTCAGTAAACCCACAGATGAAGTCATGGTATGGAGACGCATATGACACATCTTTCTCCAGTGAGTTATTGTGTGCCCGTCCTGAGCTGGATTACAGCTGATGTGTGTATCTTCATTTCAGGGCCTCATCAACCTGTCTCCTAACCAGAGGAGGAATATGATACAGACCACCCAGACAGAGACGGGCACAGTGGGGAGACTGGCCCCTTTCACTTTGAAAGAATTCTCCCTCGAGTATTTCAGGTAACTGGTTATGCCCTGTCTAATATAGCACTTTTCAAAACAAGAGAGAAAGAAAGAAAGAAGGAAACAGAATAAAGGAATTCCACAGTTAAAATCAGTGAAAACCAAACAGCAAGTCTTTAATGAGTGAGTTTTTCCATTTAGATTTAAAAGGTGAAAATGATCGTTTCCTGATACCTAGGCAATCCACCAAGGATGTGAACCGCCAGGTGATTTCCAAGAACGTGGCCCCTGAGAGGCTGTGGGCTCATTCCAGGGAGCCGCTCAGACAGCCGCTCCTCAAGAGGCTGGCGGGCAACTCCGAGCTCAGCCACAGAGCCTGCCTCACCTTCACCGATATCCTCTGCCGTCATTAAACCACACAACAGCCTGCCCACCTTCTACTACTGCACCTTTTGGCATAGGAATAAACCGTTTCAGTCTACATTGTGATATGAGCCTAGATTTTATGATAATAATAACAATAATAATAGTAATAATAATAATGAACATTATTTATTTACATAGCTCCTTCCATACAGGGGGTGTAGCACAAAGCAATTTACAATGAAGTGAAAAAACAGCAGAATTAAAGTGCAAATACTGTGCAACAAAACCAGTTGAATAACAAACAACAGAGGCAGAAAAAACAAGAACAGTTATCAGTGTTTATAATATGTATAAAAGATGGAGATAAAACATAGGAAGACATAAAAACAATAAAATATGCAAATGAACAGAATAAAAGACAAACAAAGGAAGCGTGACAGTTGGTTAAACGCAATGTTGAATATGTTTTCAACTGTCGCTTCAAAATAAGCCTGCATCTCTTACAGCCCTGGGTAGGGAATTCCATAACTTTGGCGCTCAGTTAAAAAAAATGCTGCAATATATAAAAATGCTGATATTCTTTTTTGTGTGATAGTTTACATTAAAAAAAAAACAGCAGCAAAACAGCAGGGTTATAAAACAACAAAGATGTCAGAATATCATGATATGGTATAAATGCTGTTTTTTCTTTCTTTTTTTTCTGATCTTATCTGCCTGTTCTAGTTGCTGCTTTGTTATCATATCCATATTACAAATGACTGTTTATCAAAGATCTCATTGTGTGATGTTATGTTATGGGATGATTATTATAGCTAGAATGATTATTCCTCCTTGACCGGTGTGTACCTATCCTGAAGTATATGGGAGATTACCCCACCAAGCAGATCCAGAATCCTCTCGAGCTCACCGACCAGATCTTCGGCCCGGCCACTGAGAACGAGGCGCTCAGGGATGAGATCTATTGCCAGATCATGAAGCAGCTGACCAGCAATAACAACCGGTACGTGCATGCTGTGTGTCAACTCTATAACTGTCGTAATGTTAACTGTCATATTTTACTGCACGGGGACGCTCTGGGATTTAAAGAGTGCAGATGTCTTGCTGGCTGGGGTAGAGGTCATGGTTTACGTCAATGTGACCGAGGGAAATACTCACTGCTCTTGTGCACAATGAGAAAAAAACTCTCTTGTTCAGTGCAGTGATCAGTAATAATTTATTAGAATAAAAATGAGGTGATTGCTAAGAGATGTATCTGCTTAAATTTCACCACAGTAATATGTTGTTTTGTCAATAAGTATTTATATTTTCCCACAGGTCATAATCTTTGGCTGAACAGAGATTCAATTCAATTTATGATTCACAAGTCAATTCAGTTCTGTACTTTTAGCCAAAATGTCATATCCATTAAATAAACACATGTAATAATGTTAAGACTGTTCTGAAATGTGAAAGTAATGAGACAACAGGTTTACTTTAATATTATTCATTCTTAAAAAAAAAAAAACATTGCCAAAAAGTTGTCGTTCATAGTATTCTGTAGGATCACCACAATATTCGCTCTCTTTCTGTGTTTTTCTTTTAAGAATCGTGAATGAATTGATTTAGGTTAAAGTCAGAGCAATTCATTCTCTGTTAGTTGTCACACTGTAATATGCTGATGCAGTTGAAATTTAGAATCAATGCTTTGATGCAGTGAAAACTCTTGCCTGTAACCTTTCACCCCTGTGCCCTCTGTCCTGCCCAGGTTCAGTTTGGAGCAGGGCTGGCAGCTGCTGTGGCTGTGCTGTGGCCTGTTTCCTCCCAGTCAGTCCCTCCTCAAACACACTCAACGCTTCCTGGAGACGCGGCGCAGAGAGACGCTGGCCTCGGACTGTCTGCAGCGGCTGCAGGGCTCACTGAGGTAGCTTACCATATTAGTGTCGCCGTGGTAACACACAGAAGAGTTCATGAGGTGAACAGTGTCTGTTGAAAGCCTGTCCTCTGCCCTGATTTCATAAAATCAGCGTGGAGTTTTTGTGCCAGCAGTGACAGGATAACGG
The DNA here is from genome assembly GCF_902150065.1 of Myripristis murdjan. Taxonomy (NCBI): domain Eukaryota; kingdom Metazoa; phylum Chordata; class Actinopteri; order Holocentriformes; family Holocentridae; genus Myripristis; species Myripristis murdjan. The sequence continues at coordinate 19,280,483 of NC_043983.1, read as the reverse complement.
ATAGAGCAGCAAATGTTGCACGCAGTGAAGCACATGGCAGCAACAGTCCAGGCATTTCTCCCATGGCTAGTTGCCAGACACACACCGCTGCTGGCGTGAAGGATAGAGTAAATGTCATGGCTGTGGCGCCTTGTTTTTCAAAGCTCTCAGTGGGTAGGTGCTGTGTGATAAGTGCACTGTTTAATCTAACTGAAACTGATTTAAAAGATGTGTGAGACTCTCATTGGCTCTCAGAAGTTGAGAGGGCAGTCTGCACAATTTTTGCTCCTCCACAAGGAAATTTTTTGTTTAAAAAAATGGTGGTGCAAAGAAATGCTGGAAAAGACCACCACTCATGCAAATATCCCCCTTCACCACCAAACACACAAAGTGAATCCATCACAGCTGGCTCCCTTGCACTCCTGCACCCGCCATAATTTTGATGATTTCCGGTCTGATTTGAGAGTCAAGGCTGGAAAAAACTCTCCTTTGTTTGACTGACTTCCTGGTGATTATGCCTGAACTGCACAAATTTCCATCTTAACTAGTCATTTAGTCTCATATTCAGCCTGAAAATCTTGTTTTAGTCAAAACAAGCGAAAGAATCTGCCAGCGGGATGAGATAATTCCACTTGTTTCCAATGTTAATCAACTCATTTTCAGAATTGTCTTGAATCAAGTGTCATTTTCTTCATACTAGTTGGCTTATCTGCCTTTTTCTGCCTTGTGTCAGCGTATTTAGACTTGCTCCCATAAAAAATCCTGAAACAAGTGAAATGTATTGGCAGCAAGTGAATTTATTCCATCCCACTGGCAGCTGTGGATATACACTACTCACAAAAAGTTAGGGATATTTGGCTTTCGGGTGAAATTTATGGAAAATGTAAAATGTTCACGCTACAGTGATATTATATCATGAAAGTAGGGCATTTAAGTAGAAGCATACACTGGTGATTTCCTCATCTCAAACAATTTCTTGAAACAAAAGCCAACAACAGTGGTGGATATACCACAACAAAAAATGTCAATGTCAATAACTTGTCATGTGCCCTTGAGCATCAATTACAGCTTGACAACGACGTCTCATGCTGTTCACAAGTCGGCTTATTGTCTGCTGAGGCATGGCATCCCACTCTTCTTGAAGGGCGGCCCTCAGGACATTGAGGTTCTGGGGTACAGAGCTCCGAGCCTCTACACGGCGACTCAGCTGATCCCATAGGTTTTCTATGGGATGCAGGTCTGAGAAAGTGCAGGCCACTCCATCTGAGGTACCCCAGTCTCCAGCAGCTGTTCCCTAATGATACGACCTCGATGAGCTGGAGCATCAAACACCTGATGTGAATTTTGCCGTTAAACTCCTTGTTAGAGAACAGCAACTTGTGCAAAAAGTACTGAAACATTGAACAGTTGGACATGTGCATTCAAAAGTTTACAGAAGGTCACATTAAGTTCACCTGTAAAGGTTATAATGCATTTTAGGTTCATCCTGAAATTTCCCCCGAAAGCCGAATATCCCTAACTTTTTGTGAGTAGTGTAGGTTAGAAAAGTGGGCTTGTGACTGGAAAGTCGCTGGTCCGATCCCCTGTCCAGCAGGAAAAATGTGCTCTAAGGGAGTGAATGAACAGCACCCTCCCCTCCTTCAATACGCATGGCTGATGTGCCCCTGAGCAAGGCACTTAACCCCCATGTACACCACTGGAGCTGCTCAGTACCCATTAGAGGAAACTGTGGTTGTACTGGGCAGCTCTCAGGTGTGAATGTGTGTAACTGTGTGAGTGTACAGCAGTGCGTTGCTGAAAAAGAGCATCTGTGCTCAGCGCACTTCTGGGTAAATAAAGGTGTTAAAAAAAGATACACGTTATGAATGGGCACAGTCTTTGCATGGCCTCATATAAATTAATAATTTCTTAGCCAAAATAATATGATTTACATGTAATTTACATAAGCATGACTAACAGGTGCAGACACATTTGGCACCGAGATCTGGCCATTTTGGTTATGTAATGTGTCGTTACCTGTAATGAATCTGGGCCTTAGTGTCAAAATGAGGATTCAGAAATGTTATCATTGGGAGGAAAAAAAAGATTTGTCTAAGTCTGTGCTGTCTTGGTGCAGGATGGAGCCCAGGAAGCTGCCACCGCACCAGGTGGAGGTCGATGCCATCCAACAGAACAGCACGCAGATCTTCCACAAAATTCACTTTCCCAATGACTCAGAGGAGGTATGATAATGGAGCTGTTTCTAAAGCTCTGGCAGAAAAATCTCAATGGTCAACTCGACCGAGTGCAACTCCAGGTCAAATATGTATCCCTGCAATGCCTAGAAGTGCTATTTAAATAAACTGTGCTATTTAAGAAGTTTGTTTAGTTTACACAGATGGCATTTCCACTGACTGTCCCATGTTGATCTACCCCCTCCTCGTTCCTCAGATATTTGAGGTGGCGACCAGCACCAGGATCAGAGACCTCATCCGGACAATTGCAAAGCAACTCAATCTGATTTCAGCAGAAGGCTTCAGCATTTTTGTCAAAACACCTGACAAGGTTGGATTTTTTACTCACTGACATCCTGCAAAACTCTGAAATGTATACTCTTTAGTGTGTTGTTTCTCTGCCATCTGGGTTGAAAACAATTTTGTGATTGTGTTTATTACCAGGTTCTCAGTTTGAATGACACAGACTACTTCTTTGACAGTCTGAGACAGATCACCGACTGGTCCAAGAAAGCCAAGAGGGTCAAAGATGGTAAAGCAGATCATCCAGTTGGAATGCAATTGTGACATTTAATGGTCCTTTGTGTTTACCCTCAGCAAACCCATTTGTCTTCGTCTTGTGCATTTGTACTACAGGGGGACCAGTAAACATATCCTACCTTGTGTTCTTCATGAGGAAGTTGTGGTTCAATGTGATGCCTGGTAGAGATCCAGAGGCTGACCTTATCTTTCATTACGCTCAGGTACATTTAAATGTGGCGGCTCAACAAGTGTCGCATTGTTCAAGGATGTATAGTACACCCACATGATAAAGCCACATATTTTTCATGGAAATAATGTGTGTCACAAGGCTCTGACAACAGTGCCCATGATAAACTCCTGCCTGACATTTATGTTAGTATTCAGCACAAGCAGAACTGAACTGATCTGTAAAATTTGGTCCCAAATAAACCATAAGTATGAGTTGATTATCAGTGTGAAGGAAACACTTTTATCCTGCCTAATGTCATTTTAAATGTAGGAAATGCATAGGTTATTTGAGGCCATAAAGGTGACCTATTTTGCCAGCTGTGTTTTTTTTTCTGAACCCAAAGTCACCCATAAGAGTGTCACATGATTTTTTTTTTTTTTTTTTTTTTTTTTTGTTAATGCACCAATCAGTTCCTCAGGGGCACACATTTCACATGTAACACTATGGGACACATATAAATGAGATCCTATCAAATAATTTGGACAAGAACTAAATGTCTTTATTTGATTTTCTCATAAGGAACAACTTTGTTAACTTTGGCAAATTATCAGGTTATAAGGTCAAAACTGGGTCCCCGTTCAAAATCATTTTCAAAACTCCAGTCTAAGAAAAATCTTGAGCCATCTCTTCTGGCTTCCAGGAGCTGCCTAAGTACCTGAGAGGGTATCATGTTTGCACCAAGGAGGATATGGTCAACATTGGGGCTCTGCTCTTCAGAGTGAAGGTCAACAACGACAAGAACCAGTTTGTCATGATCCCCAAGATGCTGAAGGAGCTGGTGCCAAATGACCAGCTGAAGGCCATGTCTGAAAATGAGTGGAAGAAGGTGAGAGGGCCCTCTACTCACGGCATTTTAATGGACTGTCAGTTTTACACACAGTAGGGTCCTGAATTAGCACACACAAACAACAACACAAAAATGCCCCTCTGGTGATTCTTATCTCAATTCACATGTTTGTCTTAAGGCTAGGGGAGTTAGAACCTCATAAACTTCATTAATAGCTGTGCAGTCACTTTAATGAAACAAAAGCATTGTATCTCACAAAGGGTGTACACTGTAATGCTTCCTTTTTGTTGATTTCCAGAATATTTTTGCCACTTACAACAAACAAGCCGGCATGACTGTTGAAGATGCCAAGGTGGGGTTTTTGAAGGCGGTTTGCCGGTGGCCGACGTTTGGCTGTGCATTCTTTGACGTGAAGGTATGGACTGAAATGAGTGCATTGGTTTATCTGTATATTTCCCTCTCTCTCTCTCTTTTTCTTGGAATGGTAGGCAGCACCATGCACATTTGCAAAATCTTATTATTACAGTACAATAAAGACATTCATTTTCTTTTTCACCTTTCTCAGCAAACATCAGAACCAAACTTCCCAGATATTGTGCGGATTGCCATCAGCAAACAAGGAGTCACAATCATACACCCTAAAACCAAGGTTAAAAAAATTCAATTTTCAATAGTCAGTTACAAAGGATTTTCTACATGCTAGTGAACTAATTCTTACAATATCTCAGCTGCATAAAAAGTAAACAACAATTTTCTCTTTTAAGGATATCCTGGCAACCCACCCATTCAACCGCATCGCTAACTGGTGCAGCGGCAGCACCTACTTCCACATGACTCTTGGCAATTTAGTCAAGGGGAGCAAATTCTTGTGTGAAACTTCACTGGTAAGAAATGGAGCCGCTGATCTGGCAGAGACACATGAAGTTTGAACTGATAAATGTCACAATAACACTCTGTCCTCGTCTTAATCTCTTTTCTTGTGGTGTCTCCTCTTGAAAGGGCTACAAGATGGACGACCTTATAACGTCCTACGTCAATATGTACCTCAAAGAGGGGAGGGCGCTGCAAACCAGGACCCAGCGTCTCAACATTTGAGCTGCAGAAGAAGGAGCATGAACATAATGCCACTTGTGGTCAGTCCTGTAACTGTACCAATAAATTAAACACACTGTATGATGTAATGTATATGCACACGTACACACACACACACACACACACACACACACACACACACACACACACACACACACACACACAGCATGGCATTGCATAAAGAGTTTTTTTTTTTTTTTTTGATTTTAGAAAGTAGGCTACATGTAAGAGGTGACACTGATTCACTGTGCAAAGCAAAGTTGTTGTAAATGTCTTTTCTTTAATGTTAATGGTTCCTTAGCACTGACACAAGTAACACAAATGGATCTGAACAACACATCTTGTTGCCGTTTGCTCTTGCCCTACAAGTGTTTTCCTCACAAGTCTTTTGTCTTTCTGCTTTCTGAACAATGAAACAGCTCTATCGTTATGAAACGGTACCATCTTGAGAACTTAAAATGATACTGTCTTTCAGATGATAAAGTATTTAATGAGTCATTCATTTTCGAGAAATTGTTTTTTCGCTGCCAAAATTGAAAAATAAAACATTGTTGCATCTGAGTTCAACGGCTTATAATGATGAGAGCATGCTTTTTTTCATTTTTTGATTTCTTTTATCAAAATCATCCCACATTAGGCAGAAAGGTCTTTATGATTCAACCTTCACAGAAGCAGGAAGAAAAGTATATTTGTGATAACAAGTGATTACACAAGGCAGTGTTTTTGCTTCAGGGTTATGAAATGCACAACAGACACAGAGGGGAGGCTTAACAAAAGTGGGGCCCGTCCCAATTAGTAGTTGGCAGTAGATTAACAGGGTAGTGATGTCAAAGCTTCTCCACAGTCCTGCCTAGATAGTGGCTTCATTCAAGGCAACAGAATACCATTTGCATATCGATGTTACATGCCATTGGGAGGAGAAAGGGGTGATGTGTCTGACACACAGCTGTGATCTCCATGTATGAAAGAAATATTATCCTCTCTTTGCCAGTGGGTCTTCTCTCCACATCTGTCTGATGGCTATGTGACTGATTATTTTGGGCATTCCAATTCAGCATGGCCCCAGGAGGCAAGAAACCAACAAGGGCCTCTGTCTCCTCCATGTGCCCCCCGCCCCCTTGTTTTTCACTTGCTATCCTAAGGGGGAGTGGGGGCCCTTTTTAGAGCTTTGAAACAGACGGTCTACAAATGATCATCTCTGAGACTTTAGTCATAAACTTTTCAGTTAACTGCACAGTCCATCTTCTATCTTAAAGTTGGAGGGTGTTTTCATGGTAAAGGCAGTGGGTACACCACTAGGCCTCGTTTCCATGGAGTCATACCCAACGACTCATTGCAACTAAGGCTCGCCATTCTTTTCTCTGCTGCTAAAATGTGCCACTTATTCTGACTTGAGCCATTGTTGAGTGCACAAGTGGCCCTCTGAGGAGAGGGGATGGAGAAGAAAGGGTGGGGTCAAGGTTCAAACGAAAGGCTCCCATTGGGACTCCCTTTCTGTTATCAAATTTGTTGAGACACAAAAAGAGCTACAGTCTCATTCCCAAGAACATCTTGACTGAGAGAAAGGAGGTTATAGGACAGCATTCCTTTTGTCAGCGCTCCAGCTCTTACTCCAGCTCTGCCTCGAGACTCCCAGTCTTCATTTTGCATCACATACAACTGCTGCGCAACTCTCTGCTCCTGCACCAATTGTTGTCCACTCTGCCAGCAACTGAGCCGCTCCTTCAAGGGCCGACCTTCCTTCAAGTTGGGGTGCTATTTGAAGAGCTCTGAATAGGTGGGTAGGTCTTCTTACGTCTGCTCTTTGATGCATTTAATTTTGTTTACAAAATTTGTGATTTCCAAATTTCCCTCCTTTATCTGCTAGTAGCACATAATAGTCTGTTACCAAGGAATCTGTCCTTGACAGCAAAACTTTAGGTTCTGACAAAAATCTCAAGATATTCAGTATTAGTTATTCAACAATAAACAGTCTTCTTATATTTCAATTGTGATTGGCATGTGAACTTTCAAACAGCTCTAGTGTTTGATTGATTTTGCAAAGCATGCATCAATCTGTCATTTGCTTTTTGAGAGTGTATGGATGATTATCAGTGGGTAAATCATGTTGGTAAAGTGCTATTTTATATTATCCCATTTCTAAATTTTACATTTACATCTGTGACAAATGTTAACATTAGAGGATTGCACAACTGTCAAAATTTGATCACAATGAACTGTTTTGAGCAATTTCTAAAAAGCACAGTGCCAAGACACTTGGTGTCCTCCTCTCACTCTCCACATGTGAATGCTTGCACAGATTTTTTTACCCTGATCATTGTGATCAAGGCATATTTTTGGGATTGTCTCTTCAGGATTAGGCCCCAGGGATTAGTATTTGAGGAAGCTTTTGCATTCAAGTGCGCGGCTCCTAGTTTGTTATCCTTGGAATAGCAACCTTTTCTTTGCAGGACTTGAGCTCCTGAATGGTGGGAGCTTGAGCTGAGAAATGCCTCTCCCTGTGAGTCCCACAGTTACATGCAGTGCAGGATTTACATCACACACACATACACACACGCACACACACACAGAAAGTGAAAAGAGCCTACTGAGAGCTACTGTCTCTGGGTAGTGTGCTTGTAAAATGGAGGCATAACTTAGATAAAGAAAAGTTTTCAGCCTCCTCTACATTGTTTATATGATTTTTTAGGACAGTCCCATTTTCTGTTAAGAGGCCCTACAATGATGCAGTGTTATGTTTATCACATTTTTTGCTGGATTACATTGTTTATTCTGTAACCTCCCCTAATACTTCCCTCAGCTGCATCATCTGTGGAATGACAGTTTATTCCCTTTGATAAATCTTTTCACGTTTTTCTTGGATCCTTTGCAAATTCCAAAGTTTATTCCTTCAACAGGGCGGTGAACCCTTTTGGTTCTTAAATAATTGATTTGAGACTTTGTAAGTCATACCAGTGCTGTGGAAATAAAAACAATAAGAGGAGCGGTCTGCTGGAGCTTGCCAGAGATATGGGAGTTATGAGGGGTGGGGTAGTCACTTCTGCAGATTGTCTCAATTTTTTTCAGACATTGAAAAAGCACAATTATCTATATCTATATCTATATATCTATATAGATATAGATATATAGATATATAGATATAGATATAGATATAGATATACTTTATTTTTTTAATTTTTTAATTTTTTTTTTAATGGCAAAAGGTAATCAGTCTTTTGATTATTGACCAGTCTCAACTCCAGAGACACTTTTTCTTTGGAGGTTGCTAGACATTGCCCCCTGGAGTTGGTGTCAATTTGGAAAAAATAATAGAAAGAAAGTGATTCGTTATTAGTACAATATCAATTCATGATGATTACTCAAAAACAAACACTTCCTTTGACCCTCAAATAGCAAAAAAGATTCTAATTACACCTGAACTCCTATGTTATATGTTGATACATATGTTGATATGTAAGGCAGAATTTACTGATATGTGTCTCTTTCCTCAGCCATAAAAATGGAGTCTCCAACAACAGAGCTTCCTTACCATCTGTTCAATCAGTCATCGGAGAGTTGTGCAGCAGTGGATAACACCACTGAGAACATGCTCTTTGGAGGTTTCTACATCCTGGTCTTCCTCCTGGCCCTGAACGGTAACAGCCTGGCGCTCTGGATCTTCTCTCACCAGCGTGGCACTTCCTCCCCAGCTAACGTCTTCTTGCTACATCTGGCAGTGGCAGACCTGTCCTATGTGATCATCCTCCCACTGAGGGCCACCTACCACCTCACTGGGGGTCACTGGCCCTTTGGGGAGGTGCCCTGCAGAGCGGCTGGCTTTTTGTTTTACGTCAACATGTATGCCAGCCTGTATTTCCTGGCATGTGTGGCAGGGGACCGCTACCTCGCTGTGGTTCACGCTGTGCGATCGCTTAAGGTTCGTCGGGCCCGTTATGCCCATATCATCAGCTTCTCCCTGTGGGCCCTGGTCACAGTCTCCATGGCACCCCTGCTGGTCACCCGCCAGACTGCGGAGGTGGATGGCATGACAGTGTGCCTGCAACTGTACAGGGAGAAGGCATCACGCAATGCACTCATCTCACTGGCTGTGGCCTTCACCCCACCTTTCCTCGCCACCCTGTCCTGCTACCTGCTCATCATCTACAGCCTGAATCAAGGCTCCAGGCTGGAGCCAGCCCTCAAACTGAGGGCCCTGCGGACCATTGGCCTGGTCATGCTCATCTATGTGGTCTGTTTCCTGCCGTATCACGTCAGCAGGGCTACCTTCATCCTGGGCTACAGCCACCCGAGTGTCTCCTGCCAGACACGCAGAGGCCTGAGCTTGGCCAACCGCCTCACCTCCTCCCTCACATGCCTGAACGGTGCCATGGACCCGCTGGTCTACCTCTTTGGGGCAGAGAAGTTCCGCGGCACACTGACGCGGCTGTTTTGCAGAGATAAGGCCGGGGTGTCAGGAGCCACCAGCGGAGAGTTAAAGGGAACACACGAGAGCTCTGTGAGTGCCAAGTCTGAGTTTTGAGGTGGAGAGATTTGAACTCAGCTGGAACAACTTTCAGACTGCAGCTTTGATAGCTGTGAGGACTGAAAGCACAGCAAAGAGCCCTATGCAAACAAAGGTGCAGTGTACTGTGTTATTGCTGGTTCAAAAAAGTACGGAAAAGCCTTGAAATTTCAATACTAGCGGTATAAGACAGAAAATTTAGTCAAAAATGCTGATTGAATTGAATATTTGAGTGTTTCTAATATGCCCTGTGATGGACTTCCTGCCCTCCAGCTCATGCATGCTGGGACAGCCTGCAGCCCCCTGCCACCCCAGCAAGTATCAAGTGGGTTGAGAATTGGGTGAATGATTGAATTTCCTCATAATGTTTGTATGCTTCACTCTACAAACCCAATGCTTATAAATGTTAGGTTTCATGCTGATGTTGGAAAGGAATTTTTTTAATAGCACCAAAAGATGAATCAAACAAAAATATGTACATATTTTGTCCACATTCAATATGTTTTTGCTATGTTTTGTATCCTGTGCCAAATATTATAAATGCTTATATGCTATTTAGCTTTTAAATGCAATCTTTTATTGAAACCTGTTTTTTTTGACAGTGCTTTAATGTGTCAAAGTGTGATTTTTTTTTTTTTTTTTTTTTACAATTGGACAACAGGCCGCTTGACATCGATATCACATTTGCTTTGCTTCTGCTGGACAAATCTTTTGATATTTGTGTGTCTGTGTTACGTGTTCATTGTAGATATTGTTTTTTGTATCCACCTTCTTAATTATTCTGTACTATGCATTTTTTGGGGTGTTTTTATGATATTGCACAACTGGATTAAAAACTAACGATTCTGTATTACTGTGAAGCAGTTTTGCCACACATCTGCAGATGAAGTGATGACTGAGGCAGAACAGCACGCCTCCAAGAATAGTAAGCTGTGGCTCTCAGCAGTTATAAATGACACAAATGCTCTCTGTGACCTCAAGTTGTAAATATTTAACATTTTAACTATTAATACCGAGTCATTCCATCAAGAAAACCATAGTAGCTGAGAATTTTGTATGCTCCGGAAGCTCATTTTTTGTACAAATGCCTTTATTTCTCAATATATTTCTTGTATTAATAACATGCTGTATGCCTTCTATGCAATGTGGGAATAAATTAGGTAAAAGTGCATGTTAACTCAATTCAATTCAAATGTTACAGCTGAAAATAACAGTATGATTTCCTGTGTTCTGTTTGTCTAATCCTCATTGGGTCATACAGCATGTATATGTTTTTCTGTAGCATTGTGCCCGAGCTTCGATGTGATGTGCTTGGTGTGAAAGTGGTAACCCTATTTCAGACACAGGATAGAAACCTCCAAGACTTGTCACAGTGTAGTTCTCTTTTCGTATCATGTGACGCGAGTTGTGGTTTGCAAGCAGCTCTTCTCTTATTTGTGCAAGATTTCCTGTCCATCACATGAACATGGCAAGCCATTCTAAACTTGTATTTCCTGAATATACACTTAAATAGAGTGCAGTAACACATCGGCCATGTTTTCTGAAAACGTCTGTGTGATGTCTCCAAACCAGTAGACAGAAAGTTTATTGCCCTCATCTTATAAACTTTTTGCAATTATTTTCCTTTTCAAGTCAGCTAGACTTTCTGCAAATAAGTTGCCTTTTTTATTGGACAGCACAGAGTAACAGTTTCAATTGCAGTTTTACTCATGGGGATTTTGGTTAATCATTACAATTGAGTGATGAAGGTTCCTCCACTGAAAGCCGTTTCCCCCCCTTACAGTTTTATGTGCTCTGTAGTATTATAGAGTGGAAGGCTCTGGGGCCCTCCTCTCAAACTTTTCAAATGAGGAAGTTCAGCGTTGTGTTGGTAGCAGCTTCCTTTTACAGCTTTCGCCCAGCTAACAGGAAGAGACAGAGGATGAACAAGTGAGAGCAAGGACATAAACGCACACACAAAGAAAGATGAAAATAGCCAGAGAGAAACACTGAGGCTACTTTGCTTTGTTGTAATACATTTCGAGAGCAGATGCAAAAGTCTTGACCTTAGTCTCTTGAGTGAGAAACAGGATGCCAATATATCAACCTTGGTACCATGGCAATATAACTCGATCCAAAGCTGAGGATCTCCTCTCCAAAGCAGCGAGGGATGGAAGCTTCCTTCTCCGTGGCAGTGAGTCAATACAAGGCGCGTATGCCCTGTGTGTTTTGTAAGTAAACATTACTTGTTTCTATCTACTGTTCATGCAGCTGACAGTTCACCACAGTAGCATTTAGCAAATTTGATGGTGGATGGTGTTCCTCCTTCTTGTTCCTTGTGCAAGGAACCAGCACAAAGTACAATGCAAATTGACAATGACAGATAGATAGATAGATAGATAGATAGATAGATAGATAGATAGATAGATAGACAGACAGACAGACAGATAGATAGATAGATAGATAGATAGATAGATAGATAGATAGCCTTATGTGTACATAAAAAGTGCTAATGCTTTATATCAGTGTTATAGCTGTTAACAGGTAATAATGCCCTTATAAGATGCGTATTAACATAATTATTTGTTAATAAGAATATGTAACAGTTATTAGTAGACCTTTTTCACAGCAGCCATATTGGCATGAAATAGCAGGGTAAACACAGGAGATACTGATGATATTAATAAAGGTTCTGTTGCATTTAAGTGCAGCAGAGCCATTCCAGTGAGCAGCAACAACACCAGGGCCCTAAATGGAACTGAACCTTAACTACTCCCCTGTGTATCATCTGTGTTTACCCTACAATTTCATGTCAAAATGGCTGCGGTGAAAAAGGTGTAGCATCATAAACACGTTTATTATTAGATTATAAGATATTTATAAGCGCTTGTCAATATAGGCTGCTTAATAATGTTAATAAATGCCTTATGAATTTCTGATAATTGTTTATAATCGCATTACAAACACATTTATTGAGTCATACTAACTTTCCTATTATGTAATTATTAGTGCATATTAGTAAGCACGTAACTGTTAATAAGGGCATTTATTTACCTTACTAAGTCTTTGTTCTTGCTTTGAATCTGGTAGCTGCAAAAGCTTAGTTAACTGTTAGTATGTGCGTAAAATGAATAAATAAATTTTTTAATCTCACTAAAGCAATAAAAATGGTTTGGAAAAGTTTAACAATGATGTAATAGGCAAGTTAGTTAAACTCGATAAATTTGGTTGTAATGCTATTAATACACTGTTAATACAGTTATAACAGTGTAACAGTTATAAGAAGCTAATAAGGCTTTTATTAATGTTATCAAGGAGTCTGTAACTGTTAACAAGTTTCTTGTAAGTGCTTACAAATTTCTTATAATCTATCAGTGAATGTGTTTATGGTGCTATCAATAACACCTATACAGTCTTATTAACACATAATGTTTATAAGCATCTCATAAGGACTTATAATGGCCTTATTACATCTTAACTAACTCATATTACAAGGACATTAGAAGCATGCTATGATTTGTGCATTTTATCATACTGCAATAAATTTGTTTGCACATCACATTCCAGCGCATGGGTAGTTCCTCCTTATTTGCATGCTGTGCTCCCACAGAGCAACACCCTTTGTCCTCTGCAGATTATATCTTTTTACATCGGTTAGCTTTCATTTGAACTGCTGCCCAAAACAACCTGATGCTCACCTCGCACTTAATAAGGAAATATCGAATCTACTGAATATGTCAGCCAGGATGTTTCTTCACTTAACATAATATGCCACTGACACACATGTACATTTGATTATTTTAACAACAGATTCCAGAACTGTGTGTACACATACAGAATCCTGCCAAATGAGGAAAAGAAGCTTTCAGTCCAGGTGGGTCAAACAATATTGCAGATATAGTGTTCTATATCTGCAATATATAGTGTTATCGCTGTCAAATACTGATAGTTGAAGCCATTTTTCATGTGCCACACCACATCAGCTTTTAATTCTAATCTCCCCAAAGCTAAGGGCTGACACCCATCTTAAATCCTGCTGCATCTGTACATGTATACTCTAACTTAAAGCTGATATATCTAAAATAACACTTTACAGGTTGGTACAGGTTTTCTTGGATAAATCTCATCAAAACTGATATGAAACAATATAATTTATGCAAACTGCACCATTTAAAATTTGCATTCGAAATATTCCTCGTGTCTGTTTTCTCAGTCTCACTAATTGCACAACTTTTGTTGCTTTACAGTATGTATTAGCAGTTCAATTGCTTGAAATTTTTATTGCAAGCAAAAGCTGTCAGCTTAGCTAAACATTAACTGCGTTACTTCCAGAGTCTCTGAATGTGTAACACTTCCTCCTCAGGCTATTATGGAGGACTAACAGTAGGTTTCTCATGCAGACAGTCTGCTTCAGATGGCACGAACTTTCATTTCAGTTTCCTCCTTGAAACTAAATACTTAAATGAGAGGACTAGCAGTGCTTAGTTCTCAGGCTGTGTTCTGGTTCATATGTGGTTAAAATGTCTCAAATATGGCTAAGCACCAGACTTAGCTACATTTACTAAACATGATCAGTAAAATCTTAGTCAGTTCTGAAAGTGAAAGCCAGCAAGTGTAGAGTTCGGGGATGGAAAGGATTGCGGTGATGTGGTCTCTATATTTGCCATCATTTGGTTAAAACCTTTGTGGTTCCATTCTACATAAGGCATGAGAGGGACTTTTGACTGTGGCAGGAATCAAGGGAAACACTAATTTAGCCGCGAGAAGATAAAGTCTTAGATTACCTTCTCCACATCAAGAGATGATAAGAACAGTTTGACTTTGGTTTTCTCCACTCTTGCAAAATATCAACATGTTCTTATTATTTATAGTGCACTCACAGTGGGTGACAGTGTAGCCAGATTACTAGATATAACTGAGTGTTATATGTTTAACAGTGAAAAGAGACACTATTTTACATTGTGCAGAGCATGCACAAGGAGAATAAGATGAAGTCTAAATTTGAAACCTGTGAACCCTGCAGATAAAATGTGCTGAGGATGATGATGAGTTACTTATGACAGAGAGGTCAGAGCTGAACCAGTTCAGCTCTGTGGCTTGGATGGTAAATTAAAACTGCATGATCAGTGGTATCAAAAGTCAGTCTAAGGTCTAAAAGAATGAAAATTGATTGAAAATTGACCAGAGCTGGTTTCCCAGACAAGGCCATTTGTTACATAAAACAGAGCAGTCTGTGCCATGAAGTGCATTAAATTCTGACTGAAATCCCTCAAAGATCTTTAGAAGACAGTTTTCGCTAAAACTTTTGATAGAAACTGCAGTTTCAAAATACATCTGTATTAAATAACATGGGATCTGAGCTGGATGTCTTTCAGACTACTGCATACTCACTTGAATTAACTGAAAAAGGTAACACTTTATATTAATATCCTGTAATAAGCATTAGTTGATAGACAATAAGGGCCTTATAAGTCCTTTATACGATGCTATTTTACACTAATAAATGTTAATAAGATTATACAAGTGTGTTTATTGTTTGATTATAAGACAGACAGCACTTTTAAGACCCTTGTTTACAGTTTATAGATTCCTTATAGATGAGAAAAGCTTTATAAGTTTCTTATATTTATTTATAATAGCATTATAAACAAGTTTAATTAAAGTTAAATGTATGTAATTGTTGAACCTCCACTAAGTTATTATTTCTTTATTAGCAGCTAAACACCTCTTCGGATAAAAATCCAGTTTTTGACCTTGTTAATATGTCCATGTGGTGTTTTTCATTGCTACAAGACGTACTTGGAGTGAAATCTGCCGTCGTGGTGGTGCTTTCCACATCATCAGCAGAGCCCTGTCGTCCAAAAGCAGTCTAACCCATAAGCATTTATAAATGTCCTATAATCTAACAACAAACATGTTTATGATGCCTTTTTCATAGCAGCCATTTTGACATGAAAAGACAGGTTTTACTGATTATATTAATCGAGGTTCAGTTCCATTTAGGTCTAACAGAGCCAGAGTCCTGGTGTAAAGCCCTTTTAGACTGTAAACAGTGATACTGGATATTAAATAAACTTGAACTTGAACTTAGTGTTGTTCCTGCTGCCTCACTGGAATGGCTCCGCTGCAGTTAAATGGAGCAGAACCTTAGTTAATGTCATCAGTAACACCTGTTTTTACCCTGCTATTTCATGTCAAACTGACTGCTGTTGAAAAAGTCTATTATAAACACATATATTCTTATTAATACATAATAATGTTAATAAGCATCTTAATAAGGACTTATAAGGACCTTATTACCAATTAACTAACACTTATTGCAACCAGCTTAATATAAAGTGTTACCATGTTGATGGAACAGGTGGAGGTTTCATCCAACCAAAATTTGTCTGCAGAACATTTAAAACAAGGTATCTTAACGGCTTCAGATATGTTCCAAAATGTGTGTTTTGCTTTTATGCACCACATAATTCAAATGGCTTTTCTCACAGGCCAAGACAGGAGTGCTGCTCTACTCTGAAAGAAGCAGAAGTAGCAGACGGTGCAGTCGACAGTGACTTTGGTGTAATGCTGTGTCAAACGCTGCAACTTATGTAGTTATTTTAAGCTTAAGCCGATGGGCCTGGCCAGCTACACTGATCTGTCTTTTTTAAGATTGGAACAATTTTCTCCTCTGTTTTCATTGTCCTTGAACTTGACAGGCTCTGTGTAGAGGGGTCAGGAACTAGTTAAGTCTGGTGGATACTGTAGTTGTCATGGAGACATCACTCACTAATGATTTAAGCTTATTTCTCAGTAGATGTGAAAATTTTCATAACAAGTGGCAATTAGAACAACATATATTGAAATATTTTCCTACCCGGTAGAAGACACTTCACCTATGTGATACCACTGAACTATTTTTACCAGGAAATTGAGGTTGTCTGGTTGGTTACAGAAAGAAAACTGAGAGAGAAAACTGTTCCAGTGCCACAATGCCACATGACATTCCAGCAGCTCTTAATGAGGTCTGCTTTTTGCCAGCTTCAGAGAGGCAGAGTTATTTGTCTGCTGTGCTCTGTTCCACAGGCATCTGAGGGTGTACCAATCAGGTTCTTCTCTGTGTTGTCTGACCTGGTGGAGGCATACTACAGCCCCAATATGGGTCTTGTCACACACCTGCAGTTCCCGGTCCAGAAGGAGGAGGAGGTAGACGAGGAGCCAGGTCAAAACACAATCTAACGTCTTTCTGCCATGGCAACCACCGTCAGATTATGTGCTGAAACAACTGTGGCGTGCTAAAACCTATTATGAAATTTGTTCTGCAGAGCCTAATAACCATCCACCACAACTGCCACCCAGGAACTTTGCGCCCAATGAAGTGAAAGATGGTGACTCGAAGAGCTCTGAACAGGTCGGCATGTCCTTATCAGACATCTTTCTGCAGAGACTGCAGCATGTGGACATGTCAGGGTATGATCACATTTTCAGAAAACTAACAATTGCAGTCATGTAGGACACAAAGGAATAACTTAATAGAGCTATTCTTGCAAATAAATTAATGTATTTTGATAATACTCTGGTACTATATGTGTAGTGTGTACTGTGGCTATAATACAGGGCTGGGGTTAGGATTAGAGATTTTTAAGAGGTAAGAGATTATTATAATTATGGGTACACCAGTAATGTGACATGGTTTGAAGCAGCAGTGAATCTATTACCACACTAAAGAAAATCCTGAAGGGTATTGTGGTTATTATGCAACAATTATTAGTGCATGTGTTCTGGCTGAAATGTTTTCTTTAAAATAGTGTACAAGCATAAAATCACAAAATCAAGTAGTACAATAACTTTGATGATATTGCAGCACAGACTATTGGTGCTTTCCTAGGATATTTACACATCAGAGATTTTTGATGAATAGTCACTAGTAATATTGATATGATGACCAAGCAGGTAGAGGCAAATAACAGAATAGCTACATCATCCTGTTAAGTTCAGAAAATTGCAACCCCATATGCCATACCATATGACAACCAAGAGCATTATGAAACAATGTTGTTGCGAAGCATGGGATAACATTGTCCAATGTGACCTTGTGGTGTGCAATCAGAGTACCAGAGGAACATCAAAAAGCCATGCAAGAATACTTCAGGACCTCTATAGGCTTGGATGCTGAACACGTACAGAACGGTAATCCCAACCTGCCCTGTTTCAAGAAGCTCACCTTGACAATCTGCAAAAGTCTGAACAGGTACAATTAAAACACACCATACAGACTGCCAAGCGTCTTGACAGCAGCATTCAGCAGTTACTCCGACATTCGTCCTAAGCCTGCTTTTACCATGCTCTCCTCTTTTTGTGAGGCAGTGAAATTTCACGCACGCTGCCAACTCTGGAAGCCTTTCAGAGGCTGTTGGACCAACAGCTCTCCCCAGGGATTGGACGTCTGAGGAGTCACGTAGGTGGACCTTTTGATCCATTATTTGATTAACAGCATCATTAATCTTTTCATATTTCAGGCCAGAGAAAATAATGACTTTGATTTTTTCTAAAGTTTTCATTCATCCATGCCTGAGCAAAATACATATGCTCACCAGAACTATTATAAATATATTATTTTCCTCTCTCTAGCAAACACACATGCAGAAAAAACAACAACAATGACTTCTCATCATGGGTTTTTTCCTCCATTTTTAGATTTCTGCCGATTCAGGCCAATCTGTATCCTTTAGGCTTGAACAACTAACGAAGCTGCTCTACTCAATAGAAGAGAAGGTAATATACCATAGCGAATAATCAATACTCATTGTCAATACACATAATTAACTGACAGTTTCTAATTAACCATTTATTGACATTAGCTATTGATTGGCTTATTGTTTCACACCAAAAAATTGTGAAAGTTAGCTATATGTTAGTTTGACGCTGTGGTCCTGTGAAAATTAATTAAAAAAAAAAAAAAAAACACTTTTTTTCAGGCTAAAGCCACTGTGTTTGAGTCTGTTGGATATGATGGAGGCCACAGAAGATCTCTGATACCACCGGTTACTTTTGAGGTGCTTATTGTCTAAACTGAACATTGTATTACACTGCGGGAAAATGAAATTAAAACATTACAATTCCTAGCAGTCATATATTTGACTAAGGTCAGTTTCCTCTTTGACTGTTTCAGGTCAAGTCAGAATCTCTTGGGATTTCCACAAAGATGTTCCTCAAAGTGGATGTCGAAAGTGGGAAAGTTTACTTCAAGAAGTCTAAAGACGGGCCTGAAGACAAATTCTTTGTGCACAATAAAAGTAAGAAATCACATTGTGCTTGACGCCAGTTCCATTGTCTCTGTTAAATATTGTTGTCCACATGCAACACTTCAAAGGTTTTGTGAGTGTACTATAATTATTCAGTCCTGCAGTTGGTGAAATCCCAGAAAATGCATCCCAAACTTGTCATCGTGCTGGAGACAGAGAAAGAGAAGATTGTGCGTAAAGAATTCGTCTTTGATGACACAAAGGTAATCATTTTAATGGAAAATGTGCATTGCTTCATCTAACAGACAAATGCCAATGAGGCTCCTCCTGATTTGGTTAAAGATCTCAGTCACACTGATCTGTGATTAAACAACAATGTTGTCATATATATATATATATATATATATATATATATATATAGGTACACATATGTGTGTGTGTGTGTGTGTGTGTGTGTGTATATATGTGTGTGTGTGTGTGTGTGTGTGTGTATATATATATATATATATATATGTATATATAAACAAAAAACAAACAAAATAAATAAATAAATAAATAAAAAATGAGGTACAAGTGAGGATTATTCCCTATATTAAAATGACCCTTTACAAAGAGTATTCTTGTAAAGTACATTTTCATCAGATACAAGTACAAGTGTCATCAGATTCTACCACAAGCTGAATTACACTTGCTTATGACATTATGTCTGGTTTGCTGTTTTTGTTTATATCTTTGTTCCTCTTTTCTTTTCACCAGAAAAGGGAGGGATTTTGCCAGCTTCTGCAACAAATGAAGAACAAACACTCTGACAAGCCTGAGCCAGACATGATCACAGTCTTTGTTGGCACTTGGAACATGGGTAAAAATGCTTCCTAGAAATGCATGATATTGGATTTTTTGCCAATACCCAATATGACAATATTTTCTAACTCATTTGGTTGATGGCAGATGCCGATACTGATATAGGCCCATGTTTTTTTCCACCTAATTTCAGAGACTATCAAGTCTCTCATGTAGTGGAATTAACATATTATGATGCCTGCTGTGACACAGACAGAAAATATAATGCTTTTTAAACTAATTCAACTTAGATTATGTAAAACATGCCATTTTTAAATACATTCTCTGTCAAACAAAACTGTAAAATTCATCCAACTTAAACAGGCTTGATGCTTTCCCAGAGACAAACCTGACAACAGCCACAACCAAGGCAAATTTGACCTATTTCACATATTGGCGTGTCATATCGGCATTAATTGTACATTTCAGGCCCATACTGATGACATGCCAACAATATCATACATCGCTAGTGCTTACATATGAAAGCTAAATGTTTGAATTTGCTTGTCGTCATGAATGATAAATACTTTAGTGACAGTGCACATGTCAGATCTGAGGTTGCTCTCTGCGCCCACAGGGAACGCAAGTCCTCCCAGCAACATCAAGTCTTGGTTTCAGTGTAAGGGCCAAGGGAAGACTCGTGATGACACGGCTGACCACATCCCGCATGACATTTATGTGATTGGGACTCAAGAGGATCCACTGGGAGAGAAGGACTGGACAGACACACTGAAAAACGTCTTGAGGGACATCACAAATATCAGCTTTAAACCAGTGAGTCAGACTGTCAGAAACATCACATTATGACCGAATACATCTCCAGTGCCATAATACATAATCCTCATCCTCTAACGTTCAGGTGGCAAGCCACACTCTGTGGAACATCCGGATTGTGGTGCTCGCAAAGCCCGAGCATGAAAACAGAATCTCCCACATTTTCTTGGACAGTGTAAAGACAGGGATCGCCAACACACTGGGTAAGTTATTCCATGTCTCCCCATCCCATTCCAGTAACCTGAATGACACGAAATGACAAATTAATAAATCCCCATCTGAACTCATCGTGATGTTTGTTTCCCAGGGAACAAGGGAGCAGTGGGAGTGTCCTTCATGTTCAACGGTACATCCTTTGGTTTTGTCAACAGTCACCTGACCTCAGGAAGTGAAAAAAAGCTCAGGTGAGCAGTTTAATCAGTAAGAATACTGACAGAAAATTAATTGATTATAATTTGGATAATCACTTTAGAAAACACACGTTAAGATTTGCTTGCTTTTTTAAAAAAACACTTTATGAAATAAAAACTGATTATTTTGGCTCCTAGTCAGACTAAAATAAGCAATTTTAAATTTTTACTTGGCCTCTGTTAGCTTGGGATAGGTGTTTCACAGTGTCTTTCACATTTTATGGATGATTAATTAATTAATTAAAAATCTGATTATAGATAAATTGACCACAAAAAAAAAAAAAAAAAATTAAGGGGTTGTTGTAGCAGTAACATCAGCATATATATGGAGCAGTATTTAAAATGCAGTATCCCCGTACTGAATGTGCTGCAAAACAGCAATAAAAAATATAAATGTGCATGTATACCACATTGTATAATTTGCATGGGCAATAATCTTGGTCCTCTTTGCAGGCGCAATCAGAACTACATCAACATCCTGCGATTCCTGAATCTGGGAGACAAAAAACTGAATCCCTTTGACATCACACATCGATTCACCCACCTCTTCTGGCTTGGTGATCTGAACTATCGGATTGATTTTCCATCGACAGTAAGTTGTGATGAACACAGAGAGATCACAGAGAGTATGCACAAATGACAGAAATGAAGAAAACAGATGATATGGTGTAGCACATCCTAACAGCCTAACTTTAAATTTGATAGTTTCCAGCTATGTTGGCAGCTTTACTACTATGTTACAAATGGCACAGTTATTAGGCACTGCGGGCAGGATGACACAAAGTACACATCGTTCATGCAGCTATTGTGTTGTGTATACTTAACGGGACAGATTTATTTTGAATCTACCCTGAGTGCAGAGCATAAATTAGAGAACATGCAATGCTAAAATACAAAGAACATGTACCACTTAAAGAGTGTGCTCTTTGTTAGCAGTTATACACAGCAGCTGCTAACATTGTTAGGCAGGAAGAGTCACTACTTTGCATTGTTTCCCTTTACAGGAAGCAGAGCACATTGTGACAAAGATCAAACAGCAGCAGTACCGGGAACTCCTCTGCAAAGACCAGCTCAACATGGAAAGGGATGAGGGAAGGGTCTTCTTGCATTTTGGTGAGCCCGTGCAGAAATTTCCTCTGTAAATCCACCACTTAGGCAGATAGGTGTGATTCCTTTCATTTGTGACTGACGTTCACTACAGCTTCTCGGCGCCCTACATTCTCTGTTGCATTCATCAGTTGTCACCATATGTCAAAATGTTGAAAACACTTGTCTTGTTTATTCTCTTTGACTGTAGATGAAGAGGATATCACTTTCGCACCCACATATCGTTTTGAACGAGACACGCGAGAGAAGTACGCCTACACAAAGGCCAAAGCCACAGGGGTAGGCTTGTGTTTTGTCAGATGTCTTTTCCCTGTCTGGTCACAGTGACCCCCATGGTGCAGAGACAGTAAAAATGACCTCAACATATGTAAGCATTTGGTGGCCAAGTTAGCTTTGAACACAGATCTCAAGTGACCCAGAACATGCTTTTTTGCTTGAAGCGATCTAGGTCAGAACATCAGTGTGAAGGTATGCTCTGGCTCATGGCAAATTCATAATGTAACTTATCTACAGGCACCAGGGTAATTTAAACAAGTTTCCCAACTTTTTGCTATGGAGAGCCTCAAGGTATTAGCTATCTTAAGCTGATCCAGACCAGTAAGCATGCTTGATCCTATTTCAATCAAAAACTAATTAATTTGAGCCCAGTTTTAGTTTAGTCACATGCACTTTAGTGATCAAGACATCCTCCCTCTCACACATCAGGCTTGTCACATAAAAGCAATATAATAAAATGATGCGTCAAATAATATGTTAAATAGAGAGCTCTTTAGAGACTGCAGCTTTACTAATGCATAAACTGAAAAATGCTTTACCATCTTGTGAGTATTTTTATGAAATAATGCACAAGACTTTGATTGAATGATTGATTGATGAGTTTTTACTTGTATAAGCACAAAATAACAGTTTCCGCTCTACAAAGGCCTCAGCCAGACTTCCTATGCGAGATACATTTGCATTTGTCGTCTTTAGCTGCAAGTAAGAAGTCTTATCTAGTAACATCTAACTATCTAGCGATTTGAATGACACCAAAGGCAGAACTAAAATGTTTGCCATTGTTGCTGAAATTGTCTCTGTAAGGTCTGATTTGAGAAAACAGTGCTCAAGGGTTCTTGGGAAGGGTTCTTATGTTTGAATTCTGCTCCACAGACAAAGTACAATCTGCCCTCATGGTGTGATCGTGTCCTGCGGAAGTCATACCCTCTGGTTCATGTTGTCTGCCAGTCATATGGTGAGTAACTTCCTATGAACGATTTTGTAACTTTCTATGATGACATTTGGTCAAACACAGTCATCTGGGCAAACTTTTCAATTTGCAGGGTGCACTAACGACATCATGACCAGTGACCACTCACCAGTTTTTGCAACATTTGAAGTCGGAGTGGCCTCACAGTTTGTCTCAAAGCAGGGTACTTTCACCATCTGTTTCTCACTACAGATGCATTTACACATTTTCCAAACACGTTGCCCCAAAATCTGTAGTCCGATGTCCTAATTCTTATTGTTGCTTTTTCCCAGATCCAAATAGTGCGTCTCAAGGTGGGATACAGTTCATCAACTGTGTTGCCACCTTACAGACAAAATCGAAGACCAAGTTCTTCATTGAATTCCATTCCAGCTGCTTGGAGAGTAGGTTTCAACTTTTTACATGATTATATCATGTTGAATTTTGTTTTTGTGGTCTTGATGTGGAAAGTTATAGGAACCCTGCAAACGTTAATCTAAATGTCCACAGAAACTGTGAAGACTACAGAAGGAGAGAACACAGAGCACACTGATGGGTCAATAAAAGTCCGGTTTGACTCCAAAGTTGAGGTAAAATGAGAAAGAATGAGAGTTTTCAGTGTACAAATTGATTGTCTTCTTGTAGTGTATGAAAATCATTATATATTCTCTTTTATATTTTTCAAGCTCATCCCCATCATCTCTGACCCAGAGTACCTTTTGGACCAGCACATCCTCATCTGTGTGAAGTCAACAGACTGTGACGAGTCTTATGGTAATTCATTTACACACAGTGATATAAATCCAGTCAGCCGAGCAAGACTCTGAATATTCTCTTGCTGTTGTGCTACTTTCCAAGGTGAGAGCTGTGTTGCACTGCGAGCTGCTGAGACCTGCTACACAGAGTTTCAAGTCAAACTGACTCACCATGGGGAGAGCACAGGCACCTTGACAGGGGGCATCCAGCTACGCACCTCCGAGGGCAAGCAGACAGAAAAGTTATATGGTGAGTCTGAAAATCCAGTACATGACTCTCAAACCTAAACAGAACAGTATCATCTAGATCAGGACTCAGCAACCTTTGATACACATACCACAATCGGTCAAGCATGGAAGATTAACCAATGGCACACCAACACTGAGTGTGCAAGATTTTTTTTAGGAAATGTTGAAGTGCCCTCTCATCTCCATGCCGAATGGCTCAACCTTGTGCTCAAATTGTGTCTGCAGTGCCAGTTGATAGAGTTTTTTACGTTTTGGGTGGTCATTGTGGCTCATTGGTTAAGGTCAAAGTCAAAGTGAGGGTTAGGCATAAGTTAGTTATGGTTAACTTTAGCGAAAGGCTGTAGAGAATGAATGTAAGTCAATTTGAAATTACATTGCTGTACTAGGAAACGCAAACTCGCATGCCAGTTCAAGCTTGGTAGATGATAGCAGCCCCGCTTGCTAAGTTTCGGGCATTTCAGCCCTCGTGCACAGAGGAGCGAAGTGCCTTGTGTATTTTATATATTTGCCCAATTTTGAGTATTAAAAGCCGTTTTAAGACAAAACAAGAGAAAACTTTTAAGGATGAGGCAGACAAGGCAGAATCCATCAAACATGCAGTGTCCAGGTATGGGAAGCAAGCAAACACCTTCTTCACCGTCTTTTTTGATGCTCACCCTCCAAACACACCGTTAATCGTCTTTGCTGGTGAACCATTAAAGTCCATTGTTGCCATGCATGTTGCATATGATGGAATAAAATTACATATCTGCTGGAGGTTGTGATTTTCATGTGGTGTCATAATTAAAATTAATGTTAATGCTGATGTAACACACTGATTAACAAAACAACTTAAAACTGGCATTTGGTATCAAAAAACGTTGCCAACCCCTGATCTAAAATAAAACACTCTTATACTGACCTGAATTTTTTCAAGGGGCAGCTCTTGTGCTGTTTTTATTTTTGCTAATGATTGCCTCTGTCTGCCCATCAGTTTGTCAGCAGGATAACTCAAAAAGTACTTGAAGTATTTGCACAAATATTGTCAAAGAGGTTGAACAAGGCCCATCAAAGAGCTTTTTGGGACAATCGGCCTCAAGAGGACGTAGAAAGCTTAGGTGTAATTTCCAAATGCCAAGGTGGCATGTTGGCAGACGTCTGTGTTCTATTGACTGGATTCTTGTTTAGTTATTGTTTGTTTAATTTATTCTGCCTTCAGATTTCATCAAAGTTGAAAAGGATGATCCTGCGACCTCAAAATGCAAAGGAGGCGACAACCTCAACCAGTAAGATATTTCTTTTGTCTTGGGGTTACTTCACAATTTCACATGGCAATAGTGTGTAATTTTTTCTCCTTTTCTCTGGTTGACAGATCCGGCCTTACCCAAGCAACTGATATCACTAACCCCAGTTACATGGACGTGTTCTTCAAAGATGGGATAATAGATAAGGGCTGGAGTTACAGCATGCCACCAAAAGCAGGGGCTGGAAAGCCGAGTAAGGACTTGCACCTGGGCAACCTCTCATCCAGAAAGACTACCCACGATGCAGCCACACACAGTCCCACAGGAAAACCATCTAGTTTTGTGTAAGTGTCTTCAAATCTCAAACAATGAAAACCGGAGTGTCTTCTCGTCTACTATATTACACTGTGTTACAATTCAGCTGAAAGATCTGTGTGAAACTGAAGCTCTGCTACCTAATTCTGTGTCTCCTAGAGAGGAGATTAAAACGCCATCAGAGATGTTTGACAATCCACTGTATGGCGCCATGGGGAAGCCACATGCTCGGGGCAAGGAACAAGAGCCTCAGCAGAAGGACCATCTAACACCTCCAGATCCCACCTTTGCATTCTCCAAACCGGCAGATGTAGATCCTGATCGTCCCCCAGTGCCAACCCCTCGCAACCGATCTTTCACCTGCTCGGAAACCAAACCTCAGCCTTCAGGTCCCACCACCCTGCACCCTACAACTTTCAAGAAACCAGTGGTGCCCTCCCGGTCTGAAGGGGGGATGGCCAACAACCGGCCTCCTTTGCCAATAAAGTCCCGGCCAGGCGTGCCAGAGCCACAGCCGTGTAAAGCCAGAGACTACAGAGACACGTCCGAGCTCCCCAGCAAACATCGACAGCCAGCGAGGTCTGGCCAGCCACAGCCCAAAGAGAGTAAGGCAAACTTTGCAGCTCACATGATAGATAGATAAATAGATAGATACAGAGATACATAGATATATAGCTTCATGTGTACAGAAAAAGTGGTAATGCTTTATATTAAGGTTGTTGTAATAAACATTAGCAGGTGATAAGGCCCTGATGAGCCTTATTAACATGACATTGTAGGGTAAACACAGGCGATACTGATGACATTAAGACATTTGTGAATGCTATGACATGTAGAATATTTCAGACTCGTGCTGTCTTTACCTGATGTTGTGAACTCTGTGGCCTTGTCTGTCCTCAGTGCATCCTGAGACTCAAGCATCAAAGATGGGGCGTTCTGTGAAGTGAGATGATGCTCTGGCGTTGAGCACCAGCTGAGCAGCTTCTCTCCCTGCACTCTGAGAAATCTAAAATACACTGAATAAAGGCTTCAAATCTAGGCCAGTGTGGCCAGTTGACCCCCCCTCACTCTCCCCTACACACACACCCTGCCTTTACATGCATGTTAAAGATACAAGATCAAACTGCATCTCCATTCAGCATTCACCAAAAAACACATACTGCATATATTTCTGTTATGTTTCTTGATTACCGACAAGTATTTTCTTGCACAGAAATGTGAATGTTTGCTTTAATGGTGTACATTAATCGCTCGAATAAATTAAAAAGCCGTTGCTTCCTTATGCTCTGTTGTTATTTTGTGTTTCCTTCAGTCACTATGTGATCACCGAAGGCCAGCTGGACTGTAAATAAATATTTCTGTCGGTCTGCAGAGGAGAATGTGCTGTCTGTCAGTGTAACATTATGATCATTTGCTTCCACCTGCTGTTGCATAAAAGAACTGCACGCCATCATATCTCAGATCTGTCCAAACTATAACAGATATTTAAATCATGGTAGATTTGTTGGATTATTTTACTTAATGTTATAGAAATTTGTTCATCAATAAATCCGCTCCTGTGCATTTTTGGTCTAACCACTTATGAATGAAAAGATATGTCAGTCTGTCATCATTTACCGGGATAGCTGCACTTTGGTATCATTGATGAGATGTTGGTGAGGTTTTTTTTCACTCTTCATTGGTAGTCCAATCACCATACTAAGGAGCTGACTGTGTTATGCTGAGTACATGTTAAACGGGTTACTTCCTGGAGAGATTAAAATTGAACATCCTCTGGCGAATCCCCAGTGACACTTGAGGCAGAGGGCCCTCCTCAGTTGCTTTTAATTGCACACCTCAGGACCCAGACCTCTGCTGGTTTTTGTTCTAGCCATCTAATCAGGGACTATTTTACACCTGAGATGCGGGATAAATGCAAATAGCTGCAATGACCTGGCTGGTAGGAGAGAAAACAAGCATTACTGGGCCCCGAGAACCACGGGGACTCTCAACCTGCTGGTTAATTGAATTCACCTTGCATCCCAGGTAAATCGGTCTCTGATTACACAGCTGGAATGAAACCCAGCAGGGCTCTGGACCCTGAGGACTGGGACTGAGCCACTTTAATAAGGGACACTTGCAGTGGACCAGTGCAGGGTGTCCACTGGGCTGAAACCAGGGGGCATTTCACAAAGCAAGATTAGAAAGTTAGAGTCAGGTAACTGTGGGGAAAAAAAAAAGCTGTATCCCAGTGAAAGTGATTTCAATCTGCCCAACACAACTTGAATGTTAGGTTTAGGAGTGTGCTTCCGTAATCCATGCTGATGATTGCTAATAATATACAAATATCAGAGGATATTTAAAGTTATGTGTCTGAGTTTCTGGATCTACATTGTAGATTAGTCCCAATAAGTAGTTTCCACCACATTTACTACAAAAAATACATCCTGAATCAATAAGTAGTTGGTGCTGAATCTCACAACAGCGTTTGTGCTTTATGGTGGCAGAATTCCCTTTAATTACAATAAAACTTACTCTTGGTCACCATTTCACAACAATCTCACAGTTTGTAAATAACAGTGGTTGACTAATTGGTTGATTGGTAATAATAAAAAATGCAGTTTAACAACAACTCATAGCTCTTCAGTGATAAAGTAGCGGGCATTAAAGAAAGTGACTTTATAAACTAGGGGTGGCTCGGCCTGCTACTGCTCCCCCTTGTGATCCGGGTGAGTCATTGCAGCCTCTTGCCCAGGGTCCGTCACAGAAATATTACGCATGTGAAACGCCATCAACGTCAGACGAAACACCACAGAGAGCAGCGAAAATGGTGAGGGAATTACTTTGAATGTTTGAATCTGTTTTTCCCATATTATAGAAAATTTCCTGCTGCAAGACACGGCGACTCGTCGAGTTTCTCACGCAGCTTTTGCAGCGGCTCCTCGGCGTCTTAACAACATTTAGCCAGTCGTTTCCTGCGTCTCCGTAATCCACATTTAACGTTACCCTGTCGTTCACGTTACGATAAACTAATGAAATCGACTGTCTTGTTGTAAGCTGCTTACTTCATGTGGTTGGCTGACATTGCACTCTTGTTTTTCAGCTTTTCTACTCGTTTTTCAAGTCTCTGGTGGGGAAGGACGTGGTGGTGGAGCTCAAAAACGACTTGAGGTTTGTTTTCTGATGTTGCCGCGTAATTTGTACGCACAGCTAAAATCTGTAGCCTCCATTATTTATAACAATCAGCGCAGTTTATAGCCGAGGGAGGCACAGCCAACGGTGGTGAGGCTCAGACATGAGTTTTAAAAAAGTGAGTGAGTCTGTTTCTAGTGTATTTGAAGCTGTTGTGTCTTAAAAATGAAAATGAATGAAAATCATCTTCTCATGCCGCAAAACACAATGATCTATGATCAGTGTGAAGTCCAGTGGCTCCCCTTGCATCTGCTTTGTGCTGATGTAACTGAAATAAAACACATCAATTTAATTTCAAGCTAATTTTCCACCTCACAATATGTTTTCCAGCATCTGTGGAACGCTTCATTCTGTTGATCAGGTAAAAAATAAATTGTCATGCTTTATTTTCATACCTTGAACAATTCCATCTAACCTCACATTTTCTGAACTGCAGTGTTTTGAATTTGACGTCACTGTTTTCTTGTATTCCTCAGTACCTAAACATCAAGCTCACAGACATCAGTGTCACAGATCCAGAGAAATATCCACACATGGTAGGTTCAGTTGTCTGTCACCTCACATATTCGTTATAATCACTAATGTTGTGCACTGATGTGAGTTTAATCAACTTTTTGGATGCAAGGAATATATTCAGAGATGTTGAGCTACAGGTGTTTGTACTTGGTGATTTGCTTTGCATGCTTTTGTTGGGATAAATGTTGACATTTTGAATGGTGCTCATGTTGGTTTTTACTTTTCCTCCAGCTGTCGGTGAAAAATTGTTTCATTCGTGGCTCTGTGGTGCGGTACGTTCAGCTGCCTGCAGATGAGGTGGACACGCAGCTGCTGCAAGATGCTGCGCGGAAAGAAGCCATGCAACAGAAGCAGTGATAGCACTCAGTACAGTGGGACTTAATGCAGGGTTGGGGGAGGTCAGAGGTGGGGTGTATGAAAATCTGAGCTCTTGTGTTACGTTAATTTAAACCACATTGGGTATCAAAAGTCCCAGCAGCTGTTGTCATTAGGCCGTATCTGATTATCTCATACTCTTTGAAAGTACAATCCCAGCATTTGTGTTTTCTACTTGGCAAAATAAAAACTGCTGGGAATGTTGCCTACCTCACAATCCGTATTTGGGCCCCCACAAAACATGATACTTTTTTTTGAGTTGTCAAACACTGATAAATCAGCACCAGCTATTCCTTTTTTTTAGTCCACAGAGCCCAGGTGATACAGAAATCTGTTTGATGTTTTAGGTTACATGCAATATGCACTGTAGCTTCTGTTGTAATGATATGACCAGTTATGCCTTTGGGGTGACTGAATTTTTTTTTTAGTTGTCTGTTTGTCATTTGGACATACTAAAAAAAATGTTAACGGTATTGTGACTTGCAAGGCATTTTTTCCCTGTTTTTACCCATCTTTTGTGTATTTGCTTTCGTGTGGGAATGTTTTTGTTGAAGGTTTTGAAAGCTTGGATTTTGAAATTATGGGCTTGTCTTTGTTCCAACAAGAGAAATTGATTAAATTTAATTCCCATGACTTGTGATTCAGGAAGAGACTATTATTTTGTAAGTGACTACATTTATGAGAAATTAAAAACTATGAAATCCTGCATCCCTTGTACTAGTGATCCAAATAGGCAGAATATTGTGATGCTTCAAATATAAGAGACTATAATACAGATTTGACAGCATCTTAAAGGAATACATTCACGAGTCTTCCAGATGGGTTGCAGCGTCTCGGAAATGGTGATTATAGAACGTAACAAACAAAACAGTGCATTTTGCACATCCTGTACATGCTATAAATTCAAACTTTTCTTCATCAGAAATCATAAATACTTTAATGATCCCCAAGGGGAAATTGGGCTCATATTCTCATTGTTATCTGAGAGTTGTTAGTGGGAACAGGATCCATATGGTAAAACTATTTTCTGAGTTTCTTGAATGAGAAGATAGTGACAACGCTGATTTCAAGCGCCTTCAGTCTTTTATGTGGACAGTTAGTCATATAGTAATAATCAATAATTTTTTAAAATCTGCATATGTTTGAGAGAGAATATGTTTCGTTACAGTTCAATGTGTAGTTTTAAAGAGCATAAACAGGAGCAAGGCCAGAAATTTGGATTTTGTGGCACTCCAAATTTGGAGTTCCCGAGTTTCTAGGGATTCTGTTTTGGTCAGTATCATGGGAAATGTCAAGATGTGACAGTTCTTAATTTTGCTGATCATCTTTTTTCCCCTTAGCTGCCACGAATCACACACTCAGTGGCAACTATCTAGTAAAGTTTTGAAGATCTAAGTTGTGATTATGCCACAAGAGTGACCCTGAGATGTTCAGTGGTTGGAACTGCCTCCTGATCAAACGTTAATATGTTGTCCTAGTGATCTGACTTCAAGGAATTCAAGTCGAAAAAAGTGATTATCTATCCATGGTCACTAGTTTTTTATGGCAGTCTAATCTCAGCAAAGCAATATTCATGTTCGTCATATCGTTTTGGTATGACGATAAAGCTGCCTGCAGGTACAAATAACATCCATCTGCGCTTGAAGCCCACATGGAACTCACTCCAAAGTAAAGCGTTCACTCCGGTGTTAATACATAGAAATCCAATACCTTTATTTTACATTCATACATCTATAACATTGTACAATAATTTTAATGCAGTTAAAAAAGCCCAATTCAAAAACTAGTCCTGAAGATTTACAGCTCAAGCAACGATGAATTTGCATGTTTTAAGGTTGGTGACAAGCATTTAAAAATATATACACGCACACACACTCACTCACACGCACATACACACACACACAGGAATCTAGGACAAGTGGTGTCCTTGAGTTGTACCTTAATAGAGCTGGGCTGAATGAAGAGGAATTCAGTCACCATAGATAAAGGCACATTGAATACACAGTGTATATACAAACAAAATCTTGACACGTACACAACTTTACTGTAGGTTCTATAACAATGACCAAAACTGTAAACCTTCACTTATGAAAAGAAATTAAAAAAAAAAAAAAAATCACATCTATACAAATACATTTGAAGCAAAATATTTTCTTGGTCATAACAAAGCAGTACCTTGAAATGCATATTTCAACACTTAAGTTGCAGATTGGCTCTGCCAGCAGAGAGCAATCCCGTTGATATAATTACACAATATGTCACAATATTTATGCAGTTGCTCGCTTCATGTATGTTGACAATTGGCAACGATAGCAATGCCTCATGCACATCCTCATCAAAGAGCAGCAATCATCTTGATATGTTTTAGACTAAATCCAATTACAATGTCAAATGTTCACTTTTTTTCCTTTCACATGAATATGGCAACTTGACATGGTGTAACATGTACGTACATCTAGATAAAAATGTATAGACAACTCTTTATACAGCCGGAAATTCCATTATCTTAAAATATATGTACCACCCGTCAATCAAAATTTCAATACTTTCAGAAAAGTAAGTTCTTTGATATAAAATACGGTTTCTTCAAAAAATGGATTGTTTACATTCCATCCTTCTCAACAAAATAAAGCTTTATATACGTACCTTCAAAGCTTAGAAACACTCCCAACATAACTATATATTCATATCTATATAGAAACAATAAAGTGACTAAGACGCCATATGTGGCTCTACGTTCACATGTAGTGGAAACCCGTTTAAAATGGCGTACACTGCCAATTTATTTGTTTTATCTAATGAACACAGTGTGGCACTACAATTTTGGATGATTGTACAAGTTGGGGTCTTCAAATGCCAAGGTCAAGATCGCCCCTGTTCCCTTCTTCCAGCTCAGCACGCCTTTGTCAAGTCAGTCGGCATGTCTGTCGTTGACATACGGTATTGGATCTTTGTGTTGGTGATGGCTCCGTGCTTCTGTCGAAGATGCAATCGTAGCTGACTCTTGTGGCGGAAGTGCAAGTTGCATTTCTCACACTGAAAAAGGGAAACAATGCGACATTATTTTCAGATACTTCCCAGTCTTGCAAAGTGCCCATTTTAATTAAGCAGGAATTAAGGTGATTGTAACATTTTTAATTTCTCGCATAACGAGAACTTACATGGTAGGGTTTTTCTCCTGTGTGTATACGCAGGTGGCTCTTCAACGTCTGTAGGTGACGGAAGCGTGTTCCACAGATCTCACATGGATATGGCTTCTCACCCGTGTGGATCAACACATGGGCCCGTAGATGAGCGACCTAAAAACATGCAATGACACAAACAAAACGAAATTGGTCAAAAAGGGACATTCCAAACATTTTACCACCAGCTGCTAACTCCTGCGGGAACTAGGTGGTAATCTTTTTATGTCTGAGCGTACATGTATCGTTATATGTTATCATTTCTTTCCCAGGCCAAAATTAAATTCAAACTAAATTCTAACTATTATTTAAAGGTCTCACCTGCACAAACCGAGCTCCACACGTCTCACATTTGTATGGCTTCTCTCCTGAGTGGATGCGAGTATGGGTCTTGAGGTTAGCTGGTCTGTTGAACTGAGCACCACAAATATTACAGCGATACGGCTTCTCTCCTGAAAAAAACAAAACAAAACAAAACATTTCAATATAAAGCAGCAAAGGAGCATAGTCTTGGCAAAGCAGTCTTCATTTAGATCAAGAAAAAGATTGAGCGTTTATGAAGATAAAGTTTGCGTACCTGTGTGGACAGTCTTGTGGCTGGCAAGGTTGCCCTTGTAGCGGAAAGCTGCCTGGCAGCGGTCACACTTGTATGGCTTATCGCTGTGTACTTGAAGCATATGTTGCTTTAGGGCTTCATCCTCAGCAAACTTTGAGTCACATTCATTACAAAAGAATGTACCGTTTTCTGTTCATGAGAAATCGCAAAACAGAATTAACCTTGAGGCATAAATAGTAGATGATAATTGTTGATTTGCATTAGTCACCGGCATTTAATATTCAACTTTTAATGTATGTGTAAATATAAACTCACCACAACTGGAGTCTGAGTATTCTGAATGCAGTTCCGCCATCTCCTCTGCTAGACGGGACCCGGAGGTGTTAGGACAGACCTCCGAGTGCTGTGGAGACGGTGAGCCACAGGACGAGCAATTCAAATGGCTCAGGTAGTGTGAAGGGTGACTGTCACCATTTCTCTGAGATCCCTCAAGTGCTCTGGGGATATAAAACAGATAATCCAAGTCAGATGCAATTCTTCAAGATGGCAATAAAGGTTACAGTGCATGCACCCCACTGGCAGTCAAAAATGTAGAACAGTAAATTTCAGTATAACATTAGGCTATTTTATGCATAAGATAAAAATATATGGGTAAATATTTCAGGCCAAAATGCTGGGGAATATTACCATCGGCTGGTGTGCAAATTCATAAGTGGCGCAAGTGTCTAACACAGTGAGTTATAAAGAGCAAAAATAGCACAAATACTGTTGGCCATAATTATTGGTGAAATACTCCTTTAATTTATGATCCTTTCTGAAATTATCACAAAATGCTGCCAGTGTCTAATGGTCTAAGTGTGGTGCAATCTGGGTTAGGATTTACATGGTAAGCTTACATCTCCCTGTTGTATTTAAACAAGGTGCTTTAAATTGAATTGTTATGATGAAGCCATGCGTGTTACACCAGTGATTATGCCTTTGGCTTTGTCACCACCATGGATGTGCAGCATGCATTTGAGAGGAAAAAAAAAAGTCTCACCTGTTAATGATGTTGTTGAGGCGACTAGCCTGGGGCACAGGTAGATCCTCACTGTGCTCACTGCTCTTGGTTGTGGTTTGTGGGTCGAGGTTCTCCGAATCGCTAGGATGGAGGTAGGGTTGCAGGCCAAGACGCTGAGGGGAACGCAGCCCAGGATCCTGCAGCCCGGCCTCATCTTCCTTGGCACTCTGATTCAGGACAATGAACTTGTACTTCTTCCAGTTGCGAGCCTTGGGATCTGGTGTACCTTGCGGGGCTTGCGCACGGGCAGCTTGAGACAGGCCGGCATTCTTGCTACTGCTTGATTCTGTGGGGGAGTTGGGCTGGCAGTCTGATTTGAGGGGGCTCTGCGGGCTGCTCATCAGACTCTTGCGTCCAGCAGAGGAGATCCCCAGGGGGTAGTGCTGATGGATCATGTCTTCCTCTGCCTGAGGAGCATGCTCTTTACCTGTCTCCTTCTGCTGCTCGAGAGTCAACACAGGAAACACACGCTTTCTCGCACCAAGACCGATAGACTGACCAATGCCTTCATGGCTTTCCTTCCTCATCTCGTCATCTCTTCCAACCTCCCTGGAAGCATAGGTGGCGGCATGAATAATGCTAGAGGAGCTAGTGCCAACTGCCCTGGTGTATTCTGCCCTGATGGTGCTGGTGCTGTCATGCGGAGAACAATGCTTGTGGTGGATACCACCCTTTGAGAGGTCAGCAAAAGCATTTTTGGCATCAGTCAGCTTGCAGAGAGGGAAAGGGAATCCGGACATAGGAAACTGACCATAGAGATGATAGTTGCTGGGGTTACTGACGCCATTGAACATGTTTGCACCATAGGGCCTCCCATCCCTGAATGGAGCTACACGGCTGTGCAAACTGTCAACAACATCATGGGGCCGGTAAGCATGGACATCCTGAGGTAAAACCAAGGGACTGACCAAAAATTCATCTCTGGGCAGCTTGGCAGATGGATCACTGTGGAGAGGATAAGAAAGTTAAACACGGCACAGACATCATAGATTTTTGCCGATTTAAAAAAACAACAACAACAACCTATAACTACCAACCTGGATTTGATGAATCTGTGGCAGGTGTCCACAACATGGTCC
The DNA here is from genome assembly GCF_902150065.1 of Myripristis murdjan. Taxonomy (NCBI): domain Eukaryota; kingdom Metazoa; phylum Chordata; class Actinopteri; order Holocentriformes; family Holocentridae; genus Myripristis; species Myripristis murdjan. The sequence goes on along the minus strand of NC_043983.1, from coordinate 19,245,117 downwards.
ATCTGCAAGTAGATGGCTGTGTTCATGATTGCCATAATCAGGCTCTCCTTCAGTGTGAGACGGGAGGTGTACATAAACTCCAGGAGAATGGCAAAGCCTTCTGGGTCCACTTTTGGATCCAGGCTGATAGCATTAAGGTTGCACTTGTGGGAGTCAGTAAAGATGGTGTAAAACAGCCCACTGCAGCCATGAAAAAATAAAGGAATGAGAAATATCAGTCACTTCATCTTCAAAACACCTGCTAAAAAAGGTGCTCATATCAACTTGACTTAAATAAAACACACACCTGCAAGCCATGAGAACGGTCTTGTGTGCTCGAAACTGCTGTCTGTTGACCAAGATAGTGACATCTGTGAGAATATCCCTGCTACGCAGCCGATTCAGGTTGAGCAGAACATCACTTGCATGGCGTGTGAACTGTATGCAGCTGTCTGCTGCGCAAGCCATTTTGTCAAGTTCTGGAAATAGAAAAACACAGATTATTTCACTGAAAAGTTTCTTGGTGGAAGTGTGTGTATTTTTGGTCCACAGCAAATTGTTCTTATGTGTTAAATCTCAAGTAAAGGTAGTTTTGAAGAAAATTAATTGGGTTAAGATTATTTACCTTCCTAAAATAATCTATTACCCGTGCAGCTCTTCTGCCACAAGGCGGCGCCATTTATTAAATAAACAGTGTCTAGACATTTTAAATTCAATTCTCTTATTTTCAGGTTCAACCACTGGTTGATAGGTTAAACATTTGCAGTAGTTATTACTGCTTAAAAACGGAAAGTGTTGTATAGCCCGCTGGATCTGGACAGAGAAAAAAATATTACACATTTAAACTGTAACCATCTTATTAATCAGAAAAACCACTCGTTGGACACTGACACGGATTAAAAAGAGCGCACCTGCATTTTCTAAACACTCCAGCATTTCGGGCGGCGATGACCATAATTTCTATATAAACTGCTTATGATGTCGATGTAAATAAATTAAAAATCTAAATTTGTATCAACCTAAATTATCATCAAATGCGCTTCAGCCTCTTACGCGCGGGCTGTATCTTAGGGAGAAAAGTTGAGCCAGAGTTTGACTTCAGTGGGACAGTATCTGATTTCCTATCAAGAGATGCTAGAATAAGATAATACTTGCGACTACCAAACTTTTTTTTTAAACTGTCACATAAATAACATCCTAACTATTAATGTATTTTTTCCACCACAAGATGTCCTCGCCAAGAGTGAATGTTCAAAATAACCCGGTGCAACTGGCAAGGTTATATTTCTAACAGTTTTCCTTGTTGAATGTATTAAGACTTGATAACACATTATCATGAGGCACCCCCAGCCTTGTTTTCGCCAATAAGATATAACACCTCTCCGGAGCAATAATTGCGATGCCAGTAAATAGCTAACATTTTGTAAACTCAAATAGAGTCAAACTTCACAACACATAAACACACACACACACACACACACACACACACACACACACACACACACACACACACACACACACACACACACACACACACACACACGCTGATTTATGGCAGTATCTCTTAGTCAATGTCAAGACTGAAGTCTGTAACTGGACACGTCCGAAAATAACGTGCAAGAATAGACCTCTGCCAAAACAGACTGGGACACTGCTGATAAAAGGGTGTTTAAACTATCACTTCCAGTCGTAGCCATCATCGCAAAATAAACAGCCATCAATATAAACAAAAGCACTTATTTTCAGAATAAACCTTGACCAATCAGTTTTCCTCTATCTACAGTGATACTAATTAATAACACATAACGCGTGCCTGATTTTAATGCATTTTTTTGGTATATAAACACGCTCTACTTTTAAGTGACAAACAAAAATAGTCTCTACACGAAACAACCCGTGAAGAAAAAAATACGAGGCGACACTTTTTGAAGGGCAGACTAACGCCAACTCAGTGTGCATCTTACAGTTAAACCCCCAGTGCAGTCAAAGAGTAGGTTATGCACATCATGCTCGACAGTCACAGTGGAAACATGAGACAACTTGGTGCGCCGATGTTTCTTGCACAGCGGAAAAAAATAACCCATCATCAACACTGTGCTGCAATATTTCCGCTACAATGTAACGGCAGCGTAAGACGGGTGGTTTAGCGCAGCCTTTGCGCTCCATTAGAGCAAATTACTGTCACAGCGAACACGAAGTAAAAATACCCTGAACCTGAGGCTACCGCTGACTGACGCGCTGCCAGCAAAGTTAGTCTGACAGCGCGCACAAGACGCCTTCACGGGATTTATTATTTTTTTTAAGTGTGTGTGTGTTTAACAAAGTAGTACGCTTTAAAAATCAAGATGCAGCACTGACACTGGTGTATCCATCCGAGCCCCGTACTGTAGAAACCCTGACTCTGAGTCTGGACAACGTAGCAGCGCACACACACACAAACCTGGCCCCTTTTTTTCCTCTTTTCTGTTTTTTTTTTTCTCTCTTTTTTATGCAATGTTACTTATCTAGCTCGGTCGCTGTTACAGTTTTACAACGTGATTCCGCTGTCACCACACTGTAAACGAGTATCAGGCTACGGTGCCACTGTTTTCAAGGCTGACAGAGAGTACTAGCGCAACATTGTAGCAGATGATCTGTCAAGAGAGTACGCGCACTGTCACTGGAGAAGCCACTCAAAGAGTACCACAGTTAAGACTCCCAGTGTTGAAACTGCCACCAAACACAAGCAACACCACCCCGGCTTCCACAAAATATTTTATACACACACTCGGAGAAACAGGTAAGTCTAAAACATTGGCAATACACAGTAGATAACACGTTCGCGCCAAATTAGAGGAAAAAAGGAATTTAAAAAATCACCTGGTAGCGCTTTCCTAGAAACTTCTTGCATCACCACTTCTAAGAACCCCAGTTCTAAGAATCAGACGAGCTCAATTCTCGGAATTTGAGCCTGTGACCGTACCACTTTCCCAGGGCAGGGGAGAGACGTTTTTTTCGTCCCGGCTGAAACAACTTCTTCACGGAACGGTTATTTCAATGAATATTATAGACGGCGAGTTTTAGCGCATTAACAGCGCTAACCCAGCGTTGCAGTAAGGATTGAAAACGGTATTATTTTACAGCAGAATGAGAGAAAGTGTCACATTATGAGCGGCGCCCCCCGCTTTTTTGGTTGCTTCCAGTCACAGGACGTCGGACTGGCGACGTCACCGGTTCCTTAAACCCAGCCCCCTAAATTCTCAGAACTAATTTATATTCCATGACTTAAGCAATGTGTTCTTTCGTTGCCTTTTCTCGCTTTTAACACACAGACCCTACATGTGCAGCACACAACCGGAGATCTTAATTAGGCCCATACGGACAGGTCGATGTGATATTTTCTTGTTTTTTTTTCTCTCCTCCTCATATCGAGAACTCATTTTTTTGTAGCCACATTCCCTTCAGGTATGCTGACTTCATAGATGCGGAATGCTGCGAATCACCGCCGAGGGTTTGTTGTAAAAGGCAGGCTTATCAAATTCATTATTCGAGAAGTCTGTAATGTTAGCTGTCAGTTGAATGCAGGTCATTTGGACGCGCTTTGCGAAGCTGTTTGGTTTTCCAGTTGAACTCAATGCATAGCGTAATTGGCACTCGGCAGGTTCAGGACGTGATTTTTAATAAGCAGTTTTCTCCGCTGAGCTTGTCTTATGTATATATATTTCCTTCAGAGGTATTCCCGACCGCAACTTTTTTAAAGTATATAATTTTTGAGCCCTTTTACACAGTGGCCATGCACTGACTGGCCCGAAACAAGGCAGAGGGGGAATTACTGTGGGTGCGATCGCATTGACTTCAAGACCAGACTGTAGAACTTGTTGCATGAAGCCAAGCGCAAGCCTAGACAGTGGCTGTGAGTATTTTACTGCATAGGATATCTAATATGCATCAGTGCTATGTTGAGCAATCTCCCTTTCATTCTAAATAGAGGATATAGTCTGACATTAGGAGTTGAGAACGAGCAGAAACATGTTGAAGTGGCTGATTTTATGGCAAGTGCATAAATACCTGGGTGAAATTAATAGAGTATCCTCCAGCATGTGTCTGAGTACACTTTGCATAACTTGAATCACCATACTTCCTTAGTTGGCTATAAACAACCCAGCTTCTCGAGAAACAACACTGAGCCCAACTCCGGTGTCCTGTTATCACTTGCTTTTTCAAAAGGGATTGATTTTATTTTACTTTACTTTTTTTTCTCCTCTTTGAATAAATGCCTCATGGTTATGTAATTGTGATTAACTGGGCAGGAAAGGTGTCTGTCACACTTGTCCATGTCAGAGGAGGTGCATATTTCAAACAAAAAGCACACTATTTTTCACCATGGATATGCAAAGTGAAAAATTCCTGGAAAATTAATTGAATGCATTGCTGTGATTCACCCCCACCCCCCCTTTTTTTCTTTTCTTTTTTTCTGTGTTTAAGGCATGTGTACTCTGTGTTGCATCATCTCTCGGAGTTGGGCAAGAATAAACTGAGTTTTTTTCCCCCAGCCTACCAGTATTCTGTTTTACTTTGCAATGTCTTGGTTCTGAACTTATAGCAAAGTAGGCCTCAGTGCAGAGCAGTGGCATTAAAAATTAAGTTTAATGGTGTGTTTTGTCTAAGCACTGGCTTTCATAGATGCGAGGGCGAGAGTGAATGGGCATCATTTGGCCATTGGTATTCATAACAAATCTGTCTTTTACTAACTGACTAATTAACTGCATGTGAAAAGGTTTATTAATTTCATGAGTAATGAGTAAGCAGTCAACTCTCACTGACTCACCTTGGAAACTTTGTTTGTGGTGGCTCCAAACCACCGATTCCCCCTCTTCTCTCATTCCGTTGACTCCCTGGCACAGGAGCAGCATCTGTTGGGCTGAAAATATCATAAATACAGTTTTTTTAAAAAAAAAATCAGAGAACAAATGATGCAGAACAGTGAAAGTGTGAGACCTGGCAGACCTAAAACTGTCACCTCTTCACTCTATAGAATTTATCCTCGGTATTTAAATAACACAAAATAACACAGGACCTTTTTTTTTATGCCAAAAAGACAATTATGCAATACCCTAACAAGTTAAAAATGTGTGATTATTTGATTTGTTTAGCCTGATTGCTGCGATAGCACAAAGTATGAAGCATGAATGAAATATTTTAATTATATAGTTGATATGCGTAACTGTGTAAAGACGTACAGGCACACAGTGACTGTCTGCGTGCCTTTCTGTCATTATTTTGTAACAGAACGTATCACTGAAAGTTGTGTGCAGTTACCAACAGTGTTTGTGTCTTAAATATTCAAATAAAATGTTGTCTTTAGTGCATGGCTCATATCTCCTATTCAAAAAGGCACCTTGTGTCATCTGGATTTCCACATGATCCTGTGACACTCATATGATACAATTAGAACATTTTCAGGTTTTGATTTGTCAAACTACACAGTGACACAACTTTTTAATAAAAAAAAAATAAATAAAATAAAATAAGAAAACCACAGTGTAAGAAAATCCTAAGAGATCAGACTCCGTTTCTATCAGAAAAAAAAAAAAAAAAAAACGATCCTGGGGAAGAAGTGAAGACAGAAAGAGCTGCTCTAAAGATAATTGTCTTTTGTAATGCTAAGTCTCAATGTGCAGGCCAAGAACAGAGGCTGATTGCACTTCCTCAGGTTCTTTCATGGTTTAAGTGCAGGATTTACCTCTAAAGCAGGGGAATCCAATAGAAGCACTTGGTCTGCTCTCACGTGTGCTTGTGTGAACGCGCGTGGGTGTGTGTGTGTGTGTGTGTGTGTGTGTGTAAGAGCAACCATCGAAAGGTTGATACTGTAAAGACCTCACTCCTCACTTACTACCTTTTTTTATACAGCATGTACCATTGTGTCGTCTTCAAAGAATACCTTGCAAACTTGTCATGAGCAGTTAATCTATTATTTTTGTTTTGGTGATGAGCAATAAGACACCGCTTCAACTTTAAAAGACTGATCATTCTTTATCTTCATGTTTTTTTTCTCCTTTTTCAAACACCATCGAGATGTTTGTGGAACTTTCCCCAAGTCCTATTTTTCAGAAAGAGATAAACAACATTTTTAATTATTTTGTATTTTTTTTATATTCATATAAAAATATCACTGGAAGATTTTGTCATTATTGCACTGGCAAGTGTAAACAGTAACATTTTCCAAAGCAACTTCTACTGATAGATAACCGGCAATGACATTAAGTTTTGCTGTCTTTATTAACACCAGAGAAGCCACTGGTGGAAGAACCTTTATCTTTGTCATACGTGCACGACAGAATGTGTAACAGGCATCCATGTGAATAAGATGCAGAGCCTTTTAATTTTTTCTTTCTTTTTTTTAGCCTTTGTGTGACGACATGCTCTGCTCTAATGTAAAAGACATTTCCCTCTGGATTGCCCAAGCATCCGCCCATCTGGATCCGGCATCCCACTAAAAACACTCCAGGTGTTCAGAAACCAATAGGGAAAAAAGTCTCCAAAATAATTAAGACACACGCTTTTACAGCAATCTCCGATTCAGCACTGCCAAATAAAGACTATCTTGAGCTCCAAACAAAGAGCAGCGTCAACTCTATTTCAATCCACTTGGGGGATGTTTAAGGCGCTCCAGCACAGTTATGCATAATGCACGGCCATAAACCATCCAGGAGTTAGGAGAGAGATGTGTAATTTACCAAGGCCCCATGCTGTGCCCAGCTATAGAAGGATGAGATAATTACTGCAAATCCTTGGCAAACTTTTACTCAACCAATTCTTAGCAAAAATAAATGACCCACTTACATGGGGCAGAGAAAGAGCACAGGGTAGCTGATCAATACCCCACATTTTAAATTTAGAGGTGTCATTCACAGCTCATTGTCACAGTTTGAATAGTCAATAATCCTTGATCTCAATCCAGGCCTTGTAATTAAACTATAGGTGGCCACTTTCAAGTCTTGGTTTCTTTCTTTGAATGGTTGGATATTCAAAAACAGTCGCAGCCAACAGAGGTTGTGACACTGATTCAAGTTTGCACAGCCCAGTTACGGGTGCACATTAAAAAAAAAAAGAAAAGAAAAGAAAAGAAAAAAAAATCTTGTACACCTCTGACACAGTGTGAAACATCTCTAAGCCGCATCACTGCCTACACTTGGTGCATGATAGGTCACTGAATAGAAATGCCCACTGACAAAAGCCTGAGGCCCGGAGGTTGCCTCACTTTTTTTTTTCATAAACTGCACATTTTTGTCTCGTTTCACAGCAAATTTCTGCCAACTTCAGTGTTCATTGTCAGCAAAGATGTGAGTGTGGAGTTTTGTTCTGAGAGGCATGATGCAACCAAGCTGTAACACCAAACAGATAATGCTGTTAGCTACAGAGGTCTTTTTAGTTCCTTTCTTTAAAAGAAATTCTTTTTATATTGTTAAGTTTCACTTTTTTAACTCCTTGAATCCCAGCAGCGTTTTTATTCTTTTGTCCACAATAAAGTTGTTTTATGTCAAACAGCATCACAAGTCTGAAATCGTGCTCTGGCTATATAATGGATGAAAAAAACGATTTTTTTTTGTACTTCGAGCAGTGCTGTATATATTATTTATACATTTTCCTTGATCATTCATTTGCAGAGATCATTAACATGTACATTTTGCATAGATTATAATGTCAATTAAATACATAGTCTCAAGTCCCTGATGCCCCTTCAGAAGTTTGTCTGAAGGTCATGATAAGGGCACTTTATTTGGAACCTTGGCTCTTCTGTGCCTCTAATTAATTGGGAAAACAGACAAGTTACACTCTGACGTGCATTAATGTCTGTTTGCAACAATGCTGCCATGCATGTCTCTCGCTTTGCACAGTCAGTGGGGTGAGAAGTTTGTTTTCATCCCTCTTGACAGTGTTAGGCATACAGAGAGATGATCAACAGTAAAGACTAAAAGAGATAAAAAGCTTGCTAAGGTTCGCTCTAATCCAAAGGGAACCCCTTAATTAGAGTGGATATGTAAGGCTGTTAATATTACTGTGAATGTGATCATTTTGGCACTGAAATCCACTCAGCTGTTTTTAGAATATTCTATTATATCACATTTCCTCTTCCTAAATAATTTGATACAGTACGGTCAATAGTTGTGCATCTGTTATAGGTCAGCCAGTAGGTCACTGAGCAAGTGTTTCAGCCGTGGAGTTAAAAGTTTACTAAATATACTCATGGTGGTCAATAATGAGGCTTGACACCTATGAAAAACTCTATGAAAGACTGCCTTTTTTCACATACTGCCTTATCAGTTATCTCAACAAGAAAGACTTTGGAGTAAGTTTCCCCAATGTGCCTGTGTGAATAACCTTGAGTTCACCAGCTTGCCCGTGCTAGCTACATGCTAAGGTTAGAGCCAGAGCAGAGACGTGTTAGTGGGCTAGAATTCCAATTTAGTCAAATCAAAGCATGTAGATTCAGGGCTTTCTCAAGGCCAGCTGAGAGGAGCCAGGAATGCAGCCTAAACTTGATGGAATTTTCCATGCATACCAGAAACATTCCCTTGTCAGTATGCCATCTGGTGGATGATGGGTCAGTTGCTTCAACAAAACATGAGAACATACACTGCCAGCATGCAGTTATAGCCACCATCCTAACCGTAAATCACCACAATATGAGTGTTTGTTCTGTTTTCCCCTGTTTTCACACGCTCCAGGCAGCAGAGGCAGGAGCTCGAGGAGGAGTTGTTAGATTTGGGACAACATCAGCACCGTAGTTTCAAAGCAGGAAAAGCCTTGTTATAGTATGTCTCCGTACAAATTCATTTGGGTCTTCTGATAGTATGTACTCTCCATGGGTGGAGAGGGCACATTATTACAGATTTAAATTATAAACAAGTGTTATTTGTTTTGCACCTCCCCTTTATAATGATATCCAATAGTAGTCATCTGTCTGGGTCAACCCCGTTCTTTCACTGCTGTTACAACAGCCATTAGTTTGTATCAAGCTTTTTAAATGCTAGAGTAAGGGTTGAGTTTAGGCTCCTGACTCATATCATTGTATCCTTTTCATATTATCATCATCATTCATTCATACTCATACTTGAAAATAAGCCTATACAAGTATTACACTGTCACTATTACTGTTTAGACACGCAAAAAATGTGTTTTAGTATTTTTATTCCATACTGTGATAATGATCACTTAGTAAAATGTCCCACCATGTTTCATTGTTATGTTCAGTGCTCAAATAATAACAGCCAAAAGTTAAGGAGAACACAAACAAATGCATAATTTCACAAGAAGTCATCCAGTGATGCAAATACAGGGATCATGAGATTTGATTTCAAATTGCATAGGCAAATTAAAACCCAAAATATCTTCTATTTTTCTTTTTTCTTTTAAAACAAATCCCTGAAACACTGGAAATCTTCCAATCTAGTACACAAGTTGTGGTTGCAATAAAGCATACACAAAGGTCACTCACAATACCACTGATATCTTGAAGTATTTTGTATGTTACTGCAGAAGGTGCTAGATTTATAAGCCATGATTGCTTTCATGCCTATGAATTGATATTAGAAAGATCTCTCATTCATTGCATCACCAAACCACTGGGTTTATTGATAGCCTGTGTTTGACAATGAAAAGATTCAACATTTTCATGTCATTTGGTATTTGACAGATATTGGATGAATTATTAAGGATAGAGACGAAAATTTTAGTCTAATGTAAAACTGAGGCCACAGTGAAATGGACAGAGAGCAGGCTACTGTATGAGTACAAATACATGTGAGCCTTTCATTTGAATAAGGGATGACACACAAAGCATTCAGATTGAATTTCAAGTGTGGTTCATTTGCATTGTTTTGCCAATAGAGATAACCTTTACGTTTTCACTGTCCTGGTGGAATCTTCCATTGTCAACAGCTATTTAGGTTTTGGAAATCCAACTGACCAAGGTCTGAAGTTGCCAAACCAGTTTGAATTCTTTTGACCGAGCATTGTAGTGATTTCAAACACACAGTATTCACTGCACCAATGAGAAGTGGCTCTGGGTATAGGGCTAATTGAATTTAAACAACACAGATATAACATATTGCAAGAAAAAACGTTTTCAGTTAATCGGAATGTTTTAGTGTGTCTGTATCATTTGAAGCCCACATCGCTGCCACAACCTCTTGTAGCATTACACTCCACACAACAGCTGTCAAATCCTTTTCTTTTTTCGGGACTCAGCTCAGCTCCTTGTCCACGCCGATGTCTTTGCCCTGAATTAACTATTGCGTCTCCCTCCTGGCTGCACTCGCTGTGCGCGCTCTCTCTCTCTCTCTTGCCCCTGCACCTCATCCAGCTCACTGTGGCCCAATTTCTTTTTCAACTATATCAAATTCTCCCGTGTTACATTGCTCTCTGTCAGGTCAAAGTAGCTGCCTGTATCCAATGCAAAAATGCTGGTGCTGGTGTACAGGGCCAGCTAAACAGGAACTGCACACACCTACCTCCAGGCCATGGTTCAATGAGAACCATGTGCAAAGCAGCAACAGTGTATTAGCACCTCCACCCCTTCCATCTCTTTAATATTAGGTTATATGTAATAGGCTAACTTGATGGTGATGGACAAATTTTACACATTGCTCTGGATGGGTTCAAGCAAAATTTCCAAAATGTAAATATAACCATGCATAGAGCATTGGTCAGTTTGTTCCACCAAACCAAAAAGTCTGTATAGCTAGTTGGGCAAATGTATTCAATAGATTGTATAGCAAGAGAATGGGATGTAATTAATTTGCATCCAAAGATGTAAGACCAGCTCCACTGCAGTTAAATCGCTTTTGAAAAAATATATATAAAAATGTTCAGATGCGAGATTCAGTGAATTCAGTGTCTGTGGTTGTACAGCCTCAGTGTATAATCCGGATGAGCTGTTTCATACACTTTTTTTTTCATGAAAAAATCTGGCATTTGCCCTCAACATATTTTGGTATCTGGACAGAGGAAACTGTATCTGCATCAACCATTTGCAGGCAGCATCCATTAGTATATAGGTGCAATTTCATGTCAGCTCTTTTTGGTGTCCTCCAGCCAAGGCAGTAAATGGATTTAAATCCAACATGGAAACATGGGATTTGGCTAGGATGAAAGCAATCCCACCAAGCCCCTGAAATCAACTGCTCTACCTAAAAAATAAATAAATAATTGAATAAAATTGTGAGCACTGAAATTCTGGCCGGTGTCGTGGATTCCAGGATCTGATAAACAAATATTTTCAGGGGTTTTAATGAATTTACACAAAACATAGGTCTCATTTACACAGCCTAATTATATACAGTACATCAAGGAGTTTTAAAATTTTAAATGCTATCAGTTTAAATGGTGTGTTTCATTTTTTTTAAATTTGCAAACAAAGAAATATATCCAGGTTGGCTGGTTGGTAGAGAGCTGTTTACATTATTTAATCCTTTTTAAGCACACTGTATTACTATTGTCAAAAATGTAACAGCTATAATTTGAGATTTGCTTGTTTTTTTTTCTCAAGTATAGTGTAGTAGGTGCAGTACAGTGAAGTGAAGCTCCTGTATCTCTTGCCCAGTGCTTCCATGAAAACCAGCTGTACCGCCCGAGAAATGGCAGGTTGAAGTGGTGATTGCATAAACAAAGCGTGTGCTCCATATAATAACGGAATGACAGCTCTTGTATACACAACAGGTCTGAGCTCTCTGCACAGTGGCATAACCACAAACTGTCATACATTATAAAGACACTTGTCAGTTTATCTGTTGCAGTTTGTGCTTTGCTCGCATGACACAACAAACATTTTGTGGCAGTATCACCTGTGAATTTGAAGGGAAATTAACCACATATTTCAGTCTGTGTTATGTGTGTATTAGTTAGACTGCTGAATTTAAATTCAAAAGGTGTGTAGACTTTGAGCAGTTAAAGGTTATGAAATAACCTCTTCTTCTGTTATTTTTTTGTGAAAAAGTAAAGGGGGGTAATCTGTTTGACCAATGTTAACTTTATGTTCTACTTCAATTTTTGTTTTTCGTATCTTTTGTACAGATATGGAAAGATTCTTGAAAGGCAGGACAAAAAAAAGATTCAAAATAAAAAAAATCTCTTGGGTCTTATCTTAGCTCAAGACATAAGTCTATTTTTCCCGTTTTTGCATAGATAAACTTCTGATGGCATCAAAATGCATTCAGCGCTTGCATTTGCTTGTCAGATGTCAGTTGTTTTATCAAGATCCTTTTCAACCAGTGCTTTAAATGCGCAGGCTTTGATGTTTTTTTGTAGGCTTACTATTGTTAATGTTTATGAGATTAAGATTTGGGACTTCATGGGATTCAAAGTGTATTGATTTAATCTCACATATTAACTATTCATCACAGAAAATTTATGAAAATATATTGCTTATCAGCTCATTTAAATCCAGGAGTTACAACATCGCTGGCTGTCGTTATATATCATTGTGTATTAGAGTCTTTTGTTGTCAAAGTAGCACACATACCTGTTGTCTATGCCTCAACCATAATCAGAAGGAGAATGCAGCTCATTTCAGGAGGTTTATTGCCGTTGACATATAACTGTAATATACTTACCTAATTTACACATCAAGTCAGTTTCCATTGCAATACCAACTGTTAGTCTCATGTACACAAGATAACAGAACATTAATGATTTATTATGATCAAGACCATTGTGTTTACAGATAGACTATTGGGTGTTGTTATTGCCGCTTGAGTATATTTTCTATGAAACAATGTGGACAACAAATCTTCAGTTAATGCACTTTATATCTTTGATGCAGCTTTGTATGATTCCAAAGTAATTAAAAGTACAATGTTTCAGGAATTCTTACTTAAAAAAAAAAAAAAAAACTTATTTATGTGTGGAAGGGTTGCCGAGAATCTAAGTTCCTCATTCAGTTATCTTGCCTGCACTGAGGTTTAGTCATTTTATAACTTAAACAGTTCTTGAGAAACATAAAATAAAGGAATCAAGAAACAAATAGGTCTCACCTTTTTTCTGCTGGAAGGAGTGGGGCATGATGGGATCTGTAGTGGGAATCACAAGGCAGTGCAGAGTCTTGAGTTCACAGCTCTCAGCCAAGCTCAGTAAGCGAGGAGGCCTCTGGTGTGCTTCCAAAATGTCTTTTCAGACGTGTCAGTCACCTATTTCAGTTATTTAGTTTGTCTGCCTCACGTTAGTAGGATCCGGAGCACCGCAAAAAAAAAAAAAAAGAAAAAGAAAACAAGAAAAGCAAAGAAAAAAACAGGCTTTTTTGTTTAATTTTTTTTTTTATCAGGTGTTTTTCTGGGAAGTGGCGAGATGATCCAGAATGCAGAGTCTGACTGGTGCTCAAACCCTCCTGAGTGACAGCTAAAGCTAGAGAGATGAAGCTGTCTTCAATGCAAAAGGGCACTAAATCTCTGTCTGGCGGTGACAGAGCAGCTGTGGAGAAACCTCGGGTGTCGTTCTTCGGCAGGATGGGATCGCTTCTAGAAAAGCGGCACGGCAGCAGGCTGAAGTGAGTCAAGTCATCTGAGCACGCTTCATGTTAGTGAAATGGTCCACAGGGCATCACTGGCTCTCTAAGCTGATAGGCCGTCTGCACTCTAGCGTTCATTGATTGTAGCACTCAGTCGCTCCACTTTCCACGAATGCTAAAACCATCAGGCAGGCTCAGTTTTGGAAAAAAGAGATTAAACAGCCTGTAAAATAATCCCAGTTTTCTATATATAATACATTTGAATGAAGAAGAGTCTAAAATCCCATTGAGCCACGGGAACACATACCATAGACTAGCATTGGCTTTAATGTGGAGAACCTCTTGGACCCCAGGCCATCTGCCAGATCAGAGTTTTTCACATACAGCAATGACACATTGTTTTATAAACAGAGCTTTTATACAACAAACATTTCAGTGTCCTAGAGCATTAATCTACCTAAGCTGATCTCAATCCATGGAACTAGATATTGCTCTTTATAACTTGTCTTGCAGAGGGGGTGTTATTACATCACACCAGCTGTCATGTCAACCTGGCACAGCCAATAGGAAGGCCAGTAATGTGCCCGTTAGAGAGAAAATTAGGAGTAAAATCCCAAAAAAAGTAAAGCAATTTAAAAAAAAAAAAAAAAAAAGCTGTTAATCTTTTCTGCCCTATCTTACATTAGTTATGTGGTCATGAACTTTCAGTATTATCACATATTTCCTGTGTAATCTCATGTAATCAACTCGTGTCGTTTCTTTTTTTGAATGCAGTGCAAAAGAGTTGCTATCTATGAAGCACTTCAAAGAGACACCGTGCAAAAGTATTGTTTCCATGTTTTAATCCTTCCATGTGAATTCATATTGTTAATGTAAAGGCAATATGCTGAATGCTCTGCATCAGCGTATGATTTGTCTTGACGCCTGATGCTGAACTCAAATTAAATGAATACACATGCTGTCTGTGCAGTTAAGCTCACCGTATTGGGTAAGAAGTCCCAAAGCTCTCACTATTAAGAGTGTTTGATGCTCCCGCTACTTTACTGTGCATGGCAATGAGAACCAGTGCGTCTCTGTTTGTGTTGACATCATTGCAAAAAATAAAATTTATTTAAAAATATAAGGTATATGGTAGATTTGTCTGTATGGCAGAATCTACAGTGTGGTCAACACAACTGTGGGTTAATCCACTGGATGAGTGGACTAATATTCAGCCAATCCAGCTAAACCCAAATTAGTCCAACACATTTCCATCATCTTTTCGAATAAAACAGTCCCAACAATCTGAGCTCTGAGGGTACTGATGGCAAATGACCAGTGAGCCCTCAGATCCCTATGATCCAGGGATAAACTTCTCATGAAGCAGCTTAAACCTCTGAATTGACACACTAATGAAAGCCGACAACAGGTCAGTCCCTATGAGGAAAACTTTGATGACTGCATTGTCCGCTCACTGTCACCAGCCACAGTAAAATATAAAGGACCTGGGCATTGCTAATGATGGATAACAATAAAGAAATCAAGACTGGCTCAATTTCAAGTCGTCGGCCCCATCTTCTGCTGTGTGCTGCTTAAGAGGACGGCTTGTGTAGAGCAGTGTATGGGTGACCTTAATCATCAGAGGGATATTTGGGTTTTATTCTGCAGCAGTGCAGTACATGCGGTCATCACTGTGTTCAACTCATCGCTGGCGAGCATATAAAAAAAAACGAGTGGGGGCATGTTCGGTTTGCAAAGTGTAATCCATATCATCCCGTTACAGAGGCTCTGCTGCCATCGGCCTCAGGCCAAACAGCGTCAAACACATTTTGATGTTGATAATGATGTTGGATTATGCTGTCATCTGATGTAATTTCGGCCTGCGTCAAATTAACAAAAGAGGGATCAAGTAAATTCTTTAAAAGGGATCATTTTTTGTTGCAACCTTCTAGATTTGAACTTGATTTGATTTAATGAAATGTTTATTTGGGCTTTTAAAGTCCTAATAGACATCATATTGCTAGTTTGGCCTTTCCTATGGAAACATAAGATCAACAATTCAGAGTGCCCTCCCTGTCTACAGCATGACTGGCCCTGACCACGCAGTAAATCACAGGATGTACAAAATAGACATGTCATGACCGGTGACCATGCGCCACTGCATACACCTACTTACTTTCCCAAGAAAAACATGACCCATTCATTTTAAATGTGTCCCTCAAGGAGGTTCTGATGTGATGCAACCTAACTGTATAGATTATTAATTTATCAATCTAACAGGCCTGTCAAATTCATTAGAACTGTTTGACCTACTTACGGGTTTGAAGTCTCCGAACTTTCATAAGTAACCATTTGCTGTGATTCAGTTTCCTGGAGCAATAACAGGTTGTTTGTGTACATGATAACCTTTCTGAGAACACACTGCAGGTAATTATCATTCCAGTAAAAGGATAATGCTTCTTTGTCATTTTTACTTACGTGCTATCATGGAAATCTGTAATCTAGCTCACTATTAACCTTGTTTTGTGCCAGCTTGGAGCTCCCTGTTATCCATGGCTGCTGCTATCAGCTCTAATAAAGGTCAGAAGTGCGTAATCTCATGCTTTGCATTAGCTGGCATTTATAGAGTGAAGGGAAAATATACTTCTGTGAGACACAGGGTACATGTAAGAGATAATTGTAGCTGACAGCTCTGTCTGTGCACATTCTAGGATTTTCTTTCTTTAATGCAGCCACACAGAAAGCTTAATAATAGGAATATACAGGATCTGTGATCTGCAGTATCCTGTAGAAAATCTCTGTCCTGCTGCTGACTGGAGGTCAGGTGTGATTTTCATATGTCATGTTTTGGTTTGTTGATGATTCTTTGAAAGTAGATTTATACAAAATATACGAATATTCAAAACAAATATTTGAAGAGAGAACAGGCAAGGAAACTGTTTAAAGGGCTTGTATGTTATTTATTTACATTTTTATTGCTTTTGAAGAGTCCATGCAAACATCATCAGGGAAAAGACAGGAAATTTTGTTCACTCGCCCAAAACTGGTGTATTGGATGGGCTTCTGTAACATTGTTATCAGTGTCTTTCAGTGTCAGGCGTTTTGAAGGTTAATGTCATCAAACACTGAACAGTGGGTGTAAGCCTCCATGGATGTACTACAAACTGCAGTATCTGTCTTTTTTGCTGTGACATAATTTAGTTCCAGCATGTTGCCTTGTGCACCGAAAGACATGGAGGCTGTAAAATATCAAGTGTCAAAAGAAATGTTATGACTTGCTATGTTTTCAAAAGATATGTGTTTACATAAATGACATATCGTGCAATTTGATAGTTTGTCTTTGAAGGAACAAGTTTACACTCAAGAGTCTTAAAAACTTACTGAAAATGATACTTTTACGTGGTATAGTCTCAACCTTGTCAAGTATTTGAGGATTTCTTCATTTTGTATTAGTACTGATTTTGTCATTGTACTGTTTAAGACAAAAAGTATGAATTATTGATCATGTTTTTTGCAGGGAAAAACAATCAAACTTTACAGGCATTCTAACATGATAAACATAAATATAGCACCTTGTTATCGGTGCTTGGGTATTATTTGTCTCTTTTTTCAGGTAAATCATGTTTTTTTTTTCATAAAAATAGAGGCTGAAGTTTGGCTTTAGTGTTTTTGTGTTTTCAGTTTATTTTTGGGACTTGTTGTGATGGACTGCATCACCTCAGTAGCTATGTATGTTGAATACATTTTAATATAATACTCTCAGATATGTACAGTATGCATTATCCTGTAAATGTACAAGTCACTATGGTTTATGGTCCATATCCTCTGCACAGAACAGCCAGCAGGAAAACAAAACTTCAGGAACTGATTTTTCTCACTGAATTCAAAGCCTTAGTTAGGGCTAGGCAAGATGAATCTGTTGGGAGTTGTTGCTTTGAACACGTCGTCTCACTCTTCCAAGCTGTGCCACTGCTCTGCTCTCCACTCCGTCTCTCTCTCTCTCTGTGTCTGTTTTTAGGTGTATCTTATTTGTTTGTCTGTTCAAAACTTGTGTAGTTCTTGGCCAGGTCTCCCTTGCAAAAGAATGTCAGAAGCACTAACCCAGTTAAATAACAAACAAACGAATGAATGAATAAACTTCCAAAAAAATAAATAATTAAAAATAAAAACAACACTCGGCAAAAATAAATAAACCCACCCTCCACCCACCCATCAAATTTATAGATAGATAGATAGATAGATAGATAGATAAATAGATAGAAAGATTTTTTCTTTCACAGTGCATGCCTGTGGCTTTAGTTGAACATCATTTTGTTTCATAAAGAGGAGTATCACTCAACTCAACAATTCATAATGTCTTCAAACTGGTCAAGGCCAGCTTGATCAATATTTTTCTAATGACTGTGAAGTAAAATGTATGAAGGAAAGCCTAAAAACTCGGACTCCAAATGGCCCCACACCACACAGCTAAGCCAGATTATACACCACTGCATATGGTAATTGATTTTCACATGAAGCACTACTGACCTCCCCTGCATCCAATACTTGGAAATATTGTGCCTATTAAGGCAGGCATCTGCTTCCTGAATGCTGCATCTCAACTGAAGAGACTAAACCTTGGCTGTATTTTGATTTATGGAGGTAGTTATGTTTCTTTTACAGGTTTCGGGTAAGGTAGGAACAATAATTGAGGTTAAACACATGCTTTTTTAATTTTATGTTATTATTTTATATCAAATTGTATATTGTGTAGTCCAACTACTGAAACTATACTGTATAAAAATAAAGCCCATATGCACAGTTAGTGGCCGTAGGCTACATGTTGTCCAAAGTTAGGTTTATGGTCAATAATATATTAACAACTCAACTGCTTTGTTGTTGCTGGAGAAAATAGTCATCTGAATTGATTTTCTACAGGGGTAAAAAGTTGATGTTTATTGAAAAAACAAGTGCCATTTTAAATGACAAACCCTGAAACTGATTTCATGATACAACGGCAAAATCCTGCTGCTTTAACAGCTCTTCAAAGGTGCAGCAAGCTCATAAGTACGGATCATTTATGCTGAAATTTATAAACCTTTGCTGTAGGCAGGGATTGTCTCTGTCTACCATTTTAATACATATTTACATGCTAAAACATAAGAATTAGAATTCATTAGTGCAATCTCAGGTCTAGATCTAGATCAGGAGTTGTTTGATTAGTAGCTTTGGGACATTGTTTTTGTAGTGAGTCTGCCTGTCTCGTACTTTTGTTTTTCCTTATTTGGCGTGACTTTCAGTAATGTGGTTGTGCTTGAAGATTAATCTCTGCTATCTCAACTCTAATTAACAGAGCATGCATAGTTCCCAAACACATTTGTCGTTGTTGTTGTTGTTTTTTTCTGCAAATAACTTCTTGTTGTTGTTTTTGTTGTTGTTTCTGTGAAAAGCACCTGGACTTGCCTGCCGACAACTTAGGGATTATGGTGAGATATCAAATAATATTATCTTCCAATTAACAACAGCTCATTTTTTTTATATTTGATAATTCTGCTGATTTACAGATCACAACATAGCTACCTTGCATGATATCGCCAATGTCATCAGCCATCATTTCCTGAAAACTGCTCTTTGATACCTTGAGAGTTGCATGAGCACCTTGACGGTTTGTAGAAAGACAATTTTTGTGAGTAAAAAAAAAAAACATTTTTCATTTGCTTATTTGGCACGTAGGTCGAAAACACGTGCTTCCCTTTTGTAAAAGAGTACTTGTGTGAGTGAGTGTGCAGCTGTTCTCTTTTGTATAGTGTATGAGGTTTACCTACTTCAGAGGAAGTGGTGTAGGGGAGAAGACAGTGTCACAAACAGCAAATAAAACAGGATTTCCGATGCTGGAAAAACTGAAGCTTTTGTCACAGAAAAATGTGTTGTTTAAAAACTTTTATGAGATGAAAATGAAAGTTTTGCTGGCCAGTTTATGCTGTTCTCTATTGACTGTCATTACATATTTTACATCAATAAAGTTCAAACAACATGACATAGTTACATTCTCAAACAGCTCACCAATTTGAATTATTGGTTGTGGTAGGCCCCGTGTGTATATTTCTTTTTATATGATGCTGTACATTGAGGATAAATTGAAAACTGTCATGTCAATGACATGCATAATTACCATTCCCTGGCTCCTGAACATCAAAGAGTCGTTGATTTCCACTCACTGAGCATGTTAATTGGTGCTTGATTGATAACTTGAGTTCACAGGCAATGGCAAATGTCTTCTTAACTGTTCCAGGGTGTCTTTTTGAAATCAGCTTTAAGAGTGGAAGAAGAATCACTGGCGGGCCCATTAAAAAATTGCCAGTACGCACACTTGCAAATAAGCTGTCACACATTACAAATGAGATTACCTTTTCAGTGTGCCCTGGAACTTCTTGATGAGGGGATCCATGGATGAAACTGAAATAGCTGAAATCGCTCGGTTTATCAGCGTGCTTGATCTTCAAGTGCTGTTTATGGTTTCTTCATGCATGGTGAAAAAACAAGTTTATACACTGCTTGCAGCACAATGTAATCAGTTCTAGTAAACTAAAAATTATTGTTGAATAGATATGGCTCAGACTGAATGACTTTGTTTAGGCCTCTAAAAGAATGACGGAGCTTTAATTGCTTTAAATGTGTTTCATTACACCACTTCAGAAACACTAATGTGTTATTATATCATTCTTAATTTCTTTCGTGTATAGGTCAGAAAGTGCAATAAGATTTTGACTAACATCACTGCAATACAGCTATAGGCACACAATCAAAGGTGAAAGAGCAGTTATCGTATTTGCATAAAATCCAGACCATGCAAATTAATAGTCTACTTTGCATGGCAAAAACCACATAGGTCAGGGAAAGATAACATGATACTTTTATTGGACATTTAACAGTAGTTTGCTTGCATCAAAGATCAGCTGCAGCTCTGAGCAATGAGACGCAGCAAAACAGTTGGCCAGGCAGCAAGCACATAAGACAGCCCTATCATTCATCCATCCATCCATTGATCCACATCCATCCATATCCATCAATCCATCTTCCATACCTGGTTATTTCTATTCAGGGTCATATGGGACTGGAGACGATTCCAACTTGTTCTGATTGCTATAACCTAATGGCTGATGTACTGGAAAGGAAAAAGTATCAGTATTAGTGCAACCTCTGAACTCTTGCCCATTAGCCAAATGATGCTGTTTGGGAAATATTTAAAGAATCGTGAAGGCTCTTGATATTGTGGGCTGTTGTGATTGACATATATTTTTAGTGTTGTGTGGACTGGACTGATGGTAGTCCCCAATTTCAGGATGGGGGAGAAGACTGTGTGTTCCCATTATTGTGGAATCACATTGGTCAGCCTCATTGGAAAAGCCCATGCCAAGGTGGTGGAAAGGACCCCTCAGTTGACTGATTAACTTCAGATTCAAGACCCAAGTGTCCTGGTCATTGGCAGTGGGCTAGCTTTTTACCATCTCACAGATGTTTGATGACACATGGTAATTTCCTAATCCTGTCTACATTTGTTTTTTTGGTTTCAGAAAATTGTGAGTGGAGCTGTGGGAGTATGGCATTGCGTGGAGAGAAGGCTATATTCGCGTTCTTGGCATTAAGTCCAAGTATTGTCTAAGTGGACATTGGACTCTGATAAGGTGCATCTAAGCTCTTGACAGTTTGAGTGCATTATGGTGGCATCTTTGCTATTTGCGGCTGAGGTTTTCTTTCTGGCGTTATAGCCTCTGCTATCACTGGAGTGGTTTGCAAATGAGTGTGAAATACTTGGCATGATGGTGAGTGCTTCCAAGTCAGAGGCCATTGTCTCACTTGGAAAAGATATCCTGCCTTATCCAGTTAGCAGGTGGGTTGGCCACACCAAGCGGAGGAGGTCAGATATCTTGAGATCTTGCACGCACATAAGGCAGAAAATGACTATACGACAGAGTGTTGGTAAGGTGCTCCAGCTGCGGTTATCTAGGCGCTCAATCAAACCAAGGTGCCAAAGATAGAGCTGAGCCGCAAAGTAATGCTGTTTATCTGCTGGTCATTCAGACTCTCAGCTGTGGTTACAAGCATTGGATAGTGTTCAAAGATTGAGATTATGGATACTAGCAGCCAAGATGAAGATCCTTGTTCAGAGGGGCAGTTTGAGTTGGTTCAGGCGTCTACTGAAGGTACATCCTTGGTGCCCTCCTTTGGGGGTATAACCAACTGGGAGGAGACCTTAGTTTACCACAGAATGTCAACAGAGTAGAACGACCAGTCTTTTCCATTCAAGTTCTGTGGTGTAGACTCAGGACACAGTGAAGGGACTACATCTCCCAGCTGGCCTGAAAACACTTGGGAATCCCCCCAAACCCGGAAGGAGGGGGCTGGGAAAAGAACATGACCTGCTATGCTCGCCCTATTGCTACTGTGACCCTGATCTGGATAAGTCGCTAGAGAATGGTAGAAAATGGATGACTGGATGGAGTTCAGATGGTATAAAAGTACTGTGATACAACATTTGCAATTATTTATGTCAGTCTTTAAGTTCTGTTATAATACTATAATAGTTTTGTGGTGGTTTACCTTAGATAATTGTTTGTGTCAGTCTGTTTGGGGACTAAAGTTTATCCTTTCATTCAGTATTCCTGACAATAACCTAAATTGGTTAACGCTTTATATTTAAGTCCTTGCAGTAAGTGTTAGTTAATAGCTCACACACAGCCTACTCTCTCTCCCAGGGTGTCATGCCCTTCTGTATTGGCTACCAACCCCTAAGACACCCATTAGAAGCCAAAGGCACCCATTGGTGTCAGTATGACTGTGTTGTGTGTGAATGAGACCATGTCCAGTTTCCATTTAGGGTGCCTAAACTTGACCTTTCCTTAACTTCATCCAAGTGTTTTTTATGCCTAAACCTAATTACATGAAACACAGACCCTTGTGCGTCTCAAAAGTTGTCTTTGCTGTTGATATATAAAGGGGCATCGTATATGATGACCTGAGAATGAGAATGCCCTGTCACACACCAGCTTGTAACTTTCTATTTTATCTGATAATATATCCAAATATTTTTTCAATAAATCTCTCAGTTACACTAATATTGTTCATGTGAAGCAGCCATTTTAAGGTGGCCTTGTTGTTTTTTTGAAACTAAAACATGACCAGCACTAGCCTTGCAACTGCTTGGTCTGATGCTAATGATATGGAAAGTATACCACACCGTCAGCTGATGGGATTGGTTCCTGAGTTTTTTGATGTCATAAATCTTGTCTGTCTGAATGCAGATTTTGGAGCCTATGGTTGGCACACAGCAGTTTCAAAGTGGAAAAACTCAGTCATAGTGTTGACTGCTGATTTCGCTCCTGATATGTTTGCTGCAAAACACAACGTGGACATGTTAACAAGGTTAAAAACTTCCTATTCATCAATGGTCTTTAACTGCTAATAAATGAATAATAAAGTTTTTTAACCTTAATAAAGCATCATTAACTAACACTTATTACAAGGGCCATCATATTAAGTGTTACCACTAAATTAAAGCTAGCAGTCTGTAATTTTACTTCTTAGTCATTGTATAGTATCATATCCAAAATGACAAATGTCACTGTGTCACTTTCCAAACACTCATGGAGCTATTTGTAGCTCATATTGGTTATTCATTTGAAACAAATTGTATTTTTGTGACATTTAACCTATAAACCAAGGAGTATGGAAACCCCTCAACAGATGGTGGAAAAAGTGATGATGAAAACAGGACCACTCAAGCCATGTTCACGCATGTAATCACAACACATTGCTTGCAAATTTTGTGGCATCATAAAAGGAGGGGGAAAAAAGTCTTGATCACTGACAAGCAAAGTAAACAATCCCTCGTCTGGTTTGTCACATCATCTGACCATCATTTGACTGGTGAAAAGTTAGTACGCTGTTGTTGATTCAATTCTTTTTTTTTTTTTTTTTACATGGCCAGTGGTGCATCACGTCTGTGAAGCAGCTATTTTTTATTCATTTATTTTCTCTTGTTAGTCAGTGGAGAATACTGGTCTCAGTTGTGCAAGCAGGCAAGTTTCTTGCTTGCTTGTGTGATCAAGGCCTAATGTTTAAGCCAGACTTCTAGCCTTCACCATTGTCAAATATTGTTAAGATCCATACCTGCTCATATGGTCTTAATATTTCAAATGTGTGATGAATAAAACTAACAAGTAACTGCAGGTTACAGAAAAGAAGCAATCACACTGTTAAGCTGAAATGGAGACACTAACAAGCACAGTTCCCCACTGTTTTCCATGGTTTCAGAGTATAAACAGTGCCTGACAAGCATGGGAGTGTTGCAGCATGCAACATGTAGTGTTTGAATTTGAATCTGTTTCAAGTTATGCACACAATGCACAGTGCTTTGGATGTTTTTTGTGGTAGTATAGGAACAGCTGTAACCTGCTCTATTGCTAGAATCCTCCAGTATCAAAGTCCTTTGTTTGATAGCCACCTATAACACAATTTCTGTTTGCAAGAAGAGACTTAAACATTTTTTGATTAAAATAACATTGCGAAATTAACGTTGATTATATGAGTCAAATGATACACCTGCTACTATCAGGCTCCACAATGCACTTTTATAGCCTCAAAGCACTGAAGCACTTTATCTTTGCACTCGTTTTTTTACTCATGTTTTATGTTTTATGTTTCAATGTCTTTGCTCACATGGCTATTAGAATATGAGTGCTCTTCCTGGTGACTGGCTCTCCCTGTGGAAGGGAAAATAAAGTTAATCTTGAATCTCTTGAATCTTGAAACAAACAAGAGAGGAGGGGAAAAAAAACATAAGGAAACAAAAAGTACCAGTTACTATAAGAAACAGCAGCCTACTAATATGCTTAGATCTTCACTGGGTGCCTCAGAGTGGGAGTTTTTGCAGTTGGAAGCCTTTTTTTTTTTTTTTTTTCAAGACACTGGTAAATACAGTATCAAAAGCACTTTGTGAATTACAGATAATGATGATTTGACATGACATGAGAGAAAACACTTATGGGGTTAACCCTGTACGAGAAGATCAATAAAGAAAGGCACTGGAATGCAGGAATCATTTTATTATGCTGCTAACTTACAGCATGATCAGTATGGCTATTATCGTGATTATTATTATCATCATCATTATTTCTGTTATTACCAGCACTGTCATTGTTATTGTTACTATTATTACTCCACTAATACGCAACTTTTGGTGAGGAAATGCCCATCTCTTGTGGTGGTGATCGATTGCCATGGCCATGATGGTTTACTTCCACTGTTGACCGTGTTTACATGACAATATAAACGCAGCAAGTGAAGAGCTGCTGATACTGCTGGCCTACTGCCTTACATGGGCAAATATCTGAACTGACTGAGACGGCTGGAATTTCAGACTGTGACGTCACTGCCTACTACTCTCCCAGAATTTGGATCAAGAAGTTTCACTTTTTTGTGGGATTTGAAACTCTCTTATTCCTAGAAAGCGAGGTAAGGGAAACTATCGAACTCTTCTGTCACATTTCCAACACCTCTGCGATTGTGAGTTGTGTTTTAAAAGGATGGTATAAGTGCTTCCTGGATGATAGCCTGCTGTTTGGAGGCTTCAATTTGTTCTGCCTTGCTCAGGACATAATATGAATTTTACTGTAACGCTAGCTAGCTCGCACTGAGTTGGGAATGAGGGCGTGGACTCGCACCGTAGCCTCGGCTGGAATTGCGCACAAAAAACGCAAACTAATAATGTTTTTTTTTATTGCTTGGCTTGTACTTAATTTCAAGCACATTGACGCAAGCGCCGAGGAGAGGAAACACCGTGAAGCTTTCAAGTTTTGCGAATGTGCTGGTGGACTGTAGGCTTCCCCTGCTGCCTCTGTTTTTAGCCAAGTGGTCCGCCGCTGAGTAATGCGGAAGACGGACTGTCACCATTGGGGGAAACATGAGAGGCAGCTAGTTATCTGCAGCGAAATTGGCAGTTAAATTTCTTTTCAGTAGTACCGTAAGCGTTGATTTAAGTGCCCCGCATCGGACATGGGTGCCTCGTGTTGATAAAACAACAACCTTTGCTGTCATTAAAGAAAAAGACCAGCTTGAACTATCATTGACGCGCTTGTTTACCACAGCACGGATTCGCGACGTTGTTGTATGAGGGTGCATTAAGCAGAATGTAGTTATTTTAGCAGACAAGTTATTGCAGCTATGGTCAGCGATTGTGACTGCTGAATTCGTGAGACTTCATATTTGGCAATATCCTGTCCAGTGTAGTTACACGTTACACGTTTGTCTAGACTGCTGTGCTGTAAGCCACAAAGCAGTTGACTGACTCACATTACAGTGCAGGCCTACAGTGTCCTCTCAGCTCTGATTTGGCATTCAGCTACAGACCTTTGAAGAGAGCAGAAAACTGCAAACCACTGCCTGTGTGCAGCCACAGTTAATCCTTACAAATAGTGCACATGATGGTTACTTCTGGCTCTAACTTATAACAAGTTACTGTATTTGAAATCCTTTGCAGGTGACTTTTTCACCTATCCAACTTTATCCTATTTCTGTGTCATTGCTATAAGGCTAAATAGCCTCAAGTTGTTGACTGTTTACATGCATTGTGGCTGAATAAACCCATGAAATCCTCAGAGGAAATCCTGACCACATTCCATGTGAGAGGACAGGCTTTGATGCAGTGGCTTTTTCTTTAGAGTATATACAGTACAGATATAAATGAAAATGGACAAATGTTTGAGATTATTGTCCTCCGTGGTTAAGCCCACTATTTGCTCGACTGTGAAGAATATCCTTTATATTTTAAAATTTGGTTGGCGCATGTTGGAGGCAACTCTCACACAAGCATCGTTGTGGTGGAGGACAGAAGGATGGACATAGACGGGATGTTTTCCATGTTGATGTTGTTTAAAGTGGATTTTGAATTGAACTGGGTGGATTGAATGATCCTCATTGTCATTATACTGAGGTACAAGGAAATTTCTCATGGCTGCTCCTGATGTAGTTAAAATAAAATAGATAAATAAAAGCAATACAAGAATACAGCATTAATGGCAGTTTAATGTGTAACAAAACAGCAGTATTAGCATAGTAATGTTTAAGAAGTGACACTTGTGCAAGTGCAGCTTTTGAAAAATAAAAGGCACTCGTTAAATTAAAATCACACATTTACAAATTTACAGAGGTTGAGTGTGATAAATATTAATAAATAGAATCTAAATCTCGTATTTATAAATTGTGTCTGTGGTAGCAGTCTCTGAGGGTGGAGGTGTATGTGTTTGTGCGTGTGTGTATCACAGTCTTTGATGTGTGTATCTGTGTTCACAAAAATGCTGAGCTCTCGAGTGTGTATTTTCTACGTATTTGTATATTTCCAAGGAGGATACCATTGCCTTTCCCTCTTGCCACAAGGATTTGCGTGGGTCACCTAAGATGCAAGTGAATAGCCAACATCTCATAGCCAACAAATGCACACCTGGCATAAATGGCCTTACATTGTCTGCTGCCTCTTTGTGCCTGAATTGCTGTTGAAAAGTAATCTAGATTTTTTTCCGCACTTACATGGCTGTGATATTTTTTCCCTGTCAAGAATACATTTCATGCCACTGAAGCAATGATGTCTAGGCTCTGATTCTTAAACTACAGGTCAGGACCTAAAATGGTTTGTGGGTACGTCTCATCACTGCAAGTGGGAAATGAGTGAGTTTTAATGAGCCTTGGTCCCAGTACAGGAGTCTGAAATTAGAATTTGGTTCCCCAGCTAAAAAAGTTTAAGAACCTCTCGTCCAGACTAAAGACATTGTTCAGACAAAAAAGTAGCAGGATGATTTTTTTTAAAAAATCTCTCTTTCCTGATGAAACATTGAATTCAAACTTTGACTTTGATATGAATTTCAAATCAATAACATCAAGGTCCCCTGAGAGCTCTATCATCAAACCGAATACATCCGTGTCGTTCCCACACATTTTTGACTCGGGCAACATTAAACAGAACTGTCTTTAAACTCTCTAGCTAAAAAGGACACATTTGACAGCATTGAT
Organism: Myripristis murdjan; assembly: GCF_902150065.1. NCBI lineage: Eukaryota > Metazoa > Chordata > Actinopteri > Holocentriformes > Holocentridae > Myripristis > Myripristis murdjan. The sequence continues at coordinate 19,217,633 of NC_043983.1, read as the reverse complement.
GATGTTCAAGTTAAAAGCAGAGTCCCTCAACTGCCTTTGAGCCTGGCCCCCCTGGTAGGTTTAGTCAAGTTGTTCTACTGTTTCATGGCATATTTTAATGAGCATGCTCATAGCTGGAAGGAACAGCAGTAGTTTCCTGCAGTCAAAACACGCTGCTTTAGAGTAGAACGCTAGAGATGATGTCATGACATCATTATGGTATGGATGTTTTTGACAGTGGCACTTCCTTGAGTGTTACCATAAATTGCTCACTGTTTTTTTTTTTACATGGTCATTTAGTACCCAAATACTAAGGTATTATTGCAAAATTACATGACAAGACTGACAAGCCTGACAAGACACCGCTTGGATATTTAGCACCTTCTTATTAAACTCACGCCTTGGCTACACTGAACATGTAACATGGACCGTTTTCATAGCGGATGTGCAGTGGAGTTTGTCTCGCATGGAGTAGGGTGGTGTGAGTCATAGGCAAAAGAAGATGTTGGGCGCTTATTTTGGGATTGTGTCTTCAGACTGCAGTAGGCTACGTAAGGGTTACTAAGCAAATGCCACCTGGTACTGGCAAAATAAATGGCCACAGGGTGATCAAAGCCAGAATAATTTCCTGTATACTGGTAGTTTAATTAAAAAAAATGTGTACACTTTATGACCCATTTCTGTGGAAAAGAGCTGTGCACACCTCACGTAAAAATCTCTGCGGTACAAACACGCCACTTACGCACTGCTCTCACCCCTGTTGTAGCCATTTTCATTGATTACAGTGGAAACACCGTGTTGCAGCATCCACTCCATGAATGGTCCGCATACGTTATGTGTTCAGTGTAGCCAGGGTGTTAGTTTGAAAACAGCACTCTTTATAGTATCTACCTATATAGTGTGGAGATTTCCATGAACACTGAGAAACCAGCCAAAGTTATTGAGTAGTCAACTAGGGTCTGGGACATGATTGCTTAGCAAACATTTTTTTGATGAAGAGGCTTTATTTTGATTGCATTATTGCATTCAAAATATGTCTTAATTACAAGTCCAATTAAATTAGTAGTTGCACTGGTAGATAAGAAGTGACCTCAACACTTATCAGTAGCTGATCACCATAGGCTGTAAAGTACAGTAGGTAGATGAAACACCTTATCTTAGCGGACCAGAGTCACATATATGCTATGTTCTCACTGAAAGGGAAGATGTATCTAGCAGCAAAACAACTGCCGGCTGTCTGTGTGTACAGACAGTGCACTTCGCCATGATTATTTTGAAGATAACAGCATTTTCACAGGTTATTGCCGAATTAGCTCAATCATTCTTGATAGTTGCTAGTTTTTAATGTGTTGAGTCAAACTGAACTGGCAAGTTGGACAATGACAGACTCTGTGAGTGGCATGGCACCCATGTTCACCTCACATCAGAGCGCTGGGCAATTTTATGTTTCCCCTGACAGCTTGAAAAAAAAGCAAAGCTCCTCTATCCTGCACTAGCACTGCACTAAAACCAAGTGAAATAAAATGGAGAGATCAGTTTGGCTGTTATTACCAACATGAGAATCAGATTCAGGAGAAAAACCCTCATTAAAAACATAAATTACTGCTAAAAAGTAGCTGCCTGGAAAGGAGTGAATAATCAGCAATCTGACAGCCAGCTCTGATGGAAAGCACGGGCATGGTATTTATTTTAAATGTGAAATTCTACATGTTTGCATTTTTATTACAAGTTCAGTGCACTGAAGAACATAGTGTGCATGTCATGTGCTTTATGTCTTAGAGAGGCGTTGCAGTTGTGTCAGAAATCTCCTATCAATTATAGCTTGCACCATCCAGTTCTCTAAAGGAGGTCCATCAGAGAAGTGGAAGTTTGCAAATGATGAGAGAAGGAGATGCTCATCCCCGTCAAACTCTCTGCAAAACAAGTGCTGAAGCAAAGCAAAATAAGAATAAAGAAGTATATTGTCCACAGACAGAATACCAACACCAGCATTTCACCCAAGATGGGCTTCATCTGATGCTATGAGCTTATTTAATGTCAGCCTGTGTACAAATCAGTTTTGTTAACATGATCATAATGGGTTAGCTAAAAAGACATTATAGTTAACTTGCCAGCAAGCATTTATTAAAATTGGTCACAAAGTTGAAAAACAAAAAATGTGTCACATATGAATGAGGAATACTGTACATATAAAAAAGAAAAAAAAATGCATTAAAGTAAGCTTTTCATTACTGCTGTACTACATCAGTAGCCTAATGCTTACATAGTCTTATATTAGAATACCATGGTGATACACTGTAATACTATTTTTTAATAAGGCCTTGTCCATAATTTTTACTCATGACATCATGAGTAAAATACAGGAAGACAATAATGGGTTGGTTTAATATGGAATAGTTTCCTCTATTGTGCTATTGTGTGCTGTTGTGTATTTGATGTAAGGGGAATTGTCCCACCTGTGATGCTCCAGGTCCACACTCCAGGCTGAGCACCCGTGGATGCCTCTTCACTTCAGACCCTCTCCACTGAAGTGACGGGTGTCTGAAGTACACAGTAAAGAAACAGAAACCGTGATAGAGCAGTGTGTTTTGCACTGTTTGGTGTGAGCTGATCCAAGTAGTAGTTGGTTATATAATGAAGTAATTTGGCAGAGTGACTAACCTAAGATAGTTACAGCATACTGTCATACTTTCACAGAAAATGTGAAAAACTTTTTCCTTTACTTTTTTGTCTGTTTGTTGTCCTCTCCAGTTTGTTGTTGCATTATGGTGAAATATTTTCTGTATTGGCAGTTTCAGGTTTGTTTTTCTCTTACATTATATTCTGCAATAAATTAATATTCCAACAATGTGACAGGTACCTGGTGTAAAATAAGCAAAAATGCATAATGACAAGGTACTCTCAAGTTCATTCATGATTTCATTCAGGTCCATTTCTTGCACTGATGAATGACACAGTCATAAAAATCCTACATGTTGATATGCATGGATTATTTAACACATTTTTTTTCCTTTGGCCTGTCCATTCTGTTTCCCTAGACAAGTAAAACAGAGTTCTCTTTTTATATACAGATTTCACACATAAAAGTGCATCTCTACAGCCAATAAGAAGACAAAGTGACTGAAGACTTTCATCTACAAGGCCATATATCCAGAGAGGAGAAAAGGTATGGCACTTTCTCTTGTACTTTGCGGCACTTGTTTTAAGATGGTGAATCAGCACTGAATCACATTTTTGAGCTATGAACACAGTCAGATGTCTTCCATAATCTGAAAAGCGTTAGTTCTGTGCTTAATTTCAACTTTTTGAATAAATATAGGCTAAAACCTTAGCTGTATTGCAGTTTTTGGCGACACCTTGGTGATATATGATTTCAGATGATATTTTGCCTTTGGCTGTGCCAAATGCTTTTAGAAATGCTATGAGATTGCTCTGAAAATTGTTACAACACCCAAGCAGAGATGAGTGTTTTATTATCACATGCAAAACCCCCTATTTGCTCTCTTTCCCCACCTCGCGTCTTTGAATTTTTTGAGATTGTGCACTAGGAAGAAACTGGCTGAAAACAATGTGGTTTTGCACTCTTTAATACATTTTGGCCTTGCTTTTTTGTGACCACATTAGAAAGGGGAATTGCTTTGGTTTCGTGCTTTCATGTCTGACGGTAATACCCTGATGGTTTGCGAATATGAAGTTATGACTAAAAGGTTGTGGGTTTAAATTCCCAGACTAACTGGAAATATGGACATAGAATGTAGGAAGTATTGCTCAACCCTCCCTCAAAAACTTTTGCAAATGAGATCTTGAGCAAGACACTTAACCTAAACTTCTTTGGTGGAACAGCTCTGTGACAAGTGGTTGAAAGCAGGTTGTATGGGTTGCCCCAGCGTGCCTAGCCTTAGTGAGTCAGCACGTCACAGGATCTTCCAGAGACAGACACACTTAGTAACCTATCATGGGCACTGCAGCATTAAAAACAAACAAACGAAAAATACAAACAGACAGATAGACGATAAAGGATAGAGGACATATAACTTAGATTCATACACTTGAAATGCTCATTTGTGCTCATAACAGACACAGCATTTTAATTGCACAGATATTTTTTTATCATGTGCGAACATGTATGGTTAATATTTTCCAGTGTTTAAGACTTCCAAAATTGAAATCCTCTAAATGAGCTCCATTTCATGGGGATTGTGGTGAAGGAGGTTCTCCTGTTACAGAAAACTATCACTCTCAAGTTAAGGAATGCCACACTACATATCCAGTCCAGACAGTGCTGCTTAATGTTCTCTCTTAGCTGCTGTTAATATTGTCATGACCTCCGCTGACCTGCTGCACTCATGGGAAGTAGTCAAACTTTAATTATACCTTCTTAATCACTTGAAGATATTCTGTGTGGCAGGACAGCCTCCCACAGTAAATGGGCTATCTTCACCTGTTAATCCTGCCCTGGTGGTTTGATGAGCAAAGAAGTAAACGATGTGCCTGATTACTTGAACATTTGAACATGTGGGTGAATGCCTCCCATATTTTTTTTTACCCTAGACATACATTCACACTAAAATAAATCGACTGTGAGATTTGCACCGCTTTCATAAACGGTGCAGAGTTGGCAACTCTTTTTACAATTCACAATGATACCATAAATGGTTATAGTGGTGGTCCACTACACTGCCCCATGATAAATGACAACTCTACCTCTTGGTTCATGGAATTAGTAAATACTAGAGTGTGATGATTAATGATATAATTTGAAAGCATAACTTTTCATCTAGTTATAACTCTATCACACCTCTCAGTGATACTTGGAGCCATGCAATAATCTTCTGTCAAACTTTAATTATAATACCATAGTAATTCTTCCCTACATTTTTGCAGTGATCAATGAGTTACCATTTGCAGCATTAGACTAACTTAGTCTTCTTCACTTTTTGATTACTTACCCTTAAAAATGGAGCATGCAGGGCAGGCTGACACTGTTACCCTTCTTAGGTCAGAACAAACCCAGATCAATTGTGAAAAGTTCTCTGCAATCATCATTATTATTCCTAGTGAAAGGTATGCACCACAGAACTGGCTCTGTTGAGTGACTCTGGCTCACAAAATATGGCATTCCAAGCTAAAAGCAGGCCCAATTGATATTGCCCTCAATACTTTCTTCATATTTTCTCCATATTTGGAAATGTTTACCTCCTCATGATGGTTGACAGAGGTTGGAAGAGGGGATGTGAGTCATTTTAGCAGCATAAGGCTTTCTGGGGGTGAGAGGATCTTTCCAAGTGACTACCATTTAGTGAAGTTAGTCAGTGTTGTATGCTTCAGTAATCCAAAGAGAACCCGTGAGTATCATTCTGTGCTCATCTTTTGTTTTAATGCTCTTTGTACTGTGTTAGCTCGTGTACGGTGAGGCTAGCAATTGTGAAAATTACTGTCCGCCAAGTCTTGGCAGCGATTGATACATAGCATAAACGCTAAATGACTGTCTGCTATACTCATACTCACAGTATTAAGTTGACTTATTTCTGTGTCATACAAGCTTTATGCAGAATATTCTCAATCTCAGTCGACCCCACCACATGATGTTTTTACTCTAAATTTGTGAGATGGTTTATAACATTCCTCTGATATGTTTGCTCCTTGTTGATTTATAGTAGATGTCAACAGGATGACCTTGTTTTGCTGTTAGCCTGCAGTTATTAAGTGTTTTAAACACGGCAGGGGTTACTGTTGTTTGGAAACACCGAAAGGGTGGAGTGTTCTGCATGGTTTTGTTGTGCAAAAGACAGGAATGATGGGGCAAGTCTGAAATTTCATAAGACATCCATCTGATCCAGAAGAAGTATGGCCATACTGTACATCAGAGTGACAGATGTTAATATTGCAGCATATGCCTGATCTGTAACCCACTAAGTATTAATTGTTAGTTCATGCAACTCTAATCAGTACTGAACAGAGCTGGGCTCCAGTGGGATAATGTGTCATGTGGCTCAGGTGTGAACACAAATGCAGACTCAGGTGGGCAGGTGTGGTGTAACATGGAAGTTTATTAATCAACAGGCTGCAAACTAGATCTGGGCGATATAAATGAAAAAATAAAATCTTTTCACGATTTTAATCTAGATTTTTCCTGTTTTTTTTTTTTGTTTTTTTTTACTAACTACTGCTACTAATTGATGGGAATGTTAGCGGCCATGATCATGTGATTGGTGATTCATGCATGCATTATTGTGCATGCATGTTCTGTGTAAATGAGTGAATTTTTTGGCTTGTTGGAAACTGATTTTATAATGTTATAACATCCATAGTCAAAATCTCGATATAACGATGAAGCATTTTTTTGTACATTGATTTAATACATAAATCCGAATTAAGGGATTTAATCGATTTATAGTCCAATCGTTTTATGCAAGCATGAGGAAGGTGGCTGGCGTGGCCTGAAGTGGCATGGTTGGTTGGCGTAGCTGAAGGCTTTATGGCAGAGCAAACAGGCTAATGAGACAGACTAGGAGGCAGGGAAACACAGAGAAACACTGGAGGCCAGACAGGGATCATGACATGATGTTTGGCAATGCCTCTGGCCTATCACCTTCAGGTTATTGTTTCAAAATCAAGAACATTTGAAAAATGCATTAGGCTTTTTAGATTAACTTGCATGATTAACCTGGCAGCTAATATGGTATATAATATGTCATTATTTATTAAAGCTGGAAATTGTAAGGTATAATGCAACTGTTGCAGTGCTTTTATCTGTTGGTTTGTATTTTTGCATCAGTCTGAAAACTGTGTCCATGTGCTTTGTGTGGTAGGCTAAACTTGAGGGAAACCTGTATATCTATTTGTATGAACTTCAGAGAGTGAACATTTAAAGCAGCTTATTGCTCATTGCCAACCCCACACACAAGTCACAATACCAATGTACTGGTTCCTACACAGGTCAGGAAAGCACGGAAAATAAAGGAAAATGATTTCAACTATTTGCACGTTTAAAATATGGAGCAACACACATACATACCAGAAGTGGTAAGAAAGTTTGGAATAAGTTTGGAAACTTAACACCATGCTGAGAAATTCCATAACCCTGAGAGAGATCATGTACACTGCTATTTTTCAGTGATATGAGCTTGTATAAGGTGAAAAACAAATGGTGTTAAAAATGCATTGTCTAACAACTGAACTATAGAATGGAATAAATGAGGAATTTTATAATGGGAAATATGTACAACCACGTAATTTAGTGGTATTTTTTGTGAGGGACTTGTAGGTGTGTGCGTAAGTGTCTGTGGTTGTGTTTATGTGTGTGTGCCAGGGGTGAGGTGGGGTTGTGGGTCGTAGTATTTTGGTTTCCTAAATATTCAATCTAACTGATAGCCTCACCTTAACAATTCTGACCTTCCTCCTGGCTCATACTCTCACACTTCAAACATATACTGGCAGATGCCTGACATTTTTTTTTCTCGAGCACACTTCACAAGTAGAGGGAAGAGGTAAACGATTTTACTTAGCCGTAAGGGCTGACCCTGCTGACTTTAATGATGGTGTGGTGTGATAATCTAATGGCTTTTATCTTAAATTACATATGGACTGCATCAGCTTTTCCGCCTTACAGGTTGTCATCCTATTAGCTTCCAAGTGTCAATCTTCATTTTTTCTTAACAATTTTAATGAACACTGCTGCATGTTAACTCCAATCTAATAACAATACTGTTGCTCGACTCTTTCTTTGCTTATTTAATTGTTGCAGCAGTCATTAGGATACTGTGGATTCTAAGGCTGACCTGAATGTGTCGAAGCTTCAAAGCTTTGATTGTTGCCATGACAATTGACAGCAAAATCAGTATTCGAATACTTTTTTTTAACCTCTTCCACTCCACCTCAGTGGTGCAGTGCTATTACAGATTCCACCATAACAGTTTCTCTGTGTGCCATGACGCACAGGGTACAGTGTGGGGAGTGGAAATTCCTCATATGCAAGCCCCAACCTGACGTAACGTAACTTCAAATACTATCGAATAATTGCTGCCGAAGCTTTGAAGACCAAAAAAAGGTGTTCGGGACAGCCCTTGTGAATTCTGTGCGTTTTCTCCTATTCAGTAATACATATAAACATTCCTGGTAAAAAAAAGGGTTTTGTATGAGGTCTGTATGAAGTAGTACGTATAGCATAACGAGGCCATTTTCAACCTGGACACTGTTTTTAACTTTATTTTCTGCCTTACAAACTGATTCTGGTGAAATCTTGTCATTTGTTTGAGCGTGTTTGCTGTGGCTGCTGATTCTCTTTTGCTGTAGAGAAATGTCTAAAGTATCAGTTTTTGTCGGGTCGCATCTCTCCTGGTTGAGTGCTGAAACAGCGCCACACTGAAAACCAAATTAATCAACTACAGATGCTCCAGTTGCAATTTCAGAAACACACAGATAGAGAGAGATTAGCTGGTGCAGCACTGAAGATAATCTTTGGACAACCTGAGTGAAATACACAGTACTAGCAGCAGCATGCACTGTAGTTACTATGAACCTGCTGTCACATTAACATATTTACATCCCATGTATTTTACTTTCAAATTTCAACGCTTGAGTAAATAATTTTCACTCTGCGACCCCAGATGCTCCCCTGTCTTGCTGTAATTTGTCACCATAAAGCGACAACGTGCAGAAAGTAACATATTTCAGCTTTAACCATAAAGTCAGATCATGCTGTAGCTGATGTTTTGTTCATCCTGAGACTGACCTTGTATGTTTAAACAAATGTTAGGTTCATAATTATATCAAACACTGCATAATTACTGGTGATTTTTTGTGTTATGTTCATTTCAGTAGCTGTTTCTTATTAATTCAGTTTATACAGTATTGTTAGTAGTCACAATACCAAGAGTGTTTTCTGTTAGTTTAGTAGCTATGCCAGTTTAATGAGCGCTGACAGACACTGATCATGGTATTACTTTAGTCTTTGGCAGCTTCTGCAAAACTCTTTAAGTGACTTAATCTGGCCTCACTCTACTTTGCTGTCCTTAATTTCAAGATGTTTGCATCTTCCAGATTGCGTGAGTCTTCCAAATGAATCTTGTCAACAAATTAAGGCATGATTAACAAGAGCAATTACACTGAGGATCTAACCGAGCTGAGGAGACTCAAGTTAAGGAGGAGGAGATTATCTTTCTTATTAAGGAGAATCACTTTAAGAGGTTGATTACATTCTGTTTTTTGTTTAACTTGTGATCAGCTTTTCATTTTGGAGAGTTTTAGAGTGGAGATTGAACACATACATTCATAATAAATGATGTACAGTGTACTTTTACTTTACTGTCTCAAGCATGAATTATTATTACGTGACCCACTGGTCAGAGATAACATATGCAGCAGTGTGTAAAACACAACTAATGTGTAAAATTGCAGTACTCTCCTTTTCTTTATGAGCTTGTATTTTTTTATTTTTATGAGCCAGTGCCATGACAGCCTTTTTGGGGTTCATATATATGTATTACATAAAAAATTCCAATACACTACAAAATTTAACAGCATGCTAATAGAAAAAAGAAAGTAGCATAGACAGTGACCTAATTTTGAAAAGGCAGACACAAATCAGTCTGTCACCTCCATAACAATAAGTACATCCTAATTTTGATTCTCTTTGACAAATGATTAGACTTTTTTGAATGGTGGATGTATATTGGAAAATGATTGAAAATTAAATTATTCAGAAAATGAAAGTATTCAGCCTCCCTGAGAGAATTTTTTTTTTTAAGACAATTTGGCAGCGAAGACAGTTTCCAACTTTGACACTCTGAGGCAGGTCCTCCTCAAGAATGTGGCTGTGTTTGGATGCATTTATTGTTTCCTCTATTCTTGCAAGTCTACCAGTATGATCCTCCGAAAAGCAACCCCATACCATAATGCTGTCCAGGCCATGTTTGGTGGTGGGCATGGCGTTAGCTGAGCGATGAGATATGCAAGATTTCTGTCAATGAAACTCTACAGAGGACACTACAGAATCTTTTGCCTCACTCTATGTGGTCTTTCACATTCCTTTTTGCATACTGCTGGCTGCTTTCATGACCTTTGTTTTTAGTCATGGTTTCATTTTGACCACTCTGTCATATAGAGTCCAGATCTGCGAAGTGCTGTGGTTGATGTTGTCCTTTTGGCAAGATCTCTCATTGCAGCAAAATAAATTTTAGCTCTGTCAGAGTGGTCCTTGCATTCTGGTCACCTCTTTTACCAAAGCCCTTCTTGCACAGCTGCTCTGTTTGGTTGGACAACAAAAGCTTGGAAATGTCTGGGTAATTCTGTATTTTTTTTTTTTTTTTTTTTTTTTTAATTTTTTAATTATTTGATAATAATAAAACCTACTGTGATCTTGTGAACTTGCAACAGCTTGTGAATTGTTTCATGTCCTTCCCCAGATCTTTTCCTCCCCATACCTTTGTCTTTGAATTCTGCAGATAGCTCCTTGGTCTTCATCATTGGTGTTTCTGCTCTGACATGCACTTCTCTGGTAACTTAGACATGTGTTGTTCTTTTACAGTCTGCTGCACTGGACACAGTAACACTTGCGTTGCACAGACATGTCAAGGACATGCAAAGGAGTTTGGATGTAGTTTAACTCGACTGAATTCTTACTTTCACAAAACGCGGTGGCATCCATTTGAATTGATTTGAAACATTTATGAAAAAACATTCACATTGACATAATGGGTCACTGTGTACATCATTGACAGAGAGCCTGTGTAACCCGTTTTAATTCAGGCTGTTACACCACAATACCCAGAAAAAGTCAAGAGGTTTGATTACTTTCTCCAGGAAATGCATTTAGACCCTTGACACAGGGTCTAATTTGCATTAAATTCAATTTGCAATGTTATGTGATTGAAACATGTTGCACTAATTTAGAACAAATGAAGAAGTAAGATCTCTCAGATTGAGAAAGAGGCTTTTGGCTTCTAAAACCCATTTTTCATTGCAGCTGCTAGAATGAAGTATTGTGGATTCTCTGATTCAGGAAACAACTTTGTGTGTGGTGAGATGGTTTACTTCAGTCAGTTGTTATTGTTACTCTGTGCATGTGTGTCTTTCAGCATTTTTCTCAGATCATAAAATGTTGGATATGATTTAAACCTACATAAGATTTATAAAATGAAAATCACCATTTCACAACAACTTCATTCAAATTTTGTTTGGTTTGAATAATGATACATTTTTTTAATTGTTTACCTTTTAGCAAGCCAGCACCATTACTGAAAACATTTTTGGCTCTGAAATTGACATAATTGACAGCCTTAATTTGTCGTCATTTAACTTACTTATGGAATAATGTCATGGTAGCACTGAACGGTGAACCCCATACTGCGCATCAAATCATATCATGAGATAAGCATGTCGCCCCATCCTTGGCGGTTCTGTGAAGGGTGTTCAAATGTCTTTCTCAGCTTTCATCAGCTTTTATCGCCAGATCAAAATATCATTTAGCTGTTATGGGAAGTTCTTGAGTGCAGAGGGTGAAGCGTTTCCACTTCATTCATCTCTTAAATAACGTCTCTAAGAGTGGTCCAACATCCCACTACACACAGATCCGGGCTTGTGTGACAACTTTACAAAATGTTAACACAATAAAATCATTCAATATCAATAATATCTCAATACATATTAAATCATTGTTATGTGACATTTAAAGCCCCCCTCTGATGAAATTCATGATTTTAAACTTGTTAATATGTCCATATGGTGTTTTTCAAATGCTACAAGACATATCAGGGACTATTTGCTTGCTCATAAATCCCCACAAACTAAATTGACACAGTGTAGAGTGTGTAGAGTTATGTGTAAGCCATTTTAAGGCCTGACAAAATGTGTTTTAGTGAAAAAACTTCTAAATATGAATATGTGAAATATTGATGAAAATATTGATGAATCAAGGTAATTTTTAGGGGTTTAATAAATGGCTGGGCAGATACTTTAAAGGTTAGTTTTTGCCTCTGAGTGAAATCTGGAGAATGAGAGGGCTCATTATGCTAATCTCCTTCAGTCTACGAAAACAATACATTGTGCAGTTTCCTGTGTGTGTGTGTCACCTGACTCAAAGCGGGCATACAACCGGGCATGCAACCAGTCCTTTCTCTATTCCTGTAATGCGATTGGCTATTTTGTGTGTCATTTTGGTGCAAGCTGGCTAGTCTTAGACAGGATATTTATGTGTCAATTAATTAGGTTGAAATTTATTGGTATATTATTGGTTCTCTTTATATTTATACTGAAGAAAAACATTTTGCGATAATATATTGCAATAATTATTGTTTGTTAATTATTGTTTTATTCCCTAGCTCTAATTCAAAGTAAGAATGAATCTACTCAGAGGGCAAGTTCTGGTCAAAGATGCCAGGAATGTGGGAATATTAAAATAACCTCTGTCTCTTGTGTATGCAAACAGCTTAATTTAATAATATTCATAATCATTAGGAGAGCAAAAATTTGACTTCATTATTCATGTAGACAGTGTTGAGGTTTTAAAAAATGCACAACACAGGTAGTCATTGACTTACTTCGCAATGTGAAAGAAAGCTCAGATATACTGAATTTTAATGTACTATATCTAATATTAATTTCATTAACCATTTGTTTTTCCTTTTAATATTTTAATTAGTAATATTTTTAAAATGTTACCTTCAGTCTCACATCTATGAATTGATTTAAACATCTCTTAATAGTGTTCACATTCCAAAGCACAATGGTGAGAAAAGGGAGATCGTAAATGACTGTAAGGAGCTATAATGGGATATTAAATATACCAGCAGTGTTATGGGTTCAGAAAGGAATGTAAATGACCCTTTAAAGCTGGTGTTATTTGCCTTCAGGAGTAGCCATTGTGAATTTGCCTTTTAACTTAGCAGGGGTTTCGCTATTGAACTTAAATATGAAGAAGAAAGGTAGGCATTGGTACGCTTATGACAAAAAATCTTGCTGAATATAAGTCTTAGCCTTACTTAGTTTTGAATATTTAGGTGTCACCCTGTGGGTTGAAATCTGCTGTTCAAGGATATCAGTTTTGAAAAAGATAATGTTTTATTTAGGTCTAGATTTAGGCCTGTATTGGTCAATGCAAAAATCGTAGTTAGTCGTTTTTGCAGGAAACTTTCGATCCCATTCTGAGAAGGCCGCTGTTTCCAAGTACATTCAAGTATTTTTTGAATGTCAGAGTCTCACTGTGTCATTGTAATTGCATTACCTAACAAAGTGTCAGCAGTAGCAACTTCACCATATCACACTTTGACAGAGCTAAGTTAACTGAGCAGCATTTATCAGTCTACTGGCACACTGAACGTGTGCATATCTCACGTGGCTTGCTGGCAGGATTAATTGCCAACAAGTCCCCTGTGGTCCAGGAATGCAATTACCTACTGACCCAAATCATTCTCTTGGCTGGAAGTCACTATCCTTGTTCTGGCATTGTTACACCTGGGACTCTCTCTCTTCACATAACCTCACAGTAGCCCCTCTTCGAGTATCCATTCATCAAGGCTGCCTCTGATTGTATGTTTCTGTCTGATTCTAAGGGAATTGCTTGATGTATTTTGGTGTGTATGAAAGCTTGATGAGTAATAAGATTTCATTACCCACAAGACCATCATATGGTATCTGTGTGTAATTTTAAAGGTCCAGTTCTCTAAGAATTACATTTCTTGCTTTCTTGGTATAATTTTAACAAAGGACTTGCTGTTATAAAGTTACCCAAATGATAATCACCAGCATTGTGGAAATTTGACTAATGCATTGTAAAAAAAAAAAAAAAAAAATCTCCTTCAGGTTGTCAACACAAGCATAGTTAAAATTCCAATCTGTTTTCTATCTAATCTGTTTTCATACAGTCATGTCACATACAACCAGGTCTCAATGAATCCTCAGTATCCTTGCATAATTAATTCTCCATGGACTGGCTGACAGTAGACAGCTAGGTATTGCCAAACTAGCCAAAATGCCTCTATAGTTTCTGGATGCCAAAGCTCCAGTGCTGGATATTTGTTCCTATATGATAGAAATAATGGTATGGAGTGGATAGCGCAATTATAGGGAAGGTTAGCTAGCATTTTTACAAGCTTTGTAACATCTAACGGGACCTTTATGGAATTTGTCAGGCTTTCCAATCTAACATTGTGGGGTTACTCTCTGAGTGGCATAAAATTGGCATAGAATGATGCCAGTTATACACACCATTGCGTGCCACTACTGTGTACTTCATGCTATGCCATTATTCACAGAAAGTCTGGGTAAAATTCATAATTTCAATTGGAGACTAAATTAGTGAAAAAAAAAAAAAAATTAGGAGATGTTAAAGACAGACCGTATTAAAATATCACCCTGCATCATTTCTTTAGATTTTGTGGAACATATCACTGTGTTGCATCCTCTCACAGTGCTTGAATACAGCTCAATGGACCAATGGTTTAACCCTTTAAAAACCATATCTCCTTTTCAAAAATCGGAGGCTCACTCTGTAATCACACATTGGGAAGAGTCAACTTGTTACCTACATTAGCTCACCTCATATGTGAGCAAAGTTGGTGGAAAAATACCTGTTTGATCACAAGTTGTAACGTGTGTGTAGCCAGTCATTAAAGCCTGATAGAAAACATTTTTTAAAAACTTATCAGATTTAGTCTCCCGTTTTTGAATTAGGAATATGTCATGGTTATTTAAGGCTAATCAAGTGTCCCATTGAGCTGTTTTGAAGCACAGTGAGAAGATACAGCACAGTGGCACGTTCTTCAGTGATGATTTTAAATAATGCCAGTCAACATTTTAATGACGCTATTCTTTTGGAATGCTTGCTAAGTTAAGGTTTCATAACCCGTCGCAGTGAGATGATTAGTGAACAACATTTGTAACAGAAGGGGCGTGCAGTAAATTTTTATCTATATGCTGATGATACAGGCATTTATTGTTGTGCCTCTAACCCTATCTGAAGCCTCTAAATGCTTCCAAGTTGCTCTTAACATTGTATGAGCCTCTCTGTTTTATTTTAAGTTTCTTCTGAACTTTTGAATAGGCCAAAAACTGACATAGTGAATGAATTGAATCTTTTAATTGTTATATATATATACAGTACAGGCCAAAAGTTTGGACACACCTTCTCATTCAATGCGTTTTCTTTATTTTCATGACTATTTACATTGTAGATTCTCACTGAAGGAATCAAAACTATGAATGAACACATTTGGAGTTATGTACTTAACAAAAAAAAGGTGAAATAACTGAAAACATGTTTTATATTCTAGTTTCTTCAAAATAGCCACCCTTGGCTCTGATTACTGCTTTGCACACTCTTGGCATTCTCTCGATGAGCTTCAAGAGGTAGTCACCTGAAATGGTTTTCCAACAGTCTTGAAGGAGTTCCCAGAGGTGTTTAGCACTTGTTGGCCCCTTTGCCTTCACTCTGCGGTCTAGCTCACCCCAAACCATCTCGATTGGGTTCAGGTCCGGTGACTGTGGAGGCCAGGTCATCTGCCGCAGCACTCCATCACTCTCCTTCTTGGTCAAATAGCCCTTACACAGCCTGGAGGTGTGTTTGGGCTCATTGTCCTGTTGAAAAATAAATGATCGTCCAACTAAACGCAAACCGGATGGGATAGCATGTCGCTGCAGGATGCTGTGGTAGCCATGCTGGTTCAGTGTGCCTTCAATTTTGAAGGCACACACCATCACACCTCCTCCTCCATGCTTCACAGTGGGAACCAGGCATGTGGAATCCATCCGTTCACCTTTTCTGCGTCTCACAAAGACACGGCGGTTGGAACCAAAGATCTCAAATTTGGACTCATCAGACCAAAGCACAGATTTCCACTGGTCTAATGTCCATTCCTTGTGTTTCTTGGCCCAAACAAATATCTTCTGCTTGTTGCCTCTCCTTAGCAGTGGTTTCTTAGCAGCTATTTGACCATGAAGGCCGGATTTGCGCAGTCTCCTCTTAACAGTTGTTCTAGAGATGGGTCTGCTGCTAGAACTCTGTGTGGCATTTATCTGGTCTCTGATCTGAGCTGCTGTTAACTTGCGATTTCTGAGGCTGGTGACTCGGA
Organism: Myripristis murdjan; assembly: GCF_902150065.1. Lineage (NCBI taxonomy): Eukaryota > Metazoa > Chordata > Actinopteri > Holocentriformes > Holocentridae > Myripristis > Myripristis murdjan. The sequence goes on along the minus strand of NC_043983.1, from coordinate 19,201,587 downwards.
TGAACTTGTCCTCAGAAGCAGAGGTGACTCTTGGTCTTCCTTTCCTGGGTCGGTCCTCATGTGTGCCAGTTTGGTTGTAGCGCTTGATGGTTTTTGTGACTCCACTTGGGGACACATTTAAAGTTTTTGCAATTTTCCGGACTGACTGACCTTCATTTCTTAAAGTAATGATGGCCACTAATTTTTCTTTAGTTAGCTGATTGGTTCTTGCCATAATATGAATTTTAACAGTTGTCCAATAGGGCTGTCGGCTGTGTAGTAACCTGACTTCTGCACAACACAACTGATGGTCCCAACCCCATTGATAAAGCAAGAAATTCCACTAATTAACCCTGATAAGGCACACCTGTGAAGTGAAAACCATTTCAGGTGACTACCTCTTGAAGCTCATCGAGAGAATGCCAAGAGTGTGCAAAGCAGTAATCAGAGCAAAGGGTGACTATTTTGAAGAAACTAGAATATAAAACATGTTTTCAATTATTTCACCTTTTTTTGTTAAGTACATAACTCCACGTGTTCATTCATAGTTTTGATGCCTTCAGTGAGAATCTACAATGTAAATAGTCATGAAAATAAAGAAAACGCATTGAATGAGAAGGTGTGTCCAAACTTTTGGCCTGTACTGTATATATAAAAAACGCTTTGAGAATTACTAGGCCTGTATCTGACTCATAATTTCAAGAGTTGACTCAGAGTCAGCCTTTTAATATGATGAATAAGGACGTGCCTTTGTTTTGTCTTGTTCAAGAGTTAAAAAGGTTTTGATCCTGTGAATTTGCTAACTGGATACTATTCTAAGAGAGCTTATACTTTGTTTCTATTTTTATGTTTTTGATTGTCTTTTGAATTTATACACCACACTGTACCTTACTGTCTTTTACGTGATTTCAACTGTATGGTGAGTTTCTGCAATGCTGCATGCTGTCAGGGCTTGTATTGGTGCTGCTTAAAGTCTCCCTTTAAAAATAAATTGTAAATCTCAGTTGGACAAACCTAGCTAAAATTCCTTGAGGGTACTGTAAGTCTGTATACAGCGGGCCACCCTTTTGTGGCAGTTTCTAACTTATAGTTAGATGATGGTCATGTAGTGGGAAGTGACACTCTGTGAGCTACAAGACACATCTTGTAGCTCACAGAGCATTTTTAGCAATCTTATTTAGTTCAAAACAATAACTTATCCACTGCCTTTGATTACCTGTGATTTCACTTTTAGTACATTAGCAACCCCACTGATATTTCTGGTTATCTCTTTATGTCAGGGAATATTGTAAGAAACTTTGTCCAGTGTAAAGCTTTATTTGATGAGGGATTTTGTGCTTTTGTTCACATTGAAGTTTAATTTCTCTGCATTTGAAAGCTATAACCTCATCTTTGGTTTACTGCACCAGCATGATACAACAGTACTTTCCATAAATTACAAGGTAAAAGAAGCTTTATTATATAATACAATTATTGGTTTATATGGTCTGTAATAATGAACATCATAGCCTAACTGTCCATTGTTAATATGTTACAAAAAGTAGGCCTCCACTGTAGTTAACAATCAGTGTTTAGTTAATACAGTTACACTGTGGTGATAGCCATTGTGGAATTACTCTCTCATGCATTTATCTTGCATACGTAACCTCTTGGCTCCACTGTATGTCACAGTAACTGATATGTTATTAGTTAGATGACATATACATATATATGTAGTTTATGTTTCCCCCTAACTATAGGCTTTTGATTACGATGACCTTTTGGTAGTCCTACATGCATGAGCGATTGTGAGAGAATCACTTGATTGAAGTGTTTTAATTTGCCACAATATTTAGATGATAAGATGAAATTAGCAGGGATCTAATTAGTGCTTTGTGGAATCAAAAGCACCAATCCGCATTGGTTTATGTAGCTTAAAAAGATTGCTGCCGAGGAAATACATAGGCCCATTACCCTATTTATGATGTACAGCATTTTTTAAATATCATGATATCATGATGTGTTAATGAAGATGTTTGGATTATGAGTATGAATATAATGTATTGGTGGTTTTGACCAAGTAATGATTGCTGCTTAAGAGACATCATTATATTTGCACTCAATGTGAGTACTTTCTCAGCTCCTCCTGTCAGATATTGCTTATAATGTCAATCAGTTGCTTATACTTATTAACCTATATTGGATTCCAAGCAGGATATAAAAACAAATAAACAAAAATAAAAAGCCAAGGCTTAACCAAATGGAAACTAAAGATTTATGATGCTGTTATGGGCACTAATGCAGTAAGATTTAGACTTTAAAGCATTGCCAATGCTATTAAAAGGGAATGGGAGGAGGCGGAGGGAGAGATGGAAGGGGCTGCTGCACACTGTCAGTTTGTCAGTGCATAAGAAGAGAAAAGCTTCTTTATCACTCCACATGTACATTTATTTGCCCTATTCTCGTGTCAGAGCTAAGTACATAGGAGGTTAGAGACTATGGCTTGGGTTTTAGCAGGTCACCCCAGAATCTGCTTCATTAATGGATTATCCAATTGTATATGACCCAGCGTGCATTGTGGATCAGGAATCATGGGGGCAAGCACCCTCAATGTTGACGCATAGCCTATATACACAGTTTGCTTATCATCATTTGATCCTTTTGCTAGAGTGACCTTTTAGGGTTATAGCTGTAGGGTGGGTTTAAGCTGAGGTTGAGAGGGTTCTCACGCATCGGGCCTCAGGTCACTTGGTTTTGACATCAGACAGATCTAGCACATGAGATGCTGAATTTTATGAGGGCATACCATAATCTCTAAAATCCCTTCAACCAACTTTCATTTGTTGTAGAATCAAGTCAGTGAGTCAGACAAACCAAAGCTGTACATCTGTCTCACTACCTTCCAGGGATTGCACTTGCTAGACTAGCTTTCTAGCCCTGTCAAATTTTAGACTTTTTTTCAATGATAAAAGCATTGACAAATACACCCCAAACAGTTATTTCTCGTTTGCTGTAAGTAGCTTTATATTTAACTCTATATACTGTAGGTTGATGGTTTTAGAACAAGGATATTTGTAAGAATATTTGTTTCTCCCAGTTATGAAGTCTGTGCTTATTTCAGGTTCTGTTCCAAGCAAAAATGCTTCATTTAGAGGACTTTGCATGGAGATGTTAATGGTTTCATTTGAATATGACTTCACAATGGGCCTGCATAATATCTGGAGAATATGTGATAGGTGATAATGTTGTTGAACACTGCACTAACAATATGACATGTGGTAGACATTGGTGTTCTAGTGTCTCTGGTCCATTATATTGCTAAAATTGACCCAGATAATAAAAGGCTTATGCCTTTTTCTTACTAAAACCAAAAAATAAAAAGAAAGACATATATTCCCACATTCTGAACAATCAGACAGAATCCTGGTTGGTGGGTCCTGTGTGATTGGCCAGAATCTGTTTGTGGTTTGCATGTTCAAAAGTGAATAGCATGGTATTTGAGTTGTTAAATTTAGTTACTCATTGCAGTCCCTTGCAATAAGTTTTTCTTGGACACTCATATTATGATGATAGAAGGAATAAATGATTGATTGTGCAGCCCTACTAAACTTTTGCTCGTTTAAGCAAAAGGTTACAGAGTACATTGTCCATACATAGTAGTGCTACATTCATGCAACAGTTCAGTCTGATATATGATACTGTGTTAATGATTTAATATTCCTACTAAAATTTATCAAAATGTCACTGAAGACAATGTTACAATTATAAAATACCTTTTTTGTCTCCACCAGCTGTAGCCTGGAGGGGATCATGTGTTTGGTCCTGTGTGTTAGTGTGTGTGTCTGTATGATGAAGAGCCTCTTGTGGTTGAGGTGATTGAGAACCTTCGCAAAGTGTTTGTTTGTTGCTGCTTCGTTCTCTTTCTTCATTCACTGTTTCCATACTTGACCACTGTTGACCTGCCTCTACAAGGTCACTATACACCAGTCACTCACTTACAATCACTGTCTAGCTTGCTTTACCACCGATGCTGTCTGTCTCTTTCTCTCTTTTTGCACACTTCTGGGTCGCTACACCGCTTCCTCCCTCCACTTGGTACCTTACAGAGTCAGTACCGAATGAGGTTCATACAAAATGCAGCTGCGATGTTGGGACATTTCCATTGCCAGCCTTTATACTCCCAGTCAGTCAAAACTTTTGTGTGTGTGCTTTTATGTGCACTGAGTTTATGTGCATTATTGTGCAGCACGTTCTCACCAACCCATATCATATTTTTACTTAATCTCTCTCACATATTGTATGTTGACATGCCATAAACACATTTTGCCATTTTTTGTTCACTTTGCATGTTATACATACTGTCTCTGAAGGGGCCCTCAGTTAAAATGGGGCGAAAAAATCCCATTCAGAAAACATTTAAGGACCCAAAAACCATTTACTATATACCTGTACATTCAGTGCACTTGCAGTAAGGTTCAGTATCACAGACAGTTTATAGCCATGAGTGGTTTGCCAAAGATAAGTGATGCAATCAATTCTGTACTGTAAGGCTTCTACTCAAATAAGCACTGATGTAAAAAAGAAGCTCTTCAAAAGTCAGTGTATTTTCCACCAAATGAGCATGTGGATCACATGGTGAGTGCACTGAGTGAGTCAATTCAGCTTTCAATTTTTGCAACATAATTGAAATGCATGAATCACTATTTATAAAGCTGGAAATATTAGATTATTTCCTTCAAAATGCTCTTTTTGGATAATTTCAAAATTATTTAATACAATTTTTTGATCAGGAAAAAAGGTTTATGAGGATGGGGATCTTCCCTCAGAAGCCATACCTTTCTATCCTAATACTGTAGTTATGAATATCATATGCTTCTTAATTATAAGCGAGGTAGTGAGCAGAATTGAAGATTATGGAAAAAAAGAAAAGCCGCCATCTAAATACTGAGGTTGTTGTATTCTGTAGATACAGGAGTGGAAATGAGAGAGTCACCATCCACAGACCAAACTACAGACATCCTAAGCATTGGAGCATTGCAAATTATTGTCTTGGAGATAAAATGACCTTAATTTTACAGTTACATATGATTTTATGAATCATATTCACTAAAATCTTTTCTGACATTTTGGTCACAGTTATTACTTGAAATCCATAATAGAGATTTGATGTGGTGCTTTGAAAAGTTATTGAAAGTCTGTGAAGAATATTTTTGACAGACTATTCATACCTACCAGTCACTGTGTTAGGTTAGCTACGTCCCTGACACTTTAATTTGTCCCTTTTCTGATTTTCCTTGATTTATTAGAGTCAAACAGTTTCTTTAAAAATCGTAGCCATAGCTTTAGTATTATAAACTATTATTAGCATAATGTGATTACCATTTTTATACTGCCACCATTCATTCTCATGTTATGTTTAGACGTTCAAGCCTGTAGAGCTGGATCTCTTTTGATTTTTTGCTGGGTTTTGATTTTCTGTTAAGCACCACAAGATAGAGACATAGATTGTACTACAATAAGTGTTGTAGCAATATATTAATACATTTAATGCAATGACTCTTTTCTTTTCTTCATAGATCTGAAATTTGACGTAATTGGCACTTACTTTACATATTTTCATTTAGATATTTCTTGAATTTCTTGAATCTTGAATATTTATTATGTGATTGAATAAAATGAGTTATAGCTAAATGTCCATTGTATTAATCTTTTTCACCAATTAATTTATCTCTGAATCTTTTATGTTTGCTGTTGTATCTGTGAAACATGATTGTCAAGTAAATGCCTGCAGCTGTGATATATAGGCTGCAAGATATACAGTGTATCAGCACACTGAAGAGGGTTTTGAAAGCCAAGACGTCTGGGTCTGCCTGCTGATCAAAAAATAAAAATGCAGAATTAAATTAAGCCTCTGGATAGAAATATGTGTGTGGGGACCCATTCACCTAACTTATGTCAGTATTGTGTGGCATCGTACACAACTAATATCAACTACATGCAGGTTGTAGAGCATGGATCTGTTCCCTCATGTTTGCTGTTCCAAATGTAAGACATGTAGGCCTTTCGGTGGAAAAATGCTCTGGTGAACAGGAAGTGATCCATTGTAATAAATGTGGGTTGTTTGTAATAAATAGAAGAGCTGGGTAGCTAGCACAAACAGTTATATCCACAATGGCTACACAGACAAAGTGATCTCTTTAAAAAGCACAGTGCAAAAACAGTACTGAAATCACTGCTTATCACCAAAAATGTTGCCAAAAAGAGTTTTACGGATAACCACTTTAAATTAAATGTTGTTGATGTGTTGTCAGAAATAGTAGTAAGCCTGCATGCAGAGCAGTCTGTTGGCAGTGTCACCACCTTTTCAGTTCATCAGTTGTGACTGACTGGTTTTCCAGTGTTCCTAACATAGAGACACAGACGTTAGACCTGCATGGTTCCGACCTCCATGAAAACGATACTGAGTTTTAAATTGAATTCTGAATATTCCTAACATGTTCCTGACTTCTCAACTGTCAGATTAAAAGGTCACTTCAAAATTTTCCATAAATATTTAAGCCTCCTCTGCAAGCCTCCAGTAGTCGATGGGACATCAATGTTTCAAAACTAGCGAACGCACTGTGTGACCCGGTTACATCCAGTGAAACACACCAGGAAACACTGAAAAATTATACATACTTCATAATACTATACAATATATACAACAATACATGGCATCCCTCATGAATGAACTCAAATGCAGCTTCACTGCTGTATTAAAGGTCCATCCAAAATCAGAGAACATTCTCCATGGTGGCCCTGCTGCTCCCCCACAGCTGGAGTTCTATGTTTATTTCAGTGCATTGTGTTTTTGAGTATGTGAATTTTTTTCACTCTACACTCTCAAATGTATTGACTTAAATCTTAATGCAAGGACCCGGAGTAAGGTGTATTTATTTGTAATAGGGATCTTTATTTTGAACTGTAGTGGGAGATGAAAATTGTAAAATTATTCTCCTTCAGCAAATTCTGCCCTTCATGAATCTGTGTGTATTTACATCAATAATTGATATACTCAAAAATCCTGAACTGGAGCTTTGAAGGTCATTTTTCTACATCCGGCTTGCCGCCCACTCACCTCTTAAGTAAGAGCCGGCTGTATTCGGTCCAGCTGAACCTCTAATGAATGGCTAGCCAGGTCAGGTTTATGTCAGATGAGCCCGTTGTTTCCTGGCTTTGGGTATTCCCTGCGCTGGAATCTGCCCTCAGGCAGTTTCCTGTAAGCCCATTACTACTGTACCTAGTTTAGAAAAGGTAAGTTGCACTAATTTAATCTGAACATGCCTTTCACTTTGCTCTGCTGTAAAGAAGCAGTTATAAATACACCATAAAGCCCAGAGAGAAGGCCAAGGTGTTTTCAGGGATATGTATTTTTCATTGGTTTGGGCTACCTTTTCAGGCTGTAAACATTAAGGCCCCATCAACCTGTCCATTCAAGGAGCACTTAGAAAGCCGTGTCTACAGAGAAAATGGACCCAGTACTCCTCAGCTTTGGAGGATCTGTATGAGAAGCATGTTTGGGTCAACCTTTCTTTAGATGTAAAAAGGCATCATGAGTAGACAAACGCATCATATAGTCCATAAAAATAACAGATTTCTCTACAGTGCAGCAGTAAGACTCACTCAAGACTCAAACCTTTCTGTAGCAAGGGTGAAGAGGGTACGCTATAGTCACACTACATTTCAATGTAAGCAATTGTTTTTTGTTTTTTTTCTTTTACTTTACCCAGTTTGTGCATACAGGTCTGAAGCTATTGATCTGCATTCAAGTTTTAAGGATTTATTTTAATTGGATGAAAAAATAGCTTCTTGGAAACCCATCCATCACAGCCTAGAGCATAAAGACCTTTTCAGTGCCTAAATTACATTTCTTTGACAGATTGCAAGTCTTTAGAATTGTGTTAATGGTCTAATGTACTTGGACGATAACTTGTGTTTGATAGCACATGGCTCTGTATCTGAATGTTTAATAGCTTAGATAATTTGAGTATTTATCTCTTTGTCTTCTTTCATTGGGCTATGGAACTGAAAATAGTTCAACCTAAGTTATCTTAATGGATTTGACATTGAATGAAATTGGCTCATTTTATTTGAATATTTAAAAAAAAAAAAAAGCCTGAAAATTTTCACAGGCCTATAGTGTTTATGAATAGCCCAGTTGTCCTGATCTAATCTTCTTGTCCTCTTTGGCAACACATGGTTAATTAGATACAGTTGTGTTTAGGTCAAGGATGTCCAGATTAGACTGTGGTATTCAGTGATAGTGATTTTCAGAATTGATGCATTCTTTAAGAGATTGTGGTGTACTTGAAGTCACTGCAATGAAATCATTTTCAGCTATGGATTTTGGCTATGGCTTAAGGCCGTGAGTAATTCATCGGAGCCTCTTTAATTTATTAGGGCAGTCATATTACTGCTCTACAAACTTGGCCAAGGCTTTGGGTCCTCCCAGGCTAGATTTGTATAAGCTGTATTTCACCAGCAGCGCAGTTTGGCTGTGATTTTAAAAACCTGCTTACTTACTTTGATATTTTACTAGGAAAATAATCACTGTTTGGAAAGGTGTCATGGGTGGGTTCAGTTTTTTATGTGCACATACTCTGAAACTTTGTGTGATAGACAGAAAAGTCTTGTACAAATGTATGGTTATCAGGATGCTGCTATCAGGTTGTACCAACTGATCAGTAACAGCATGATAATGACAATTTGATTTCTGCAGATGTGAAATCATAAAACCTGTTTTTTTTTTCCTGATGTATGATTTTGCAGAATGACTGCATCTGTTGCATATTGTTGCTCTAATTCAAAGCCAAGACTTACAACAATGAATTTGATTACAAGGTAATGATTTTGTGGTCACATTTTTGTATAAATAAATAAATAAATAAATGAATAGAGCCTGAATATTAACCTGACCATACCGTGAACATTTTCAGCCATGGAGCTAAAGCACTATTTACACTGATTAGCTGTGGTGGCCATATTTCCCACCATTGCCACAAAATGGATTTTTCTCCACATCTCAGAACTGACATGATAGGACTGAAAACAATAGACACTGACAATGTACACCTGTGTTTTGATGGCACAGGATACAGTAGTGCTAAGGAAAGCAGTGAAACTGTTACGATCATTGCATAGTGGCAAATTCAATGATACTGTGTACAGAAACACAGAGAAACAGCAATTTTCAAAGAGCTGAGGACATTGCCATTCTGCTATCTATGACAATCAGGCATATGGTAAAATTACAACATTCTCTGTTCTCTTAAAACTGCAATTTCATTCTGAATAATTTGCCCTTTTCCTGTCCTATTCTGCCTGGACTATTATTATATATATATTATATATTAGGTTAGATGGGAAGATCGCAAGAAAGTACCACCCTGGGAAACAGTTTCCCTCATCAGTTCTCAGAACCAGTAAAAGCGCTAGAACAAGATTCAGCTCTAAGTCTCTGTTTCAAATTGTTGGGTTAGCTACGGTGTGCAACTCAGGAGTCACAACCAGATCACCTCTTGAGTCACTCTGTCTGGTGTCTTCCACAAACACTGGACGAATCATTGATCACTGACTGCAGCTTGGTCACTTTTTTAACAGTTCCTTCTGGTTTTTAAAAGTTTCAAAGGTTGTGCATCAGATCGGCTTGTGTCCACGCCTCTCTGCTCCACACTGCTTGTGTTTGTAACACTGTGTGCCAGACAGTGACTTGACACTTTTCAGTTGTCAATGATGTGTAAAATTAACCATCACTCAGATATAAGGTGAACACAAGTGCTCCTATTTGCCAGTTTGATGGGACTCAACAAAATGTGGCCCAGAAATTATGACCCAGGAAAGAGTCTTAAATATTTAAATTGAATCACAGCTAAATTATGTTGTCTGTCTGACGCAGAGATAGTAAGCAATTGCATCCATCTCTCTAATAGCTACTGTAATCTCTTTCTTTTCTGCCAATAATGGATCAGTGTGGAATTTCATGTTTATGTAACACATTTTATTTATTTCCAGAATGACGCACACATGCATAATCATTTTTATTCTGAATATTTACATAAACAGTGGATTTAATAAAGTCTTTGCAGTATGTCTATCAGGTCATTTTTAAAATGTCTTCAAGATGTGATACTACACAAATTACAGTTGCAAGAATTGTTTCATTTTAGTAAATAACTAAAAAAATACACCAAATGCACACATCTATACATTTTAGTGAGTGGTATTCTGTTCCTACTTTAAAAGTATACACCAGCGTTCAGTACTCAACACGACAACTCGTAATTAAAACTGTAAACTAAAACATATGGTTTTTGAGGTAAGCACATTAAAATTACTCAATAATTGAGACATTTATTTTGAATGGAATTAAATTGTCAGAATGCATAAAAAGCCAGCAAAACAGAGCTTGTTCATCAGCGTGGGTTCCCTGGGGGAGCATGTCCCCAGACTCCCTCTTGCTGGTTACTTTTCCTCTGTGGCTGGCTATTCAGCGTGCTTGTGGAAAATACTGCTTCTGACATTTTTTTTTGTTCGGGGGATCATGTGCTAGAACAAGAAATGTCACTTCAAGCAATATTTGTTCCTTAACATTAGCACAGCGTGAAGAAACTGATGTGAAGTTTAAAAAATACTAACTTGTCAGTTGCATGTTCTCAAAACATTGTTACATTTGCCAAAAAGTCTGAAGGAGGCATGGATAACAATATCATATTGGCGCCCACCAGTAATTATGATGTGAGTACAAAGAGATTTTTGCCACTGTAAGGGGAGAAGGGGAGTGTAGGTGTATTAATTCCTATTCCTTCCTGCTTCCTAGTCTTGGAAGTTCAGATTTAGAAAAATAGACCCCCCTCAAAAGGAAAAAAAAACAACAACAACAGGAACTGTCACATTGACTGATGCCAATCGTATGTAGCATTTGTGTTCCCACTACTGTTCCCTATAGTATATGCCACACTGTGGCAATGTGGGTAACTGACAGTGTCAATTTATCAGAACAAAAGCATTCCTCAGCAAGAGGAATACACATCTTTGGGCCCTGGAGACAAAAATCATTCCACCCCCACCCTTACCTGTATCTAAACAGAATGTAGGACATTCACAACACCAGAAATAGAAATTTCAGTCACAATTATAATTTTTGAATTTATCCCCTGCAGTCAAAAGTTAGTGTTTCACTTTAAAAGTTAGTGCCTCACTTTAATGGTAACTTTCTTTAAGTAAACAAGGGAATGAATGGCATTGGGGTGAATTAATTACCTCAACAGCACTGCCAAATAGTCATCAATGGACTGTTACTTGAAATTCATTTAATCCAACATTATTATCTCTCTCACACAACTTTCTTTTACATATGTGCTGCCAATTATATTTTTGAGCTACACAATCATGTGTTTTTTTTTTCTTTTCAGGTGCCTGATCCTGTTGTCCCTGGCTTCTCTTTGTGCTGAAAATTTGGGTAAATCCTCCTGCTTCCTTTTCTCTCCTTTGTCATTATAGTGTAGTCACAGACCAGAAAAACCTCCATGAAGACTACTATAATTCCTTTCCTGCCCATCTCCTTCATTTTTAAGGCAGGGCTCTTTGGAAAGAGGCTGACCTAGAACATTTTGTTTTGTAGTTTTTGTAGATAAACTTTAATTGTGTTATGTAGACTACATCAGTGTTCATTTATTCTGCAAAAATAGCATGGGATCTGCAAGAAACAAAGGAGCAGGGCAGAGGTCGAAGTAAGGGAATGTGCGCTTTATAACAATTAGTTTACCTGAGTGTAGAACTAGTAGTTAGTCAAATTTTACCTGCTTACTTGTTTGTTAATTCATTTGATAGTTTTTCATTTTCACTTAATTTTCATCTTGCCTATAATCTCCTTATTTGCCAAATTAATTAATTATCCTGCATTTCAGAGCACTTTTTCACTGTGTTGTTATAGTGCTAGTGCAGCATGAGCGCTGTGGAATGTGTCAGTGGAGAATAGTGAATGAAAATTGGTTTATTTCTGTGTTTCTGAGAACTTTTCAAACACTCCGCTCTACTTTAAGCATGATAGTAAAGTAGGGAGACTACAGCCGGATCATCAGATAATGCCGGACACTTCAAAATAGATGTCTGGCAAATGCCCCTTCTGCTACCCAAGGGCAAGTTTGTGCAACAACATTTCAATATCTTCCTCTTCTTCTTCTTCTTTTTTTTTTTTCCAACAGTTTTATGTCGTTTGTATACATACGGTTCACAATAGATGCAATTCCCAGGTCCAGTCATTGCATCTGGGTCATAGAGAATTGGTCAGAGGGCAGAAGGGTGTTTTATGACAAACAGTAAATGTTTCCATGATGCACAAATCTCAATTTGAGTCCCACTTTGCTCTTTTAGCCATGTTCATGAAGGCAGCACACATGATGTAAAAGACTATCCATCTTTAATCAAATAAAGTATTCTTCACTTTGCTTTAGTCTGAGGTGTTATGTGAAAAACCTGACTTTGTTTAAGGCAGGCTAACATCTTGAAACTGATATTAGATTCACTGAACAGCAATGAAATGAGAGTGAATGAAAATAATAATAATAAAAAAAAACTTCTATAGACTAGTTACCACCTGGGTCACAGTTAGGTAGCATAGTTATGGCACGCCCATGGCTTAATTCTGTAATCAACTGCAGCATTTGAGAAATTATTTAGTGGGTATGAAAAAATGATTTGCAATTTTAAATGAGAAGTACATGCTGGTTGGCAGAAACCTTGGATCAGATATATAGTAAGTTTGTATGTTAAGAATATTAGTATAGCAGTTAAGCCTACATTCATTCTTTGTCTTTATCTGCTCATTAGCCTACTCTTTGTTGGTGTCATTTCTGATAAGCTTCAGAGAGAACTCCCTTAACATCCACATCAAAATTGTGTTTGCATGTTCTGATAGCACTAAATAGCACTGATAGCACTCTCCGGTCTAATTGATTTAAGAGATTATTTGCCGTTGTGTTTTAGTCATGCTTACTTTTCTGGGCCAACCTGTTTTAAAGGATCATTGCACAGCTTAGACCTGATTTTTTTTTCTCCCTTCGGGCCTGTAACAAAAAATGTATGCTGTACCATAAACGACACTGATCATTTATGTGCATCAGCATTCTGATTCTGTTTTTTTTTTGTTTTTGTTTGTTTGTTTCATTATTTATTTATTCATTTATTAAATGAATGAATGAATGCCAGGGAAGTAGCAGCAGGGTATAGGCATAACGTGCAGACGCACACACTGAATGTCACAAACTCCGAGGTCTATGTATCTGTTTACTAAAGCATGCACTGTTGTTGAACAGAGAAATTTCTTATTTTCCTGAAACAGATGGTGAGGTTGTTCATATGGGAACATGAGCTCTTATTTGCTGAATATGAAAATGTTGAACAGGTGGTCCAAGAAGCTTCATTCCATGCTACGGCTTTCATTAACACACTTTTATTCTTCTAGTAACAATAAGCTTACTTCTGCCCTCTGAGACAGAACTGAAAAACACCTCGAGTGACAGTTTGTCCATATAAAAGAAGTCGTAGCGCTCATTTCTAAGATTAATGCTTAATAATACCGGCTAATTTCAGCTTTTTATATACACTAACTCAACATCTGCTAATGGATGGTACTAGCTATCATCTTTGCACAGTTAGATGGATGTATTGTTCAAAAGAGTCAGGCCAGTGGCTTTTATTTTTCACCATCCATGATTCTTTTAGAATAGAATATCGCCATGGAAACTATGGGCTTGCGTTTTCTTTTAGAGTAGGTGTCAGGGTCATCAGTGACAGCAAAGTCACTTTAATTTTTACATAGTGAAAGAGTGGCATGATCTTTTGGAGGCTATTTTTTCATCATTTGCAGTACATTGTTGATTTTTTTAAATCATTCCTGCTAGTTATAATTTTACAGACAGTAGTAAAATATTTCTACCAGACGTGTTTAGCTAATAAAATACAACTATAGCTTCTCAAAGTCTATACTCATTGTGATTTATAATTAATAAATCATTGGGTTATTGGGTTTTGCAATAAAGTCAGTAAATTGAGTCACAGAACAAAATACATTATTTTTATTGATTCAATTCAACCTTTCACTCTCACTGTCTCTGAAAAAAAAAAAAACATCTACTGCAGTACAAAGTGTTTTCAAGATGGTTTACAAGAGTGCTTCCTTTAAGTGGATATGAAGAAAAAGCTGTTATATATTGAGCCACGTTCATTCATTCGATGGTTCATTCAGTAAAACTGGGGCTCTTAAGGCACATCTTGAGCTGAGCATCACGGTAGATTAGGTACACAAAAAGTTCCACTAGCTTTGAGGTGAGAGCAGGTGTGTAGCGGAGGCTAAAAACTACCTACACCCGTTTTAGCCACCTTTATATTTGCAGAATAGAGTTTAACCATGTCTGGAATGAATTGGTATGGCCCAAATTCATATTATATGTTGCATTAACAAGCATCGATGTCATGTAAATAATGAGGATGTAATTGTCCAAGGAAAAACAAGATTAAAATTAGTGTTTCTGTGAATATAAGACTGATTTTTTGGGTCAAAATGATGGTTTATCTGGATTTACCACTACATGCATGTATTCACATATATGCTTTGCACTAGAAAAACAGATGTGCAAACTTTTTTGTGCGCACATTAAAAAAAACAAAAAAGTTGTGGTCCAGTGCCATTTGCTAAAAGTTTTTATCTCACTGCTTGTGTGGAGCTGTGTAACCAGTCCAGTGTGAAACTACAGCTCTGAATCTCTGAAACCAGAGGACAATGGGGATATTTGTGCTCTTTGCACTTCATACAGGCTAGTCTGATCACTATCCTAAAGGTCACTGATGACTTCAAAACTATTATAGGAGCCAATGTTTGAATTTCACAATACATAAAAAAGCTTAAATTCAATCCAGAGTGTTGTTTAACTCATGTTAAGATACTCTGCAAACAAGCAGATTTGCAGTACACAGAATTTTAAAAAAAGAAGCATAGAACCACAGATGCACTATTTGGCATTGTTTGACACTTGGAAAAAATGAAAAAAATACTAGGATATAATTTTCAAGTGAGAGTTATTTGATACTAAGAATGCTTGAACATATTTGTGTGGTGTTATTTTCAGGAAGGGTCGTCTTAGTAGTTGCATGATGGTTGTGTTTAAAATTTGTCCAGTCACACCAAAATGAAATGTCCTGACAGGATCCATCCTACAAGACTGGGGCACAGTGGCACTGTAAACTTTGCTTGCCAAGCAGGGTTCTTGTTTTCTCAAACTGTTTGTTTGGAGTCCTGGCTCACAGTTAGTCTGTTCAGGCCAGATTCTTGAAGCACACATCAAGTCGAAGAATGACTACTGCGGCTGGCTGCCAGCTGAAATTGAAGAACAGTTTTGCTTCGCTGTGGAATTTAGGATGCTTAACTCTTTCTTGGTCTTGACTGGAGCTGTTGCCAAAGGGTTTTTCTTGACTCAGTTTTGAATATAGAGGCTTTATATGAATGGACAGATCCTGTACTTTTTACTGGACTCTCGGGGGAATGCACCAGGGAAATTATGTTATGGCCTCCTTTTTAGGAATTTTCATAGTCTCTCTGTGTTTCCTCTTCCATTCATCCAGCAGTCACTCATTTAAATGCAACCTAATACTAACATGCAGGATATATACAGTGCCTTAGTGAAAGCATCTTTCCTCACTCTGATTCTGATGCTGTGATCTTCGCATTTTCCCTGCTGGACATTTTCCAATTGGACAGCCTTAACAGTATGCAAGCATTTGGCATTATAACAGCTTCCAGGACAAAAAAACCCCCAAAAAAACAAAAAAAAAAAACAATCCTATTCAAGGATATTTTTGTGTGAAATTTGCTGACTCTGTAAACATCATAGCCTGGATCTAGACCTTGTGAATTGCCACGCCCACATTTTTTTCTTTTTTTTTTTTTTAGTACTTGGTGATTGATTTTTGAGATCTGGAACTACTGTCATTCCTGGGGGCTGATTTGACCAAAATTTGTGCAAGATGCCTGATAGGCCGGTTGGCAAATTCTCTGATGACACCTTGACTTAAGCGAAGTAAACAAACATGGCGACCACCGTGAACAGTTGTGATGTTACTGACAGCAAGTTGAATTCGGTGATTTCTTCTGTTCTCGAGAAATGTAATGGCAGTGACAAAAAAATTAATTGAAAGATGAACAATCAGTCAGTCTAAAATTAGCTGTTGTGTGTGATGCCTGATTACCCAGTCAGTTAACCTACTGTGATTGGCTGAATTCTGACAGGTGGTGTTCGCCCATAGGTGGGCCAAGCACTGACTTCAGTAAATCATTTTTGATAGAAATATGGTGAAACCCCAATGAATTACTGCAAGATTCATGGGATTTGGAAACCAGGCTAGTAGTATCCCAGAATTTTGTTTTTCCACATTTCATTTTTAAGGTAATAAAATATATTGCCAATAGGTAATTTATTGCATCTTGGCACAGTTTTCAGAGCAGTTTAAATGAGTCACATTCAGGGCTGTACCTGGCTTTTTGAGCTGATGGGGAATGCAGGCCAGGTGTGCTGGTGAAGCTGGTGGTGAAGAGAGACAGACACGCCCACACCACATACACACACACAGAGACAGACAAGGGAGAACAGAGAAATACAAGGAAAACAGAGGAAACATTCTTCAACATTCTTCTTGTGTAACATTTATGAACAACTGTCCCAGTTTTGTTATTCCCCACACCCAAATACTTATCTATCATTGTTTTTCTACAAAAACGGCAACTGTCGCATTTTACTTTGATGCCTAAGTAGCCCAATGTACAATTTGTGCTAGTCATCTTTAGCAGAGTTTGTTATTACATCATGCTCATGGTTTTCAAAACTGAGAACTCTCTACTGCTCAACTGTAGTATTTTCTTTAGTGTCAAAGTCTGACCTTTTATTGTGACTTGTACAGACCCTGTTAAATACATGAATAATAGTTTTTTACCTATTAAACTGCTACTGTGTCACTACACTGTTTAAAATGTTAACCCCAAGGAGATTTCTACAAAATTAAGATGTTTTGAAATATTTTGATTCCTCTCATTAAAAGGCAAGACTCACCCAGTGATTTAATCTTTTCTTTTGCAAATTTAATAACTCAACAACTCGCCTACTCAAAAATCAAACAATCAACAAAAACAAAACAAGAAAACAAAACAAAACAAAGGGAATAACAGAAAAATGTTCTGATGTGAATCAGAACATTTGACTGACTTTAATAGAGCCTGTGGTGAGCCTCTTGTCACTGTGAATGTGAACGTAAGTGCTGTGACATTATTTGTCCAAGTATGGCTAGATCAGACTGCCCAAAACAAACAATGCAGCAAGAAAAGTCAAGTCAAGTGAAATCACTCAGATGACCTTTCAAAAAGATTTTTTCTTGAAATAATCAGTCCTGTTCAAAAACATATATCGCCGAGACCATTATGTAACCTTTATGTAGGTTAGTAAATTTGTCCTGTAGGTTATCCCTTATAATTGTGAGTATGGAATTTAAAACCACTTTTTCTCTTTTCTCCTTGAAACCACGTCATGAAGTCCCAAAGCCCTTATTCTGCTTCATTGGTGTCTAATTTAAATAAATAAATAAATAAATAAAAAACAGGCCTAACAACAGCATTAATGTTTCTGTTGTTGTATATTGTCTCTCTGTAAAACTATTATCTGCTATGCAATTTAATAGAAAATTATTGCACTTATGACTCATGTAATTTTTCTTGTGGGACATTTTGACTGACGGATTGGGTCTTAATGGCACATAATGAGTCGTGAAAGGAGATATTTTGACATGTCAGTCCATTGTCATCCTGGTCTTGACAGAAACCAACTGACATCTTTCTATTTTAACTTGACAGTTATTAAGATATGTGAAAGCCATTTTGTCATCACTGCCAGAGGCTTCCAGTGTATCTGAAAGTGTGCCTTAAATACACCATTCATAAAACCTCACACCTCACTTTTATTTTGCTGCTCTGAACACTTGTCATTCCCAAGAGGTTCATGCCAAATTTTTTGCGATAATGATAATAGCAGTTCACCACATTGTTCACGGTTGTTATTTTGTCAATTGGTGCTATATGTAGGTAATGAGAGTAGGTTATGGTAAATGGTTTCACTTATTTGTCTGTCACATGCCATGATACTGTACGGTATTATCACATCAAAAGAACAAAAAAAATTCTTTTCACCCTCCAACTTTTAGCTTAGGAAAACGGGATGACAAAGGTTCATTCCCAGCTGTACCTTACATGGTGCCTGAAGTGTTTTACATTCATATGCATTGTTTAACAAAGAACTGTGATTGCTTTATTGTGGCATCTATTATCATGGGATTGTGCACATCATTAAAATCAAATTTGGCACATTTGGATGAAAGAGGCTGACAATGCATTCATGTCACAAGGGTTCTTTCTTTCTTTCTTTCTTTCTTTCTTTCTTTCTTTCTTTCTCTATCTCTTTGCCTTTGTTTCTTCCTTCCTTCCTTCTCTCATTTCTTGTTTCCTTCCTTCTCTCCTTCCTCCTTTCTTTCCTTCCTTTATTCCTTCCTTTCTTTCTTTCTTTCTTTCTTTCTTTCTTTCTTTCTTTCTTTCTTTCTTTCTTTCTTCCTTCCAACAGTAGAGGTGGAGTATATTTTCAGTGGTTTACACCATGCGAAGTTGAATGTCTCTGCCTTGTCAACTCCAGCAGATAAGGGCCAATTGTCTATGGCAGTTAGTGAGGCATGCCCAAATACTCAGGTCTAGACTATAACCCATAGTGTCTGTAATTACCTATTTGCATGTGATATCTGTCCTAAAGATACTATCACAAACAGATGTACCAAGGGGAAGTGCTCTGTCAAAAGTAAGTTTGTCTGTCTTGTTTCACACCATCACAGACCGGATGGCTGAGCCTGTTATCTTATGAGTTGCACAATTGGGAAAACCTAGTTTTTGTACCTTCATGTGATAGACATGCAAATTCCTTTTCTGCTGTAACACAAACCTTTTCAATTAATGGCAGTCCTGTTAGGCTGGGTGGGGCTACTTTACTTAAACAACTGAGCAGAATGTAATGCTGTATTAAACTGCCATATGATAGAGCCATTTTGTACTTTGTACAAACGAGTAGCTCTGCAGACATGTTTGATAGTCACAAACAAATTTCATATTAGCACATTCAAGGGAATGGACCAGCTCTCCTCATGTATAAAAGCAAAAACAAAGCTCAGGATGACACACAGGATGATACACAGTGATCACCCTCCATAAGGCAAGGCACATGCAGAAAACAAGTAAATAAGGCGTGCTTAAGCTGTACAGATTAGATTAAGACAGCCCCAGAATGATTAGGAGCCTGACATAGATACCCTGACTAGTTTTTATAGATGGACCACTGAGTGTGTTTGGGTTTGTTTTAAGTATCAGCAGCAGATAAACAACAGTAGCCATCAGTCAATTAAGGATAAAGTGTTCCGAAAACAACCGAGGGTGGAAGTTTGCTTTTCAATTAATCCTCTTTGAATGTCACCAAGGGTCATAGTGCTGCAGAGTGAGCAGTACAGAAGTGAAAGATTAAATAGTGTGGTAACAACTGGCAAACAGGCCTAAGGCCTCGGCACTTAAGACAACCTCCCTGATGCTATACAGATGCTTTTCGCCAAGCAGGATTTCAGTGTGTTGTTTTTCCTCATAATTTAGACAGAGGTTTGACAAATTCTAAGTAAGTGATCCATGAATGAATCACTGATGTCCAAATGCGGCCAATTTCTAGATTTATAGTCGCCTACATTTCTGTCTTCTACTGAGGACACTAAATAAAAAAAAAAAAAAAAAAAAACATGCAGTAATGTGTTTGTCAAAGCAATCTGTAAGAAATCCTTGTGCTAAAGTTCTCATCTGCTGTGGGAGAAAATCTCTCTCCCTGATTTACTGAAGGGTGTATCTAAATCATTCCAGTGCTGCTATGCAGAGAAAAAAATTCTTAAAGTGACATATTGGTGAGAATGCAACCGTTTCCTATGCCACCGAAATGTACATAATCGAACGGTGATGAATCTCACACTCAGTGTTGCTGATGCTGTTTGGAGTAAGCAACAGTCTGCCACTGAGGGCCTTATTGCAAGCTGAGCCACTGGTATTGTGTGTCTTAAGGAGAGTATGAGGAAACCCTTGCTCTGTGTGACATGATAAAGTTATAGGCCTAAAGCTTCTCATTGTTATGTATCTGTGGTCCTGCAGTCCGGTGCTGCAGAATGTAGAGAGGGTGAGGGAAATGGTGATGTGGGTGCCAAACCGTAGGGCCTGTTGTTCCTGAGAAAGGAGTGTATAATTGAAGCTATGCCTGTGACTTAAGACAAAGAGCTAATGCAACCCGGCTTTTTGTCAGCCTCTTTCACAGGGCCAGCCCCAAATCAAGACGATTTGGACACAATTGCAATACAAAATCTCTGTCTGCTGCAATTCCTTAAATTGTAGCTGAAGTATTTAAAAAGCTCAGTTGATACTGGCGCAAGCTTAGTTTTACATTCATTCACGTATTTTTTTTTTTTTTTTATCCTACGCTGTACTAAGGGGATTCTTCAGCAAAGTCATCTGTATTCTGTAAACAAAGTGTTATTGATGAGTTGATTCTATGTGGCTTTGCCAGTGAGGAAGCCGGGGAAGGGATTATGTACCCAAGCCAAAACCCAATAGAAGTTTGAAAAAGGGGATAGATGTATAGTGCTCATTGTGGCAGTAGGGGATAAGCCGTGTGGAACAGTAAAATAACAGCTCAATACCTGTGATATGAAAAGATTTGGGAATCTCAGACTTACCTCAGCGAGAAATATCTCAATTTACCACCATAGAATTCTAAATCGAGAGGACTTCTGTGACCGGGTATTTTGAGAAAGAGTCCTAAAAACACCAGAAAAGCAGTAATTTGCTGTTGTTTAGCAAATTTCACTTGATGTTTACGTTTGATAACAGCTTACCAAGGTCCCTAGGCTTTTCTGGAGATCTTTGATGAGGTTTTATTTACTTAAGGACTCAGGCATTTCTGGCCAGTGAGACTGGAAAGGTGTAACTACAGTATAGCATATGGCAGAGACTGTGAGAAATCCAGAAATCCTCTTACCCCATCCTTACAGTGGGGATAATGCCTTCTGTTACTTTTATTTTTTTTACTTCTTGCTTTTCGCTCTTCTGTCCGCAGTTTGGTTTCAATTAGTGTTGTCACTCAGCTGCTGTTATTTTCTGCTTAACAGTGCCTCTGGACAGCAGGCCTATTGCCAACAAACATCTTGTTTATATCTACTTTTAGCTTAGCTTCTTTATAGCAGTGAGATGGGAAACAACTCCTTAGCTAGGTTGTATGGAGGGAAGGCGTATGGAAGGCATTTTTATTTTGTTTTGTTTTGTTTGTTTTGTTTTGTTTTTTAATCTTTTTTTCTAAATCAGTGTGATACAGTTAATTATCCAGAGGGAAATTCACTCTGCGACGCCATAACT
Organism: Myripristis murdjan; assembly: GCF_902150065.1. NCBI lineage: Eukaryota > Metazoa > Chordata > Actinopteri > Holocentriformes > Holocentridae > Myripristis > Myripristis murdjan. The sequence continues at coordinate 19,180,079 of NC_043983.1, read as the reverse complement.
GCACAGAGTCCATATTGCACATTATAGATTCCATCATGCCCAACACTGAATAATCCAAAACATGCAACCCAGTTGCAACATTGGCAGTGAAATTACTAGTCTTTTCAGTGTAGGTTTGTGCAAAAGAATGTATATAGTATTTGTTGTAGGTGGACAGGTGTGTATTTCCTTTGCACTGGCCTTGCATGTTTATTGTTGGGCTGATCAAATTGATGGTTGACTTATGCATGTTATATAACAGCGAGGAAAGACATGGCCAAAAAAAAAAAAAGTCTTTCATCCTACCCATGTATGTTTCTAGGTAACACACGCATTACCATCTTGCTGCTTTTGTCTTCCATTTCTGGAGCAATGCCTCAAAATGGATCTGTGAGCTGTCCAAGTCCATCAGTTTTGACTGATAAGCGCAAGCTACTTGTGTTTTTTCTCTTTATAGTTTATTTTATCATAAGAACAATGTGAAAATGGGTGGGGTGTTTAAGGTGGCTAAAATGGCCAAAGTCCACTGGGAGGGAGGAATCTTTGTTTAACGATTGCATGAAGACAGTTTTGTAAAGAAGCACCTTATCCCAGACTAATTTGGATTAACGCAACACCGTCACTTGCTTGTTTTATCAATCATAGCTGTCTTGTAAATGAATTGGTCATTTTGTGATTTCAGAGACAAGCTGAAAACCACCATTTTAATAGTCAGTCAACAGCTGTAATGGTAAGAATAAGGACTCAGTCACAGTAGTGGTAGTAAATAAAACTAGGTGGAATCATTTCAATTTGTTGCCTACTAATTAGCACTTTTGTACACAGCAGCGCAGTGAAATGTATATAAAAAGCTAAAAATTGTGAAGTAAATTAAATTGTGGTTAAAACAAGTAATCAAAGACTGAAGCTGTGTTGCACAGTTTAAATTTGTAGTAAATCTAACATTACTGATTTGAACCTAAGTCCAAGTAAATTAATTACAATCACAATTACAATTACAGTTCACATTTGGCAGACGCTTTTATCCAAAGCAACATACATATGAGATTTTATACACCACAAAATCTATTCAGGAGAGAACAACAACATAAAGTGCCACGGACCTCCGTTTCTGGACCAAAGCACATAGCTCCGACAAGGCAGTGCAAAGAGGGAATGTCTAGAGTGCATAAAGTGCATGGAGGATTATTGTTATTATAATATTGGGGTTACACAATCCGTTAGGCAAGTAGGTGTTCCCTAAAGAGCTGGGCTTTTAGCCGTCTCTTAAAGATTGAGAGGGACTCTGCAGCTCGAGTGGAGTTTTGTAGCTCGTTCCACCACCGAGCAGAGAAGGGTCTAGCTGGTGATTTAGGGCCTTGTTGTGCTGGCAGCACCAGGCGCCGCTCCATGGCAGAGGGAGGGAGCGTAAACCTGAAAGCGGGAGTAGGAGCAGTAGGAGCAGTTTTGGTTGCAGTCAAAAACAAAACAAATATGTCCACATTTTGATGAGAAAAAAAATCCTTACTACTTTATGTGTCAAATTTGAATTAATAATGAATTCATTTGATCCTCTAGACAAATGTTACATTATTGTCCAATTTGTTGTGTTAACTTAATAACACAGATAGCAAGCAATGCTATGCTATGGCTAAGAGAAGCTCAAATTTCTGTTCCTTTGAGAAAACTTGCATAGTTGAGGTTATGTAGCATTTCAGCTTAATTCTGAAGGACAAGAAAGCAGACACCACCCCTGTCAATATTGACATCTCAACTGAGTGAAATGTGAAAACAAAGGCAGGGTTAAAGTTTAGTGCAATAAAATCTATTGATAAATCATGATTTAATACAGTTTAAAAGTTAATACTTATGGGTGCAACACACTCTCTCCTTTTCATGAGTGCAGGTTTTCAATAAATCAGTGAACACACTCCTCTGTGAAGATATGTTCATCGTAGAGATGTCTGTGTTGTTTTGTGGTCTGTTGCTTGAATGCAGCTATTAATGTTATGAATGTAGAAATGTAAGGAGAGCTGACACATTTGATTCCTGCTGTTTCCACAACAGCACTGTCAACACCTGTTTTTCCTGGCACATGATATCTGTTCATGCACAACGATGGCAAGAAAAAAAGACAGTCTAGACTCACAGTAAGTGAGTCTAGACTGTCATATCATTTAAAAATCTTCTTTCTTTTTTTTTTTTTTTTTTTGCTCACATAAAATCAGAAGGTTTCCCTTCATGGGACACTTCTCATAATTCAATCGGATGTCTTAAGCTCTTACTCTGTTTTCTTTTGATATATTTTATTGTGTGCATTGGAATAGAGATTTTCTGTTAATATCAAAGACAAAGATGTTTGTCAGAGCTTTTATTTTGTCATACTGATGATTTCTTTAAACATGCGACTTAACAAATGCTTCTGCAATATGCAAATGTTAACCTGCATTCCCAACAGTATGGAGGCAGTAGGCCTGAACCGAATCAGCTGCTGCAATAGGCAAAAAAAAAAAATGGTTGCTGTCTTTCAGATGAGGATGAGGCGAAAGTATCTAATACGCATCTGTTGTTATTTTTGTAATTCAACCCATATCACAATACCTGATCCTCCCAGACTTTGATTCAGTCTTAAGAGCACAGATTCATCCGGACCTCGGCTCATTTACATTTTGTTCATAGCAGATCAGGGTACCAACTGGCGGAGGGCCCAAATTATATGAATATATGTGAAAGTGTCCTTAGTGGATGTGCTTTCTGTTCTGTTGCATAAAATGACTGAATGAATGGCAGAGTATGGCTTAAATCAGATGATTTCATACATGCATTTTTTTTTTATTCCCTGAGCCACAAAATTGATTTTAGGCCTAGTGTTAGGAAATCAGAGACTTTTCCAAAGGTTAAAAGTTACACATATACATGCACTGCCCATGGACATCACATACTAGTGGTGTCACAAATATATGGATGCACTTTAAAACTCATTATAAGTGCAGGGAGATAACAGTCAGGCTCAATCGCCCCTATAATAAACATGTATTCAAAAGTGATTTACACTCCTTACACCCAACACACACAAACACACACACACACAGTTGACAGTTTTGATCATCCAAATTACATGTTTGCCTTCTTTCGTTATATTTCATCGCTCAAGACGGCTTCAGCACAAGTAGTTACAATAGTATGGCCAGACACTTGACTTGTTTATGCATTGAGGATCATAATTAACTCTCTCCATTGGTAAAATGTGTCTTCTTGCAATTCATACTTTTCTTTCTAGATGAGGATTCCAGTCTATCCATTTCTTCCTAAATTACACTTTAGAAAGTTTTTAGAGAGTCCCTGTGTATTCCAGAGAAACCCCAGTCAGCTTAATTATCACCTAGACCTGTTCACCATAGACTACTGTCCTTGAAACGCCCAGCTATATTGCAGTATTTTCTGCAATCCAACAAGCATACTCACTTTTCACTGCTCTTCTCCATCACAAAGACTAATTTTTCAAAAGTTATCTCATGTTAATACAAAGAAGAGGGGGGGTACTCCAATATTAGCTTACCAGCAGACCCTGCTGAGAGTTACTTCTTCACCTCAAGTGTTAATTTCAGAAATGAGCAGCAGTGATTAAAACATCAAGGCTGAAGATGGTATCATGCTCATCTTTTTATTTCAGCCTGTGCAGGTAGCAACAGCAAAAAAGTCATCCTGTTGTATGATAAGTATTTCCCTTGGTATGATAAGAGGCTCTAGGACAATGCCTGTCAGATGAGGCCAATTAATGATGGCTTGATGTGATGTTTTATCTGTTCAAGGCAAGTCCACAGCTCCTCTCACTCAGTGTTGTTCCCTTCCAGATAAGCTTTATTTTGTTGACATTGCCTGAATCCATTCCAAAAACCAAAGGCGCTTATTAACTACCTATCCGAGAGTGACACTTGTCTAGCTACAGGCCAGAGTTGAATTATGGCCCCTTCATTGTCACCCCTATAGTTTTTGGATTTACAATTGAGTGTAAGTTTGAGACAAACTATTATAGGCACAACACAGTCGTTTGGCGTTTTTAGAGGCTAGGACAAATCTTCTCCCAAGCTTTTTACTTACAGCTCAGCAGGGTAGTTTGGAGCCCAAATCAAATCACACAACACACACGCATCAAATATTGTGCCACACGCAGAGGTAAATACAGTGCGCCCAAAGAAGCAACGGCAAATATCTATTAGTGGGACAATTTTTGAAAATCCAGATGTAGGCTGGTGTTCTTTTTTTAATTTATTGTTTGAATAATACAGCTCATTAGCCACGTGAACCAGGCATTACACACTGCTGTGCATCAGTGATATCCACTGTGAAGAATTAAGATGTATTTTGTTTGAATTCCTTGACTGTTTACTCAAGCTTGAAGATACTTTCACTTAAGCAGACGACAGTAAATTACATAATTAAAAATTTGTGGTCTGTGAGCTACAATATGGTAAACCTCTACTTGATAAATTATTATAAATTATTATAGTATTATTAGTTTTGATGTTTTATTTTGTTTATGTTTACTTGAGGGCATAGGAGAACTAAAAGTTACAATTGTAATTAGTTGAAAAAGATTCCCCACTATTTATGGACTCAGAATATATGGTGATCAAGAGAAATATGTAAAAATATGGTCTGGGTTCTTATGAGTAATTTCTGCTGACTGCCTCAAAGCTCTGAGCAAGCAGAGTAATCATGAAATGGGTTGCATAAGATTAAATAAAGGAATGTAATACAGGAAAACTGTAGGCTACATAATCAGCTCAGGTGATGGTCTAAACTGCTGAGAGAATCTGTGTGCAGTTACTGACAACCAAGAGATCAACAATTTCTCTGTAGCGGTCTCTGCTGAAGCACCTGGTATCTACAGCCTGCAAGCACTGTATTCTAAATAAAGCTTTTGTTGTATCTCAATAAGAACTATATAGTAATCAGTAATAGGAAAAAAAACAAAACAACCTTTTGTGGTTTTAGTCTTGTTAAACTTGCTACACTTTGCATTTCATCTATTAATCAAAAATCAATTGCATCAGTGTACCTTCTCCGATAAGAGTATCTAACATCTATATATCTTTTACATATCACCAAATAATGCATGCAGGTGCTTTATTGAGCTTTGAGGTTTTGTCCTTATCTTCGCCTTTTTTGTTTTGTTCTTAAAGCACATTGTGTATATGCGTCCTACCTTACGTCCTACCCTGTCAGGATATCCAACACAATTTATGATGTAGGCTTGCCGATCATACAGCCTGTATTTATTTATTTATTTATTTTTGTTTATTCATTCATTCATTCATTCATATGGTTCAAGTACTGTCACACCTGATTAATTGTCTTGTGGTTTGAGACGCCGTGCCTGCATTACTGAATTTTTTATTCCTGTCCAAACCGATCCACTTCCTTATCATCCCTCTCTTTCTTGCCTAAAATCAGGCGCATTTTTTGTCCATCATTCCTGCAGTTTCATTGCAGTGGCTTTACAATGCCTTTTGAGAGATATTGGCTAAATTTCTGTGGTATGGCGCTCTGAAAACTGACTGGGGAAAAAAGTCTGCGGTATTTGTTTTCCTTTCTCCACAACACTGCACGTCCCTTCAGTTGCGTTTTACAAGTCGGGAGAGAGAGAGAGAGAGAGAGAGAGAGAGACACTAGTGTGAGAGAGGAGATAAGTGCGCAGCTCAGTAAATTAAGCTCAAGTTTTCTTTGCCGCATAAGTAATGTTAAATCTGACAATTTTAAAATAAAACAGCACACATTTAATTTAAATGGCAAGTATTGTACATCAGTTATAATGCGTCTGAAGGCGCAATCTTCTTGCCAGATAGAGTTCGCAGTTTTCTTTTTATTCTAATAACCACAATTCAGTTTGTTGTCTTACCTTAGTTCTGCCTTCAGTGGTGATATATGTATTTATTCGACAATAGAATTAATGTTGTTAAGTTCTCAGTTGAAATTGTGGCGTGCATGGCATCCATCCCGTATGCTTCTACGGTTGTTACCCATCTCAATCAGATGAGGGTAGATTGTCTTTTGTCGTCATATTGATTTGCTGAAAACATGAACCATGCAGATGCTGGCTTTGTTTATTGTTGATGCAAATATATATATATTTTTTTTTTTAAGTGTGTTATCTACCAGAGTTATGCGGGAGATGCATAAGGTTGTGTTGTGATATATTTACAGCTGTCAGTCAGTAACCTCCTGAGACTCAGATGAGATAAACTCCTGAGACGTCGCATCTTACCACTTGCAGTATCAAGGAGCAAATACTCCAGTCATGCAAGCCATCGAATTCTATTTGATATATCCCATGCCAATATAAGCTGTCAGTCAGAATTAAAGTCAAATTCACATATTTACAGAAAAGTTGCATTGCTGTCATTAGGGAGCAAAGGCCAACAACTCAAGTAAACTACTAGAACAGCTGTTCAAAAAGTCTTGCAAGTCTTGTTATGGTGTTTTGAAGTGATACTTTAAGAAACATAGCTATTATCTAGTAGAATAAGTGGTGCTTTTTTGCAAGAGTCATGCAGGTATGAGTTGTTGTTTTGTGCTCTAATACTAACATTCAGCAAATAAGTGATAGTTGTACATTCTGCGTACAAAAGTAGTTTAGAGAGCATATTAAAAAAAAAAAAAGTCTATTTCCTTACCAAGGGTTTTCGCCATTCACACTCACATCCAATTTTTAAGTGATGGTGCTGCCATTACAAAATGGTTAGCAGGCTTGAATATATTACTTCTTTTAGACATGCTGTAACTCAAGTGGTAAAATCAGCAGATAAAGAATGACGTGACATTCATTAAGGATAAGTTTTTTCATACCTTTGAGGCTACTTTGAAGGAGAAATTAATTTTAGATGGTGCTTAAACAGTTAAGTGAAAGCAGTGGAGTTACCTTTTCATTTCTTGCCCCTTGTTCTGGGCTGTTTTTTCTTCTGCTTCGCTCTGGGTGTTGGGGTAGGGGGGATTGTTACCCTTTGTAGTAGTCACAGTTCAAAATCTCATTTGTAATGGTTATCAACTGGTTGGAGTCTTCACAATAGCTAATGGGGAAAACAAATCGGTATTTGCCATGTTTATCATTTGATTAACCCTCATATTATCCGTCTCTGTAATTAGCCTAATTAGAAGAGGCTTTACATCGAATGTTTGATAGCTCCTTGTAAAAGTAGGTTGGAAACTCTCTGGCCTCTCGCAGATGGAGGGCTTTCTGTGTTTCAAAACTGACAACGTGCCACGTGGACCTTCACTGACACCAAGTTACTGTTTAAAGGACTATCAGGGCCTATCTGCAAATAATTGAGGTATGTGATTATGAATTAAGCAAATTGCCCTGTGTATATCACTTTTGTTGATAGATGTAACACAATGAATACACTGTTTGAGAACCGATGCAGAAATAGGTAAGTAACCGTTGGTGGCCGTTGCTGTAACCTACCCGACAAGTTTGCTCTTGTCTCTCCAGGGAGCACTTGCTGCCTGTTCGCTTCTGTCAAGCTTGAATCAGCCATCTCTTGTCAGGTTACAGAACCTAGCTGCACGGCAGACAGGATTAGTTGTGATTGAAACCCTCTCCCTCACTGAGCTTTGAGCCTTGTTGCTTTGACACAAAAAGGTGATTTTGCCTGTTGGCTTTCTCACTCCTGTTGTCATGGATAGTTTGTGTTAGATGGATAGTTTGTGTTAGAGGCCAGTGGTGGCACGAGGATTGTGCTGGGTGACCTCAAGTTAAGGAGGAATGGCAGAAATCAGGTTGGTTTTTGTTGGTGTTCAAGGTTAAGTTGGCCTCTGGCAAATGCCGAGGTACAGGAAAGGCATTTAATTCTACAGTGAAATTAATAGTACAGTGAATAAGAGGTTGTTTCTTGAGCAGTGTATTGTATAACGATCCCCAAAAAGCACTGTTAATCAGTTAATGTAGACCATTCAGACTGGGTAATCCCCTTTGTGAAAATGAACGTTTCTCCCTGACAAACTATCCTTGAGCATGAGGGCCTCAATGCACTGGGAGTGATTTTGACACATCAAACCCGCTTTCCAATCTAATCCTCTGTTTTCAATTGCATGGCACTCACTGCCAACGTTTCGACACGCTTCAAACCACCTTGACACCTGGACTCCGAGAGTGTTTCGATTTTTAGGCGTCAAAACAGAAGCGGACAGAATAGATCTGCTGTTATTTTACAACAGACATCTAACAGTTAATGGAAGAGGGGAGGCCAACAGCCGTCTGATAAAAGCCTCTCTTCCTCGGAAGCTGAGTTGCTATGAATGTATTGCCTACCGGTCACTATTCACAGTGAATAGATTAACTTGGCCGGTGATATGCAGTAACATTACCGGCCGATAACAGAGGAAAGCCCACTGCGTGAAACTTGAGCACACATAGGATTTTCATGATTGCACGTTATGATTTTGGTTGATCATGTGAGTACGCCATCTTGATGAGAAAAGCAGAACAGTGCCATGTTTCTTTTTTTAAAGATTTTTTCTGGGCATGTCTGTTTTATTAGACAGGGACAGTGGAGAGAGACAGGAAAAACGGGGCAGACAAAGGGGACGACATGCCGATTTGAACCCAGGCCGCTGCAGCTTAGCCTCATACATGATGTGCACACAGCAGAGTTTGTGTAAATTTTCATGCCAATCCCCTTTGATGGCTGGTGCCGGACCAAAAAACAGTCAATAGAGAAATACCTCGCCTTGCAAAAGGTTAAGGGAAGTCCGCACACAGCTTATTCTCCATAATCTTTTTTTTTTTATGGAGCATAAGCTGTGTGCGGACTTCCCTTAACCTTTTGCAAGGCGAGGTATTTCTCTACACACAACATGTTGAGCCACCAGGCGCCCCCGAGAACAGTGTCCCGTTGAAAACATTTTTTTTTTTTTTCCAAAATTACCAGCTACAAACAGATTATAAATACTCAAAGATGACTTATCATAGTTGAGAAAATCTCACTGTACCAACATCCTTATCATGTTTTTTTCATACCACTAACAAGCAACTGAGCAACCAGTCATGTGCTGTTGATTGTGGCTTTGTAACCTTAAGTGCATTGCATTGTGTGATTCTGTCGATTACAACTGAACCCAAATAAAAAAAATTAGAATATTAATCTTTATATAAGAAGTTTCATCCTCACTTTTCCTCACCTGTCAGACCAAACCTCATCTCTACGGGGGTTTGGGTTTGACTGTTAAGGGCCAATACTGTTTCCACTATACATGTAACTTAAGATGCTGATAGCTAACATTCTTTATCTGTGATCTAAATTTGACATTTACAATGCAAAAACCAACAAACAAAAAAACATAAATGAGAAAACTACTACTAGTGTGAATCTCTTAAAAAAAGTCTGGACAAACAAAATTAAAAGGCAATCAAACAATATTAAAAATACACACTGTATATAAGAAAGAGGTAGAGAATTGCCGCTTTGGTATTGGAAAAGGAAGACATGGACATACCGATATGCGACACTGAAAAAGAAAAAAAAAAAAAAACACAGATATCAACCCAATATTCTGTATTTGTAAACCAGTAAATTGATTTAACCCTTTTGGGGGACTGGATGGTGATGGTGATGTTTTTTTTTTTTTTTTTTTTAACTCAATCCATACCCTTCACAGGGAGAGGGAGCTAATACCTAATTACTTACTAGCGCACACTTGTGTGTGCACTAAATTCCTAAATTTGTCTTGTGTACAGAGCAATACTTGCTAGATAAGTATAAATGATGTGCAGATAAAATCATTGCTTCTCAGTGACGTCATGCATCAACTGTAGTGAAACACCTGAAATTTAAACCGAGGTAAGGCTGGCCGTAAATTGAGGAATTAAATACCGAGGCCACCGAATGATTAACATCCATGGGAAAAATCATAATCTTTGCTCTTCAGCTTGTGTTGATAAAATCCTGTCATGTAGCTGTACTGTTTGCTGTGGCTACATTTCAGAACATGATGTTTGACTTGCCCTGTCCTCTGATGCCCTGACACTGGTATTGCGCCTCCAATATTAAATTTTCAACACTTGAAAGAGGTCCAAAGCAGCCTTTTGCTTTTATTAATATGTCAACACATGGCATGGTGTCAAACTTCCGGCACTTTCAATATTTACCCTTCCGCACAAAACATTTCAGGATCCATAATGACCACTTGAACTCTTTGCTCTTCCCTGTTTCCAAACACTGGAGCGTGGGGAGCACGCTCTCGTCTGTGTAATGTCATATTAGCCTGTTCAGCCATTCAACCAGCTCTTTAAAGCAGAGCAAGTCCAATGCTGGGAGGACTAGGCAGCAGCCTCTTGCAGATGGGAACCTTTAATTTTTAAAGCTGTTTTATCCGCACGGCTGAGCGTCCGCATGTTGCGTCACGAAGCATGAGTGCTAATCCTGATCACCTACCGCCCTTATATTCAGTATAAAAACACATCCCTCCAAAGTATGATATCTCCATCTCTGCAGTGTCTTTTTGTAGTGTTGTTTTGATTGGTGCCTGGTGAACCAAGGAACGGGCAGTTTTAAGTGTGTCCTACTCATGTTGCAAGGCCTTATGTGGCCTTATAGGCCTTATAGCGGATTTGCCTGTTCCTTTTGTTTTAGTTCACTTACACTTAGAAAATGTAGTGTAGTGCTGAAATGTATGTAGGAAAACTGTTCCGAACACTGTGGGCCACCCTCTGAGTACTGTATTGTGTACCTATCAATGTGTTTTTGGTCCCCTCACAGATACTGCAGGAAATCCTTTGCAGTAGTGGTGAGTGATATATCGAGTGTACTCAATGCATCACAGTTTGCTCAGTGTGGGATGTACTGTATCGTGAACATTGAATACAAATAGTCATGTAATTTTTTTAACGCTGGCATGAGACCTGCTTTGGTGTTTCATGTCTGTCGCTCTCTCCTAAGGCTCTCTCCCCTTCATAGACACGCAGACACACGTCACACACACTTGGCTGGTTAGTGGAGGACATCTGATGCCAGTTTTTCTCCTGGCACCAGGTCACGACCTCGCTGTAAAGTTCACATCGTAGCCAACTTGTGGTAAATGCATGAGCACCCGGTGTGTAAAGTTGTATTGAAAATAATCAGTTTCTGAACAGCAATTACGGATGCTGCAACCTCAGTTTTGACTTTCCGCTAGTTTTGTGGGGATATGCGGTAGAACCTGAAGCAGCCTTTTGAGTTGGCTTTTTTTATGTTGATGAAAGATTGAACTAAACTGATTTGGGGTCATGGGAAAACAAACAAACTCTTTGCCAAGTGGATTGAACTGTGAGACTGTGGAACAAGTTGCACACAGGTACACACTCACACACACAGACATCAGTATTGTTTGCTTCCTTGGTATAAAACACCTAATCAAAACGGAAATTAGTTATGGTTTATTTGTGTTTGCAGTGCTGGTTGTCGCAGCTGTATACTTCATTGGCACTGTACTTGCTATTTTCTTTATTGCTTTTTATATGGCTTGATGGCGCCATTTTCTCTCTATTTTATAATAATAATTTTTCAGAAGTGACTCAGACTGGCAGTAGAAATCACTAATGAATAGAAACAAGAATGTGTTAATGCAGACATATGTCACAGGGACTATTGAATCATCATAGTGGTGTGATTGTATGTGTCAAAGGGTTAAATCAAGCATTTATAAATGCTTGATTTATAAATGCTTGATTTGTAAATCAAGCATTTATAGTGCTTTAGAGGAGATTTCAAAATACTGAGGTAAATATCGTATATCGCAATTTTGCCTAAAAATATTGCAAGATCATTCATAGGCCATGTCGCTTAGCCCTACTTTGCATACCACAGTAATACAATTTCAGTAGCTATACTGTCTCTAGCACTGAGGTTATGAAAATCCCTGACATGGCAGAAATAATTACATGAATAACTAAGAGATCCATGTAAGGACTAATAACCAAGGAGAGCCTTTTCTGCATAACCCCAGATTGAACGTGAAGCCAGTTAAGCAGACTGTTGGGAGATTTGCGTCCTCTGCTGTAACAGGACTCAGTAGTGCTTTAATCTTTGCGTGAATATGTATGCTAAGACGGTTTAGAAGCTAGTGCGGCATTTTGGAGGCCTAGGACCCTGAAGACCGCAGGAAGACTGCTACTTCTAGTCATGTTATTTGTGTATGTTTCCTACATGTGTCTCAGTCTGGCAGCTTCCTGGAACATTTACTAGAAAGCATGTTAGGCTTTTCCAAAAATCTCTGAACCTTGCTATTTTATGTTTGAATTCAGTACTCTCTGTGGTCCTCTTTGGATGGTTTTGTTCGATAGTTTCCTCGGTGGATATGAAAGATTAATGCGGCAGAAACACCTGCAGCAGTTCCTCAATGACAGCTGTAAAAGTGGAGTGGAACAGCTGTGAGAAGACAGCCTGACTGCCATGCCCTCATAAAGCAAACTGTGAAACATGGTGTCACAGCTTTGTGAGTCATCGTGTAGCTGCCCCAGCAATCAGAATTGCCTTTCCATTCATGAGTCTTCAATGAGGATGTAACTTTTTTGGGGGACCTCATGTGTGCTTTCAGCCAGTGCCATATGCATCCCTAAGAGCTGTGTGTATGCATTTGTGTGTGTGTGTGTGTGTGTGTGGAGGTGTATGCACTTACTTGTATCTGTGTGCTTATGTGAATTTTTTCTCCATCTATTGCAGAACATAGCCAAGCAGATACAGTGGAGAAGTAAGTGAATGCATAATTTAGTTTATTCGGTGGCATAAGTGGATTCACGGAGGTCTGAGTTGAAGTCAAATAAACAAAACGCATGTCATGTTTAAAGCACAGGATTAATGCTCATTGTGCCATCGTGATTACTTCACGACCACAGTGGTCTAAAAGCTATTCAAAGATCCCATCTTTTTGTGGTAATTGGTAGTGCTGTGGTGTTACTTGCGGTGTGATGCAGCTACATTCAAATCAGTGGTACAAAATACAGGTGTAACAGATAGAGATTAATACTGACGTGTGTGTGTGTGTGTGTGTGTGGGCATGCGTGTGTTTAGGGCAGGGGGGAGCACAAAAGGGTGGATAGGAAATTAGTAAATTATATCACAAATTGATATAGCACTGAAAAGTGGCTTTTAGTGCATTGTACTTGAGTACCAGCTTAAACTGACAGTCTGTAACTGCCGCTAATGTATTAAAATAAATTAATTTTAATGTGAACATAGAAAACGTTCAAGTTATACATGTGTGTAATGTTGGCTCACTGAGGATGAATAATTATCAACCTTTGAAGCAACATCAATGAGTTGGAATGGGCTAGCACGCTTTCTTTTAATCACTGATCTGATTCTAATACGGTGCGATTTGTGAAAGCAACTGAGAAACTGAAAATCAACAATGTTCTCACAAATTCGTAAATATAAAGGACAAGAGAAATTGAAGCTAGACTGTAGAGATTTTCCACAAGGCTCTATTTCATTAACAAATACTAACAGTGTACATATGAAGTTGGTCCTTTTATCCATTTTTTTTTTCCATTGGAAGAGATAAAAGACATCAAATAAAGGCATGAGGGTATTCCAGGGCAGGAGCCTATCCTGCATCGTGTGCCAAATCAAACAGGAAATAAGCCACATGTATATTGAAACCCATACTGTTTGAGAAGGAACGCTTTGCCATGAACGTGGACCATCAGCTCTCTCACCTAGGAATGACATAGCCTGCCATTCATAAAAGTGTGTGTTGTGCCTTGCGATATCACTACAGTATAACAGTGTTTTTATACTTACCACTGTTTTAAAAAATCATGTTGCAGCACATTACCACAATATTAAAAATTAAAATAAATAAAATGTGATGTAGAAATGTATGGAGCCTGAGAAGTGCAATGAGCAGAAAACAAAAATATTTTGAGGCCATGATTTACTAATTCATGGCCCCGCATTTTAACTCATTCCCTTAGTTTAGTAAACTCGTTCCCATGTAACCGGGCGTCCCCAAGGATGTCTGGGCTTGGATCTGCCACCTGCTTCCTATTGGGGAGCAGGTAGCAGGAGATCTGCAGGGACAAGCCTTGTCCGTGGCAGTCGTAGTCTGCCTCTGGGAGAACGGGAGAGTGCTGCACACTTTCCTTGTGGCCACGAATGAACAAAAATGTGCAAAAGAGTTCATTAAATTGAGGGTTATACCTTGTGGCCATGAATTAGTAAATTATCACCTCGAAATATATATATTTTTTCTTCTCATTTCACCTCTTGGGCTCTGTAGAAATGCTATCTCTTTGGCTCACAATGAATAAGTATTGAAACCAAAAGGAATGTGGAGAAAAAACATTCTTCAGAAGGTGACCATCAAGAGGTGGGATCATTCGCAGGTATTGTATGGTCAATAGAGAAAATACACAATAACACTGGCATTTAAATAGTTTAAAAACCTTTGGAGTTGGTTTTAAATGGTACATTAATATATGTAGGTAGAAAAAGTGGACTTGTAGAAGTGTAAAATGATGGAGCATGATGGAATGACCCTTGTGTGACAGAGCTGTGGTGCTTGCCTGTGTGGAGCCTTTGTAGATAGCAGCATGAGTTGAAATGAAAGTGTTTCTGATAGCAAAGACAGAAAAGTAAAAGAAAAAACACGCAGCTGAGCTACTTCTGGTGAACACTGGGATTTCTGCATAAGTCAATGAGCCATATTGATTATAATCAATATACAAGACCTTTTGAGGAAAAGGTCTTGTTTATTGACTAATTGTTTCTGTGGAACTTGAACAGCAGCATCTTTACAAACTCCTCTCCTGAGCTGCCTTGGATGTGGATTTTCTTCTTTCCAGTCCCCTGAGCTCTACGATCAGGCCCCAGTGCCTTCTTTGTTTTGACAGACTGTGCGCTCTGTGATGTCAAGGGGTGATGCCATGTTGTGATCTGACAAATTGTCAGAATCTGTTCAAATGTCCTCTTGCTTTCAGATGCATAGTCCATTTGATGTCATGGAAGCAGACGACAATATATGATTGCTAGCTCAGGGAGAGATGTAGAAACTCTGTTGTGTTGTGCACTGGATGTGTCCTTCATTGTTATTTGTAACTTTTTATCCTCTCACTGGGATGACAACTTCTCTTTTCTCTACATTCTTTTGACTACACCATTTTGTGTGTAGGGATCCTGAGCCTCTTGAATGTTGTTTTCCTATTGTTTGCCTTTAATGTCAAAGGTCATGGTCGTATTTATTTAGATGATCCTCATGTGCAGGCAAGATTATGGCTCACAACTTAAAGCTGTAGGTCCTGTAAGGCAAGGCAAGTTTATTTGTACAGCACATTTCATACACAGCAGCAATTCAATGCGCTTTACGTGAGATATAAAAGGACATCTAAAAGCACAGAGAAGAATGAAAAAAAAATGCATAGATCCAGTAGTTGCAGGATCCAGTGGATTGCAGGGATTGCAGGGCCTCTTCCCCATAGTTTGATTTACATGAATATGGATCCTTTTCATTTGAAGTGCAGAAAGATTGCTCTTTAGGTAAGGTTTTCGAGTAACTATGACGGTAAAGCAATTAGGATTCTTTATTTATGTTAGAAATGTATGAATCACTTGTGTGGTGTATATTGGGGTCGATGGTGATGTTTTTGGTTCAGGTATGTTTTTCCTCAAATTGCACATACCATAAGAAAGTTGATCCTCAGAAACATGCAAGCCAGTTTAATGGGCTTACTGTGCGCTGTAAGGCCCAGTATAGAAAAGCATAAAGTGATGTGGTAGTGTGAAGTATTTGGCAAAATCAAGGAATGTAAACAGGTGCTGAAACATTTCCATTCAATATGTACTGTATTGTGTGTCTTAGTTACACATACTAAGATCATTTCTTCTTTTTTTCCCCCTCCTTTCAACTGATCTTTTATTTCGTTAGCCATTTGAGCATCAAGAAATGAAAGCATTTTGCGTTGAAAGGACAGGTGGGTGTGAGACACCAGCACGCGCCTGAATTGTAGCATTAAGAGCGGCGGAATATCAAAAGTAAGAACCATTCAGTGACGGCAGGAGGAGCAGGGATTTGAGCAGATATTAAAAGATGATTGTGCGTGGGCTTTTCTGCTGTGCTCCAGAGAAAGAATGTAAACCCTGCATCAGTCAGACTGAGGATAATAAACAGCAAAACATCAGAACACAGAGCAACAAACACAAACAAAAAGAAGGATGGGGAAAAAGCACACCATATAAATAGTTCAAATATTTCAAGTGATTTCAGAATGTGATGGTGAAATACTGGATGTTTGTGGCCTCAGCCAGTGCTCTGCAAGTGTTTCTTTCACTGTAACTGTGCAAAGGACAAGTAAGCCAACCAATAAAATGAAGACTAAAACTTAATAAACCAGAAAACTTCAAGTTATAATATTGATCATCTATCAAATGCATCTAATGTCTCAAATGGACCCATATATCTGCCTGTAATATCTTTTTCTGATACAATCTTTAAAACAGCAGCTAAGATAGTTGGAGTGCATTGCACATGGCCTCAGTCTGAGTTCGTTAAATTTATATTCTTTTTATTTTGTTATTTTTCTCCTCACAGTTCTTTCATTGCAAAACACTGATCTGGATCCTTGTTTTTGGCAGCGGCATGAACACTGAAAATCATTGTTACATCAGCATTACAAGATCTTTCAATACTTTTTTGTTAGAAAGTCTTTTTGGTCAAAATGGCTTTTATATCGATATGCTCACTCTTGTTTTTCTACATATCACATTTTGGATTTTTTTGCTGAACTGATTTTTTTTGTGTGTGTGTCAAAAAAGAAAGCTGGTGAATAAATAAATGAAGATGGCAATTTCTTTCAGAAAGGAGGATTTCTCCTCGTTCCATCTAATTTATCAGTCAACATCTTTGCAATTTTAAAGAACACCCAACACTCATCAAACTGTATTTGCCATTTTTGAAATAACCCACTATGCCCGTTCAACTTTTTGACAATTCAAAGTGATATCCTTATATTGTCTGTACAAAAACTTTTTTAAAATGGGACAGATTCACTTTGACAATTAAAATATATGTCAAAACATGAAGTGCATGTTTGGTTGCTTGTTTTTTGTTTAAAAAAATCTTCCAGGGTGCTAAAAAAGAATAACATCATAGTTAAAATGACAACTGTAGATCTAAATATGTCTCTGTGATTGGTGCTACATGTAGAGACAATAACCCCTACACCAATCCCTAGAAGCAGTGGGACATGGCAAATGCAAAAGTAAAACATGCAAATGCAAATCATGACAAATGCAGAAGTATTTTTTCTGTGAAATTTTTACAAAGTGTATATATAGTTTAGCCTGTCGACATTTTACTGCAAAAACCAGTCATGTGATCTGAACTAAATTGGGTTTTTAGTAAAAATTAGCTCAGATTGTCAGTAGTGGACTTTTTCAGCAGGCATATTTGGAGAGCCAGATCTGCAAATATGATTCCCCTGCACTGGAGGCTATAATAGAAAATAAGTCAATCTGGCAAAAAAGTTCTTTTTTTTTTTGACATACAGCCAACTTCTTAATTAGGACCGTGAATCAGTATACATGAAACACTTTACCACACACAAGTGTATATGTTTTTCTGAATGTTTTGCAAAAGTGACACAGGGTATCTGTCCCTCCTTTTTTGGAGTCACTTGCTATATATCAAAATGTAACATCAGTTCTATGTAGTTTTACATTGTTTTTCATTAATATTCTCCACTGTAGTAATGCTTGTTTTAATCATAATCTATCACATGATTTATTACTGTACCAAGAACTGCTGCAGTTGGGCTCATTCAGTGAGCAACATATCAGTCGACTTAGTATTTTAGTCTCCTTGATTTTACATAGTGACAAAGACAGCATGGAAGCAGTTGGACCATGGATTTGCAAGAAATGCTCAGTACTCCTTCAAATATCTGTTTCTTGGTCACCGGTGGGATGTGTGCTATAGCTATGGATTTGGATGGGTTATTTTAGAGGCTGTTTGGAATAGATCTCACTGCTGAGACATCAGGCGGTAACTACCTCTGGCTTTTGTCCAGGCCTTGTAGCTTCCTCGCTTCTTAGCAAAATCACTGCTGCCTCTGTCCATCTAGAAAGAGATTAGATATCAATTTCATTAATGCTTCCTTATCATAGCAGTTGGCACTGAATTAAGATTCCAGGAAAGATTAATACTGTGGCATTAAGGTTGTACTGTGGAGCTAATTTTTTTGAGTCGCCTCATCCTGTTGATGTCCATTATATAATTTGAGAATTTTTGGCCTAAATGTCCTATAGTAGCTAGCCTTTTAAGTATCCTGCTCAGACCAGAATATTTCAACGTCCAAAACAGGCAAAACACATATTTTCACATAATTGTCTTGCCATATGCCAAATGGTGCACTGTCAGTAAATATTCAGGGAATTTTACAGGGTAACAGAAGGCCACTATCATCCCACACTTCATGAAATACATGGTGACATCATTTTCAGAAACAGAATGTGCATGCAGAGGACTTGTGGCATCATAGGAAGTGAAAGCAACATTACATTTGTTTATTAGTTTAAGTTTGTCCTCAAAAAGAACATGAATGCTGTGAAACCAGTGCTGGATCTTATCTCTATGGTCATTACCATGTGATGACTTTTAACAAACATTTCTTCAAACAATTGCACGTGCACCAGCAGTTGAACATCACAATCCAAGTGTGTCAGTGGTTACTATTGATTTTGAGTGGCCAATAACCCTGAAACACATTTGTTTTAAGAAGCTGTTGTCGTTCCTCACCAGAGCCATGTGGAACCCGACGAACAATAACGATCAGACGGGCCAGGTGGCTGCCAGGATGGAGACTACTCCAGCTTTGGGTACCGCCAGCATCTCCATCTCCCAGCAGCAGGCGCCTAAGAAATTTGCCCCTATGGTTGCACCCAAGCCCAAGTTCAACCCCTACAAACAGCTGGGAGAACCTGGCCAACCCGACACTGGAGGTAACAGCACAGGAACAACACACAGTCTAACTAATTTCAGGCAGATCAAATGAAACCTTTAGATGATCATTTTGTCATCATCTTTCTGTCTATCTATCTAATGTCACATTAAATACTAGCAGTGTGCAATAAGCAAAGGTACAGAAGCGTATTGTACTGATTTCAAACCGATTTCCATACACATGAAAAAATTGCATAGACAAGAATAAACGTCATAATGCAACCAGTTCATTATTCTGAAAACATACTGTAAAAAAAAGATAAACCCAAACCCAAAGATTATTGTCATAATCTTGTAGGATACTAGATATTTACAATTGGCTGGTTTGTCTAAAGCAAACAGCAAATTGACAAAAAGCATCAGGGTAACATAGGTCAAATTAGTGCTAATTGAGTAGAAGTTTCACATTTATTGGTCATTAAAGTATCTGCCAGTAGAATTTGAATCTTGCCGACTTTAGTGATGTATTGAGTCCCTTATTGGTATATTACTATTACAACAGCTGTTGCCAAGCGATTCTCTGTAACTGCAGTTGCTAATTTGTGTGCAAGAAAAATATATATATGCTTGTGAGTATCTTAATTACA
The DNA here is from genome assembly GCF_902150065.1 of Myripristis murdjan. Lineage (NCBI taxonomy): Eukaryota > Metazoa > Chordata > Actinopteri > Holocentriformes > Holocentridae > Myripristis > Myripristis murdjan. Next base: position 19,160,562 of record NC_043983.1, on the reverse strand, counting down.
GTAGGATTGTGCTTGCAAAGTAATTTCAAATAGCAGAGGCACAGCAGTTTATAGTTCGATTTTCCGTGCCCGTCCCATTCCCTCCAATACAGGTGGCACCAGAGTTTGGCACCAGCGGCTGTCGCTGTGACGTATGTGTGACGGATTGTCTTTTCCTTCTTTATACGCTCCTTGAGTCTGATGAGATATCACTCATGTCAATGCAACTTCAGGATCAATAGACATACTGAATCAAAATGCAGCCCACCAGGAAAGGGGCAATGACATAATCAATTCAATAGGGAACCCTGTACTGAGTCTGACATGCCATCATTTATGTCAGTGTGAGTTCGGGATTAATGCTTCGTTGCTGGTATTCTCTGCCAGCTTCGCCTAAATTTGCTGTCCTGCTCTTGTCCAGTACAGTAATATCCAGTTTCAGTGCAACATAATAGATAAAGAGGATGAAAACCATGGTTCAATCTTTTGAAATGTTGGTGAGGAAACAACGGACCTACCTATAGTAGTAGCTTAAAATGTAGCTTCTGCCGTGGTTGCTGGGTGTGTCATGGGTGTCTAGCTCATTAGGGGTGTATATACCCCCTCTACTTTACAATGAACTTCAACATTTAACTTCAATCAAAACTGAAATACACTTGCTTGACATTTAGCCTCCTAAGACAATAATGTGAGCTGGCAGACAGAGGACCATATCAAGGAAAATTCATGCTGCTCTGTGCAAAACAGCCTAAAATGTCTGATACTAAATATGTGTGGCAGCGGCCCCTTAATCATCATTTCATACATGTACTTTGTCAGAGAGAAAGAATCACAATCATTTGAAGACTGGCTACATTCAGTAGATTAATCTGGATTTGAAAAAAGGAGTCTGGAAAATACATTTTCATTTCCAGACTACTGTTTCTATGTACACTTTTCTAAAATGGGTAAATGTGAAAAAAGTGTAATGTAAAATCACGGCAAATAAATCAGCATGCGTTTTCATTTTGGAAAAGCCATGTTCTACATTGAGAGAGCGCGGAACAATTCAAATGCCTCCTTTCGACTGTTTCGGGTTTCTGCGCTGCGGATGTACAGCCTGGAGAGTGACAACAGTGACTGCTCCCTCCAGTTTAGATTTTCAGATAAGTGGCTAATCTATCCAAATTATTCACAACGGTTAGCAAAGCATCTGAAATCTAAAGCTAAGGCAATATCAAAGATAAAGCTATATCACACATGGGTGTGACGGGCCTTCAAAGTCACACAGAAAACAGCACACAGAGCTTCTCTCCAGAGCTCCTTTGCTCTGGTCATATCATCATTGTTTAGGCCGAAACAATTTATAGGCCTGATAAACATTTAGTTATCAGCAGTCTGATGTATCAGCCTGAAAAAAAAAATCTACCGAGATGTCTGGAAATGTAGATCCGGAAAAGTATGGAATTTTGAAATGTAAAATGTGTTGGAAACCCTGTCATGTAAACGTCATACTTACATTTTACTTTTCCTCTTACTGTTGTTTAAATGTAACAGTAGTCCAGTAGGAACAAAACACCTTTTCAGAGTTTTTAGCTGTGGACGGGATGCCACAGGTGGACAGGAAGGTTTTGTCTGGTGGTTTATTTCATATTAACAGGATATGAAGCTGCAGGGTGTGAAAGGTTTGTGTGAACAGAGTGAAACCTGAATCTTACCGAAGATCTTACCGAGAGTATGGCCAGTAGAAGGTGCAGGTTCAGTGATTTGATCAGAGCATCTTAGTTAGTTACTGTATAAGCAGTTACATCACATAATCACACCAGCAACAAATATCTGCCCTTTGACCTCAGATTCATGCAATTCTATTCAATTCTATTCTATTCTGTTCAACCTTTATTTAAATCTCATTCATTTTCAATGATGTCGCGCATACAATTAAAAACAGAATAAATGCACTCAAAAAAATTGACAAGAAAACAAATAACCAAACAAACAACAGAACACAGTCACATTCAAGAGCTGTATAGTTTGTAATTATGGTTTTAAACTGACCTATAGAAGTTTTAATGTGTGTTGTGAGATGTTCCAAGTGTGTGCAGCACAAAAGCACACAAACAGCAGTTTAGTGTTTACACGTGGGACTTCAAGCGTTAGCCAGTCACTTGAGTGAGTCAAATAACGACTACAGGACCAGTTCAGTAAGGAAGTGGTATGTGCTTGCAAGTTGCTGTTAAGGGCTTAATGAATTAATTAATTCATTAAATTATTTATATCACAGTTTTCAAAAGAAGTTAAAAAGTGTTGTACAAAAGCCAGATAAATCAAAATAGCGCAAGATAAAAACAATAACACATAATAATAATAAGACATTTAAAAAAGAAAAAGTATTAAACCATAAAACAATGATGTAGAATACAAAGTAATTGAGTCATTAAAATCAATTAAAAGCAACTCTAAATAAGTGTGTCTTTAATTTAGATTTAAAAGATGAGACCAACTTTGCCATTCAGTCAGAAACTGGAAGGCCGATCCAGAGTCAAGGGGCCATAACGCTGACTGCCAAATCATATTTTAATTTCTTCATGGACAGTGGAACAGCCAGCAGCGTCTTGCCCTGTGACCCAAAGCTGTGAGGATGCTCATAAAGAGATAAAAACTCCAAACTGTGGCAGGGGGCCCGGCCGTGGAGGGCCTCAAACGTTATCACTAAAATCTTCTTTGTGAAATGAATTGTCTTCTGTGGAGGCTGCGGTCACTCGTGTTGAAGACTTTTTGAAATGCCATATTTGTAAAAAACATGCTGTACTACTTCTGGAGTTTCCTCTGAAGTGTTGTTTCAGGAAGCGTTATGGTGTCTGCTTCTTAGTTTAGATCCCTTGGGGACTATTGGTTTTCTCTTCACAAAAAAAAAAAAAAAAGAAAAAAAGAAAAAAAGAAGTTGCCAGTGCTTGTACTTACTGTGCAATAAGCACATGGGCAAGTGTGCTTTCCGCACTTTTTTTCCCCCACATTTTACATTTTCATGTATTCAAAAGAATTGTAAGTGTTTGGGGTCTGATTGCAAGTGATCTGAAAGCTGTTATGATAAATACTGCATAAATACTAACAAATAATTACAAAAAAAAAAAAAAAAAAAAAAAGCATTTCAGGTTAAATTTTAAGATGACTGAATTCATCTACAAATAAATTGAGCAAACAGCGAAGTGGTGTTGTATATAACCAAATATTTTAACTGTGTGGACAATATAATCATCAGATCATGCTTTAATGCCAGTTCACTTTAACAAAGCTCAATGTCCTTTAGAACTTTTTTTCCCCAAAATATAAGGCCACTGTGGTTTGAAATATGATATACTTTTTACATCAGAAATAAAGAGGAAAAATATAAAAAGGTTTTAATCAAAAGAACATAATAACAGGAAAATGTATGCAAATTAAGAGAAAGAAAAACCACTTCCCTTTGCTAAGTTTGAGAATAATGTAGTCAATTTAAAAAAAAAAAAAAAAAACAAACAAGAAAAGAAAAAACAGGAAGTTACTTTTGAGTCAGTAGCAAAAAATAACACAGAAAAGTAAGAAGACACTTGACACTGCTTCCAAGCTTTGTGGTTTTAAAGGCATAGAGGTTTAATATTGGCAGATGTTCAAAGTGGCATCAGGAAAACACACATACACACCACCATGTGAAGTGTGTCCTTGAATGTCTTTATTCTGCCATTAACTTGTTGGAATTAGGCGTTATTATTGTGAAGAGAGTATTTTGTGCTGAAATGTTCAGCCAGTGAAATGGCAAAGTTAAACCATGACGCACAGAAGAAACCATAAACCTATAATACACCCCTACAATGTATCTAGTGTGTGTGTGTGTGTGTGTGTGTTGTAATTTGAGCATTACCCATATCTCTGTCTCTACTCCCAAGCCCCCTGAGAGCCCTCGATTTCCAAAACAGGGGAAACGGTTATGAAATTCAGCAAGTAGAGAGAACATTGTAAGGTTGAAAACACTGCCGTCCATGGGGGGTTGTGGTTTGAATGGTAGCCATCTTTCCTTAATTTTACCTGCCTTACACTCCAGATGGTAGTTTGCTGAAACTTTTTAATAAACTCCTGCTTCTTGAGCTCTGTTCACTAATGATACAAAGCAGCAGCACCCTTGATTTTTCAGTTGCCCAAAGCACAATTTGTTTAGAATTGCTCCCACTTTGTTAATTACCACGCAGTTGGGATGCAGCTGACACTTTTTGTGACTTTCTGAATGTGTAATTTATTTTCTGCTGGCAGATAATATAATGTAGCACCACATGCTTTATAATCTATATTCTGAACACTTGACGAGACACAACATCGCATAATATCAGGAAAGAATACTGTGGTAAAAGGTTGGAACACTACTCTGCAACTAGATATTTTTTTCTCAAAGCCAGTTTTTGAATGTCTTGTTGTAATGTGAAGGTTAACACACTGGAGTAAGTGCTAAATGCTACTGATTGCAGATTGTATCAAAAGTCACAGAGCTTCACAGAGATGTGATAGATGGGTGAAAATGGGTGAGACGTAGGTGAATAATTACTTGTTTAAGATTAGTAATTAAACTTAATCCACACCCATTTTAAATACAGAGTTTCTGACAAGGCAGAACAAAAGCTTACAGGAAAAAAAGATTCTCCACAAACAAGTTAATTAAAATCATTACAGTCATGCAAGGAGCAATTGATTTCCAGCCAAGGCTGAAAACATATTTAATAAAAAAAAAAAAAGTAAAGTAAAAGAGTAGAAGACAGTCAACAAACAGACACATAGGTGAGGAGTCACCGGCAGCGATATGTACTCACTGTTGTAGCAACAGAAAATCATGCTGGTTCACAGAAAGTGCACGCACAGAATGTAACAGTCCTACAGTCTTGACTTGGGTACTCAGTCACACTTGTTGAGCCAGTTTCATTTATTCAAGGAAATACACCTGTTATGTTTGTGTTGTTGGATGTGCAAAACAAAGCTGTGTTGTTCCTTTTCCTGCGCAGAGCTTCCCATTCAGTTTGAATTTTCACCAGATACACAGCCACACAGACATCCTTCAGAAGGAGAAACTGAAATCTTTCAGTTTCGGGCAAGATTAACTCTCAGTGGGTTCCTAAATAAGAAATCCGTGATATTAGAAGTCATAGATGTGAGGAAAAAGAAAGACAGAAAAAAACATACAGTTTATCAACCAAAAAACTTTAATCAACATCATATTTAAAGATACACTAACTCAAATTGTAGCTTAAAGCCTAAGGAGATGAAAGAACGATGCACTCTCAAAACCTTAAAACTTAAAACTTACTTTCGATCTTTACTTTTGGCTGTAGTGCTAACCTGCCATCTACACTGATTCTCTACAATTTAACAACAACAACAACAACAAAAAATACATTTGCATTTTCATATCTAGTTGAACATTTTTATATGATTTATTTTACCATTAGAGCCCTGTAATCCCAACATTTAATCTAGACACATCGCTGCTATCTTATTTTTCATAATTCTCCTTTGTCCAGGCATTAAGAGGATTAAATGAAACAATATTAGGGGGGGTGGGGCTGGAGGGGGTTGTGTTGAACAAACTTAAAAGATGGGTACATTACTGTTCTTTTATGAAGAGAACAACATCAAACTTGCATTTTCTAACATCTTATTCTCCAATTGACTATCTGACTTGAGACTAGACGGTTCAGCAGAGCTTTGTTGACCGAACTGATTGTTGAATGTGTCACTGACGGTTAATCCCACTTTTACTGCGGCAGAAGTTGTTCTGCGTGTCCCTGCTGTCACTGACTGTGATGGTAATAACATTAAATTAGGTAATGTGTACTATTTTTTCTTAAGTGTAAAAAATTTGTTGGAGTCAGCTGCAGTGACTGTGTTGACTGAAATATGAATATTGAACGTGATGGCTATTTTATACCTGAAGAGCGTGCATTATTGTGGCCACAAGCAGAGCTCATGTTTGCAATGTGTTCCTTGTTGAACAGGTAGGATAGTATAGCGGTGCAAATCAATTGAATTAATAAAAATAATATTGTATTTGTAATACTCCCAAGGGCTGGCTAACACTTTATTTTTGTAATGACGTTAAAGATTGGTTGTTGTCAGCTTTATGAACAGGCAAACATGTAAAGCCAACTCCAGACATCTCTCCTCATCAGCAGATAAGATGTCTTTATGAGCAGATTATCTGGGCTCCTTTTTTATTTTTTGTTTTATATCAAATGTGGGGACAGTCTGGAAAATTGAGGATTAGCATAAAAATTAGGGACAAGTAAATTTGGCACAGCATCTTTGTCTATGCCGTGCCTGTATCAGGGGCAGAATTAGCAGCCTGAGGCCATGTTTACTGGTTGGACAAAGAGGCCAGTGCAGATGGGGGCGGCGCACAGTTAGTGGGGTCTCTTAGAAGAACTTGCCCCGATTAAAGCCCCAGAAGGAGGAAGTGAAAGACATATAGGTCTTAGACAGAGACATTGCTTTTCAAAATTCTTACACCAGATCAGGTTTTAGATTGTCAGGGTTTAAGATGATCTGATAGGGTACAAGTAGGAACAGGGTCAGTCAAGATTACTTTATGAAAATGAGGGATGGCATGAAGAGAAATAAATGGTCCATAGTTCCTTGATGCTGGTCCTTTGCTGCAACCTCTAAACGTAACTTGAAAGATATGTTAGTTTGATTTTTTTCAGTTTTAGAGAATCTGATTGAAATCTGGACCAGTTGTGCAGCAAAAGCCCTATGCCAACTTAAACATGCAAAACTTTGTTAGAGGACGTTCTTAACAAATTCTATTGAGTGTCTTTGGATTTGAAGTGTAGTTTTTAATAATTGTGACTTTGTTAGTTTTTTCCTTCTGCACATCAAGTCCCCCTTTCTTTGTGAATAAGTGTGAACACTTAACATATATACTTTTAAAATAACATATGCCATACATACCTTGTGATATATTTGATTTGAGCATATGCTTTATAGCAGATATTGCAGTGCCAACCATAAATAAAAAAAGTAGTTCTTACGTTACAGTACACATCGACTCGAGATGTCCTGGATCGGATCCTGGGACTTTATCTGCATGTCGGTCTTCTCTCTCTGCCATCCTTCCTTTCTCTCACCTCTGTGAAACCAAAAACACAGAAATCCAAAAAATGCTGAAAAATCTCTTGCTGAAAGTATGTATTGTATTGGAAACACCAATGTTCATTTACTCAGTGCCCTCAAACTCCAGAGACCGTCAAACATTGGTATATTATGTAGCTCAATACACAAAAACAAATCCAAGGCACTTTTCTCGTAGGAAAAAGATTAAAACGTCCTTATTTTATTGGCTTGTGTATGGCATTACTGATTGAAATCTGGACTGACATGTTTCGGCGCATGCTGGCGTGGCTTGGCATCTTGAGGATTTAATCGTATCATATCAGACCAGATAAACAATGAATGTTATCGTACCTAATCGCCAACCTGCTCGAACATATCTTTCCTATATTGAACTGAAAGTATCGAGATTCATCCAAGAAAGAGAAATTGACATCCCTACTGCATACTAATAGCTCACTTTCTCCCTTGCTGGTTTTTGTCTGTATTGAAAGTCATAGAAATTGATCTGCCGTAGTTTTCCTTGTACAAGTGCTACTGGATTTCTATGCAGCTGTCTGCATAGATCAACACATGGGAATGGCTAATAAGTATCTACTGGGCGCTCTCGGGGACTTCTCCGTGTCTGTGCAAACGGCCGTATAAGAACACCCTGTAAAACATGAGGTTAAAGACACAGGTCATCTTCCCTAGACAGATTGGGATTGAGGTAGACCACTGACTCTCCTTCAGAGGGAACACTTTTGATTTCTATCTGTCTTAACTTCAAAGGACAAATGAAAACTGCACAGTAGTTGTTTACCCATCTAAATCAAGCAGTTTGGATATACCAGTTTTTCTTTTGATGCCAGCAAACTGTGTTTTTGGGTCACCCTTTATCCAATTAATTGTGCATGGCTTTCCAATCAATGTTTTGAGAGAACTCTGAAGCTCTTGCATGGCAATATTGTTTGAGCATTTAAAATTTTGTTATATTTTTAAAGAAATTGCTCCAAAATTCTGTTAAGAATGATCTTAGTAAAGATTTTAGGGGAGAAATAGTTTCTACATGAATAAACTGAAACAGTCATGCATTGTGGCCAAAGCAGGGTAAGGAAAATGATTCACTGTGTATAAAGAGGAAATACAAAATCAGACTTAAGAGAAGTGTCAGCAGCAGCTTTATTCAGAATATTGCGGTTTTTAATTAATATTTCACCCCAAAGTACATATATTTTTGGTATTATTCACCTGTCCTCATGCCAGTTCAAACATTGTTGAAGTTTGCGCGTCAACATAACATACAGTGAATAAACACTTTCAGCCTTCTCCAAAACAACTGAAGTAAATAGAGTTCAAATGACTACAAAAAAATAACTTCATCAGCATAATCCAAGTGTTATTAAGCCAGACAATTCCACTGTGGATCCAAAAATCCAATATTTACCTCATTATCTCCTGGCTTTCCCCCACTCCCAGCGCTCTGGTAGCCCCACAGTGCTCTGGCTAAAGTGTTGCTCTGCTTTTAAGCGCTCCTTGTCAGGTCACACAATTGAGTTTTTCAGCTGTAAATATAACATGTTGCATATTCAAGTATTTTTAAGTGAGAAATTACAAAATGCACCCTGAAACAGAAGTAGCCTTTTTTGCTGACTTTTTTTTTAAAAAACAAAGTGTCACAGAGCTACTTTGTGCTACTGCGACAAAATAGAGTTGAGAGGAAGTCATTCCACTTTTTAATTAATATTTTAATGTTTATTGGCTAAGAACTGACACACATAAAAGTTAAAAAGTGAGACTCACATTTTGCCCATTTGCCACTTTACTGGGACTTGAGTACGCTGTCCCAGTGACTGCAATATTACTGCAGCATTTCAGTATTTCAGACAGTATTTGCTCAGTGCAGTGTAGAAGAAGTGTAGAAATCTAGGAAATAATGAGGTAAATACTGGACTTTTGGATCCAGAGCAGTTTTATGGCTTCAGAGCACTTGAATGTCTTTTTATGTGGAATAATATTATGGTAATTCTGGAGCTCAAAAGAAATAATATCCATTCACTTTGATTGTTTTGGAGGGAGCTAACATGCATCAAATGTCATGTATTATTATCTTTACCAGCTTAGTGTTTCAGCTGACATAAAGGTGGCTGATTTTTCATCTATAACTTAATATTCTGTACATCAAATTTATTCTGAAAACCTCAAAGCCGCACAGCTTTATGTCATGAATTCATTATGTGACAGTGAGAAACTGCATTGTCTTCTGATGTCTGGCCACTGATTATCATGCCTAATAGCTTTACTGTATGTAGCAGGATGATCAAGTGAAGGTCAAAAACATCTCGGAAGTGCTGCTTTAGATTTAACTTCTCACACTGTAACTTACCAGAAACCCACTAATTGTTTGCTCAAAGCAATTCAAAAGTGTTGAACATGTGCATAAGCTGTTTTTATTCCTCCCTGCTTGACTGCCCAGAGGCAAACTGACTACCGGTTGTTATGTCAGAGTCCCCACATGGGTGTCACCATGAGAATTTACAGGAAATCCACCAATGAGTGTGTCAGTGTCCCCATAGAAACCACAGGCATATGCTGTGAGCACATACAAAGGCCACTTTTATCTAAGTAGAGCACAGAGCTCAACTACTTGTTGTACTTTGTCTGCAGTGTGTAAAGTATGCATAACGGAACCTTGTGATTTTTTTATCTGTTTGTTTAAAAGTTTATATATTGTTTTCTTTGTTCTTATTCACATCATTTTTTTACATAGTATAACATTCTGTCTGTTGTTGGTTTTTAATCCGACAGTTCAAGCACAAGTTGCATTAAGTTAGGTAGCCGGAAGTGAGATGCTTCTCTTCTCTATGTCTGGATGCAATCCATCTTTTTGTGGTATTATGAAAATCATTTTCTGCAAATCATGTCTGTTCTTTTTTGAGCAGCATTCTAAATAATCAAAGAAAGTAAAAGTTTCGTTCTTAAGTAAGAACCTTTAACTTGAATGCAATGGGAGAACATACTTCAAGGTTTTCATGTATTTGTTTGCATATGCTTCCCTGCCATATTGCAGTGTTTGGTAATAAGATATAAATATCTTCCTTCTCTCTCTCTCTCTAATGTTGTATGCACCCATCAATGTATATACGCTTCATATATTTGATATTTTTGATGACAGCTGAGTTATTTACATCAACTAGCCTAATGTTAAAGCTTACATATACTCTGCCGAAAACATTAAGTGATATACAAGGGAGCCAGAGAGCTGAGATCATAGTTAAATAAAATTAAATGATGTTTATTTGTCACGACAGCTCCATGGAACTATACCGGATCGGTACTTGTCACAGTGATTTACTTTGATAATTTGACTGAACATTTTACTAGTATATTTAGCAAAGAGAAGCAGGGTAAATGTTCAGGTCCAGTGGGTGTCCCGCGTCCTCAGATAAACTTAACGGTAAAGCCCGCTACCTCACCTGCCCTTTGACACTTTTGGTGTAGAATAACCAGCTCTTACATTACCATAGATGCCTGAGAGTAACTTGGGAAAGCTTTCATGCCATGAACTCTGCCTCGCTGAGTGTACACAGCAGTTGTGACTGAAGTTTGGTATGACACTTGACTGTCTACATTTTCTATCAAAGAGGCTTCTCTTACATGCTCCCATTTGTCAAAAAGAAATGACAGCAGCGCTCCCCTTTCTGCCTTTGATGAATCATCCTTTAAGTCATAAGAAAATCTTACTCAACATCGCATTTTAAGGCGCAGACTTTCAGTCCATTGTTTCACATGTCATTTTTTGTGGGCTTTATATAAGGCTTAGATTTTAAACCCTTCACCTCTTTGCCGTATTTGTTTCTTTGGTTTTAGACAATAATGTAATCCTTCTATTATCCTGATGCTCAATTTCTCATCTCATGGGAATCCTACTTTAAACAGCAGGAGCCAATTTGGTCTGCCCCTTTAAACTTTAAACAAATGTATCTCAAAAGACCTCAAATCCACTCCTTGCATCTCCAACCAAATGAAGTCATAAATCACTCTTCTTCTATACATATCACTGCTAATTAAGAGCAGGGCTCAGCTGCTCTTCTCCAGCGGAAGGTAGAATAAAACTGCTCCATAATTATGTCAAAACAATGTGCTCTCAACCCCTCTGCCACTGCACATTTGGAACAGGCTATGTAGAGATAAAACATACAAAATGACACCCTGGTCTTAAAACACTTTGTGCGTTTTGTCTGGAAGGGATTATAGGTTTTTGCTACTGGATATGAATAAAGTATAGCTGTTTCTGTCTTTCTAAATAGTGATTTTGTTTTAAGCTATAGATTACTTTTAACTGCTAATTTTCCAGTCAGAATAAAGATTAAAAAAAAAAAAAAAAAAAAAAACTACTGTATTTGGGCTGCTTTTTTATGGCTCAGGTACTGGAGAAGTTCCTTGTTTAGTGAACATCCCAATACCCTGCTTGGGGGCTCCAGTGCCACTGCTGTCAGCATCATGTGACACATGTGGACCCCACTTGTCACTGGTCTCCTGCACTTTTTTTTTTTTTTTTTTTTTCTACTGCAGTATATGTGACCGGTAACAAACACCAACAACTCAAGCTCCCAGTAGTAAATCAAGTTCAGATGGGGGGAGATAATGTATGTGCTGTGCACCCAAACACACAGGCAAATTACGTGCGGCTCTTTTCAGTGAAGGGTGTAAACTGACTCCCTGTGTTTGAGGTTTATTCAGTGTCATCCTGTACTCTTGCATTGAAAAATGTTTCCTTCTCTGGATTGTTCGATACATTTCTGAGGAAGGCAGTTATCTTCCGTGCCAAGCTTTGTCCTAAGTCCTAAAAGGCCAGATGGACACTGCCTAAACACACACACGCACACACACACACACACACAGTAAATGCAGTTTAGATAATATTGTGCACATTTGAATCTGTAAACATATGCTCAGCTGTCAGTATACAATCTTCTTCCCCCAAAGTATCTACTAATCCACAGCAATTGCACTATAGCCCAGGATAGAGGAACTACTTACAGAATTCACATCTGCAACCTTGGATGGTTTCTTAAAACCGTTTTTTCTTAAACAGCAGGGGGGAAAAAAATGCCAGGCCGTCTTTGTTGCCAGGCTGCCATTGTAAATAATACATTTTTCTTAATGACTTGCCTGGTTAAATAAAGGTTAAATTTAAAAAATGCTGTACATTATTTCTGAAGTCTGTAAGATTTTTGTCAGTAACAATGAGTACCATGTCGCTGTTTTGCTAACTGAATTTGTTATCACATTCAAAGGGGATGCCACTTCACACCACAATACAGAGTTTCTAAGAGATTACACATGTACATTGAAGTATAAGAAGCTCTTGCCGAGTTTTACATTTTCTAATCGTTAGTCACATACAGAACTTTGTACATAAATGCATCACTCACTTGAAAAACAGTGTTTAATCTTGCTCCCTGTTTCTCAGCTGGATCCATCTCTACCCCTTTATCATCCTCCTAACAATACTCTCGTTCCCGATAACCAATTATACCTCTTATGGCCTCTCAAATGACTTTAATTACTGATTCGGATTCCATGTTCACAAAGCAGCTACTTAAAAGTAATTGCCCAATAAAGAGAGGGGAATTTGTCGTATCAAGTAGGTGTTCCTGCTGCTTCTCTCATTAGTGCTCACTTGGAGCCTTCAACTCCCCATTGTCACAAATGGAGCCAGCTTCATTCACAGCACAGAAGCCATGCTCGCTCAGCCTTGTTCGTACAGTTTTAGAACATGACTGCCTAAGCACTGAACAAAAACATCTGCTAAAATACATGTTGAGATTGATGAGATTGGTGGTGCATCTATATCATACTGCACACTGCAAACCCAAGACTGCATACACAAGTCAGGATTTCTTTAGTTTAAAGTGCATTTTTATGTATCAAGTCTCAGCACAGTTTACAAAGTGTGAATATATTTGAACAGAGGTTTCATGAAAAAAAAAAGTGATTTAAGACAAAAATGGAGAAATGGTGGCAGGCATTTGTTATAGGACATAAAAATGACAGTGGGGGTAGTTTTTTATTGGAACAAAATAAGGAAATTAAGGAATCGTTTACTCTCTGATTTCCTGACATGAATAGGCCAACTTGTTGCCTTGGATTATTGCTCTGAATGAAACAGACTTACCCTATTTTGTATTAGAAATAGCAGGGACAATTAAAACCTTAGCCTTTTTGGCAAAGCAAGGAAACAAGCCAGATTACTGTAATATTGCATGTAAGTAGAAGGACTTAAAAATCAACTCACCGTCTTACAGAGATCCAACACAGTGATCCCAGTTAAACAGTCCTTCTGGTTCCATTCTCAAGTCTAGCTAGAGAGGTTTGGACAAATTGTACATTGTTGATTGTTTTAATTTATCTGGATTAAAGTTAAGTTCAGTGGCCTCATATAGACAAGACAAAAGTGTGTTAAATGTCACTTTCGGGTGTGATGTGAGTCATGACTACATTGCTCTCCACTTTTATGGTTAGGTTGTAGGTGTAGTGTTGTTCTCAAATAATATATACAATACTCAATGTAGAATTCTCACTATCTTTTGAACTACTAGTATAGCTAACACCAGACTCTAGAGACTATTTCTAGAATCTCTAGGCTCTTTTGATCGTTTTTGCCTTGTTATGCAGATAACGAGGGGACTGTGCCCACTGGGTATTGCAATGAATCACAAACAGGATTGAAGCTGATGGAGTCGCAGGTTGAGGGGCAGTGTGCATTCATATGATTCACGAGCGAGTAGTGTTACGAATTCAAACATGAGAACCAGTGAGAACCAGCAGTAAGAACGGAGCCTGTCCGGGCGAGTAGTGACAGCTCGTCGGTGTCCCACACTGTCCATGTCAGGCCAGATGTTCAACTACCTGCACTGATCTTTCATCAAATGTAATTTTGAGAATATATAATTTTGAGAATAATAATTATACACATAATCTTAATCATTTTTGAAGGGATCAGAATAGTGACAGTAAATTCTGCTTACTCAAATGTGTTTTCTCATTTTATTCCTGTAGTATATATTCAAATATATAATTTCCATTATGGTGGAATCTGGCATTAATAGTTTTGTTCCAAATGAGATATCTACCAAAAAGTGACACCTACTAATACTTAAATCCTCAGTAATCAGTAGTCAGTATAGCGCCAAGACTGGAGATTACTTGTTTGGAAGACATAATCATTTGAAATAACCACCATTACTTTTTTAAGAATCTGTATCCCTGTTGATTCTCTGTTACCAGAGCAATTAGTAGTTATTCCTTACTGTTAAATAATAGTAAAATAAAATAACAGGAGAGATAGGCAGACATATGGTGAGATGTTTCCTCATTTAAAGGAGAGAAATTGGGTTCTTTAGTGGAGGGCACAGCTTTTCTCTCACTGACTCTGGTTGGTTAATTTTCCCTATCCAGGACGGTGCAGTCAGCTGGTCCAACAGGGTTTCTAGGCTTCATCCTGACAGATGCAGGCACATTTGTCTGGTGCAAATTAAGGGAGAATTTGCCAATTCTGTCATAGTGCTAAGAATGTCATAAAATGGCCTCTTGATGATTCTTTATTCTCTCTCCCATCTTAAATATGGGCCTGCTCATGCTGTACTGTACAATAAAATGCACTAGTACACTCTGTGTTTTGAACGCAGACCATTTAGCTCAAGATAGTCCCACTTTTCATACAAGTTGTGCAAACGGAGATGGCACAGGCCACACGGGCACTTCCTCCCAGAGCAAGTGATACCCATACCCATGGGACCCTAACAAGCCAGTCTACAGGACATTGCCATCTCGTGGCATAGTTAGCATTCAGTCAAAGTAGCTATACATGCTCTGCCCACAATGTATTCCTTTTTTCACATCACACATAAACAAAAAGAGCGAAACTAAAAACATTCCATGTGTAACTTTGTTTTTGTTCGGATAGGTTACAAATAGACAAGGTAATTTTAGTGTAATTTTACTTAGTTTTAAACAAAAGTTTGTTTTCATTTTTATTTTAGTTTGACATATTGTTCAATCCTAATTTTTGTTTTAGCTTGGTTGCAGTCCCTACCCTTAAGTATACAGAGTTTGCTGTGCTCCTTTGCAGTCTGACAAGGGCAGATGTGTGCATTGATCAGTATCAGAAGTTGTGAAATTGTTCTCGACCAAACTTTTGGGAACTTTAATAAATTGCACATTAACAGCTTATCTGTTGGCATCAGCAAAATTGCCCTTAGAGTGTATCCGCACTCTGAAATAAACTGAAAGTTTATTGGGAGGTCATATGTTGAGCAACTCATGACCTCCAGCAGCTTGTGGGAGCAGAGCTGTCCTGTTTGCATGATGCGTTCCTATTCCTCTCAGTCTGATGAATAATTTCACAGACATTTAAATAATGGAATTGTTTGCTTCTAATTCTTTTTGTGTTTTTATAATTTGTGGCTGTCAGAGGACCTTACCAGTGCATCTCCATTGCTGTTTCTCACAGGCCACACTTGATGGCTCTCACTTTATCAGACACACTTCACTGCAATTACTATCCTATTCTATGGTGTGTTTACACCATAGAAAAAAAAGGGCCACATACCTGCACTCATGGATAGACTGGCCTCTGATGCCTGAGCTGCATATCTCAAAAGACAGTCCTGGCTATTTTCAAGTAGCATCTGATTTTCCTAGTTTTGATCATCATTGTGATTCATTCTGATGTTCTTTTTTAATTACTTCACTGTGGAGTTTTAAGCCTCAGTTTGCAGGCATCGCTGTTCTCCGATACTGTCCAGTGGAGCAAAGTGAACCTTAAACCATCAAATCCGCAGGCACCCGTAATATATTCTTTTCAGTACAGTGATACTGACACTACAATGAAATCTACCAACTGTACATACAGTTTTCTATGCACTGAAACTTATTTTAAGCAGTGGAAGCTGGTTACCAAATAGAAAGTTCAAGTACTCTGATGTGGCATGTGGCATTCAGGTCACATTTGATTTCTCATAAATACTAAAAATACGATAAATCTCAGTAATAAATTTCTCATACACATGTCAGCCTCCTAATAGGTATGTGAAAATTGTATTGCATGCCCAACATTTGAAAAGAGGGACTGGGTGTGTGCACATGCAGCAAAGGATTTCACAGGTATGAGGCAAAAAAAAATGCAACCGATGATAAAGCACTGTATTAAGCTCCCAACAAGTAATAATTTTATTAGCTGACATTGACATGGGCAGTGTTTTGATCAAGTAGATTTTCCAGATCAAAACATTGCCCATGCTCTCGCCCCAAGACTTTCCATTCATGGAAAAGTTGAGAAGTATGAATTTCCAAAGTGTGTCATCACATAAACGTAGCAGGTATTGCAAAGATGTCAGAAGTCCAAGGTCATAAAAACAAAACTATCAATTGTATTCATATTAATACAATCAACCCTCCAAACAAAAAATGAGCTATGCCTTCTGTAGTTTGTTTATGATTTATTTTAAAGTCAGGCTACAAATTGTTGTGGGTTTAGGCATTCCAGTGAGTTAAATATGTGAATGCTTGAAAGTTGAAGCAACAAGATTCCTTTCTTCTGCTTCCTCCAGTATGACCTGAATGTGGCAAAAGACCCGCAGCCGGCACAGTCTAAGGAAAAGCTGTACAGTGAAGTAGCTGACTCAGTTTTGATCAGAATCAATCAGCATGATGGCAAATCTAGGAGTATATGGCCCAGCTTGAAAATAACTGGAATTATCTTTTAAGCAGAGAAGCTTAATGACCCCTATCCAGTCCCAGCTCTTGCCTTCCACTGCTCCACATACATTACTGTAAGACCTTTTCAATAAAACATGCATCTCTGAAACATTTACAACTCTCATGTTTCCTGAAATGATAAATCCAAAGCAACTTTGATGTTAGAGAGAAATGTACATGAAACTTAATGTTTTAATTTTGTGTAAGCCACAACTTACAAGTGACTTATATTATGGCAAAAAAGGATGTATGATGGAGCAAGTGTTGCTGCAGGGGAGGGAGAACTGTGGTAGAGTCTTCTTGTTGAGCAGCAGATTTTATTTTCTTTTCCCAGAGGTTTAGAAGAGCTGTTACACTGTGTTTTAGTGGAGGTCACAAGGTTATTATATAAACAATTCACATGGAGGCTTCAAGCACCCAGAGGGAATGTTTAATGCCTTGCTCATAATTTCTGAAATCTTGTAATGCTCAAGACGCAGACATGTGTCCGATTTTAACCATGCAGCACTGTGTCTCTGTTTTTTTTTTTGGTTTTTTTTTCGGAGAGGGGGGGCGTATTTTTTTTTTTTTTATTTTGAGGCAACTGCAAACCACGCTTAATTAATTTGGTCAGTAGACTTGGATAAACTACACTGATGACATCAATTAGATTCTAATGAAAACAGATAAAAGCCATCGAAAGCAAATGGAATTTCTGAACAGGACTCATCAAAGTCTTAGCATTGGAACAAATTCCCATTACGTCTCATAAAAGCCTTTAATTTGCAAAGCTCATGTCTGGTTTGGTACTTAGAAGTACACGGTCAAATGATTCAATCTTAAGTCCTGTGCCGAGAGAAGCCAAATCAGAATTTAATTTGGCACGTAACTCCTTATCCTGTCTGAAACATGTGGTTGGATCCAATCCTTGGATTAGTGTGGACTAGAACTACAAATTTGGCTTGTTTCTCTTCTCCTGGCAGAACAAACACCTAGTCTAACCCATTTGTAACACAACATTTACATTTCCAATCTCAGGAAAAAACACATGCTTACTCCAGATTAGGACTTCTTAGTTAACCAAATTGTTGCAATTATGTGTGTCAGTCCATTGGTATGGCATGATGAGTTCCCATTTCTTTGTCCCTTTTTCTCTATTCTTGTCTCATTTGAATGATGACAATGTATAAATTACACAATGATGCACCATATAGCCTCTTTTTGAATGTCTGATTTGATTTAGAGTTCACACTCATTGAAACATAAATTATGATTCCTCATTAGCTCACTATTAATGTTTTGTTTTTATTGTCACTAGTATAGGGGCTGTTTCTCTGGAATTGTGACCGTTTGAAAGCAGGATCAAAAAAGGGGAAGTGTTTACTGTCTTTTTTCTGTTTCTCTTGCCGTGTGTGCATCTACATCCCAGTGGACTACCCTCCCCCTCCGCCACCTGCTGAAGAGTCAAGTGGTCTGCCTTCATCCCCAGGTTCCTTTCCTCCTCCTCCACCAGTGAACTCATATGAGTATCAGGTGAGATTTTCTTATTCTCTCTCTCTCTCTTGCTCCCTCTCTCTCTCTGGCTCTCTCTGCCTGTCTCTCTCTCTTTTTTTTTCTTTTTGGTTAACTTTCCAAGAGGCATCACAGAGAGCAAGACACCGAGTTCAAGTACCAGGTCTAGCTGAGCTGTCTGTCCATTTGAGCTGTGGCCAACTGCAGTAATTTCCTGCTCTGAATGCTTCAGAGGAAGCCTCAACTCAGCCCCCTCCAAATGAGGTGACCATACAGTACATCCACTTTATTTGCTCAGTTTGAAGACAGTGCTTACACATGAAACATAGAGGCTGACACCTATTGGTGGACCCCCGTCACTTTCCTTGAATAGCTGGTCATGATACCCACAGGCCTTAACCCCCCCCCACGGGATATCCAGACTGTGATTTGACTGACACTCTCAGGACTTGTGTGCACTTGTGACGCCTTGTGTGAAATCCACCACGTGCTTCACGTCCCTTTGTTCAGCACAAAAAGTCTCTCTTCATCTCTCTTTTGACCTGATTTGTTTCATATCTTAATTTAATCTGTAAGTATTCTTGAGGACGATAATGTTGCATCACTTATATGAACTACCCAGTGTTTGTGATTCTGAGTTTACTGCTGTTCCCACACACGTAGACAAGAGGATGCTGTACTTTTGGGGATAAGGATGTGTGTTCCCTTGGTCTTATGCACTAGTCTCAAAGTCATAAAATTATTTTGAACCGTCCAGTGAGAACCATACTTTCCAGTTTTGTGGTATTGTGTAATAATGGCATGATAATGCAAAACTAACAAAATAGCATCATTATCGTTGTCAGTCATTTTCATCAGACCACATTAAGCGGCCATAATGATGGGAAAAAGAGGGATGTGTGTGTGATCTGCATGTGGTTGAGTGCGTGTGGCAGAGACCAAGACAGAAAGAGGGAGACAGAGGCTTTTGTGCCGACAATCCTTGGCTTGTACTTTCTATCTGACATGGAATTTGACAAGATTTTCATAGTAGGCATTTTTTTATGCCCGAAAAGTGTACTTAAGCGGATTGTACCCTGAATGTTAGATGCTTCTGCTTTGGACATGATGACCCCCCCTCCCAAAACAAGAAACAAACAAAAAAAAACCCTAGGTGGTGAAACTGACATTTTGACAGGACCACATCCCTCAACCCTCTGACAGCCATAGAGCATTTAGAGCAAATTATATAAATCCTAAAAAAAAATGAGAAAATGTCTTCATGTTAGCAGCTTTCTTTGACTGAATATCAATCACTTCGCCTCTGCAGAGGGCATAGGGGTTACATCTACATAAATAAATTCTTTTTCGTAGTTCATTTTATGCAGTCACTTATGTCAGTCACATTTATTTTTCATCATGTTATAATGGCCTAACTATAGCATCATTACACCTTTATAATTATCCTTCATTTCAACCGGATACTAAAAGTTTCCAGATTGTCTTTAGGGGAGATAAAGCATGTTAGAATAAGTGTGTAGGACCTTTCTGCTTATTATAAATCACTGCATCTTTCATGAATGAGAATGGGATGTTAAATAATTGCTGTGCTTATGTGGAACTTTTAAGAGGAAGCGGCCTGAGTGGGCAAGCAAACATCAATAATCAAATATTAGCGAGACTATATTTATATATTTCCTGTAACTGAAGATGGCTAGAAAGAAAAAAAAAGTAGTTTCCCTCCACACTTACCTCTCTTTATTATAACCAACTCCTATTCTTCATACAGTAAAGGCGGTTGAATTGAATAACATCTGAGGCATGTACTTATATAACAAATTAAGCGCCTCATCACTTTGAAATGTACTTTACTGTTTTCATCTACAACTTTTCACTCTCCTATTGTGCTGGTTTTAGAATCACCCTAAGAATAAAACTTAATTCCTTAATAAACCCGTGGTATCTTAATTATGTGTCCTGCAGCCAGAGCAGACCTCTCTTACTGTAGGCGCCTTTCAGAGAAATGAATTGATATCCAATTGAAATGTCTTTGTACCATCCCCTCTGTGCATCAGTAGGGAAATTACACGCACTGAATTAATACAACATGGAATAGGTGATATTTTCTTGGCCCAGGTCTCTGCCTTTTAGGCAAGTCACATTATTCTTTTGTCTTTTTTTTTGTCCTTTTTTATGACTGATAATGACATCTGTGCCATGACATACTAATAGTGAAACGTTTAGTAGAAAGGGAGAGTGCAACAAAAGCAGCTAGCACTCATTGGGGCCTCAGTTTTCTTTTGCTACTGTACATTCATAGCTATTGTCCACATTATAAAGCCCTAAACAGCAAATCCCAATACATCACAATGATATGCAATTCAGTCTTGCAATTTTTCCTTTCATCCTCCTCGTTATCACTGTTAAACAACTTTGCCTGTTTTTCTTTTGTTGATTTGAGACAAGCCATTAGTGTTTTGCTTTGTTTACCCCACTCATGATTGCCTTAGATGTTTTAAGCAGCAGCTCTGCTCCAAATGGAGGCAAACGCTGCCTGTAATAGATTGTGACAGGTAATCCAAACACATAACATTAGAATAAGAAGCAGTCACTGATCCAGCCAACTCAAAAGCCCCCGCAGGCAATTGCAAGCAGTCTTCTTGCAGTTGCAGCATAGTTCAGAGGACTAAAAATATATCTGTCATTGCATAGAGAAATTCCCTGGAATTTTTGAGTGTAGAAAACCTAAAGTCACTAATGGTTAAATCATTTTTCCTATTTTTCCTTTCACTGGTGCAACAGTTTTATTGCTAAATTGTGTGCTTTTTTGATATGTTGACATTAAGACATGGAATATATATGGAAGATATGATGAATTAATAAGTGAAGTATCAGACTGCCAGAGAAATCTTGATTCTTAACCATTCCAAATTCCTCTGAAAGTTATAAAATAAAGAAATATTATCAAAATCGCAATATGGTCAAGTTTAATATCCAAATCGCAGCTGTTGCCGTTTTTTTTTTTTTTTTTTTTTTTTTTTTTTTGCTTAAGTTGAAATGTATGACAAAACATTGTTGTAAAGAAAATATTATGGTGCCACAGAGATGCCCTGGCCAAAAAATGGTATTTTCTGATATCTAAGACAACATGTTTTTTCGGTGCAAATCACAGCATTATAGTACAAAAATGATCATTCCTTCTAAAACTGTGAAACATATTGAAATCGCAATATATGTAAAATGAATCGTAATATGATTTTTTTTTTTTTTTTTTTTTTTACCATATTGTTCAGCCCTAATGCTTATTATTGTCATTTACAGTGTCCAGTTGTAATGGAATAAAAATATTTATTGTACTAATTGTCAATTTAAATTTCAGTAAAGAATTGAACTTTTTTGTGTGAAACAGTCCTAGATGAGCACTTGATAAATAATACATGAGGAATAATATACTGTAAATCCAAGTTCACTGAAAAGCAGGAGGTGAATAGTGCACTGCATTAGTACAATTGTCTTTGAGACAATGCGTTGCCTCTTATTCCTCACTGCAGTTTTCTCAGAGAGGAGTCTCTCCTATTGATGTGTGGCTTTCAAAAGGATTGTCTAAGGTCAAGGTGAAACATGCACTCAGAAACTGTAATGCAACCTGTAAGTACTGTGGAAAGAAGTGAATAGTAAAGCGGAAGAGAATACATCAGTACAGCACAGAGTCAGAGTGATTCCCACAGGGCAAAGGATGAATATCTGTCCCTAACTTTCTGATTGCAGCGAGTGGCAGCAACTTAAGTAAGTGGCATTACAGCATGTTTTCTTGGGTTCACTCACTGTACTGCAACATGTGATGTTTGCTTGTAGATGAAAGGACCAGAGAAAACCCTGGAGGAGAGGCGCTCTAGTCTGGATGCTGAGATTGACTCTCTCACCAGTATCCTGGCAGACCTGGAGAGCAGCTCACCCTACAAGCCACGGAGCACACAAGTAAGACACCAGCTAATTCTGAACAGTTAAACTACACCTTAACCTCCTGACACTGAGCATATAAACCTAAACTAAAATTCAACAACGCCTTGGATTGTGTGAAGTTGATGCACGTAGCTTTTAAACAAGGAACTGATGTACAATATCAGCTGGGGTGGGAATCACCAGTAACAGGTGACATGATACAATAATGATATTTTACCCACGATAATGATGGTATCCTGATGAAGACGATTCTGTGATATGCGATATATTGTAAAATAATCAGCTATGCTGTATCATAATATCTGTAACTGTAGAAGAAAGAAATACCCTGGAAAAGGCAAGGTTATTTTATTCCGAAAAGCAGGAATCAGTCATGTGTTTCAGTGTTTCAATCTGTGACTGCAACATAAACACGACATAACAGTTCCAGTTAAAATACCTAAAGGCAAGGAACAAATACGCCTCAGATGAAGCAGATGAAGCTAAAAACTCAAATATTGGTAGTTGGCACAAGTGTGTCGATAATGTATCACAAGAGGAATTTGTTAGTAGAACCAAGGAAGATCCGTGGCACTGCGTAAAAACAACACGTCAAAAATGGTTTCATCATTTTTTCTAGACCAAATTATCAACTTAGGTGTGTGCGGGAAACAATAGCAAGTTGCACTTTTTTGAAAAGGTTGTATATTAATAACAAAATGAGTCTTGACCTATATCATTAGTCGATATTAAATGATATTAAGAGCAACTTCAAAAAGTCAAAGCCTTGGGCAGTTAACTAAATTGTTTGACACACAATAAATGTAGGACAGGCAGATAAAAAAAACTAACCAATTGTGTTTGGAGTAGGAAAGCTCTGAGGGGGTTTCGACACCATGCAGATCATATCTCCTGTGAGATATTATAGCAATAATACCTGGGAGGACGATTTCTGCAAGGACTATAGATATGATGCTGATGTGGATACTGTATGTTGGCATCGCCCATGTACTCATGCTGCAGTAAAGAAAATCCTCAAGACTGATGTAGGATTCATTCTGTATATTAACTATTGTGGCGTCAACATGCGCTCATGCTCTTTTGTTAATTATTGACCGGGATAATAGTTTAGTTACAGATGGAGGCCAGACAGTGGAACCTGAAATTCACTTCCAAATATTGCTGCTCTGCTTTAAATGTTTTGTTTGCGCACTTGTAATATCAGAATTATTTATATCCACTCATTTCTTTATTCTTTTTGTGTGCCAAATGATTTGTGTCTGACAGGAGGGGAAGGGTATGCCACTGAAACCATGCACTATCTTTCACAGTAATACACACATCGGTTAACCACTGGTGTCTTTTTCAGATTATTAAAATACGCTTATGAAGTTAGGCAAAATGGCACATATCTGATTTTTCAAGATCAGCTAAGTTAGGCTCATAAGTAGTTACAGCAAAATGCAGGAGATGTGGTAGACAAAGTGTCAGTGTTTGTCTGTGCCTTGCACGTAGACTGTTGGTTGCAAGTGCTTACGCCCATTGGTTTACTGACTCCTAGCTCTCTGGTTAGCGGGAATAAAATGAAGCAGGCTTACTTGGAGTAAACACACAAAGGGTAAATTATTGCACCGCACGCTGAAAAGATAGCGGATGCAGATTGAAAGGAAGTGAGGGATGTGGTTCTGAAATGATAGATGTTAAAGGCAATAAGTGAAATATGATTTGTTGATTTCTAGAATGGTTAGTGTAGCGGCAAATGAACGTGCCCCTGGTTACTGACGCGAAGAACATAATAACATGACATTATGGGCTCATAAAGCAAGGTTAAACACCTATGTGACCAATCAGACTGCAACAATCTGGTGTACAATATAGACATTGTAATGTATGGGGGCCTGTAGTCTCCAAGAGTCAGCAGCTGTCTGTGGTGGCTTCTGCTCTCCATAAAAGCAGAACTTGAGGCTGCTATTTGGGGCCTTGTTACTGTAACCACACATGATTAGGTAGACAAGAGGAGGCCTCAGAGAGAGGGCCAGATGGCCTGGCTTTTACTCCCTTTGCCTCTGCTGCTCTCCTTTGCCTGACCGGTGGGGTGACATGGTCACTTGGTACAGCATCTTCTGGTTTATCATGGCAGTGCTTTTCCTTGTAGTTTGTCCCTTTGGAGAAAAAAATGCATGATGGTTACTTGACATTAGTTTAGTTTGCCATGTAACCCTCTTTCACTCATTATGTTTGCTTTTCACAGAATTTGTAAGCTATTCCTTGAACGGTGGAGAAAGGTAAAGGGAGAAAATATTGCGATTCCTATGTGTAGCCCACTCCATATATTGTATGCATACAGGTAGCTGTCAGGGTTACAGGGTCATGAATTTTCACTCTGGAGGAGCAATTCTGTTTTGATCAAGAGCAGATGAATGTGAAAGTATACATACAGCCAGTTACATGACTCTGAAAGGACATCATTCCCTTTCTTTTTTTCCTTCTTTCTCTCTCACTTTTTTACTGATATACACACACAGGTATTCATACATGCTACAAATGCACTGACATGCACATACACATTCACTCACACATGCACATACACACTTTAGACAAGTACACATGCAGAGACATGCACACACAGCAAACACCTTTTTAGGATTTGAAGCTACCAGAGCTCTGCTGAAATACAGGGTAAATTTTCCTAAATAAAATATAGTGTAAGTGCAGATCTTTGTCGGGAAAACCTTGTGAGCAGTACATGCTAGAGAAGGAGTCTGAAAGCTTTTGTCTATATGACTTGAAAAATTGATGTGCACCTGTGCAGCTCTGTGAGAGTCAAGCCTGCGAATGAGCGGGTGAAGGACTGTACTCTACCTGTGCACGGCTGCCTTTTCCCTGTTGGGGGTCAAAGTGACTGCATGTTTATTTTTATCATTACTTACAACAAGCTGCACATCACACCACCTGTGCGTCACAAGACTGTACAAGTATCATTAGATTTGTTATTTGTGTAATTTGTCATAAGGTGTATTCACCATGACGTTTTATAAATCAAAGCATTGTCACTGACAGCATTATGGTGCCTTTTTAGCTCTTGGGTGTGCCTTCTGTCTGTGATGTTTTTGTACATAGGGACGGTTTAGCTTTCCATTTGTTTGTTTATTCTGCTGTATTACCAGTCTGTACAAACACACACACATACCCATACACAAACATACACACACAGTATTACTCTCTCTCCTCAGCTGATGCTGATTCTAGCTGATTAACTCTGGTTGACCTTTTCCCCTATCCAGCTGCTCCTGTCAGTCCTTGCTGAGGCTCTTTCAATGCATTATTCTAAAACATAACGCTAGTCTTGTGTAACGGGCCAGGTTTCATAGTCCAGCACTGGCAGAACTGCTGCACTGTAATCTTCCGCTTGTATAAGCAAAGAGTAACGAGTAGTCTTGATTTACAGCTTTCTGCGTGCAAGCAATTACAGAGCCAGCTCTCGAAAATCAATAGGCCACCCTGTGCTCTCCCTTTCAAGTTTCTAGGAGTGGATTCTTCCTTCTGATGTGAAGTTTGGAAGGGGCAAAGGGACCTTCTGTGTTTTTGCCTCCCAGATGAAATTGAACTGGACGTTGTTGCTCATTCACAAAAATCTGAGTAGCATTCCTGCAAACATTCAGCCAGCATCAACGGTTTGCAGACATCAAAACAATTTTGTTTGCTTTAGTTGGTATTCTCCCTGGCATAACAGTGGGTAATGAAATGTGATCATTATATAATTCCCATTTGTTCTCTCCCCAGTTCCATCTTAGATGCCATTTGTTATTTGACACGCTTAACTATGTTTGTTACAAATTGTATGCATTATCCCACAGTAGCAAATATGAAGTCAAACCTTAAAATAGTGTTATTATCTTTGTTCTGTTCCTGGAAATATTACACTTGGATCATGAATGCACTGAAGTAATGAAAGATTACATCACACTGCAGCGTGGCATGGACGTATGATCCTGTTGCTTAAAACATAAAGAGATAAAGGCTAGAGTTGATGATACACAAATAAAACAATCTGTACAGTTTTCCTAAGAAAGGGCCACAGAGAGCTGAGCGATGCAGATTTTTGTTTTCTAACCTGCATACTTTCAGTCAGAGAAGAGAAGCTAATAGTAAGCTAATACTGAAATCATTTGCTTTAGACTTCATGTGGAAGGAGCTGGAATCTTATAATAGATCACCTGTTATAAACTGTAGAAACCCTTTTGTTCTCTGTTTTAAGTCTGACAGTGGTGATTGCAGAGGAACTGAGAGAGAGCGTGTTCATGCTAACGCCTATGAGTGTGTTGCACTGCAATCTGAGCCCAACTAGCCCACTAATGTGCAGTGCAGGCCTGTCTAAGCACATCAGATCTGTTGGGGGAAGTTAACAAGGAGGCGCAGATGAGTGTCAAAATAGTACGCTCATCAAGCACCAGAGCAGTGGCACTGCTATGGCGGAGGCTAGAGGACAGTCGACTGCCATGACCTCTGGTTTCACACTGACCTCTCTGTGGTGTTTCTAGTAATCAATCATAAATCTCATCACCGTCCCACCCACAGATAGTCAACAACCTCCATTTGAGGCTTTACGTTGTGCTTTGTCAATCGCATTTCAAAATCAGGATTAAAAAAATATCTATATTTTCCTATCTGGGATATGTGCCTCGAGGTCATCATTAATAACATGAAAACTAAGTATGGCAGTGAGAAAGGCTATCACTGGATGCTAATGGAGGAAGTATAATTAGTGATTTCTAACAGTTGAACTAATTGCTTTACTCTGCTCTCAGACCTCAGGAATATTAATGTGCATTAGTTTGTTGAACTCTACACAAGCTCTGTCACATCTTACGATATGATTTGTTTAATCAGTCAATAACATATTTATTTAATCAGAGTCAAACAAGACCTCTGCCTTAGGTCCCAATTTTAAATTGTCCTCTATGAACTCTGATTCAAATGAGTAACAACACCCATTCAGTGAATCACTATTAAGCCTTTTTGGCTGTATTAGCAAATGCGTCAATGTCTGGGCACTACATTACGTGTCTGAGGCAAAATCTTTGTAATAGTAGCTGATTGTACTGATTCATTCCAACTACACTATCTTCATCTGGGCCTTTATCTGCTTTGTCCTCTTCGGGCCATCAGCTTTGTATGATGTGTTACTTTTTAAACACACCCACCCCTCACTCTTTTTTTCTCTCTGACTCTTTTTTTTTTCTCTTTTTCTCTATCTCTGAGTTTGTAGTGCCTGTATAATACCTCCTCATAAACCGCATCTGTGCAATTCTTCCTGGGTTGCATGCAAGCTGTCTTTCAGATGTTTTAGCTTTTGGTGACAGATTCTTAAGGTTTTGTCAGTGACAAAGAGTAAACAGTGTCCCCTTTTAGTTTCTGTAAGTATCATTTCCCTTATGTTGTTGTGCTGCTCTCTGAATCTACTTACAATAAATGTTATAAACAGCTGCTATCCTTTCTTCTGTAACTAGATCATTATACCTGATTAATACTTGATTAACAGGTCGTTATGCTTTCTCAGAATAAAGACACATTGAACAGAGCTGTTAATAATGATTCACCCCAGTATTCAAGGAAGGTTATTTAGGTGTATCAGTGTATTATAATGGTATTGTTTTATTAGAAACAAAAGTATTAAAGTGCATGAAGAAATAAAAATGTCACATGAATTATAATGCACTGTTGTACTACATATTTATAAGCATTTTCCTCTGTAATCAAGTTTTTTTTTTTTTTTTTTTTGTTTATTTGCTTTTTTGTCACATTACGCAGAGACTGGCTTTGTGAAACTCAGATACACTTTCACCGTTTAAGGTTGCGACTAGTCCTGATCTGATTCAATCTGGTGTGATAAGATTTAAGTTGAAATTAAAAGGCTCTTGCTAACGGTTTCATCCACACTCTGGGAAATGATAATGTGCACTTTAATAAATAAAATATTGAAAATCTCAGCTCCCAAAACTATGTACCCTGATGGTAAAGTTACCCAGTTGTGCAGAGCTACTTTATATTATTGGGGTTATGTGGGACACTTCAACTGAGGTAGTATCTTTCCAGATGGATTCAAGGAAGGAGAGCTAGTTGTCACCAGGCTGCCTTCTGGCAGTGCCAGAACTTCTGGGACCAAAGACGTGTGACTCACTTACAGACATACTTCCACCTCAATTAACCGTCAGTCATCGGAGCGCGATGAAGGCATCTCCTGCTTGTGTTGATCCATGCAGGAAGCTGAAATGTGCAATTGTTAGTGCTGTCTAGAAAGATGGCATGGAAAAGGATGTTGGGCAGTGTTGTGTTACTAAGGAAAGGATCGGTGACCTGTACATGGGCCTTTTGTGGTTATGCATACATTTTGTGTATTCACTGTAGTATTTAATGCAATTCAGTGAGTAGTCAGTGAGCCATTGTAGCCATACAGCCTTGAGAGACTACTTTAGCTTTGTGATTGTCTAGATCACATGAATAAAGTCTGGGCATGTAAGGCTAGTTGGTTGTCCTGTATGTTAAGAACGTTCACAATGTCACATGCATCCATTTAGTGATTTTTTGAAGTGGATTAAGTACACCAAGAAACAAATATTGAAATATTTTATAATGCTTGGAACATGCCATTCCCTGCCTACACTTTTTCAGAGGGACAGAAACAAAATACAGCCTGTTACAGAATTGTATTGGTGACTTTTTTTTTCTTAAATTAGCTGACCCAAACTTGTCAATAGAGGAAATAAAAACATGTGACAGCTCAAAAAATTGAACATAGAAATCCCTGTTTGCATACAGATGTACTGTAGCTAAAAGGAGCCAGCCGCATATTGCTCTGAAAATGTGTAATTGCCTGAGGAATGCCTGTCTGCTTTTAGTCACAAGTATTTATTTCTCAAATAGTTCTACTGTAAATTCACCCCACAACAGCTACCGTTTCTTTCAATATGTTAGTATACAGTCTGAGTTTATGTTTACGTTACTGGCAGGTACTGCATGGTGATGTTTGATTTGTTCCAGATGAAAAGGAATATCAAAGAGAAAGGCAGTAAGCTGATGTCGCCTCTCCATGTCACCAGCAAAGCACATGTTGGTCTGTTTGTTGATATTTTTACTTGCTGTCAAATGGCTGGATGTTTGTTATCAAGTCCTTACAAAGCAGACGGACATATTGAAGACTACTGACACAGTTTGGCTGAAGCCGAGTGCTTGCAACGCTGCTGAGATGGATCCTTCCACATGAGTGCCCCGAGGAGGCCTCACTTCACACTGTGCCAGTCAAGCCATGCCGTGACACTCCCATCTCTCAACCGGCAGAGCAATGAGGATGGCACTCGCTGTCACAACATGGCAGGATGATAGGCCCTTGCTGCCTGCTCCCCAGTCTCCCACTGATCATGGCGTCTGTTGAACGATTGGGGAGAAAGCAAACTGCAGACCGCCCTGGCTGTATCGTCGCTCCATGAGAGCATGATAGGGTTTTTGACCTTTCTGCTGCTCACCTCATGACGCTCAAGCTCAAGGGGCTGCCTCACCATGTCAGCTCTTCCTCCCCTTCAGGAGCATTCGTCATGACTCTCACAATCCAAGTCTGCGTGCCAGCATATTTGTGAGGGTTGCACAACTGAATTTAGCATACAGTGCATTGCTAATCGTGTGCTAAATTGTGTTGAAATGTGAGTTTCTAGGAAATCAAAGAATTCCATCCATAAACATTTCTTAGCTGTTGTTATGCAATGAATTACTAAACATCAATTAGCTGCAACATTTTAGGAGGCATGGCAGTGCACAGCGTGGACTGCATCATTGCCTCAGCTCGCTGCACAGCAGGTAGCAAAATAAAAGAGCACGCCAGTATCAGCATCACATTTGAGAACGTGATCACCTAGATTAATTAAAAGGTCTGGTTTGCCTGTCCTTTCATCCAGTGCATGCTATCATGACATGCCTCATGTGTGAGGTCCTAAGCAGTCTTTAAAAACATGAAAGGCAACCGTGCTTTTGCCATCAGGGGCTCTCGGCTTTGGAGCGACCTGCCTCCAGAGATAAGACTCGCAGAATCAGTAACTTCTTTTAAATCACTTCTCAAAACACATTTTTATAGACTTTGCCTTTATGTGATGTCATCTTTTATATTTTTTTAATTGATTTATTATTGCTTTTAATGTTGTAGTTGTAGTTATTAATTTGTATTTGCTTTTTTTTGCTTTGTTTTGTTAGTTGTTTGTTGTTGTTTCTACTGCCTTTTTATTTCTTCTACCATCTTTATTATTCAACACCTTGCTGTTTTCTCTCTACTGTGTTTTGCATCTTTTGTTTTCTCTTTTAACCTTATCTTGATTTTACCTTAATTTTGTTTTGCTCTTGAATGGCCTTTCTGTAGAGCTTTCTGTTGTTATTTTCCTTTCTGAGCATTCTGCTTTTGCTGTGACTGTCAAAGAACTTTGTAAATTATTATTATTATTATTATTATCATTATCATTATTATTACATGATACATATGGATAAAGTAGTGCAGTAAAATACATTAAAACATGGCGGCTTTGAGATGGATTATGGATAATTTATTTATTTATTTATTTATTTATTTGGCCTTTTTGTTATACCTTGTATAATGGAAGATGATAATACACTTAAGTTTTTACAAATTAAAGGGAAAACCAAATAGATCCCGCAGATGATTGTTCATGCCAGGTGAGCAGAAACTCCACCATGAAGTTTGAAGAAGATTCAAAAACAGAATTGTGTCTGGTGCATTCTCAAGAGCACCACCACTATGGAGGTGACTGAGAGCCCAGAGACGACTGTTACCAAAGTTCATTTGCTGCAATGTGGGATGTGTTGTGTATGTTAGAAACACCAGTGTAGCTCTTTAGAAATCAGGTCTGTATGAGAGAATGGCCAGAATGAAGGCAAACCTGAAAAAGGCACTAAAAAGCTCAAGAAAAACTGAGACTGAGAGGCAAAAGAATCCAGAAGCCCATTCTGATCTCCTCAGCTGTAATGCTGAGCTCGGTGTGGAGGAGAAACCAGGCACATCTCATCACCTACAGTATCTAACACCATGTGTGTCATGAAATGTGATGGTGGCATCTTTGAGCTGTGAGGGGACTTTTCTGCCAGTCTGGGACACTTGTAAGGATAGGAAAAATGGATGTAGCCAAATACAGGGACATTTACGAGAATAACCTGCATGTGAGTGTCAAAGACTTTCAATTGACGTGATAGTGAGAACGACCTGAAGCAGACAGCCAAATCAAGAATTCTACAGTGGACCAGCCAGCGACCTATCCTGTTAAAAATCTGTGGAAAGACGTGAAGAAATGAACATAGCTGTTCACAGATGCTCCTCATCTATCTTGACTGAACTGGAGCAAATCGGCGAGGGAGAATGGGAGAAACTCCCAAATCTAAATGTGCCAACCTGGTTCAGACCTGTCCAAGAATACTCAGTTGTAATTGCTGCCAGAGGTGATTCAACAAAGTATTTACTCAGGAAGCCAAATCCCTTTTTAAACGGAATATTTCTGTTTTTTTGTTTTCAATAAATTTCTGCAGTTTCAAAAACAAACAAACAAAAAAACATGTTTTCAGTTTTTCATAATAGTATATTTTGTGTAGATGGTTGCCAAAAATTCTCTGTTTAATCCATTTTGAATTCAGGCTTCAACACCATAAAATG
Source organism: Myripristis murdjan (assembly GCF_902150065.1). Taxonomy (NCBI): domain Eukaryota; kingdom Metazoa; phylum Chordata; class Actinopteri; order Holocentriformes; family Holocentridae; genus Myripristis; species Myripristis murdjan. Next base: position 19,128,620 of record NC_043983.1, on the reverse strand, counting down.
CAGAAAAAAATAAGGAGGAGTTGGATACTTTCTGAAGGCACTGCACAGATACTAAATATCATCCAGATGGTGGGCAGACTGACTAACAATTTAGACCAACCTAGTGGGCTTAATGTTCATTTTCTCATATTGCAATACCAGCAGAGACTCAAATCGTCCTGTTTTCATCTATATTATTCAGCATAGTAGGGACATTATTTTTTCAATCAGTATCCATACCCCTGTGAATATGCAGCTGGCAGAAAGTGGTAATGCTTAATACTCTACATGTTCCCACTCTTAACGCTTGCTGAGACCAACAACACACCACAACGGCACTCGGGCTCTTTGATATACCCCCTGCGGGTAGTTGCAGAGGTCATTTATAGGTCATGTTTACCTGTTTTGAAGTGGCTTTGTTCATCCGTATAAAGCTGTGTAAACATTTTAATGGTACAGTCATAAAGCTATGTGCCTGGTTGGTTATATTTGGTTGATGCCTCAGGTGTCAGAAGATCCTGCTGTATTTGTTTTGAGGAGAGGTGCGAGGAGAGAATCCTACTGTATTTGTCCTGAGATGTATGTGTGTAAAAAACAGCCAAATATCTGGTGTTTTTTTTTGTTTGTTTGTTTGTTTGTTTGTTTTTTTTCAGTGAGTCTCTTTTCAATAGATTTACTTTCATGGAGACTTTTTGTCTGTAGAGTTGTTGATGCAGTAAGAGGAATCTCCACAATTTAATTAGTAAAAAGAACAAATCTGTCGTCGCATGTACATACTGTACATTTTATTTTATGATCTTACAGTAAATTACATATACAAACTAATATTTATGAAATATATATATAGCTGGATGACATTTATACTGATTAAGTTTATTTGTACACAAATAGAACAATGATTTAGATGGTTAGACATTTGATTATTGAACATATTCTGTGTCAGTTTGTCAACCAAAACAGCTGTCCTGTTACCAATATGCTCTCTTCCTCTCTCTCTCTCTCTCTCTCTCTCTCTCTCTCTCTCTCTCAGTCTCACTCACACACTCAATAATCTGTGAAGTCATATCTACATGCATGTGGTGTGGGAAGAGGCACCCCTGCAATATGAAGCTCTTTTGGCTATGAAACTTGAGAGAAAAAAATATTGCATAAGTTCACAAAATCATTTTTGTATTTATTGATGTTATATCACCTCTAGACTGTGCATCGGCTTTAAAATTTAGTTCCTCTGCTTTCCAGCATCTGGACAGAATGTTTAAAGGTGCTTAGAGACCATAAACTGAGTGGTAATACTCTTCAGATAAACTAGAGATAACGATAAGTTACTGTCCTACTGCAATAAGAGGAATCCTCTTCTTCTGTTTCAGATGCAGCAGCACTAGCCAAGGCAATTTCCCTTGAGCTTTAAGGTGTGGGACATTTCTAATAAATGTGGTACACAGGTGATCAGTAGATTTCTAGTAGCACACAATAGTTTATTCTTCAACGCCGGTTTGTCTTATGGTTCATAATGAACTTTGAAAGAGGTCATAGTGGAATGCTAATGGCTTGTGGCAGCTATTGGCAGCTATCACTATGCGGTAGCAGGAACAGGTAAACAAAACAAATTCACAGCCTGCGCATTTCAAAGCCAGACTGGGAGTTCAAATGTCATGTTTGTCTCGCAGACAATGACAGCAAACACAGAAAGGTCGGCATTAGTCACAGCCAGCCTCTATACATCCTCTGCCCATGTCACAGGCAGGAGACTGGTATGCTGGCCAGCCGTGCTGATTCCTGATAAAAGGTCATGGCCATAGGCAGCTATTTTTTGCAATGGATATTTTACTCTTTAGGGCACTGTCTACATGGCTGTGTGACCATGTGTTTATGTGGCCTATCTCCAAGGGGTTGCAGAATTGCATGAACATGACACTCCAACCCAGTAATTATAGGGCTTTGTGGTGTTTAACTTTTTCTCTCTGTTTGTTTTTTTATGATGCCGTGCTCTCTGATTGCTGTGTTGCTGCATGGAGTGGAGATGCTGCCACAGTGCCAGTGGCACCCGTTGACCTTAAGGTCAATCTCGCAGCAGGTTCTGAGTTTTGACAGGGGCAGCCAACTGTGGAGAGAGGAGCATGCCCGTAGGCGCTCAATGTGTTCCGTCAATGTTCGTTAGTCTAATAAACCACATAGTATCACCCCTTTGTCTTTTATTAACAGGGTGAGCCAATGACAAATTTTGTTTGAGCCAGGAAGCTGTGACTGTCAATGTAACCTGCCTCTTTACATCATGAAGTTAGCCGTCCTAGTAACAATGCTAAAAGGCTTACCATCAACTGCTGTCATTGCACATTATCCCTCTTCTCTGTAACGTGCGCAAGCATACACACACACATACACATACACACACAGCCTCTGAGAGAAGAGTTACGATTGCCCATCTCTGAAGCTGATGACATTGACATAAGCAAAGTATCTGACCTCCTGGAGCAGGAGGGGGTCATGAGAGCACAGAAGCCCAAGCACAGGGGTGAGTCAGGATGTGTGGCAGCTCTGGCCTGTCATATCACAGGAGGTGAATTAAAGAATGAGTTTCTGTTGTGTGATAGCTGCAAAACACACATTCCCCTCTGTTATAAAGATAGCCTGCAGAAGTGCCACTATTGGTGACTCTCAAGGACTTTTTTCACACAGAAGCCCAGAAAATTATTTTTTAGTTGCATCAGTAAGTAATGCGCCCTACTTTGTATGATGTTATTACATCATACTAGCAATATTACATACTTTTATTATGAAACCCAGTTTTCAGGGGGATTACATAACTCTGAATGTTGAAGCATGGACTGGATGTTCAACTTTATCGTCTTGGGCTTGTCTTGGTGGTAAAGCTGGTGAGTTTTCATGCCAAGTAGAGCTGCAAGGATTAGTCGAATAATCGATTAGTTGCCAGCTATTAAATGAATCGCTGACTATTTTGATAATCAATTAATCATTTTGAGCCATTTTTAACATGAAAATTTTACAATTCTCTGATTCCAGTGTCTCATATAGCAATACTTTCTTGTTCAGTCAGTCCTCTGTGACAGTAAACTAAATATCTTTGGGTTGTGGTTGTTTGGAACAAAACAAGACGTCACCTCGGGCTATGGGAAATTATGATCAACATTTTTCACCATTTTATGGACAAGACAACTAAATGCATTAACCTAGAGAATAATCAACAGGTTAATCGATAATGAAAATGATCATTAGTTGCAGCAGTCATATTAAGTAAGTGGGACTTTGCAGGTATGCCACTGCACCTGGCTCACGCTGTGCTCTCACATCTCTCCCTGCATGTGAGGGTGTTTGTAGTCATTGTCTGCCGTGTCGCTGATGTATTACTCAGATAGGATGGAATACCTTCTCTGTAGGAGCAAAAAGGAAGAAGACCTTTTAACATCTGTACTCTTTTGAGACTTAAAAACAAAAATGTTCTTTGAATATTTTATCATAACAGAGTCCATAACATCTCGGTCGCAAACCATTAAAGAATAAAGAGTAGAGCAAAAAGTAAAGAGTATGTTAAAGCAGTGCATGACCTTTTGACACACCAAGTAACACGGTAAAAGGACCACTGCACATCTACTTATTCAGTCATGATGATTGCATTACATTGTCAGCTAGTGTCACATTATGCCTATACATTCAAATAGAGGTCCTTTTATATCATTTTTACAAACTGTATCTATTTATTTGATTTATTTTTTGGCCTGTTTATCTTCTTCAAACATTTTTTTACTATACATAAATTATCTATGTCAATATTTACCTCTCATTCTGTACTTGTGACTGTTGGCAATTCTTCCAGTGTTAGAAGCGACTGAACCAAAACTCTTAGGATGTAATATCCTCAAAAGAAACAACCAGATGAATTTTGCAGAAAATATTTAAATTTTAACATTTGTACCCACATGAGTTTAATTGAAACTGGATACTGAAATGTTCAGAAATTTCAACTTAACTTTCCAAGCTCACAGAAATATTCCAGAGTCAATGTCAAAGTGTTATTCGATAAGTCTTATATGAAAGGTACAAGGATATTGACGTGTTAAAAAAAATATAAAAGAAAAAATATATATGTTATGTGTAGTACTTTGTGGATCAGGCACATAGCATTCACTCAGTGGATTATAGTCAGGCTCATTACCTATCTCTCACATATCAACTCCTGTCTCTCCCACCCTTCTAGAAGAGTAGACGTGTCAGCAAAGATAGCTGTAGATGTGAGAGCTGTTGTTGCGGAGATACATGGATATTTCACAATGAAGTGTGATACCGCTGGGATTTGGCCTGTAGATATTGTTAAGAGGGAATGTTTAGACTAAAGCCTCCTGCCTGCCTTTATATTTCAGGAGGATTTACATTTGGCAGATATAAAACATTTTTCCCAGTGAAAGTGGGTATGCACTGGTTTAACTGAACCATGGCTACAGCATCATCTATTTTTGCTGCAAATCATCACCAACACTCAAGTTATGACATTATTACCAACATTATTGTTATTAGTAGTAGTAGTGCTTGTAGAAGTATTATTGGCTGTATCACTATATAATAATAATAATATAATAATAATATAATATAAGAATTCATATGAATTTAGTCCCTTGTGTGTCCTTTACCCGTTGTCCAGTTACATGTTAATTTAGTTCTATTTTTCTTTTTTCTACCAATGTAATACCTTGCAGGCTAAAGCCAAAGAAGGAGCACTGAAACATTTTAAAAATCATGATACTACTTACACAAAGCACACTTTCTCACAGAAGAGAAAGCAGATTTTGTTGCTTCTGGTAGCAAGTAGGTAGTAGTTCAGGATAAAGAGATACAAGGCATTCATTAAATATTTTATATAATTTATATGACCTGCTTAGAAGCATTTCTGCTAAAGACTTTGTATTTGACTGGGGTAGTCATGCAACTGTCATTTAAAGGAGCAAAAACGAAACAGATCTTCACAAGATACGCAGGGCAGAAACTTCTGAATGTGTGTTTAACACACTTTATCTGCAAAAGAAAGATAGTTCAAAACAGCTGGAGGTCTTGCTGAATTTCAGAGAGTCATTGTTTAATCATATTTAATGTGCCTTATCTGGAACTATTTTTAAGTAGAGAGCTGATACCCACAACTGCATGACTGTATTGAGGCTAAGGGACTGTGTTTAATGTGTTTAATGTGTCTATTGTGCCTGATTGTGCGTTGCTTCATTCACGAGAACCAGAATGGGGGAAGATTAGAGAGTCTTTAAGTGTTGGCTGGGGATCCTTCCTTGGTCATAACTGCTGAGATGGACAGATACCGAAGACAGTAAAGCCAACAGTCAAGAGCAGCGGCTTTGTATGAATAAGGAGTACGGGGAAGTTTGGAGAAAATATCCAAGGTCTTAGATGAGTACAAATCTGAAAAGATGCAGAACTTCTCCCTCTTTAGGGGTTTTCCCCAAGCTTGCTTTAAAAAAAAATCCTCCACCCCTGTGGTTTAAAATGCAAAGTTAACAATTTTACGCAGCCCTCCAAGGTCTGTATAGTCTCTCCTAATCTTTTTTAATGTGTCAAAAGGCTTTCTTGAGACTCTCTGTGAAATTTCACACTTAAGTTGTTTGCAAAGTCAGTCTGAATTAGAGTGTAGGGTGAGGGTTAACTTTTTTGAAGGGGTTAGGGAAAAGTTTATTTAAAACTGTATGTGTTGTGTTTGTATTTTGTGTGTATGTGTGTTTGCGTGTGTGTGTGTGTGTGTGTTTGTGTGCATTATTTTCTCGAAACTATAACAAAGTCCACAGCTGGGATTGTGAAGAATGATTGCCGCTTGTGCACTGATATTAATATTATGACGATGGTGCACCTAGTAAGATCTACCAGAATAATCTTTACAGCAAACTATATGATTTTTTTGTTTAACCACACTTCTAATCAATTAAAGCCAAAGGTAACTGAAAACTAGAATTTCTCTTAATTTCTGTTGTTTTGTTAATCTTTTAGGATTTAATTAAGACCACCCAGGTTTGAAAAAAGCAGTATTCCTATGTGGAAACAGCTTGTTATTATATACTGTAATTGGACTTCTTTTTTTTTTTATCAGAAGCTCCATCTTAGGTTTTCAGCAGGCAAGATTACTCCACCATGAAGTCCATATAAGCTAATCCAAATGTCTTCCTTCATTATGTATAGAATACGGTAACTGCCCTTTGTTATCATTTGCTCTCTGTCAACTGCTGCCTAGAAAACCTGTCCTCTTAACCAGCAAGGATGCACAAATGGAAGTGAGGTGTTGCGATTTTGGTTTGGTTTGCCAATGGTTTATTAGCTAACATTATTAAATACCTAATCATACATATAGTGATGAAAACCAGACCCTTTCATGACAAATCTAACAGGCTATTCACCGCTCACTTACAACATGTGTTTTGTGATGGTGCATGTGTATCTTTAGGTCCTGTTCATTTTGTAGTGCGAAGGGCCGAGGAAGAAATAGTCGCTACATTTACTCGCCATTTTTGCAGTCTTCACACAACTGGCATACATGTGCTGTTTTCAAAATGTAATTCAAACCATGGGCGAGAGTCAAATCACTGCTACGTCAAGTTTCTGATGAGGAGTAACATTTTAATAGCACCATTCACTCAACTTCATCTTATAAATGTCAGCCTTATGTGCGATTAAAGGGTCAATACACAAATGAGGGAATGTAAACCATGATTGCCAGTTAGACGGTTTGCCAACATATTACAGAGATTCAACACAACATCAGTTGTTAGAATTGGCATACTGCAGCCATTAACTCGCTCTGCAGTTAAATTTAACAGGCTGTATTTTCCCTATACTTCCCTTTATGAACACACACATTACAACGCAATCAGTGTACATATACATGTCTCTAACAAAATATAAAAAAAATCCTTTAAAAATCCTTTTGTACTTTTAAAATTTTAGTGGGATGTTTTTGCTCACAGTAGCTGTTAACACTGAACATTTTTGCCCTGTAACAAACTGTGCACCTATGCAGCCTTTGTGTTGCCCTCAAAGCTGTATAAACAATACTAGCTCACTTCACAGACATGTCACAGATGCTCTGCTACGTGCCACTGCGAGCCAGTGAATGTAAGGGTGAAGAATATGTTGCTTCATTCTTTAGTTGTTATCAGGTGCTGTTTCAGGATCTTACGGGGTATTTCTGCCACAAGGTCTTTCTAAAAGGAGAGCCTGAGCATTCCCTCCATACCACACTGATCAATTAAGACGCCAACAATTTTGACATTTCCCCATATCCTGAAGTCATTACTATAGTTCATACAGTTCTTTCCTGTAATTGGCGTCATCTGGTTTCTCCTTATTATTTCTGAGCATAACGAGGCTGTATTACAAAATGCCCAACAGAAGATCTTTTTCCAATATATGTCTTGAAATCACCATTAAAATCTGTGAAAGATGTTTTCACAAAATGAGTGATTAAGGGCAATGTCCAAGCTATGTTATCATGCTTAACAGGCTCTTTTTATTATTATTATTTATTTCTGTGAGGTTGTTCAACAATTTCTGTGAATTTCCTATGATGGCCTCATGTTCATTGAGCCTTGTACTTGGTTATGCTGTACATGTGCTTGTGTGTGCAAAGAGACTAGGATTTTAATAGGTCCTTGTAGAATTATGCACATCTAAATTGTCTATGATAGTAAGATTTCCAGCTTTGGTGGGAGTTGCTGTTCTGTAGGGGGGAATGTAAATCATGGTTAATTTGTGTGCATGACTTGTTGTATGGCATGATATATGAAGTATGTCAAGCTGCATAAACAATGTGCTGGTAGGTATAAACATGCAGACATGCACAACAGTAGTCTTTCAGCTCCCAATACCTTTGTCAATTTTTTTTTTTTTTTACTGACAGTAATTATTTGCACTGCCATTATTGTCAGTAGGCAAAGCTGATAACTTTTTAATCTGGAGTAATATTTAATTAAGGAAAGCTACTGTATCAAAGTCATGTATGTACTGTACTTTTGTTCAGCAAAATATCAGCCTCATTAAACAAAATATTTCGATGCAATCAACGAAAATCAACTGTATATGGCAAATGGCACATGTTAACGTTGTCACTTTGTTTACACGGATGATAAATTTGTAATGACCTACCACTTCAATTATAATCAGTGCATACAATAAACAGCTCCTGTTTTACTTGGCATACAAATGTTTGATGCATAAAAAATAACACATAATCATTAAAGCCTTAAAGCAGTAAAAATACAAAACCAAGTAAATCACAGCTTAAACAGTGTAATGCTCAGACTTTTTTCAGCCTCCTCAAACCCTGTCACCCCATTTGTACAGTTTGTCATAAAAAAAAAAGTTTATTATGAAGATTAAATCATGCAACCACTCAAACATCATTTTTGTTATCACACACCTACACACTTTTGATTAACACCAAACAGCACTTTTATTTAAAATACACCCATGCATGTAGTGCTCCATCTCTTCTAATTTAGTCACCATAGATTTGTGGTATTTGCCCAAATCAAATTCCAGTATCAGATATTATAACTTGTACAAAGTCTCTGTGAACAGGAAGCGAGAAATGAAAATACAGTAGGACCCCATTATCTTATCCGTGATCATATGGAAACACCGGACAACGGCACGGCCATTTTCATTTTTTTGCCTTCCTACTACAAGTTGGGCTCTACTGTCCAACCTCCTACAATACAGTAGATTACAGATCTAATTCTGCTGTTGTTAGAGTATTATTCTCCTGTAACTCTGTCTATTAGCCTGTTATTCATTTGTCAGTTTGTTAATGTGTTCGTGTGTGTGTGTGTGTGTGTGTGTGTGTGTGTGTGTGTGTGTGTGTGTGTGTGTGTGTGTGTGTGTGTGTGTGTGTGTGTGTGTGTGTGTGTTCCACTGCCGCCACCACAAATGATTTCATATTGTCACAAAGTGCTTGCAAACAACTGCTGTTTTACTGGCAAGCCTACATATTTATTATGTAGGGCCTAATGTTTGTGCTGGTTTAAAGGCTATTTGTTCCCCAGTATTCATCGGGTAGTTTGTTCCTGCATGCATGCGTGTGTGTCTGTGTGTGTTACACCGCAGCCACAATAAGTGATTTCTTTGATGCTTCTGTGGTTCCAAAGTGTTTGTGGACAACTGTAATTTTATTGGCAGGCCTACATATTTGTCATGTGGTTTAAAGGCTGTTTGTACCACAAAATTTTTGGAAACATGTTAATAATGTATTTAATTAAATAGAATTTTGTCTTCCAAAAGGTTTGGTACATTTTATGCATGCTTCAACTAACCAAAATTTGAGCGATCTATAGTGCCTTCATTTCCAAGGGGTTCGAATAATAGAGGTTCTACTGTAGCTGAATAAGATTTGTTTCTACTCAGTGGTGCGCACATGAGAACACTTGAGCAGCTAACACTGAAATTTTGTTTCTCGATGTCATGTTACATGATAGCTGTGTCTTCAAAATTCAAACCGTTACAGTCTTGTTGCCATTTGGAGCTGCCGACATACAAAGCTGCCTCATGCAGATTAAAACTTGCTCATGATAATCAATGCATTTCATTTGCATTAGAATAAATAAATCATTGCGTAGTGTTGTTCTCTATGCCCAGCCTGCCAATTTCACTGCTCAAAAGTCATGATGTTATCCAAGAGTGTAAATACAAATACTGGCAATGTCTTTCCATTCAAACCCTTTGTCACCTCAGTAAGTGGTGTTGCTAAAAATTCAATGTGTTTTCTGTATGCATGACTGGCATTGCAAAATGCATACCCATATCACATTATATGCTAAGTAATTAACAGCTGGCAAGCATGTAAAGCACTAGAATTGTTGTTTGTTTTTTAAAGGGAAATGGCAGTCCATTCAGCTTCAGATTTTTTATTTATTTATATTGTTGTAAAGTAGAGACCGAGACAGAGCAAATTTAAACCTTAGCCAACTCAGGCACACATGTGGCTCATGACAGAGTATCTTAATTCCACTTAATTCTTCAGTGTTACTAACACCCATGAGTGTTTACTTAGCTGATTCAGGTTTTGAAAGTTCAGTGTTTTGCTGGTGTTGTAGTAATGATAATGTGGCACTTTATTGATCCTCGCACGGTAGGGGAGGAAGTCTAAGAGTGATGGTTCAGCTACTGACCCACTCCACTGGAGCTGGTAAGGATTCAGTGACTTGCTTGCCAACAGGGGGCTTGAACCTGGCTCCTGCAGTATACCCAGTTGGCTATCCTACCACTCTAATTATCAGTAAAAGATGGAAAACATGTGACCTTGCTCCAACTTAGATTAACTATAAAGTAATTTGGATAATGTAAAAATCATTTCCACTGTATGCAGGTTTTGCAGATTGTATCCTCTCATTTGGTTTCATCACCTAAGAAAGGGCTGAATCCATTCTCTTAATGTAATTGGTGGAAAATGTACCATGACAATGTAATTATTTTGAGGGGCCTATTTGCATTTCCAGTGCACTGCTAAGTAAATGTTACTGTAGGATTTTAAGGCCTTAAAGATAAATTAATAATCTAGAGTATTTAAAAACCATGAAACATTTAAATTGAGTAATTTCACTTCCTAAAGGGCATAGTTGAGATTTTCCATACATATGCAGACAGACACACTTTTTTCTAAATAAACATCAGCGCTAATCACTGAGACAGAAATCAGAGTTGGAGCATATAATATTTCTGGAGCTTTTTGTGGCTCCTTAGGGGCTCCCCTCTGACTTAGATAAGATGGGATTTAGACAAATTTGATGCACGCACCTCTTCTACCAGCACTTGGGATTCTGTTTCTCTAAATACATTATGATCATTGACTATTAGAACATTATTTTTTCCTTTCTTTTTTTAAATTCCACTTAAGCAAGAAATTACAAGGGAATATGTTACAAAAGATTGCCATTTGTGCCATTTCTATGCAGCCTGCTTTGATCAACAGTTAAGGGAGATCGATTGGAGTTATTGCTCTGCTCCAATTTAGAAGACATCTCATCAAACCGAGTTACAAAGGGTCTAAAGACTACAAGTGTTCATCTTTGTTCCCCTAGTGCTGCAAAATTAGTAATTGACTCTGATTTTTGGCTTCAGGCAATAACCTAATAAGACCAACCAAGGTTAATGATAGACCCTTTTTAGACTGGCTCAAAGTCTGACACCGATATGTAGTGGTAGTGAAAAACAATTATTACATTCACGGGAGACACTCGGGGCAAAAGCCACTGACATGAGAGGAAAACATTTTTTTAAATGTATTATCAGCTGCTTTAGTTTGCTGTAGTTTGGGCTCTGTATCAGTGCTAACGTTTGGACATTAGATCAAAGTGCCACAGTTGTTGTGATGGTGAGAATTTCAGGAGTGTGTTGTGTTGCTGGTCTTCAGCAGTCTCTTCCCAGGAACACCAGGACCACAAATCTCTGTGATTTAACATCTTGCCTGTACAACCAGCTAGAGTCAGCACAAGTGTCATGTGCCATTGCCAATCTGCTGTCATGGCGTCCTCTACCAAACAATTTATCCCTTCCCTTCCTACTTTATTAGCCATAGCTTATGGGTGGCCCTAGTCAAGACAGAGCAGAGCCCTTGCAGTTTAGGTAACCTTGTAATTGATTCTGAGAAGGCAAGGTGGATAATCATTTGAGTGTAAATTGCCCCATCAGTAAATAGCTGTGAACACAGGATGAAACCCTTTAACCAGGATTTCTTTTATCAAGGTCCTCAGTTCATACTGTTGCTGTTGAAATTTCCTCTCACATTGCTATTTTATTACTATATCTTTGAACAATCTTTTCATGTTCAGGAAGTCATAACAATTGTAGTTTAAATTGCTGTTGCTTCGAAGAGAATGATATGAATATCTTTGTCCATGCATGCCCAAAGACATTATGTTTATAATGTCTGACTATGAACAGTATGGAAATTTGGATGTTTTTTCACTACAATAGTATTTTGTTGCTCTTTTTCAGAACTCTGGTGCCCCAGCAGTAACCACTCCAAACGCTCCTGTTACGGGCTACAAGCGCATGGTCATTCCCACCCAGCCGCCTCTGACTGCGACCAAGAAGTCTACTCCCAAACCCCAGGCCCCCGGGGGAGCCTCTTCCATTCCCCCTCCCTCTGCTGGCCCAGCAGCTAAGCCTCAGTGCCAGATGGCACCTCAGCCCGTTGCAGCCTCTTATGCTACAGCCTCCACCCCAAGCCAGCCCACCTTCAATGTTCAGGTGAGGTCTGCTCAGCCAGGCCCACAGCATCAAGCCCCAGGCCAGCACTTTGCCCAGCAGCCTATTCGCAACGCTGCACAGGTGCAATATATGCCTGCCCAACCCAAAGGTCCTGACTTTGCCTATGGACCACCACAGCCAGGCTTTTCTCCCATGGCCCAGGGTGCCTATCAAGACCAGCAGTATCCTGGAGTAACCCATGGAGGAGGCCCAAGCACCTGGAGACCCGAGCCCACTCCCAACCAAGGGTATCAGCCCTCTGGCCCTAAGAAGACCTACATCACAGATGTCCCACCAAGTTTGGCTCCCTACTCCCCTGGACCCGTGGTTCCACCAAAGGTAAGAACAGTTTTCAGCATGTGATGATTCATACAGATGTTATCCGCAGCAATCTTGATCAGCTGCCACCAATGCCATTAATCTTAGTTGGTGTTACTGTTATTGCAATCTTAGTAGGGAGACACATTTTTTACCACATAGACAAAGATTTTAGTTCCTGTTAGAACCATCTCTCTATATGTGTAAAGGCTTGACATACAATATAATACACTGAACATGTGTATCAGGTGGGTCAGACAGCTAATGGACATTCCCTGTCACTCACTCTCTCTTTGAAACATCTTTCCAGTCTTTTTACACTATTTAAGGCAGAACTGCTGCAAAAATAATCTAGAAATACACGTTTGTGCATGTGTGTGTGTGTGTGTGTGTGTGTGTGTGTGTGTGTTTGAAAAGCTTTGTGTGTGCAGTACGCTTAAGTATGTGCTTTAGCAGCTTCAGTGGCAATGCAATTGGGAGCCGCTTACCGTCTTTTATTGAAATGCTCAGAATAAACAGTTGTTTTAACCTTCATGAATTTTTAACACATCTTTTCTGTAGGGGTTTACACCATCTGATTTCATTTGTCTTATAAAAGGCAGAGTCTGTGTTCACCTGTATATCTATCCTCTATGCTATCTGTGTATCTACACCAGAGTTATAGCATCAAAATACAATTTCTTTTTTTCAATTAATTATTGGAAAGAAGAATGTAAAGATATAAAGATGAGGAAGGATTTTGGATGTTTTTATGCTATGGTTCCAAGTGTTATGGGCTCAAAATTAAGTATCCTAAAATATTAAAAACAAAATTCGGGCTGGATAATTTTCCTATTTTTCTGTCCTCTAGGCATCAACCCTCCTTGACACAACACTCATTCTCTACCCAAAGAGGAGATTAGTTTTTTATGCATCCACCCATCACAATCAAGAAGTTACTGTACAGTCCACCCAAATATAAGTTGCAACTTTCTGTTATCAGCTATGTGTAGCACAACAACAGCGATATTACAGGGTAAATGTACTGTGTTTCTATCACGATTTTATAGTCTGCCAACCACTCAAAGAACTTTACAATGTTTGCCTTACGTTCAACCATTCACACACACATTCATACACTGATGGCAGGGGCTACCATGCAAGGTGCCAAGCTCCCCATCAAAAGCTGTTAGGGATTCAGTATCTTGCTCAAGGACAGACCCGTGCTGCCTCATAGTATTAGTTATCAGGTTTCATCAAAAAACTCAACTGGGAGATATTAACTATCAGCTAGTCTTGATTGTGATTTGTAAATATGTGAAATAAGCAATGGTATCTTTGATTGTAATCCATGTTGAATGCCTTCGGTCTGGCAGACAGGGTTTGGTGGCTCCTATCTTGAAATAATGGGACCAGAGGGTGAGTTTCAGTAATCGAGGGATCACACTGCACTTGTGCAAAGCTGTTGGAAAGTCCACCCTGGCCACTGGTCAAGCCTCAGTCCTGGTGCATGAAGACCAAATGACTCACAGCAGCAGCCTGACAACCCATACGCCCGCAGCACCTCCCACAGGGTACCTTTGGGACCACGGTCATAGGCCTTTTCCAAATCCGCAAAACACATGTAGGCAAGATTAGCAAACTCCCATGACATCGCAATTATCTGAGAGAGGGTATAAAGCTAGTCCACTGTTCCATGACCAGGATGAAATCTGCATTTTAACTGTTTCGTTTAAGATAAAACATTTAGTCAATGATAAAAATAAGTTACATTTCATAAAGGTAATACCCTTGACTGAGTGTCCTCTGTAATGATGTTTATTTCAAATGCCAGAGGCATTTTTTTTTCTCAACTGACTAGTCATATTGAGTTTTTTTCCCTTCCTGATTGGCATACTTCAGCAAGTCTTTTCAGGGAAAGAGGTTTTGAACAGCTTTTGGATCTCATTGTTCATTCTTGAACTAGAGCATAGATGTATTATTTAATCCACTGGAAGAAGATGTATAACATTGTGTGCCTCAAAAATATCTTTATTATACCTGAAAAAACAACAACACTGGAGCACTAGAGATAATCTTAGGAAGAGGAATAAGACTTTCATAGGCCCAGCCCCAAGCATTCACAAGCATTGCAGGACCCCTGGATCCAGTACCAGACTTTTTTTTTTTTTTTTTTTTTTTTTAGCAGATTATTGAGAAGAATTAGAAAATACTGCCATCCCTTTGAATAGAGCATGCAATGCCATAGAGACAGATATTCTAATCTCAATACATCCAGCCGTCAACAATCTCTGGAAAGTGCAAGGCCCTTGAGTTTTCTTTAATTCAAGGATTTTATGCTGGTTCAAAATACAAACCGGGCCTCCCAGCCTCTGGGAATAGCTCTTCAAGGACTGTACTTTACTAAATACAAATTAGCTCGAACATTGCAGCAAGTATTTTTAAAAAAGTCTAATTATATTTGTTCAAAACAAAAGTCTACATTTTGCTTGAAAAGCCTGCTTTGGTCCCAGTATGATGCGTTATTAAAAACAAAAGGTGGCGTTTAATAGATTTGTGAGCATCTCTTTGATTTCAGATAAAAGCAAATCTCTAATTTGGTGGATATAGTGCGTACAGTATATATTTGTGCTCCTTTCCCAAGGATATAGTAAGATAATGGGCTGAGTGCCTCCCTCCCCCATTGCTTTATTTTAACATTTTGAAGCATATTGGGGAAGTCTGATGCTCCACATGCACATATACTTCCAGCTAGATGATATGTCGTAAATAACTTTGTGTTGTCACGCATCCCGTCTGACCCTACCCTATGGCTTTTGTGGCCAAACCTTAACAGTTGTTTGTCAGTTCCCTATATTTTAGCTCTAATCTGTTTTTTGTTTATTTGTGTCCGGTGTAGCAGATCTTTCATGCACTAATGCCAAAATAGACCAGAGACACTATAAAAGCCAGATTAGAGTGAAAGCAAAATCTGTCAACTTTGCCTTTATCAGCGTCAGTCTGGTTGACCCAATGTCGTGACATTCCCATAACCTTTCACAAATGGTGTTAAATCTACTTACTAGAAGTGGGCTGTGCCTCTTTTAATCTGTTGTGCAAATAAACCAAAACATAGTCAATTAAAGGAACTATTTACATATTTCTCATAATTATCAAAAAATTAGGTCCAGTCACTTGGAGTTAATCGTAAATTTATGTAATACCCGGGACTTTCTCTGTAGGGGGTCTATGACTTTGATTGAGGACTTTATTATGGAGATCATTTCACATAATTAAGGGTATTCATCGAAGGGCAGCGTCATTAGAAGTCTAAGATGAACTCTGTGGACAAAATGCTATGATCTAGACTGGTTCTGATTAGCTTGCTCCCCCACTCTCTCCAACACCCAACCCCAGATGGATCCTTACTCACACGTAAAGTGAAGGTGTAAGAAGGGCTTTTCACATCAACAGGCTTCAAGGACACTTAATTACCCAAATCCACCAGTGTTTGATCTCTATTGTAGAAAAAAAATTAACAGATTTCATGGCTGCCGGTTAACATACCAATTTCCACGAGTCTCTCCGTCTTTTCCGAAATTGGAGGAAGGCTAAGCTGGATGATGACTTCTGTTATTTCTGAGCTTGAGTGACATTTGACAGGGGGGGATTATTTTGAACTGCTCAATCCCTGCAGCCAGTTAAAGCCCCCTAGAAGGTCAATGATGGTTTCAACTGTCAAACATGTTTAAATATCTGACATGTCTCTGCCTTCCAGTCCTGGCCATTTTGCTTTCTGACCTGCACAAGAATATTTGCATATGGTGCTATCAGCATGCGTCCAAAATAGCCCCTTTATGTTTGTGACCTGGTGTGGACCCTTGTTCATAACTCAGAGTCATGTTTGAGGAGCTCCAGCGAATGTTGCTCCTCCAAAAGAATATGTTAAGCACCATGTTTGCACCAAATTCAAATCCATACACCTGAACGGAAATATCAAAACAGCCTTTGTTGTGCTAATCATTGGTAGCATGTGAAATTATATTATATAGCTAGCATTTGATATTAACACAGAATTTATGTTTCTTATTTTCACTAATTATACCCTATGTCTTCATTTGTATATCAGAATATTGCAAGCAACGGCTTTCAAATGACACTACATCTTTAAAAAAAGAGACCAGTGTTGAAAAGTGGAGTTCACTGCATATCAGGTACTGACGTCAGTTGCATAAGAAAGGTGATTGACCCTGGATGCCCTGGGACTCAGGACCTATGTGAGGTCCTTTAAAGAGCAAGCTGACTCAGTGCAGAGTTACCAGCTCTGCTATAGATTACCAAGAGAGGATTCTTTGCCTGGTGCAAAGTTACAAGCTTTAACTGCACACTGAGAGCCGAGGGCAGCTTCTTCTACATTGCAGGGACATGTGGCCTGCAACCCTGTGGTCTCTACTAATGTGTGTGTAGATTCTGAAAATAAACCACACTTATAACACCCTATTAATGAAGTTTTCTATTTTATTTTATTTCAAGTGTTTTACAGTTGTTGTGAAATAGCCTTTTGCAAAAACAGCCTCTTCCAGAGAGCAGCTTGTTTTGAACTAGTGATTGATATGGATATGATACAATGGAGGCCCTTGTTCCCACTCACTATCCCTGCACTCACTATCCTCTTTTGACCCCTTAACCCATCCCATTTGTCTCTCAGTAGCAACAGGCCATTACATTGATTGGCAGCTCATCCACATATTTTTGTCTGCTTTGGTCTGTGCAAACTGTACAAGCAAGCAGTCTTCAGATTTTCCCCTTGGCTGCATGTAGATGAAATAAAAGAACCTTTAGAATTCCTTGAAACTGTAGCTGTTAGTCTATCATTATCCACATACACACACACACACACACACACACACACACACATACACACACATGTATGTATGTATGTACCGTATTGTAACACTGTTTTTTTTTTTTTTGTTTTTTTAGCTCTGAGGATTCTTTGAAAGGATAAAGCAGAGACAATATCTATGCATTATGCAGTTACTTTTCAGAAAAAGGACATGGCTAAGTGTGTGTGTGTGTGTGTGTGTGTGTGTGTGTGTGTGTGTGTGTGTGTGTGTGTGTGTGTGTGTCTAAGAGTGTGTTGGGAGGTTAGGAAGCAAGCAATAAGAGAGCAGCTTTATGAGATACTAATAAAATATTATTCCAGTGTGGTTTTCCAATATAATTTATACTGTATTTATGGCATATTTAAAGTAAATGAAGTCATTATTTTGAATAAGCAAACTCACTTATATGTAAACATGAATACCCTGATTCTCACACTTATGAGCAGCTGTGCTCTTTCAATATTTTCTTTGTTTTTATTTGTGAGAAAGCAAAGTTATACATTACAACAGATGCAAGAGATGGTTTGTGCCTTATTTTCCTGCTGGGGCCTGTTGTCTGTATGATTTTTCACCCAAATTTGCCTCTTGGCTTGAGTAAAGCAATATTTGTGCAATAACATTACTCGGTGACATAATAAATAGCACATAGTTTATTTGTTAAACCAACAGGACACAAGCTATTCTGTAAATCCACAGATGCACATTAGCATCATTATTGATATTATGAAGGTGTTAAGAGGGTGTTGTTTGTATCGGGCACCAGCTGTTTATCAGTTTACCCCGGTGTTCATTGTAAACACTTGTGTTTAGCAATATAACACCACATGAAGCATTGGTAAATACCTTGTGCATCATATATGCCATGAATTAAGTATTACTTGTTGGCCAGCATTGACTGAGGAAATTGCATTAGCTGATTTTGACTGCATAACTGCGCCATTAGTTATTTCTCCAAAGTAGGAAGAGGTTTTTTTTTTTTTTTTTTTTTTTTTTTTTTATAGATAGATGAACTTCTGTTATAAAAATGTTGTTCTCAATTCAGGCTAACTCAGTCAAAATGCACACATAAGTCAGCAGAATTACATGCTTATCATTTATCAAAGACATGTGGCAAGTATGTTGATGAAATAAAACTGTCTCACCAGCTGAGGTTTTCATTAAATGGCACAATTTGCTTTTTGGAGAAATGGTTGGATTTTATCTTTTCTGTCTAAATAAGAAAGACACTCATTAAACTTTAGGCTCACAAACAGAATTCAATTTGAAATATCGCCACCGTGAGTAAATTAACACAGCATGCTGTAATTTTACTTTTGAGTGAGCAAGGTGTTTTGGATGGACTATGTTGAATTTACCCACATACCTTATACAGGACATGAAGATTGAAACTAATTTCATGATCAAACTAGAAGAGTGGACTCAGTGGAGTGCAGATCTCTGCCAGGCGTGTCTGGGGCATGTGGGTGGCGAACAGGAACTACAGGGCAGGCTGTGTGTCCAGCATGTGTGCATGACAGTAGTCGAACGAAGGGGAGACCATATGCAGAGTGTGTTATCAAGGTGCAATCAGAGTAGACAGGCTGTATGGAGACAGATCCAGCAAAGGCTGTTCAGCAGCTGGCTGACATTACTGAATGTTTTCAAACAACCACAATGCTGTAATGTTTGTTTGGATGAATACAAGCCACAGTCGTCTTACCTTGGTGTGCAAATCTGGGCAGGAACAATGCCAAAAGACCAGTAATGTAAAATGTCAATTTCAACGTGAAAATGCCAACAAAACAAAACAAAACAAAACAAAACAAAACAAAACAAAATGTGCCCCGACAGGTACATTAACTTCTGAATTTCTGGCAAGAAGAGATGATTGTTACCACATTTGAATCTGTGGCAACAAGACATAATTAGCTGTCCTGAGCAGAAAGAAATAAGATAGATAAATAAAGAAATAACGAGATTCCAAACTCGCGCTATTGATCACTTGCCACCCCTAGGCCAAACAGTCATTTCTGTGCTCAAAAAATGAGACTGCTAGGCACAGCAGTATGTGAGATTAGCTGTGGATAGATGCATACAACTGAACACATGATCCCCTCTAGGCTGCCACTTGGTGTAGCGCTTAGGACATATATGTAATTCATATTGCAAGTTAGAGATAAAAGCTGTAATGACTGCATTTGATGTGATTTTGGCTTCATATAATGGTGATTATAGAACTTCTCTCTCCTCTCCTGCTCTGCCCTCCTGTTTTGCTGTGTACACATGATTGTACTGTTAAGGTTGAGGTGTAAGGTTAATGGAAAATTGAAGACAGGAGCGTAAAGTTAATTTGATTGGCTGCTCATTAAGCTAAATTGGATTACATTATTACAGGTCTATGCGGTTAATATACACAATAGATTTAAGCCTTGTCTGTTCCACCTACTAAAATTAAGGGGGAAAAATCATGTATATTTAAATTACGAGATAAACTAAAATTCATGACGTGATTGCATTCAAATTTTATCAGAAGCAGAGATTCAATCACACGAGACAGAAAAAACAAGGCCGAGCAGTTTATCATTTGATCCTCACTGGCATTGGCTGGTGTACTTTTTGTTTTCTACAATAAATAGTTAAATTTGAAACAAAATGGCTATCATGGCATCAAGGCATGACAGTCACCCTTTCTTGCTGCTTGACTGATTTGCATAGTTTGGGATGTTAAATTCATTGGCAGGTATCAATAGCTGACTTCTACATACCTTGTCTTGTGTGTATAATATCTCCATCATTTATCACAGCACTCATGCAGTAACACCTTGTGGAAGCTATCAGTTAGATTTACTGGCACAGCATTATGTACATGCTGGCCAATTATCACAGTGCCTACAGCCGTGCTGTTGGATGAAATGTTATCCGCTGGTCACACTGGATCTGGTTACTGAATGCTTGACAGAGTAAAGGTCAGTTCACTAGTCTGACTTGGTCCTTGAGGTCAGTGATGGAAAAGTGGATCTCCTCCTTATGTTTCCCTTTTACCATTCCAGCAGCTTCCTTCTGCTGCTGCTTCCAGCCTCAGAACAGTCCTAAGGCAATGACAAATCCCACAAATGATTACTATTACAATCGTTACAATGTGAATTTATGTTAAATAAAGATTACGTTAGCATTTTGATTATGTAATGTTGTTTTACAATACATCACTCAATTTGTTGTGCTCACAGACAAATGCTTAAACAGTGGTGCTGTCATCCTATTTTTTTCAAAAGTTTCTTTGGCCTCATCGGCCAGTTCATTGGTCAGTCATAACCCTCAGAGGAGCACAAGTGTTTGTCAAAGAACCACTCATAAATAATAAGGGGCTGCCATCCTCTGCTTCTGTGGCTCCTCTGAGAGGAACAACATGGCTAGTAAATAACTACCTGGATCGATACCTGTCATTGCAGTTCAATGAACTCTGGAAATCTGAAATGTCTGAGCAGTTTGTTTATTTTCTTGCTTTCAGTCCATCTCACCTTACTGATGCAGATTTATCCTGCAGCACTGAGATTCTTCTGCTGCTCTTAGTCTGGTCTATTTATGATACTGTGGCTTGCTGAGTGATAGTCGGCTGTGTCACCTCCTGACTGCCCCAAAATTTATTTTAAGTTACCATTCAAAATAATTACAACCATCAGAATTCAGCAATACAATATAGTGAACACATTTGGACACGCTGATTTTTAAGTTAGGTTTCATACTATGTTCCACCTTGTAATTCTCACTTAGTTTAGTGATAGTTTAAAAGGCACATAATTGAGGAAATGGAAGAAATCCAATAGTGTAGCTTACTTTGGTTAATGAAAAAAGCACTGGTCACTTCCCCATTTGACAGCGTTAAAGTATTGATCTATAACCACTTTGTCCACTGATGATAATTCAGATGGAGGTACAGTCTTGTTTTAGCCAGGAACCTGGGAGCCAAAAAGACCTGCATAACAGCGGCCCCTGCTGGTTATTGCTGGGAATGGTCGCCTGTTAGTGGCAGCACCTCATGCCCCACTTGTCCTGCACATAATCAAGTGTCCTCTGTCTGTGGAGCGATGCTGAAACTGGATTCTTTTCTGACCTATAAACAACATCCTCCTGTCCACAGAAGAACTCTTATCCACCCTTGGCTCAAAGTACATGAAACGTGTGCACTTTCTAAAGATTTTTTTTTTCTCATCAAGGAAGTATCCCTCAGTGGATTAGGCTTTGTGTTTTGTGGGGAGCTGCAGTTTCCCCGTGGTAGTGTTTGGTCAAGAGATAACCTTCAGGGTGTCATTCAGATGAACCATTGTTTGCATGTAGTTGTTTAGACGGAAAGGAGAAGATATATCATGGTTTGCTTTGCAGGCTAAATTATACAGGAGATTGACAACACTGTGTATTACAAAAAGGAAGCGCAGGGTGCCAATACATCGATTTTAAGACATAACCTGTGTGAATCTTCATTATGTTCACCGCATGTGTTTAAATATAGATCTATGCTACCGCATGAGGAAACGGCAAGCGAAAATTTTCAGCTCTCACCCAAACCAGGAAAACCTGCATCCTGTGTAATATGGTGTTTTCTACATTTATATAATTGTAATGGTGCATAAAGAGAAGCCAACTAAGTTTTTATCCCTGTCCCAACAATTTGTGCAGTCATTTGTTGTTGTTGTTTTTTTTGTTTGTTTGTTTGTTTGTTTTTTCCAAGATTGCTTGTGGCACCCCTCTCTACACTCTCAGATTTTCACATATCTGTTTGCAGGGGGATGTGTCAGTTCCGAACAGATGACCTAGTTTTTACACACGCACAATCTTGCAAACATCGAAAGGCCCGTCTACATACATTATATTTCTCTGAACAGTCTGAAATTCATCCCTTTATATGAATTCAATTTGCACCGAAGATTTGGACGGCTGTGGAAAATGTCAATTATGGAATTGCTTAATTTTTAATTATCATTTGCTGCTCTGTACACAGCTACTCTACAGTTCACTGTTATTTTTTCTCAGCATTTAATTGGAGCTGAAACAGCATGACCTATTTTGTTTGTAGAGAATGTATACTTTATCTGTGCTTCCTCAGAAGGTGGCCTTGAGCTTAATTTGCTGTGTTGTGATAGTTCTTCTCAAAGCGCAGTGCATTACAGATTACTGATTACCTGTTTAACATCACGATCAGTAAATTATTCAACAGAATTACATGAACCCACCAACTAACAGGTGATGCCCTTTAGTCACTTTGGTATTTCTTTACCCCCGAATCTCTAGTGTATGAAATAAAATGCTGTGTTTAATGTATAGATCCTAGCAGTGTTGTTATTGTTATTTTCAACTATCAGAGTTTTACGAAATAATGCTGAGCCAAAAGGTTATTTCAGTTCATTTTCGAAGTGTCTACAACAGGATTACTGCACTTTTTCAGCATATGTAATATTATAGTGGGTAAAAGTTGTCAGTTTTTTTGTAATTGAATAACTCATGCCTGTAGATGTTGTGATTTACTCCCCAATCATGTATGTAATCTGTTTTTCTCCAGTGGCCTTGTGCGTCTATGTGCAGTGTAACACAGCGAGCTCATTCCTTAATCTTTTCATTGCTCTGTGTTTGATGTCTTTATTGTCCATACTTTACAATCACTAGAACATGGTTGTATTTTAAGCACAGCAGCCAGATATAAATGGTATTAGTGAAAATGCGAATTACCAAAAATAGAAAGCACTGGGAGATGAAAAAGTTACAAGGAATCTGTACCATGAAAGCAGCACATCAAACTTACCATAAAGAGATTTTTAAACATTGTTGTTGTTTTTTTCCCTCCAGACAAACCACTTTGTTTTTGAAATATGTCATGCAGGCAGTGCAATACCACCCATGTTCTTGCACTCGTCATCAAACACGGCTGTTCATAGTTGTGTATGGGATGTAACTCTATGTGGTTAAACTTAAGACTGAATGTCAATAATAATTTTCACTTGAAAATTTTCTGTAGAAGAGCACTACTTTATCGCTATGAAGCAAACAATCTGTTGTCTCGTGCGCGCGGGGTCTAGGAGGATGGCTCGGGAGGGGTCTATACTATGTAGAAAAAAATAAAGTCATCCAGAATAAAGTGATGTCTCTTAATACACACATTTCAAAAGCATCTTTAACTCTTTAACCCATATGTTAAATTCTAGACACACGACACCCTACTCCCCCCCTCCTTAAAACACCCACCCACAGACACACACACACGCAAGCACACACTCACTGAAAGGATTGTGTGACTGATCCAGCAATCCATTCATTGTTTTGGTAAAACTGAGTCGCCTAAGCTGCTATAATCACTCGTTTAGTGTTGTGACAACAAATGCTTTTTTTAGATGTCCCAATCCAATAAAATTTCAATCCCACCAAACAAAGGAAATGGTCCATTTGCAGCTATTGTTATTATTATTAGTATTATTTTAATAAGCCATTTCCCCCCACAAGAGCTCTGTCCCTTTCAAATAATGCCATTGTGATTTAGGTAGACAAAAAGCCAGGATGTCAGATTGTGAGCTGAGTAAAGCCCTCTTTTAAAAGCCTGTGTTAAAGCTTCAGCTCCATTGACACTAAAGAGCATTTGTATTTTAAAGTCCATCATCATTTAATCTGTGGATAAATATGTCTGTGAGTGATTATCTCTTTCTTCAGCTTGTGCTGATCATGCAGGAAATGTTAAGCTACTGTACAAAAAAAGACAATCGTTTTGGGTTGTAGGTGCGATATTGCATGCACAGGAAGTGAAACAGATGCAATACACAGCTGATAGGTGAATTTAGGTTTGTAGACAGAGATTAGTTCTGTTGAGCAGCTCTCTTTCATTGTATTCTCTCTGCAGTTCTTGCACATTTTCCCTTTAGCTTTTAATTTCAGCTCAGTGGCTTGTACTGTTTATGCAGCGGTGCTCATCCTCACCATCAAACACAATCACATGTTCGTTTTAGAGTGTGTGAAAAACTCTTGACCTAAACTTGGGAATACAGCTCATGATTCCTCAAAAGTTAATGTGCATGCTAAGTAATAAACATGTTTACTGGACAGTGTCTTATTTTAATTGCTGTCAATATCTGTGGATGCAAAGAAGAGTAGGAATAGATCTCCAAATTCTTTTCATACTGTATTCAGCTAGTCTCTATTGCATTGTGTCAAGCAAAGTTGCCCATGCCTTGTCTGTGCCATGTCTTATCCCACTGGCTTGTAAGATTTCCTACCTCGGCAATATAGTAGGTGACAATATGTAAATAGTTCTTGCTTCCTGTTCTCAGTGCATCCCTTTGTTGCAGCAACAAAGGGTAGATCTCATGCTCTGAAAACAGTTGTCTTTCCTTTTCACTCTCCATCACTGCTATTGAAGCGGGGAAGACAGAGCCTGAGGTTGGGTTCTTTGCAGGACAAAGTGCTGTCAGGGCATCAGGTGAGAGCACATACCGAGCCCCCTCCACCAGCCCTCCTCCACTCCTCACCTAATCAGTTCTGACACAATGCCAATTCCACAGTGGGTGGTGCGTACAGCTTTATTCAGTGATGTGGCAGTCGGGCAGCAATCAGCTCCCAGACTGTGCTCTGTCTACTCACCTCTCTTTGTCATCTTGGATCAGGTTGCATGAAACAGTGGCCACTTAAACTGTAGATGTTATTGTTTTGTTTAGCATTCTGACATTTGCAATGCTCTGAAAATCATTTGACAAACTGATAGCTTTTGATGGTCCATCAGGAGGTCTGTCAGGGGTATTACAACTGATAGGCTTTTTGCCACTGAGCAGATGGCCGATGACCTGAAACTATAAGCCTCGGCATACTGGGAAAGCAGTGGAAAATTGGTACAGCTGTTAACCCAGTCACAACTGAATTTAGTGCTAACTTAAATGAAAAAGCTACAGAGTGTCCCCAAGGTGTAGGAAAACAATTTATTGAATTGAGCTAGACATAACTGAAAAATCATGTCTCCAGCACGTATAGCTGCTGTATAGTTCCATTGTTGCCTCTGAAAAGCTGAACAGAAACTGCGAAGCAATCATAAAGCATGCAGGGAAGCAATTTCTCTCTTTTATTCATGTGAAAAATTATTCTGTGCTGTCACAAAAGACTCCCTAACAAGGTGCTTTAAACTCTCTGGCAGTGCATTGCTGCAGGGTGTCAAAGAGTGGATAAGGTATAAATGAAGCTTAAACTCAAAAGCCTGTTTCTGGTAATAGCAGCATTTCGTTCCCTCTCCAATGTGCTTTTGATGTGGAGCTAAGATTAACAGTGTTAAATCGTCCTCTTCACTGTCTCAAACTAACAACACTGGCATAATGAGTAGAATGTTGACAAGAAGAGCATTTCTTTGAGGTGTTTGAATATTTTAAAGACTTTAAAAAAAAATTATCCATTCTTTTGTGCAACCCAAGCTTGTTGTATTAGAATTCAATCCCTCATCAGGTGTACTTCATTTGGCCATTGTGTAATATTTTAAAAAGAAGTAATGTAATTTGAGGTGACAAAGGGGGAATATCTAACCACTGAGGAGTGTTCCTTTCATTTCTTTATAATCCTCCATGATGTGATCCTGCTATTATGGTTCAGTGGCTGAGTAGGTTCAGGGTGCCAAGAAGGAATCCTGGAGTCCCGGCCCAGCTGCTCTCCCGAGAGCACTCTGGCATGGCAGAAAGATTTGCACGTTCAATGTGTCGATACCCCAGTTAATGAGGCCTACTGTATGGGCCTCTATTATCAGCCTGCTGCATTCTGAGCCCGGCCTTGCCCAGCAAAAGTCATGCATCATAAAGTTCTCGACGTTAGTTGATGCATTGTGGACAGTAAGCACAGCTCAGCATTTCTCACTGTTTCCAGAAATAAACAGAGTACACCATTACATGTTTGTTGTGATGCTGTCCAGACAAAATGTAAATCTGCATGTGCTGTGAATAGGGGGTTGAAATAAGAAGAAAAAAAACTTTGTGTTAAATAAATGAATGCTATTTAGTTGAAACTATGACAACTGTGTTGCTGCGTTCATTACTGGTACTTAATATGAGCAATATTAAGCACATACAAATCTAGCAGTCAATAATAACAGAAGCGATGTTTGACAGGATCTGTCATTAGTGTCTTTCACTCTAAATAATGAAAACATTTTTGCTGCTCTACAGAGCTATTCAATCAATCCGCTATTGACAAATCTCACTTTTTAATGTGACATCGTAAGCCATGGATGAATTAGTACAAAACCAGACTTGTCGCGCACATTCATCCAGCTCCCTGATGTCACAATTAGGAACCCCTCAAAGGTCAGCTCAGATCTTGGTCTGTATTGCAGTATTGAAAATCAAATGTTGTGTAAGCAGTCCAACCAGCCCTAGGTCTAGGTAAGGTCAGCTGAGTGTCACTAATACTGAAAAAGCTCTGCCACGCAGCAAGGCTAAGTTAAGTTCAGGCTTCGAGGGTGTCTGCAAAGGACACACACCTGTGACAGCATTGTGCTGTGAGCCATGATGGGGGAGGGGAGCTGTATTCTCTGGCTCTGCAGATGATTGGCAGAAAATGTCAGACACAACACGTCAGCCCCATACCGACACACAGCAGGCAGATGTCAGAGATTGTATGATAAGAGAGAGGGCAGGCTCACAAGGAAAGGAAGGAAGTAGCATCTTCAGAGAGTTATGTCATCCCTCTAAAATCTCTTACGGATTAGACCCCAACACGGTTCACACCCAAAGTTCCTTTGTGCTCATAGTATAGCTAAATAACTATCTCCTGACCCATCTCCCAGATGTAAAAGACTTAAAAAGTAGCTGGGAAAGATTTCCTCTAACGTTTTCTTCTTCTTTACCTTCCGTCCGTTATCATTATATTCCAAATGCAAGGATTAGTCAGGGTCACAATGCTTTCTCCACATAGTTGTATTGCACAGAAGGATATGCAGCACAGCCTTCTGGGTTGCACACCACTGGGGCCAAAGCCAGGGTCAGATATCTCAGCGGGAAAAGCCAGACTGAAGACCATCAATTGCATGTTAATTAAAGAGATAGCATTTTGTTTAACCTTGAGATGGTGCTTCACCCTAATTTACTTATGTCAGGTTTTCATGGATCTGTAGGTTGAAGGTGAACATTTTCTGTTAAGCAATATGTTCTAGAGGTTTTCAGCTTGAAGTCTCCTCATTTTTAGAAGGAACTGTACCACAATTATTGATCCACATAAACCTAAAGACATGGTGGAAAGAGCTGGCTGCTACTGATGTTCATTAGCAGGGTTACAATAAAAGCAGGGAACCACTATTCATTACCCTGGTAGTTTTTGTGAATGACAGCTATGTCCCATTTCTGTTTTCCAGGGCGGTGCACCCAGCAACCCAGCGGCCCACCCTGAAGATGAGCTGGAGCGCCTGACCAAAAAGATGCTGTATGATATGGACAACCCTCCATCTGAGGAGTATTTTGGTGAGAAACACAAGGGGCGCATTTCATTCACCTTGACTGATAATACTTCAGAACTGCTACAACAGCAGCTTGTATGTTTGTTCAGTATAATCTAAATCAATACATTAAGCCACTGAAAATGAAACAAATAATGTCCCATATCAGTTAAAGCTCTTATCCTATTTTTTTTTTTAAACATATTATTAAGGTTTAGCTTATAGGGAGGTAATGCAGGGGGCTAACAAGCCACATCTGCTATGATAGTGTTGTAGTGATAGCCCTGCCAGCATGATGTGTTATCCAAGAGAATCAAACTGATTTGAATCAAACTCATTTGAAATAAACCTTCAATTTCCTGCCCCCTGCTCCTGTCCCTGTACACATGACACATTATCTGTTTGCAACTCTCAGGTATAATTTAGAATACAAGTTCAATTTGGTATGGTATTTTAAACAATACAAAGGTAAAACAAAATTTTAAGCTTCAAAATACAAACCACATAAAAGAGTTCAGTCAGTTACAGACAGAAAAAAAAAACCTTGAACACAATGAAATAAACATAACAAAAGGTGAGTTTTTGATTACTTATTGGGCCTTTAATCTTTTC
Organism: Myripristis murdjan; assembly: GCF_902150065.1. Taxonomy (NCBI): domain Eukaryota; kingdom Metazoa; phylum Chordata; class Actinopteri; order Holocentriformes; family Holocentridae; genus Myripristis; species Myripristis murdjan. Next base: position 19,100,204 of record NC_043983.1, on the reverse strand, counting down.
AACCTTTGCAAGCTTTACTGCCCACAGCCAATCATTTAACCAGTTAGTAACAGATCTTCAGGCATATCTTAGAACAATGGACCAGATGAATAAAAATGGCAGCCTCCTTTTTCCATTGTCCAAATATGAACACCTCATTTTCCTAGATTCTCAAAATATATATAGGCAGAGCGAGCACTAAGTGTATACCTGACTGTGCAGTGGATTACTACCAAATGACATAAATCCAAATGAACACAATCTTTATGTGCATTGTGCATTAGGCTTCTTTTTTTAAAACCTGGTATATGCCAACAGCTACTTCACACCGCAGCATTCATAGGTGAGAGTAGCCCAAGTGGCTAAAATTAGCCCCTGACTCATAGTTTGATCCACATATAACACTCATACTGGGAAAAGCTCTGCAGACACACACACGCAGGCTTGCCAAGACACACACAAACACACACAAGCATCCGTAAAGCCAGCTCTGTAAACATTAGTAGTGGTAGTCTGATCTCATTAGAAGCCTTCACTCTGTCACTTTGTACTGCAACATTTTGTGCAGCAGTGATATTCAAAGACGGGGTTGGGAACCAAATGTAGTTTGTCGAAAGAAACAAATGGGTTCCTAAATTCCTCCTGAGAAATTGGATCCAAAGATTTTATGTTGCTGAAATCTTGCCACACCCCATTATGGTAATGAAGACTGAATAAAACAATGTGGGATAGTGGGTTAATAGCATAAAACTGGCATAAATTTTACTAGATCAGCCCATCCAGTGACCCACTAAATTAGTTTCATGTCACAAGAACATTGGCTTGGGAGGATATGTTTTAAGAGAAGATATTTGAAGATCACACCTTTCACACACTGCTTTCCACAGTGAGGATGTGTATGATACAGGCATGTCTTGGTCTTTCTTAGCCATGATTTACATGGTTAGTGGAAGTGGTGAAGATGGGGCAGTGCATCCACCAGCCTGAAATGCAGTCCTCAAGGTGCAGTGCAAAGCCTATATCAGCGTGATCAAAGGATAAGGCACGACTCTTCCTCTGGCTGTAATGAGAATAAGAGCTGGAGACCTTGGACAGACGAAACATCATGATCTAGACAAAACAACATCTCTTCTTTGATTGTCCGGCAGTGTTTTTGTACTATTTCTTTCTTATTTATCAAGCACCTGACATTTAATTTTATTCTCATTTGGAATCAAATTAGAACTGCTGGGGCTAAACAAAATGCCAGATTTAAATCTATTTTACAAAAGAGGATTCATAAGATGAGTATTCTATGCTTTCATATTTTATACCTTTTTCACCCCAGACACTCGCTATCCTCTGTTCCCAGAGAATGCCACCCCTCTGCCGCTCTTCTTTCTATCCTTTAATCCCCTTTGCCCCCGGATTTTGTTGCCATGCCCATTAGATACCCCACTCAATAGATTCAATAAGACTTTCAAACAGGCTTTATATCAGGACATAATCATGCGCCAAGCCATGATAGCATGTGTAGGTGTATTATAGTTACAGAGAGATGTATTTAACTGGTATTAAGAGATATTCAGCTTCACATTGGTGTGCACTGATGTAAAGACCTTAATTGGTTCACATTAGACATAGGTCAAATGGATCTGCTGGCTGAAGCTGAGGGTAGTCATTTTGCAGAGGAATGGCCCTCAAAGCCTTGGTGGCCTAATTTTTGGTGGATGTGTATGTGATGCAGACCTGGCATGCTCTCTGTGTCCTGCCATACCATGCATGCAGTTGTTTACTTGTGTTTGCCAACTATAAGGCTCACTGGCTCAGGGCTGGTAAAACAAGGACATGAGAGTTGATAAATGGGTCATATGTGAGCTGAGGTAGCCAGAACAAGTTAGGGATAACGTGTCCCTCCCCAGCTGACAGTGGCTGGCTGTTATGGCAGTGAGAGGGCGGGGGGGTGGAGGGTGAGGTAAAAGGGTCATCTTGTGGTTAAACAAGGCGACAGCTGAATTAACTGAGAGATGGGAAGAGGATAAGGGCAGGAGTGAAAGTCTGAGGTGACTGGAGGGACTCATTATGAGAAAGTTCAAGCACAAGCACAAGCTTGTCTGCAAATCCACAGAGCCCCCTATCTCCCTGCTGAATAATGTACATATAGTCACCACAGTACTATTAGAAATTGCTTCAGTCAGGAATGCTCTATACTTTACTGTATATCCAGGGCTATGGGAGAACTAGTCCCAGAGCATTAGAATTTTGTAATTACAATGAATCTGATGGCATACAAGCCTCCTCTTTTTGTAGGGGTGTGAGGGGGAAGAGGGCTAGCAGTTGTCAAAACCCTAAGGCTGGTAATTAACTAGATTAATCAAAGTGGGGCTGCGATCTCTGGCTCGCTACTGGACTGGATCATTGTCTTCCTATAACCAAGTTTTATTGGTGTCACTAATGTCTTTGATGAGCTTCTAATCTCAAACAGCTTTTGCAAGTTTTCATTGGTCCAGAGGGGGTTAATTGAATTGAATTAATGTTACACTCTGGCTCTGTGATGTCAGAAGAAAAGTTTCCTTTAGCCATAATGCAGTGCCATTCATGTTTTACAGCAACTGCAGTGTGTTTTATACAACACCGGCAATTACACTCGCTAGGTCTTTGATGAAACTTTCCATGGCGAAATAGACATAAGCAATCCAGCACCCGCTCTTAAATGCAAACCCTTCTCAAGCTGTAAAAACCTGAAAATGATGCACTACAAGAGAGGCTTTTCTTGAGAGAAACCCAGTTTGTATGCCAAAAATTCTTCCTCTGATTGAAGCTTCTTTGAAAAGCAACTGATTAGTCCTGATTTAGAGTTCCAGATTAGATTTGAGGAATCTGAAAGAGCCTTTTCTACAAATGTCATCATCCGTCATATTTAATCCACTTAGGTTGTGCGTAGGTGTACTGTGTTTGTGGAAATCTAATAAGACACAGCTACTCAGCTTGCAGTGCAGATGCCTTGGCATTTGTGCATCACAGGAACTTACAATATTTTGTCATCACTACATTTCTGTCAGCCAAAACCAGGACATAAAGCTGAATAATTGAAAGGATGAGATGCTTTGCATTATTTACAATTAGTGATGATGATACTTATGCAGTGTAGTGCATTCTGCTGCAGAGAATCTTTTTTTTTTCTTTTTTCCTGTTTGTTCTTTAATACCAAAATGACAAGTTGAGGATTCGTTCATGTCATTCCAGAGTTTCAGTATTCTACTGTATAGAATTAAGAAAGGTATGAAAATTTAATATCCAATCAATATTTATACAGAATGATTTTCCATAGAGATTTTTGAGGAGTGGCATGAATCCTTTTGTAATGTTATTATCTGATAGTAGAAGATAGTCATTGGAAATTAGTATAGGGATTCATTGGAGCATACTTCATGCAGAACTCTGAGCTGTCGGGAAAGCCTTTCCTCCTGTTTTGAGCAAGTCTTTGTTTTATGATAAGAGCTACAGAATAAAAGGGAGGCTTTGCCATTTTTCCTCATAATGTCAGCTGGAAGAGCCCTCATAATTTATAAGACACCTCACATGAAATGTTCATGAAGAATCTTGGAAGAGTTACAAATGGCTGTGTAGCTTCAGTGACGGTACAGGCCAGAGGAGTCAGAACAGATCAGCCAAGGTAATTGGGTCAGAAAAAGTTGAGGTTCGTACAGCATGCAGTGCACTTGCGGAGATGACTCTGTTTCTTTAAAACACAATAAAGCCTCACGACTTAATGTATTAATAAGGTTTCAGTTTAGACAGCTTTGTGCATTGTCTAAGATACTCTGGTTGAATACATTTGCATATTACTCAGGTAGCCCACAGCAACCTCTTAGGAGTTTGCTTTTAGATCTGCTCCTACATGTCATAACAAATGGGATGTTTGTCAGAGTAAAACCTTTATGTTGCCTTTAAAGGCAGCACTTCACCCACCCAGTTTCCCAGTGCCTATGGCCAGTCATATCCCAATATGTATAACTGGTTCCAATTACTGCATGACTTCACGCAAACCTGACCTCTACAGGGCTTGTATTCAGAGAAAGCACACTCTGTAATAAATTGAGTTTCATATCAACATGCTCTGGAGCACAGTAACTTGATTGCTCATATAGCACTCATTGTTTTATGTGTAAAATTATGTTTGGTAAATGCCATACATTTTGACTGACAAGCAAATGAAAAATATGAAGTCATAACAGTTAGATTTGGCCTTTCCTCTACCTAGTTCAGGTTCACTAAAATATTAACCTGCCTTAGAGTATATTCCCAAGCACACAGTGGGATTGAACAGTATCTCTATTGACTGGCCCTTTAGCTTTGGGACCTTGTTGCCTCCCGGAGGAGTTCCCTCCAATAACAGTAACAAAGTGCGGGCTCTTTGTTGTGCTGCCCTGTGCTCTGATCTGTGTGTATATGTATCTGGCAGCCATCACTATGAGACAGAGGAGCATAATGCTGCTGGAAGGAGGTCACTGCCAGCCAGGGGCAGCAAGGCATCATATGAAGCAGTCTGGTGACATGGCAACTAGTCTAAAATCCCATGAATCACTCTACCACCTACAGTGGATTACACTACATGACCGTAATGTGGATTATAACATGGCATACCCTCATAGCTGCCTGTCATCACAGCCGTGTGTGAAAAAAAGTGTGGAATTACAGGGAATATAGTATGGGTGTGAATACAAGACACATTTTTACTAACTTCTGGTAAAATTTCACAGTTTGTGAAGCCGTTCTTCAAGTATTCATGATTAATTACACTGACAGAATTAATCTTCTACATTGTTGGCATAAGGGTTTTCTCCAAAAGCTCTTTTTCCTTCTTTTTTTCTGAGTTAAATTGCAGTAGCTAAACACTGTCTATAATGCTGTGGTTTTGTGAATGAGACCATAGCAGATTTTCTGCCATGTCATCATGTTGCATGTAATTGGTCACATGGGTCAGCATTAATAGTGTTTTCAATACTTAATTATATTTGTTACTATTTTGGGCAGGGAGTCTAGTCCCTCAGCATGAAGCAGTTTCTCAACATAGTATATGGGGCCTCCTTCCCAGTTTATTTTATAATTATCTTGTCCCAGCACTGCAGCTGACCTCGCAATGCTGCTTTCTAGTTTCTCAGCTGAATGTAGTGTGCCAGCATGGGGCTTCTTTTCCCGGCGACAGCAGCCTGCTTTTTTGGCAGTGGTTCACGTGAGGTGACCCCTCCCCCCATCCTCCCCCGCCAGGCTTGGCGCTTGCTATCCTGCCTCGTTGAGACAGCTCCACTGAGGCTTGCAAGATCAGCTGCCGTGCGAGCCCAGCTGAGGCTTCCGGGCACTCACGTTGCTAGATTTCATTTGTGAGTGAGCGTTTGACCTCAGGAATGAGTAGACATCCGCATGCTCATGCACGCAAAAGCAGTCATACTCACAAGCGCGCATATGTGCATACATGCGCACAGACCAACAATGGATAAATACACAGCACACACATACATGTTTAAACACATGCGTGCACACACAATACCCACATATTCTCCACACACACTCACCTTTTCCCTCCATTTTCTCTCTTTTCCACCCAATTTTCTGGCCCTGCTTTCTCCCTGGCACCCATCCATGTCTCTCCTGCCAACCTGCTTCTAAAACATGTAACCTACACTCAGTCCCCCTCGCTTTGCTGCCTCAGGCCGTGACAGGCTGAGCAGTAATGCTTAGTGGCATAGGGTTGCCTATCCTCCATCCTCCACCATTGCCACAGCAGTTCTGCAGATCACTATTTGCTGACATTGGGAATGAGATTAAGGGAGGGGTAGAAGGGGTTAGGAAAGAGGCATTCAGAGATTGAAATGCAGCGATGACAGCAATTTCCCCTGTCATCCCAAGGCAACTGAAGGCCAGAGCATTGTCAGACTGCATGGAGGGCAATCTGAAGCAATATACTAGATTAACCTAGAAGGGAAAGGGATGAAACAGGGCACAAATTGTGGCTTCTAGCAATTCAGTAGCTGGCAGTTGCACTCCTAATGTGTTCAGACTTATTCTCTGCTTTTAAACACTCAGTGACCTATTGTTTGTGTCTATAATTAAGTGTAAACAAGTTATCACAACTTTGTACCTTTATTTGGTCTGCCTTTAAAAACTTGTCACAGCAAATTAATGTATTTTAGTTTTCATTAAGGGGTGAAAAACTCTTATTTGAAAAAAGTGCCCAGTAATATACTTGTGAAACAGAGCAAGATAATTTGTTGGAGCCAAATCTGTATTAGTACTTTTTTTTTCCACTCCCTTTCACATGGCTGTGTAGTTGATATTCAAAAACCGCATATGCACAACTTAAATTTGTTTTGTGTTTCTACTATCACACCTATCAGATATTTTAATCCAAGCAGAAAACTTAAGTTGAAGTCCCAAAATGGATTTTGTGGTTCTTTTATTAGTTTTGGATACGAGCTATAGTTGTTGGCTTTGCCTTTGGGGTTTGCAAGGGTTGCACCAGCAGAATTGTGTTCTTTAGTAACACAGTGTGAAAAGTTTGGTCTCCCACCAAAAAGTTCCTTGCGATCGTTCTTTACATGCACGATCTTTGATTTCCAACGATGTAAGATCAAATTGAGCCGCAAGTGTGCTCCCTCTCTGCCTTTCATGCTGCTTCAATATCACGGCGTGAAAAAACAAAGAAGGCAAAGACTGAGGGAAATCTGAAGCGTTCTGCCACTCAACATCCCCCATTCCCAAACAACAGCGTCTCACTGCCACTACAAATACATTAGAAATCAATTATTTATGGAACAGAGTCAGGGCCTCTTTAATCTTTTCCTTTTATCCAATTAAATAGTCTAACCATTCTAAGCCTCCATAGCTCACAGGGAATGTGCTTCTTTTAAAAAAAAAAAAAAAAAAAAAAAAAGAGAGAAAGGAAGAAAAGAAAAAAAGATTTTCTCTTCAGTCCTCCTTTTTGACTTTCGATGTAACAGAGAAGAGACACTTCTGAGGGTTGAAGAATAAAAGGAAAGAAAGTGTGTAAAGTGTAAATGAACTCCCCCTCCCGCCCCGTCACCATTGCATTGGTTATACAGGAACTATTTGAAGTTTTGATATTAAGACTCTGGTTCCATTCCCTGCGCAAAGGGACGCTAGGGAACAGTGGGTCCTTTCATGATTCCTTTATGCCCAGTTGAAATAGTTAGAAAGTATTTGGGATCATTTCCACAGGGGTAAATATGATGTTGCTTCAATTGCTGTCCTGTATTATTCAACAACTCCATTGATGTCGTGTCTCAAAATTGAAAATGCTTACTTCCGATTCAGTTGCGTGAAATTATTGATGTGAAGCGCTATAAAAGGCACCGCACTCCTTTCTATTATCATGTACAGTATTATGACTTCGAAAAACAAAAAGTTACAGCTTCTCAAACAAGCATGTCTCTAATTGTAAGTTTTCGCCCCTTGTAGAAACATTTTAACATCCCACACCCCTAGGCAGAAGTGTGCTTCAGAGCTAATTGTGTAATAGTCCATCCATCCATTTTCTATACTTGCTTATCCTGGTGAGGGTCGCGATGGTGCTGGAGCATATCCCATCATGCATAGAGCAGGACCCTGGACACGTATATAAGCATTTTACCGTTTTTACTCATGCTTATATATATAAGCATTTTACCGTTTTTACTCATGAGTCTCAGGTTTTTCTCAAATTTGCATGGTGGATTTTGGCCATGCTTATGCAATGTCAGTCCTACCAGGATTTGGCAGGGCTTTTTTTTGATGGAAAATTGTTATGCTTTTATTAATCTTACTCAATAAAAAGAAAATAAGAAAGGAAAATAAAACTTGCATCCCATTTCTCTCTCTTCCACTTATATCTGCATCCCTCCCCTATTCCACTCTGTCTGTCTGACCATTTCATGTGAAAGTATTGCAAGGATTGGAAAAAATTGCAGACTCTTGCCATTATTATGGGATTTTGTATTTTAAAAAAACATCTTATTTACAGACAGTATGCATGGATTTCAGGGTCAGCTGACGAAGCCATAGGCCTGCTTGTGTGTGTTTTGACTTGTTGCGCAATCTTGACCATGTGCATGCTGCATGGCATGACAGTGGGTGTGCATATGTGATACATATGTCTATGTTTGTATACACAGCACTCATCGACATGTGTGGCATGTCTGGCGTGAAGACAGCCTGTTTTTTTTTTTGTTTGTTTGTTTTTATTGTGTTTATGCCAGTGTGGATGTGTGTATGTGTGTGTGTGTCAGGGTATTACTGTGTGTACACACTATGGCGCACAAATAGCTCCTGAGGGCCCTTGCGATCACAGACCGCCAAAAGGAAAAGGATTTCCGAGAGGTTTCCTTCTCGCTATTTAAAGTGGGAGCCCTGTGGGACATGTTTGGCATTCTCATCCACTCACTGAAGATGGCCTGTGATCTGAAGCCACTAACAGGCTCGGCATGCTCTCTCTCTCTCTCTCTCTCTCTCTCTCTCTCTCTCTCTCTCTCCCCCTCCCTCTGGCTCTCTGAAGTGATTACCCTGCTTGTGATTCCACTGACACCCACATGTCCCCCTGAGACGTGCCTTCACTAGTTTGTTTAATCTGCCTCCCTGTACAGTAGGTAACACAGCCATATTTGAGGTGTGGATAGAGCTGTGGGAACAGATGAAACCGGATAGCGGGTTTTATGTAAACTTGTTTGCACTATGAGTTACCTTGGATGACAGCAATTGCTAAATGAATGTACAGTATATTGCTGTGCTAGGAATGCTTCAGAATTACTATTCAAATGTCTGAAAAGCAATATTCAAGCCTTTTGTTATGTAAAAACACCCCTTGTGACTAATGACTCCCATGACTACAGCTTACCATCAGCCAAGTCACAAATAACCAAAATCCCAATAAGTAATTTGAAATGGAACTGGCTGAGTTGTGGATCCAGTCATTCTTAAAGCAACTTTCTCTCACTCGACAATGAGGCTGGCGATAAGATAATGGGAGTTGTCAGAGATTAGAATACCATTAGCGAGCCTTGAAGTCAAGCAGATATTTGATCTCAGCAACGTATAACTTCCGAAAGTTCTGCTGATACCTGAGACAGATTCGGCTTTACACTCTGTTTGAATTTTGATATGAAAACAGCAAGTGGAACTGTGGAAATGCAAGCATCAGATACTGTATCTCCCCTGGTTAGTGTCTCGCCTCTGTCTGTAACACGCTTGAACTGCTCTATTCAGAACATACAGAGTGTCAATCATCGCAAAATCAGCCTTAGATGAAGCAAAAAATGAAAAAGAACAAAAATGATCCATAGAACTGAACTTAAATTAATTAAATATATCATACTCTCTTTGCAAGATTGCATCTGTCTTCAGATGTGTAAAAAATAAAACATTCTCAGATATCTTTTTAAACCGTATTATTGTAAGATACCACTAATTAAATTGACAGTGTTATTAATTGGGTTGAAGATAACTTGCATTGAGTTGAGGACATCTTAAACTCAATTAAAGATATCTCCAACTCAATTAAAGATATCCAAATGCCATGTCCCGCAATATGCAATCAGGCTCTTTCTGGCGCAATATCAGTTCACTTGTGCCCCTGTTACAAAGACTGAGTTGTACTTCTAAAGTTTTCTTTTTATCATTAAAAGCCTGACTTTTTGAAATAGATGTCGTCCATGTCACACTTTTGTGATGTATATAGTTTCTTTAATGTGGCATAATTATAGTATTTAATCCATCCTTATCCAGTGTTTGAAATAGAAATGAGGATTAACGCAGCTCTAACATTTGGAAAAGTAGCATTTAACTGCAACTGACTCAGAAGTCGCAAGGTGATCGCACGGCTCATCGTAATCAACAGCGCTAGTGGCAAATATATAGCCACACATCTATTCATGACAATAAAAATGGTGAAAGCTTATCTACATTTTTTTCCCAATTTTTATCTTGAGTGTGACACAACGATCTGAGCGAAAGGATTTTCTTTAAAATGCCATAAACTCAGAACTCGAAGTGCTCTTTGTGTCTGACAGAGGTTAACGGGTTTATTTCATGTTTGTTGATTGTAGATGAGATCTGTCTCCTTGTGGTTAATAATTTTCATTCAGATGAAAAAGGAAGACTTGACTTGGAAATGTGCATCCGTTTGTGGAGGCCCAATACTTTTGAAGTGGATGGATTCTGAGCGTTACTGGTCTATTGCTGTAGTGCCTTATACGACTGATGCTGTAAGTTGTATTCATCAGGGTGAGCAGTTTGTCATCACCAGGCATGTCTCACTGGATAGGATAGTGTCACACCTGATATTCATCTTGCTCTCTTTACAAAATATGAATTAATAGATGGTCAACTTGTTTGGAGAATCTCTTTATAATATGTTTAGGCATTAGACTCAGTCACTCAGCCACCACTGTGTCTGTACAATTTGATCATTGTTTTACTGATGTATGCGATATGACCATATAGATTTGTTGACACTGAGAAGCTGGGTTCACCATCCGCTCTCCCGCTTCCTCCCTCTCCCTCTCCCCCTCCCCTCCCCAGGGCGCTGTGCCAGCTGTGGAGAGAATGTAGTGGGTGAAGGCACCGGATGCACCGCCATGGACCAGGTCTTCCATGTTGACTGCTTCGTCTGCATGACCTGCAGCACCAAGCTGCGTGGCAAGCCCTTCTACGCTGTGGAGAAGAAGGCGTACTGTGAGCCGTGCTATATTGTAAGTCATATGTCTCCTCACATCCACTTTGCTGCTCACCTTCCTTACAGCCGACACGCTTTCAGCCAAGGGTCCGAATTGAAGGCTCAGAGTTATTTACACTGTCATATTTAAAAACTGCATATTAATAAGCCATCAGGGATGCATTCATTCCCTTATTATAAATGAGGGTTTTCAGATATCGCTTCTTGTCATCTGTAAATTGGATTATGATTAGAGGAACATTGTTTTCACTTGCAGAATATTCAGCAGGCTGATCCATAACTTCATCTGCAGATACATTAGTTTAGCAGACAGCCAGTTTTTATGAACTTGAGTTATTAAAATTATGTGGGATTATACAATGATATTAATACTCTTTTGTGGATTGGATGACAAATAAGCATTTTCCTTCTCTCCTCCTTTTTATAGCTTTCTTACAGTAAAAATATTTCACACTTTCTATCATGAATCTGACCAGTTACAGGAAATGAATGACAGTAAGAGCCCCAGGGAACTCTGCAAGATATTTTAAGTTCAGGAACTTCTTTTTCTTCTTTTTCTTTTCTTCTTACACAACTCTGTGGCATGTTTTCCTGTTGCCGTATTGCAAAAGAGACATGAAAATGTTTCCTCGCTCTATTAGACGACAGGGATGACCCATCATATTGCAAAACCTCAAAGATAACTTCTTTTTGCAGAAATGTTTCCCTCCGTTTCTTGAGAAAATGATTTTGTCATTATTTCAACTGTAGGATATGGCGGCATCACAGTAGTTGTAGCAGTTTATTTTCAGCAACGTTAATGCTCAGACAGTACACTGTTTAAACAACATAGGACTGTGTCGTGACATTAGAAGGAGTAAAACAGATAGTGTTTGTATTACTAGTTTTACTGTTATATACTGTTGCGGAGTGTTGAGACTTGGGATTGCCTTTTTTCATTATTTTTTATTTTTTATTTATTTATTTATTTTTTACATTTTCTAGTTCAGTGGTCATAGTTGTCCTTATAACTGTCAGGGCAGGTAGTCTTTAAAAGGGGATTTGAAAAGACTTTGGTAAAATCCAGGTTTTGCTGTGCATGCCTCCCTGTCCAAAGGCTGAATGCTTGAGCAAACCTCTGGATTTCTCTGGTATCTTCTGTGTAGGGTAATTCCACAGACTTTTTGTGTGTGTGTGTGTGTGTGTGTGTGTGTGTGTGTGTGTGTGTGTGTGTGTGTGCGCGCATGTGTACACTGCTAGGGTGTGAGAGACCTAAACCAAACATTTCATGCACGTACAGATCATTTTGAGATCTGGAAGGCTAAACTCTTACAGAATTATAAATATTATCATTACATTATTATTATAAATATTATCATTACAAAAGCTTCTTGATGGCGTTCAAGTTGGGAGTATGCCAACTCATGTTAACCTGTTTTCTTATGATGACCTCTAAGATTTTGATGATGTCACATTTTTGAAGAACATTATGGTGTGTTTTCCACCCTCATCTCCAAATTCTTTAGGGTCTGTTGTTGCGGTGGTGTAAGTCTTTGGGTACAGTCATGTTATCCATCGAGCTGACATGGCCCTTGAAGTCAAGAGTGCTGTTAATTAGTGCTACTGTAGGAAGACAGTTTGGACACCACATGTCCTCTCAGACACAAAAATTAGTCAAGTACCAAACTTTTTGTCATGAAGCTGCAGATCCATGGCATTAGAATTAACTTTTTGGCTCATCTGTCAATGGCACGCAAACTGAGAAAATTTACCAGCCAAAAATATTTTTTTTTACCAGCCATAAAACTGCATCATACATTATTTGACTAAAAAAAGGGTTAGGGTTAGGGGGGTTGGAGACAGAGTGATGGAATTTAGAAAAAACATATTTTTTTTTTTGCCAAACCTAAAATTTACCCACATTTGGTGCTTGTTAACTTTGGACCCTGTACAGTACATGTAGCCCACTGAGAAGGTTGCAGAGTCTTGGCTTCTGCTGCCAAACTGCACAGGGTCATGTTTGGGACTAATGTCTCTCAGTCTGCTTCCAGTCTGTTCCAAACTGCTCACAAAGCTTGCAGGGTTGAGCAATTAGAGAGATTGGTCTCAGTTCATCAGCATTGGAGGAAGTTGTTCTAAGATTGGGAACAACAACTGCCTTTTTCCATCGAGAAGGGACAAACGCCCTCTCAGAATGATATATTTACAGCATATAATGTCAGCAGCAGGGGTGCTAAACTTACAGGAAAATTTTTTTAGTATCTTAGTTGGACGCATGCCTGGGCTTGTAGATTTGAGTTTCAGCTGAACATTAGTCTTCAGTGTAACCATAATGCATGTATTGATTGAAATCTTTTGAATGCACAAAATATAGATAATGACCTTTTTTGATACTCCTTTAAAAGTACTTTTAAAAATGTAGATGGTGTCATTTTCAAATATTTGTTGTTACCTCTTGCCATAGTATTTACTTATGCCGGTCACTTGGAGAAAATAACATTAACAATAGGCAATTGACTGTAGCAGACAAAATGTGCCAACCTAGCGTCCATGTTAATATCTTTGCTCCGTGCCTACAGGATATGCAAATCGTCAGGGTTTTTCCTCAGGCCCTCAGAGACACATAGGAGCCACACTAAAACAAATGTTGTCAGGTAGTTATTTGCCTACTGAACACACACGTTCCACTTTCCAGATTGTAGATTAGAGGCTTTTGAAGAGAGAATGATTGGACTTTGGGGGCATGTGCCGGTGCAGCTTGCTAGTTAATGAGGAGGTTAGAGCTTCTTTTTTGGTGGGTGGAGGAAGGAGGCTCATGGTGACCTGGGCAGCTTAAAAATAAGTCATACACATCTGAGTATTTACACAAACTCCTGGTTTGTTGACCAGAAAACAGACATTTACAATAGTGATTGTCGAAAACCACTCTGTCATAGTACAGTAAATGAAGAAACTGATTAGGCTAACTAATATCTGAGTACAATTAAATCATCTCTATAACAAATGCCTGATCAGTGAAAATGAAGTGATTTCAGGTGGTGAGACTGCTGCCCATTTTGGTACAATTAATTCTTCTGGCACACACATGTACAGTCAAGTTTTCTTTCACATCATTTGCAAGAAATGACTTCGTGTGCACTTTACTTGTAAAGTCTTAAAGCTGAGCTACATGACATTAAATCTGTGGCAGGCCATCCCCTAAATCATCTCTTTTCAGAGGCACTCACGGTGATTGTAGTTGTCTTGTCTGGAAGTTCTCCAACTCTGATACATGCGCTAAAGAGGAACGGGATAATTTAAGAACTTTATTTATGCATTTCATCAGCATAAATGTTCTTCTGGCACAAGATCAAAAGGATGGGGGAAATCTGAATTTCTTAATGAAAGTAATTTCTTCTTCTTTTATTCCCATCCTCAGGGTCATACGCCTCTGTACGATTAGAGAATGAACGCGAGACTTGAGTCTCTGAAGAGAAATGTCATATCCCAGTGAGAAAGAGGAAAACTTCAAGTTAGGCTGCAAGTCAGTCAGTCTAGGAATCTCTAAGAGCAAATTAACATTAACGATGCATTGTTTGTTTATTCGCTTTAGATTCCTGTACTGATCTCATCAGTGTTTGGCTGTTACAGTAACACTCAATAATATTCTTCACTTTCCTAGCTGCATAATGCACCCAGTCAAAGCTGATTGATAGAAACTCAAACACCACTTGTTTTCCTTCTTGAAAGAAGCTGGTTAAATTTTGACATGCATACTTGATTAAAAACAGTAACACAGATATACAGTACATTACTGAAAACATAAGCCAGATATACCTTTTACATCTTTACAAACTTGCACCACAATAGCTGTTTTTACCTTGTTTATATTTGTATTGCCAATATATTATTAGTAAATAACTTATCACTGTTATGTCAGTGGAGACGTACTTTTTGTAATGGTTTGTATGTAACATCCTTAGGCATGTTTTACAGAGGCAGAGCAGTTGCCTGAAAAAAAAAAAAAACATATTGTCTATAGAATCTACATAATGATAGTATGCAAAATATTAATCTAATAGCTAGGAATTGCAGGAATACAGTTTGTATGCCACAGAGATTGTCATCCAGTAATGTTTCCGGCGTGTATCAAGCTAGACAATCAGTAGTCCTTTATCTTGGCAAGGACTTTACATATTCTGTAGAACAATAGCGGCACTTACATTTGCAAGTTCCGTCTCTTCCTCTGGGTGATTTGCACCATTCAAACTGTTTGTGTATAATTCCTTTTAGTAATGTACAGGAAGTCACTCAGTTATCTTTACCAATCTTTTTTCCTTATTCTATACCTTGCTATCTCTCTGTCCTCCGACCTCAGTCACATCACTTGCCTGCAAATTGCGGGGCACCAATCGGCCTTTGTCCTCTCCACTTCCCTGGCTTGCCCCCACAGAGGACTTATCTCTGCCTCTTTGAATACAACGTGATAGATATAAACTCTATAGCTGCTCAATTAATGTCCCGTTTTGCATGAAGTGGTTTGTAATCGTGTTAATGTGACATCAGCGTCATGCCACCGTTGTTTTTTTTACTGCCTGATGTAAAGCAATAGCCCGGGGTTGTCCCACTGCCTACCTCAGACTCCTTTCCATGTTTATACTGCTAACAAGACTGAAAGTTTTTATGCAGACAAACATGACCCAGTGAATGAGTTTGTCCATCACAGTGTCATTCTTACTGAAAGACAGCAGTCTGACAATGTTTAGCATCTGTTTTCCAAGAAAACTATAAAGAGACACATTTTCTTCTGAGGATTTACAGCATTGCTGTGCAGAGAGTAACTGTATTATTAGCCATACCATCATTAAAGTCTCACTCACGTTGGGCAGTTCACATGCACTTTTGATACCTTGCAAATGAGTGTCCCTGTTGCCTGGAATAAACTGGTTCACAGAACACTCCTGTCCACATGTGGTCTGCTGCCCGCAGACAGAACAGTCCTCCAGTAAACTAGTAAGAAAAAATGAAGCTGCCTGCCGCCCTGTCCTCTCTGACAGAGCAGTAGGCCACTTCTGATACATGGAGAAGAAATGATCCAGTAGCAATAGTAAGTACTCACTGACACTATGGTTATCTCCGAAATCAAAATGTACCTTCTAAACCTGCAAGTCAATGAATAAGATGTTTATATGTTATAGTAAACTGTATAGGAAATTGTTTGTTATCAGAGTAAAAGTATTATCATAATTATGTGTCTTATAATTGTAGTACAAGCTTATAAAAGTTATTCTAACCAAATTATAGTGTTTTTATGCATTGACCCAAAACCATGGCAGTTTAGTTACTTGGTTACGTCCAAAAATTTTCTATACATGTAAACACAGCCACTGTTTGCTACCTTAATCCCTTGTTAATTGAGTCACTCCTTTAAATGCATAAGAGGGTGCAGAAAGTTCAAGGCTTGGGGCTTTTACATTCTGGAAGGATGCAATCACAGACAAAGCCTGCTGAGAGAGGCAGTTTGAGATGTAAAACATTTAGGCAGAGTGCTCCACTTTAGACGGAAAGTGCCTTAATTCGTCAAGCAGAGAGTACACTCAGTGTAGGATGTGTCAGCTATTGCTATCAATTCACCAGCTAGAGACGTATCAGATGTACGTGTGTTGATGAATAAGTCCAGGTAAGAGGCGAGCACATAGTAGTTTGGAATAAAGCAGAGGAAGCTCTTGAAACCTTAAAATGTAAAATGCATTTTCACTCAAGTGAGTTTGTCTAGGACATTCATTTATGTGGTTTTAGTAACAACAGTCTTAACACATTGACCAGGTACTGCACTCGCCAAACTAAAAATGGCTTTTACTGGATTTGTAGCAATGTGTATGTACATACTTAAAAACAAAACGCATGCAGCGTAAAATAACTTCTAATATATGATTGTTTGTTCCTAGCCCCTTTCCTCTGATAATAATTTCTCTATTTTAGAATATCTCAAATGTGAAAATCCATTATTCCACATTTGATCTGTTGAGAATGCATCATGAATGGTGCATGTGATACGGCTTCATGCAGCACCTGATTACGGTATATTTGCCATAAAAACAAAAATAAAAATTGGCATGCTTTTATCCGGATTCATCCACATAGGCATTTAGGAACATTGACTGGAGTTAATGTAGAATTTATTTCATTCGATTCTTTGGTCAAGGTCCTCTCAGCAAACTTTTATATCACAAAATATTTAGATTTATCAGTTCTGAAAAACTTACTCTGTCTTCATGTCAGCTTTTCAAGGCAGTGATGGATATAGTTTCTGCCTGAAGCAAATATCTGGTGTCTGTGACACAGAAAGATATTTTTCACAAATTTGCAACAAAAAAGGTGCATGGAGCAAACAGAAGTCATTACAGTGTGGTGCAGCAGTCATTCCACCTTCTAGAGAGTTCAAGATGGAATTTTTCCCAATCAGTGGGATTATAGAAGCCAGCACATCTATTTGAAATTGTAGTCTTAGAAATGAAGAGTAATTTTCTCTCTCCTTTCACTTCAGGAAGTCTGCTTCTAACAAGAAGAGCATATTATCCCCTAGTTAACAGTGGAGAGAGCAAGAGAGACCCTTCATCTTGCTGATAGCCCAGCTGGTCTTTGAAGAAGTTAGGCAATGGGATTCTATGTCATTGGGGTTAATTACTTACAGAGGGTATCATGCTTACTGTTCTTAAGTCCATTCTCTGTTGCCTGTATCTACCCTTCCTTATTCATTTCTCGCAAAGCTCTGTGCATTTCTGCAATCAGGTTGTTACCCAGTTATTTTATTTTAAATGGTCATTTTAGGTGCCCTTCACTTCAGGTAATTTTCTGGTAACAGATATTTCCAGTCTGCCTAACTGAGACCCATATGAGTTGCAGACACGTTTGGCTCACCGTCTTAGCCAGAATCACAAGCCCACATTCCTGTTTGCCAGTGAATATAGATCATCCATTGCACAGCCCGTTTAAAGGCAGACTATATGCAGTTTCCAATGGAAGGGCACACCACTTCGTTCACTGATGTTAAGGATGAGGTAGAGGAGGCATAAAACCCCTCAGGTTCATGCCAACATAAATAGCCCACAGAATTAATATAACACTTTTAATTGCCTGTCTTTAATCTTACAAAAACATAAACAATGAAGTGAAATGTTCTTATATTTTGGGTTATGGTGGGGTAAACGAGTTGTCCTGAACTCCCGAGGCATTTCTGAGTTATATTCTTTTGATAATTGAGTGGCATTCATCATTCTTTACCACATCATAACAAGGTGGGGTGCCCTCCCCTTTGAAACTGCATAGTTGGCCTTTAAGTGTACTGTAATAAGACCATTGTAAGTAACACAAGGTCACGTCAGAAGCGGAACCTTATATTGAAAGAGCAGTAATAAAGAGATAGGGATTTGTCCACACAAAAAACCTAATCTGCTTCTGCCTCTTTTGACAGAATTTCAGAGATCACCAAGGTCATGGACGCCAAGTTGCTTGAATGTAATTACGTTCATTATCTAGTGTTGTACTATAGCTGCTCTGCTATTTAAAATAAATGGCTTTTGGTCTCATTGACTAGACTCCTCAAATTATTTCCCATTCTGCTATTGTAAAGGAAGAACTGCACATAGCAAAGCCTGACCTGCCAGTCACCAGGAAAAGATCATGATTGGCAGTATGGCTGATGAGCTTCACCCATTCTGTCAGTTTGTCTGTCTCACAAAGTACTGATGGTAGTCAAGCTGGTCACCCATTTAAATAGCCATCTTTATCTCTATTCACTTATCATTGGGCTACCTGCCTTTTGTGTAATTAATTTTCAGATGCAGACCCAATTTCAGTCCAAACTGTGAATTTCACTTTGCATAATAGCCCAACAGCCAGTACTTGACTTGAGAAAACAGCCTTTTGTGTTGTATTCGTTTTACCAATCCATTGCCAGGCATTTTCAGTACAACACAAAACACACAGTAAATGAATGAGTAAATCTTTATTTATACAGCACTTTTCTAAACCAGTGGTTACAAAGTGCCTTACAAATGGAGTATAATAGAGTAACAGCAAAAGTTGTGGATGTGCTACCAAAGAGCAATAACAATGAATAAAATGACATACAAATAAATACAAACGGAATAAAAAGTTAAGAAACTATAAAATCAATTAACGGCCAGGATAAAAAAGGGAAAATAGATGGGTATTAACATGCATGTGAAAGGTTAAATCTGAGGTTACAGCTCTGAGAATGAAAAGAAGGCTACTCTGAAGTTTGGGTGCCATTATGCCAAACACATAGTGTCCTCTGGACTTTGATTTGGAGCACGGAGTAAGTGGGTGCCCTTGGTCAGGGGACCAAAGTGGCCTTGCAGTGTTTAGTGGAGTTAAAAGATCAGTAATGTGGCTTGGAGCAAGACCATTTAATTCCTTCTCTGTGATTACAAGAATCTTAAAATCAATGCTGTATTTAAAGAGCTCATTTTCAAAAACAGATATCTCCATTTGTATTAATTTCTGTAAACCATATTTTTCAGGTAATACCAATCAAAAAATCACAGCTAGGCAAATGCATTGGCAGCATGGCTTTGGATTTGGATTCAGACACTATGTTATGTGAAGCATTATATGCAACAACCTTTTTGTTGTTTGTTTGTTAGTTTTTTCTTTTTCCCCCAGGAATGGCATATATCTGTTTTCATTTGATAGGCAACCAGTGCCAAGGCTGGTACTAGAGAAATGTTAGATCCTCGCTGGCTTTTTATTAGTAACCTTAGAGCTGCATTTAAACTGTTTCTAAATGGGTTATTGAGATACGAGGATAAAGCGATGCAGTACTCAAGACTGAGATAAAAACATGAATGAACATGAAAGCATGAAAATGAATGTATTCTTGCAATTTTTCTGCTTTGGGGGAAGCAAGACTGACTGACCAGTGATTTGACAGGTTTATCACACTTAAGTTGTAGCTTAAAAATTACACCAAAAGTGTTACGAGACTGGCAAGGACACTGACTGATTGAGGTGGTGTTAATTGGTGTTGACTGCCATCTGCATTAAATTATATTTGGCGGTATGACTCTGTTCTGGGACCTTTCTGCCCTCCCATGAGCCTACATGGGAATCCTTTAGGTGGGGAGAGCAGCAGCAAAGACCTCCCCCATAGGGTACAGAACAGAGCAAGCATCAATGACAACAGCAATGAGACTGACTAAGTCAGACAGAGCAAATAAAGGAGTTGCTGGGGTGGAGGTGGGTTACAAAAGGGTTTGCAGAGGAGGCAGCAGGGGTAGGCAGGCTGAAGCAGCTTAAAAAAGGCACCCTGGATGAGATTTGCTAGTTGAATGCATTGAAGGGAATCAGATGAGCCATCAGCTGGTGTTGGCTGGCTTGAGATTAGCTGTTATCAGCTGATGTATCTGGGATTGTGAGCTGAGCTTGACTTCATGGCCTTCCTGAACGAACACTGTTCTCAATTTTTGTCAGAGTTTAATTGCTGTAAATTGTGAGCGATCCACTCCTTTGTTGTGGCCGGGCAGTCACACAGAGAGGTTTCTCTGGTGATGTCGCTGGGCTTGACAGACACAAAGAGTTGTGCATCATTGATAAAGTATGGAACCAAAGCAGCAAATAACATGCCCCAGGGGGAGCATGTACAATGAAAATATAAAAGGACCAACTGAAACTGTAAATTTCCTGTTAGTAAGACAGGAAGAGAGCCGATTTATAGCCAAACTGGAGATGACCACTCACTGTGTAAGCCTGTCAATCATAGTGGTGTGGTCAGTTGTGTCAAAGGCTGCAAATCTAACAACACTAAAATGGAGTATTCACCCTCATCCATAAACATTAAAATATAATTAATCACTCTGAGGAGGGCTATTTCAGCAGTAGACTGGAGCCTCAACTATTCTGAGAAGCTTTTGGCGAAGATTTTTTTGTGATCTTCAAAATTAAGGGTAATTTAGATATTGGCTTGTAGTTTTGTGGCAGGGATAAGTAAAACCAGGTTTCTTCAGCAAAGGCCAGATAGATGAATTGACAATGCTTAGTAGACAAGGGGCAGTCTTTCTTGCTGGGGATTATGTCTACAGGACTGGAGGATAGTTTCATATGCAATACAGCATGTGTGAGATCTTCACTACATTTTGGTGCAAATTCACAGAATGTCAAAGGCTGTAGAATAAAACAATCTGTTTTCCACATGCCAAGTCCAGTGAAGTTACCATGTATAAAAATTAGACCTGAATTTTCATTTGATGTTTCAAGCTATGATTCATAAGTGCAAAATGTAGGGTTCCTACAAATATTTGACTGTTTTACACTTATCCCACTCCAAACCATTCAGAATGAGATAAACAGGCTCCCTAGTCTTCATGATTTTTTTTTTTGCATGCAACTGAGTTTTTCTAAATTTTGCTGCAAATGTGCCTGCATAAGTGAGTTTAACATCACCATAATCCTACAATGTAAACAGCAAAGGGATATTTCCAAGGGTGGCAGAGGAGCCAGAAGCGATAGGCATGATGCCAGCTGTATTGGGGGCTCCTGGTGATGGATGTCCTCTGCAGCACAACTTGCCAGGCTAGTATTCTCCCACTTAGCAGTGGGGGACCCCTTAAGAACTTCCCTAGAGCTTTTGCTGTCATTGAGAGAGGGGATATAGGATACAATACTGTACATTCAGCCAGAGTCTGGGATCCTCAGCTCTCACAATGCTGTGTGCAGCCAGTCACAGAATGCAGGAAGATAAAGATTATAAGGTTGCTTCCCTGACAATGGTATGGTTATAATTAGAGATGACTGCACAACACCCACACACCTGTCATTTCTGCATGATGGATATCCAGGTAGTCAGATCCAGAGGCTTGCAGCCAGAGTGGTGAGATCAGGGCCCCCATATGTTCATTGTAGTGGCACTGCAGCATGCTGCTGTGGTTGTGGAGGTCTGTGAGCTGCTGCACAGCTGCTGTTCATGGTGGGAGAGCTGCCATGCACATGCCGTGTTGGGAACAACAATGAGTGGCGGTGGCAGGTACACCCACCCTCATTTTACTTGTCGTCTGAAGCACGTTTATGAACACATAGAGGCCCGGCTTTCTGCTGACTCCGTCATCAAATATTCATGGCTGTCTGCATTAGCTTGCAGAGTTCTAATTGAGTTCTGTATATTCAGACATGATTAACTCGGTCTAATTCCTCAAAGGAGTGAGCCAATTAGATAGCACTTGCCTGAATAGGATTTCACATCTTAGAACTTCTCCAGACTTGCCAAGACAATTATGTGTGTGTATAATTGTACTGTACAGTGGGTGTGAACCCACTATACTCAAGCAGGTCATTATTTCTTATTACTGGCCTGTACTACAGTATATACAGCTGTCTTATCCATTACAAGCAAGTAAATGAATCGCAGGAGCCTTGTTATTAGAATACACTGTTTGGACAAGAGTGGAGAAAGTGATTCCAAATACAGGGCCCTCTAAACCTTCCTCATGTTTTTTGTCTAAGCACATTTCCTCCCCCTAGGAGCAAGCAGGAGAAAAATATGTGTGACCCAATGCTGACCCACCACAATGTCACTCTAACTCATGGCATGAGAGAACTACTGCCTGGGTCTTTGTCAGTTTCTCTCTGTAACCAGAGTAGGAGACATTGCCCAAAGTCCAGAGGGGTCACATTCTGCTGTGGAGCTGAATTTAAGGCAGAGAGGCAGACAGGCAGGCCAGCCACTTTGCCTAAGCTGGAGAGAGATCAGAGCTCCAATGCCACCTTTTATTGGTAAAAGATAGGTCTGAGTAAGATGTGATCTGCGTGTCGGCCTTGTCTCTTCATGTTGGCTTCAGTATGAAGTTATTTTGGGGACTATAATAATATACATCTGTGTGAGCAATTATAGCAACTGCACAAAAGAGAATAGTGTTATTCATAAATAGTTAAATTTCATTTGACATTTGTGTCATTTTGTTAGTTTGTCAAAATGTTGCAATCTTAAGTTTCAGTGGAACTGAATAGAAAGCTACACAGGCAGAGCCAGTAACAGTCATTGCTGCTAAAAAGTATTGCAGGTCTAAGGCTGAGTCAGGGGCAGGCTTGGTAATAAACTGTCCAGCCGGAGATATAAACTAAATGTAAAAAACAAATCAAGATAGGAGGTTCTGGCAAGGTGCCAACCCATTCCAGCATGCACTGGTCATCCATAACCCACTGTGAATTTATTATACAGACAGTCAGACTCTCCAGCTGAGCTGAGTGGGGGACCAGCACCTTACACTCAGAGGAAGCAGGGCTGTTCCAGGTCAGAGACACCAAACCTCAGCACACTCATCCTGGCTGACTGGCATGCACAGAGATGACTGTCACAAATGCTCTGTCTGTGAATTATACAGCAGATACTTTCAAGGTCACTGGTCCCTGGAGTGAATAGGCTGGGAGTTACCAAAGCATTAGGAGAGTCACTTTCCTCTGCATGACATGCACTCTCACACCCACACACAAACAAACACACACACACCTCGATCATCTCCATCTAGGCAGCATTGTTTTGACCCAGGCACTCAATGTTATGGAAATTTGAGTGGGCGTCTCAGTGACTTATATAACGTTTTTATGAATGACTGAGAATTTTTTTAAAAGGGAGTCAGACAGTCATGTCAAGTCCAACTTAATATGCTTCTACTATAATACGTAACATGTGAACATCTACACAGACAGATGGACAGTCAGAATGCCAGGGAATGCTGGTCACTGGAAAGCAATTACCGATATGACATGAAATTAAATTTAAATCGAAATTGAAGGTCAAGAGACGTGGCTGGGGTTTCCTCCTGGGTGTCCAGGGTTAGAGTCAGACTGCAGGGAGGGAAATGGCAGGGGCTGGTCACTTGTTAACCTTCATGCTATGAGTTGGAACGTTGCTGGAGGACCATGATCGCTGAACCTAACCAATGTTAAAGGAGCTCAGTACTCTACATGTGCACACAGGCACACACTCACTTACAAACACACCTTTCCACCTCCGCGCCCTGAACACACCATAGAACAGGGAAGGGTGGTGCTCCCACAGTGTCTCTGTGACTGTCCAAAGATTTTAATGAGCTCCCAAATTTCCTTAGCCACAGCAGAATTCTGGCATTTTTCACAGCCCAAGACCTCATTCTTAAGCCAAATCATGGCTTAAGAATGTGTGAAACAAATTAATCTTTTTTGTTGTTGTTGTTTTTGTTTTTGAACCCCTAACAACACCACTCTGCCTTGTCAGAAACATAGAATTTCAATTGACTCATCTGATAGCTCCCAAAGCCTCCAAGTTCCAGTCAGTATATTTTCTGCAGGCTTAAATTTACATTTCAGCTGTGTAAGTTATATATCATTGTGACAGTGTTGTTGCTCTCATGTATAATACTTACTTGGAAGTTGTTTCTAGAATTAAGGCCCAGACTTGGGCATAGATGTCCCTAAACATTGACCTCGCGACAGTTTTGCCAAATCTACTTATTAAATATGTATGAACACAAGCTGATGCCAAGCCAGCTGTAACTAGCTGAAAGTCTGCTGCTTCCTCATGGAGAATGTTTGAAATAATGGCTCAGATGGTTTGTCAGATTGACTCTTGAACTTTGCAGTCAAAGCACAATGTGGAATCATCAATACTAAATACTAAATGGGCTGCATTTCTATAGTGTTATTCTAGTCTACCAACCACTAAAAGCGCTTTACAGTGTTTGCCTCACATTGACCCGTTCACACACACTTTTCCACACTGATGGCAGAGGCTACCAAGGTGCCAAGCTGTCCATAAGGAGTGGCGAGAGGTTCAGTGTCCTGCTCAAGAACACTTGGACACACTGTGTGGAGGAGCTGGGGATAAAATCAGGAACCCTCCGCTTACCAGGCCACCACTGTACCTGCCACCCCCAACTGTTATTACTATTATGCTGACTAATAAGTAAGCTGAAATACTTAATTGTTTGGCCTTGTAAGGAAAGACATGAATACTGGTGATGGTTTAAAAAAAAAAACTCAAAAAATCCTTTGTGGTCCACTCAGTGCATCCTTATATTGTTTAAGTGGGACTGAATCAATCTTTCAAAACCACCTAAAGATAAACTGACCACAAGTGTCACATGGGTTTCACAGTGAAAGATTACAGTGTATAGTATGGTGTTATACTTTGTGACCTTTGAACTCTCAGAGTAAAAGCACTACAACCTATGTCAGAATTTCCTCTCCCTTATGTAGTTCCCTTATCTCCCTTATGTGGTTCCCCTATTTCATATCACTTCTCCATTGAAAATTCACTGTCAACCTAGCAGCTAATTTTATTTTTTTTGCTGGTAACTGTTAATATGATTTCTTTTGTTTTTTTTTTTTCTACTTGTTTATCTTTTTTAAACAAAAGACAGAGAGCTGTTTCTCAAGGTTCATTAAGTCAAAAAGACACCTTCCCTCAGGAAGTAGGAGGGTAAGTTATTTGATTCATGGTTCATGACCAAGTCATTGTCTCTTAGTCACTGATGCACTGCAGAAGAAATTAAGATCTTTGAAATAAGCACTTGTTGAATATCAGTTGACTTCCGGGAATTTGGTATACTTGATTTAATCACATGGCATGGCCAGGGCACAGACCAGCACATTCTGGGAGAGTCAGGGCGCAGTTTTTATCAAATTATCTACAAACTTGGCCCATTCAGAGTTCGGCATGCCAGGACAAAAATTGCATGCATTCTTACTGAACCCAAGCCTCCCTCCTGTCAGTCCCACTAAGCCATGTGAAGTCAGAACAGATGCAGTAGGTGTAAAGCTAGTGTTGAGAACAGCTTGAAGTTTGCAGTATGCCAACACAGATTTCCAGCTGTTAACTGTTCAATCTGCCGACATCTAAAATACACTTTTGTTCCAGAATTGTTTTACTTGAAACTTGCAGCAGTGGTTCACACTAAAAAACACAGTCCAGAGACTAGATTACTTCAGACATCTTTTATTGAGGACACTGCAGGAGAGGAAACAGGACAGAGACCATCTAGGCCTAGGCCTTCTAGTGTGTACACTACTGTTACAAGTCTCGAATGATTCTACTTGATTACGTGGACAGAAGTTGACATAACAGTGGACCTGGTTGATTACAGTGGTATTGTCTTTCTCTATAGCATTGTTTTACTGTCATTGGTGATAACAGGCAGGGCACTGAAAAAAAATGTGCTTGAATGAAAAATGTGTTTTCTTTTATAAAAATGAATGAGAAAATATGCCTAATGGGTCAATTAAAATCAGTTGTTTCTAACTCAGTTTCTCTTGTTTAAAAAAAAAATCATAGAATTGCAAACCACTCAACTCTCAAGGTAATATCTCTTGATTCACCCACATTCTTGAAACAAGATGATTTGCAATGGAAACGAGTAAAATTATCTCTCTACTATCTTTTTTTTTTTTTTTTTTTAAGAAATTGCATTGTAACACTCAATGAGTTTTTGAGGTGCATTTTTTGTAGCTTAACTCTTCCTTTTTTGCGTTTCTGTCTCTATCTGAGAAACACAGTCTATCAGGCCAGTTTCTCATGTAAAGAGCAGAGCATGGGGGCCCTCTTAACTCACTGCTCCGTGCTTTGTTTGCCATCACACTCCTCATTCCAACAGACAGCTGTGTCAAACGTTGTTTTGGAGCCAGCTGATAAATCAAGGGGATGCTGGGCAGGACTGTGCGGGCCACAATGTGTTTGCTGTCGGTGCGCAAAGAGAGATCATGAGAGCACTTCGTGGAGAATTGAGAAAGCTTACAATGAAAAAAAGGGGTTACAATTGACTTTAACGCACTCCACTCACCCCCAGTTCAGCAAGAGGCTGTCTGACCTAAATTCACTTTACCTCATCTGCCTAGACATTTGTTTAGCCTTCTGGGCAAACACTTAGAGAAATGTATGAGGGAGAAAAAAAAAGGAATACATATGCTTGAATACATCACATTTAGTCAGGGGAAAAGCAAAACCCGGACATCTACAGACATATACAGCCCTCTAGTGGCAGATTGCAAGGGTCCTAGATCTCTTACAGAGAGGGCACAGAAAGTGATTCCTGCAGAATATTTAAACCATCTTTGGGAGTTTTAACCAACCACAAATTGCAGCTCGGTAAAAACGTCTCTGGCTGTTTTGATGTCAGACCTTAGTTTGTGTAACTCAGCTAATTCAGTGTTCAGTGTTACCTAATACTAAACAAAATGAGTCACCCTGTGCCAAAAGCAGCACACACTTAAATTAATTAATGTTGCTATAACAGAATCTGACCAGAATGAAGAGATATTGAGGTCACAGAATTTCACCACCAGAAAGAGACAGAAATTTTGTCTTTTGAGTACTGTACTCATTACAATGGCCTGGAGGAAGTGTGTGCTGTGAAATCACATGCTCTAGTTAAGCTAAACAAGGGCAAGGTATTCCCAGATGAAGGGCAGATGAGAATAAGTGAGTAAGTGGAAATGCAGACAGATGAGTAAGAGTCGAGGGCGATATAGCACTTTATGGCCCGAACCTCTTGTTCAGAATCACAGGCTGCAAACATATTCTCTCTCTCTCTCTCTCTCTCTCTCTCTCTCTCTCTCTCTCTCTCTCTCTCTCTCTCTCTCTCTCTCTCTATCCCTCACATGCTCTCTCTCTTTCACTCTCACTCTTCCTCTGTATCTTTGTATATTTGAGTGTGTGTGTGTGTGTGTGTGTGTGTGTGTGAGGCAAACCTCAAGGGCTCAGTGTAGCAAGCTCATTAAAGGCTTTATTCCACTTCCAGGATCGAGGAGGATTGCAGTATGGACATTGTTTATACACAAATGTTGCCCTGGGAATAATGTTTATTTCTATTATCGTCTTGGAGAAAAAATAAGAAAGTCTAGCTTGTCTGCACACATTGCTTTTCATGAAATAATGCCTCTCCAGGAGTGCTTTGAAGAAATGGCCGTTTTTAAAACCACTTTTTACAGTAGCTTGCCCCAAGTCATACATCAGCTGCTCTCATCTGTTGGCCTCTCACCCTCCATGGCCCCGTGACACATAATAGTGTGGTGAGGAGGCCTGAGAAGCAGAGGTCTGACACTCAGACAACACACAGAATTATGTAAGCGCGTTTTTGCATTGCAGTCGCAATGAACCTCAGCTTGTAAAGCCGCTCCACTCATTACCATATAGACTATAAATGTCAGTGCTTATGCTCCCCAGCCATACTGCTGGACAGGGAATGGTTGGGTGTTTACCTCGGCTGAGCGGTCACAGAAGTGTCATTTTAAACGACAGGGCCTAGCAGTGCATCTGGGAGGCGGTAGATGACGCAGCACAGTGTTGCTACACACCCCGAGCTGTGTTTGGAAACACTGAGGCGGCTTGCTACTACTGTGGGAGCCAATGGGAACAGCTGAACCATGCACTTCTTAGCCCAGTCAAGCGCAGAGAGAGTGAAAGAGAGAGAGAGAGAGAGAGAGAGAGAGAGAGAGAGAGAGAGAGAGAACAGAGAGCAGAGAGACTCAGAGATCCAGGAAATGCCTGAACAGCTTGCACACAGCAACATCAGGCCTCGCATTGATCACCCACACATGATATATCCATCCCCCTGTAATTGCATTGCTGTTTAGAGAGGCAATCGTTATTTATGAAATATTGAAATAACAAATAGCGTCTCCCAGTAGATATTAAGAAGAGGGATGCCACAGATAAGTCAGAGGCAGGCGGCCGCCACGTCCCCCTGCGGGCCGGCTGCCCAGTTGCCTGGCTGCAAAAAACCTGCAGTCATCACAAAGTGGAAATATTTACTGCTCACACTCTTACGTATGCGTGGATGGAGTGCGGGTGAGGGCAGTTGAAAAATGACTGTGTTTGTGTTTCGAGAGAACTGCTAATCAGATTCCTTCAGCTTCAGAGGCATTTGAGGACAGCCTAGCGAAAGGTTTTTAGTGTCAGTGTATTTGTTGTATAGGCTGGACCCACACAGTATGGGAGCTGAGCCACCTGAGCTCTAATGCTGGCAACAGAAAGTTTTAAAGACTGCCGTTACAAACTCTGAGTGGAGTAATGGTAATAATAACAGTGATATATTTTATTTATGGAGCATCTCTCTGAACAAGGTTATAAGGTGTTCTGCAATAAAATAAAAAAATAAAACACCAAATAAAACAGTAAAACACTAGTTAAAAAGAAGGGAAAAAAACATCAAAGCATGCAGTACAAGTGTGGTCAACTGAGGGAGCTAAAATATACATGTACTAAAACAGAAAAGCCCCCGACCACAGAAAGATTTTTTAAAATGGTTATGTGTATGTGATGTGTTGGGCACTGAAAATCCCTACACTGCATTAAACACCTAAAAAAAAGTCTTTTACAAAAATGTGTTTTTAAAGGTGATTTAACACAGGATCAAATAATACAATGCAGAAAAAACAAGCTTTAATGCTAATTTATGCTTGTTGATGCACACAAATAGTAATAATCAACAAGTGCAGTTAGTGCATCAGAATCATTACTTTCAAGGTCAGTAATTGTTGTTGTGTTTCTTTGTATGTTTGTGTCCACAGAACACCCTGGAGACCTGCACCATCTGCAGTAAGCCCATCATGGAGCGCATCCTGCGGGCTACAGGGAAGGCCTACCACCCTCACTGCTTCACCTGCGTGGTGTGCCAGCGCAGCCTGGATGGCATCCCTTTCACCGTGGATGCTGCCAACCACATCCACTGCATCGAGGACTTTCACAAGTAAGATGTATATTTTATTCATTTTTTTTTTTTTTATCTTCCTCACATCGCAGCTGTTTCGATTCCTCTGCATTGGCTTCCAATCAAATTCAGAATTCACCTCAAAATTCTTGTTGTAACCTTTAAAGCGTTGCGCGGTCAGAGCCAGCCTCACACCGGCAGCAGATTACCTCGGTCTTCTCACCTGTGGACTCACCTGTCTCCACTTTTAAACAGCAGTGAAAGACACAGCTGCTCAGATTAGCCTGTGCTTAATTTTTTATGTATGTTTTCTTTGTCGGGTTATTTACCTTTGCTATGTTTTGTTTCACTGGTCTTATTATGTTCTTATCATTACAGTTTTATTTTATTTTACATTTTTTACTTAACTTAATTAACTTAACTAACTTTTACTGAAGGTGCCAATGTACTAGATTACATGCCAAAATGTATCTGCTCTTCTTTTTCCCAACTGTTGCTGCTACACCAGTTTTTCAAAAAGTGAAGAAGACACACAGTGTTATTGCAAAACACCTGTTGTTGTTTGTGCCTATTATGTGTAGGTGTTTTTTTTTTTGTTTGTTTGTTTGTTTATTAAACTGTTATGGAAGTAGCCTAATAGCCTCGGTTGAAAATGTTTCAAATTTTTAAATTGGTGAAATTTTCAGGTAGATTTATTGTTTGTTTTCACTCAATATGAAATTCAATAGCCAATAGCATGTTCAGCTCCGCTCACACTCCTTCTAAACGGTTTGTTTTCTCCTCACTGCTGTGCAAGACGCAGCAAGCTGGCACATCGAAATGGAGTGCAACTATAGCTAACTGTGATCCTGAGAGTGTGTTTAATCTGTACAGCGGGAGCTCATAGAGGTGCTTTGCATCTGAAAAGAAAAAGAAGTTGACATTACATAAACAATTAAACAAATCAATATGTAAATACCAGTAAATACATTTTAAAAGATAAAAATAATGAAATACAGGGTCACTGGTTAATTTTATTTCCTCATTGCAACAAACAGAACATCCTAATCTACAGATCTATAGATTCCACTACACAAAAGTGCCCAAAGCTTTACAATCCATACATGAGCACTAAGATCATTGGGTTCACCTCAGACTTCATATTCAGTCCAAACCTTGAAACACCAGCTAGAGTAAGACACAGTGAGAGAATGTGCAGATGTTTTCAATATGGGGTCTTACTTTTTATTCAGGAAATGTTGTGAAAACACTTTCACAAGCACAGTAACCTTCTGGGATCTAACTGCGCCCCAAACTGCATTTCACAGGAATTTCTGTCATTGTGTTACATTTTACCGATTGCATAACAGTCACCTTACTTTACTCAGTGACCAGAAGGGAAACAGAAGTAAACAGCCTGCTGCTGGCAAGTGCATAGCTTTGTGGAATAGCTGTACTGGGCTGTTGTTTAATTCCACATGACAAGTGTGACCTCAACAATGCAGCCCTTTTGTGTCGAGGAACAGCTCCGTCTGACCCAGCCTGTTCTGGCTACTATGGCTGTGGCTTCCCTGAGTCACAGATCCCTCACTTCCTAATTCCCAGCCATTCACTGAGTATGTCATTTCAAGAAGTGTCGACCCCACCTACAGTCACCTGACAGGACCTGAAACCTCAGTGTCCTTCTCATATCCTTATTGACCCCATTGTTAGAGAGACCTCTTCCCTCTCAGGTATTTCCAAAATTACCAGATTTAAAGCCATGAAAACTTTACAGTTAGGACCACTAATGATATTTTGTGTTTGTCACCCCCACTAATAGAGCCCCATGCTACTTTAGCTGTTCCTAAAGTATATTAAACTTAAACATGCTGTGTGCAAAATTGAAGGTTGACTGAAGTAAGGACTGTTTAGATTCAGTGGAGAAAAAAATGTTGAATGATTAAGCATGAAATTAATTAGGTTGTTTGTTTTGATCAGTTTGTCTAAAGGTTCCTTATCATGTGTCTAAAGATGAGAATTGTGGAGACTCAGAAACTGAACAAAAAGGCTCTCTAGCTCTTTATTCATGCCATGAGGAGACATGGATTCATTTAACTTTTAGATTCAATGCATTATCAACATTATGACTCCTCCTTCTGGGCATAATCATATCAATACCTAAGCATTTCACATCTTCTCTCTTCATGATTCCTCTTCATGAAAATGATGTGCTAGAGGGGAATTACCATCACATCTTTTTACACTACCTCTGTGTAAATAATGGAGAGTCAACCATCAAATATCGTGCTTATTCCATGTTTTGAGTCGAAAAGGTCTGCACTTACAAATACAATTTTCATCGCGCAAAGTGAAATGTTTAAGACAATAATAAACTGAGATCATGGGGCCATATTGATGTTTGAGTGGTTTATTCACTAACCTACGGAAAAAAACACACATGAATGCAAGGGTTCAAATCACAGATCATGTTATTCTGCCAAAATAATTTTTTGGCAGACCGTCTCAAAAGCCAACAACATACTGAATAACAGTGAACCACTAAACTTCCTTTTAAAATAGTTCAATACAAAAAAATCACTTTGATGTCTCTGAAGGTCATTTTCAAAGTATCTTGCCGTAACACTGAATTTCTAAAGATGATTCCTGTTGTTCTTTGGTTCTTTCTCTCGCAGGAAGTTTGCTCCGCGCTGCTGTGTGTGCTCTGAGCCTATAATGCCAGCGCCAGGCCAGGAAGAGACTGTGCGTATTGTGGCCCTGGATCGTGACTTCCACGTGCAGTGCTACCGCTGTGAGGTACGTGTGGTTTCACTAAAAGCCAAACTGAACTTCAAGCGGTTGCGCACTGCATCATCAAACTTACGGCATGGCACCGAGGCAGACACACCCATTCCTCCAGTCAGTTTTGCAGAGAGATGTGTGATCTCCCTATTATCTGCTCAAAATAGCAACCCATCTCTCCTCTGTGGAGTTCATGGACTTACATAGTAACCAGTCTGTCAGCCCGTTGCTTGTTGGACGATAAGCAGTGCAGAGACATTACGTGCCTGGCTAAAAGAGAAGTAACGTGTCACTCTGTCAAAGAGCCATGCCAATATGAGTACACAGTGTTTGGCAGACGTAAAGGGCAAAGGAAAGCAAAGCAGATTAGTTCAGCTGAAAGGCTCAACAAGAGAAGAATTTTGTCACTAGGGTAGCACGAGTAGATGTAGTTGTAATTCAGTGTGCGCACATACGTGTGTGTGTGTGTGTGTGTGTGTGTGTGTGTGTGCATGTGCACGTGTGTCATCCCACTGTAAAATGAGCAAATGGCAAGCGATGCCTATATCAGTGTTACTATGACAGAATGTGTGTATATTTGTACATGTGCATGTTGATGTCTGACAATCAGAGGTCACATAAACTAGTAAGATTATTGGGCCCCTTTATTCTCATCAGCTGGTATGTAAACAAAACACTTACCTCATCCTCATAGGCTTCTCCGTTGCGAGCTCCCTGAAACTTGACATATGATGATAGTTCTCAAACAGCTTTAAATGTCTCATTTAGGGCGTAAGCACAGTGAGCTTATGATTACATGATCCGTGAGCGTGGCTAATGACTTTGTTTGTATGCGTAGCCTCACAAAGTCTCTGTGTCCTGCAGGACTGTGGCTCTCTGCTCTCTGAGGGGGATAACCAGGGCTGCTACCCTCTGGATGGCCATGTCCTTTGCAAAAACTGTAACACCAGCCGCATCCAGGCTCTCACCGCCAAGGCTACCACTGACCTCTGAACAACCCCAGCGCCTGGTCACCTCCACTGTGTTAACCCCATGACCTCCCCATCTCTCTCTCTCTGTCTCTCTCTCCCTCTCCCTCTCTCTCTCTCCCTCTCTGTTTCTGTCTCTCTCTCTCTCTCAAGCATTCAAGCATACACACAAAACATGCATTCCTGAGCATACCCAAATACACATATATATATAGCTGCAATAACGAGATGCAGCATTGTGTATGCACATACGTATGTATTTGCAGATCTGGTACAATCACAGCGGCTTGCTATAGAGGCTGACTGTATTTTGACTGCTTTCGTGTGAAATCACTTCTATTCCATCAGTTAACAGAGCCAATATGCATAATCAGTCAGTGGCCTTATATCTCATTCCATGGCATATTAACCGTCTTCAGACTGCATGTTCCAGGCGGGGTGAAAATGGTATGAACCCGTACGAGGCCCGGATCTTGCCTGCTCATCAGCTATTATGATCTAAAATGGAGTTTGATTCCATCAAACCATGCAATATGTTCGACACATCTAGCCAAGAGGTACAGTAAAGTAAAAACGGATGTGTGTGAGACTGTAGCTTTAGCAGTATTTAGAAAAATTGCGAGCGTATATTGTTTAGAATATGCAGTTCATTTTATTCTTTAGTGTTCATACAGCGCCTATACACATACACTACACAAAGTCAGTCAATATAAATGTATATATGTATGCGCAAAACACGCAGAAGCACACACTGAAGCTCATTCTTGCACAACAGAGCTGAGAGGCGCTCAGCGAAACGTCTCCGAGTGCTCCAACTGAACACCAAAGAGTTTAATTTAAAACGCCATTTACAGTGTATACTTATTTTGTGTTTAATCATTAAAATTACTTCTATTGATTGGGACTACGGGAGCTGCATGCGGTGATCCTCAGAGTCAAAAGACAAAATCCGTTAGTAGGCAGCTGTTGAATGCAATTCCCTTTATGATAAACCCGCTGTATCCTCTAATACAATTTGCTCTGATGGACATTGTTTGTTTGTTTATTTTATGTCAGTTCCAGACTAATTATGACACTCCATAAACATACAGTAGATACAGCCAAATTTTTGAGTGTAATCACTCTTTATTTTGGCGAAGGATTTTTCTTTTCTTTAACAGGTAAACACCATGTCCACATAAGTGAACCATTTGGCTTGATGGATTTTTTAATTTCTTGTCATATCATTTTTTTTTCTCCATTTACCATTACATAGATTAGATCATTTATTGTATTCTAAGCAATCTTTCTTAGAGAAAATAGATATGAGATGGCTATGCAATTTTAATATTAATTGCATCGACACTTTATAAGAATATGTGGAATTTTTATGAATAAGGAAATATTTTAACTGTACAGATTCAAGCATAAGTGTCCTTTATCAAAAAAAAAGTATCATGCCGCTGATACTGTTTGTGACTTTGTATGTCACTATGCTGTATGTCAGTATTGATTTTGCCCATTGACACTCATCTTTTATTTTTATATATGCAGTTTACATTTAAGTGTATGTCCTAGAATTGATGGGCAAAGAAGGGACCACGACTGTTTCCCCAAAATTACTCTGATTTAATTGTTTGGTTCACAAAAGAATCTCAAACCCTTCTTTTGGTTGTTTTGTTCATAATAACAGCACAAGTTTGATTTATATATTAATTTCTTACAACAGCAGAAATCAGTAACACAAGATTTTTTTTTTTTTTTTTAATTTACCACAATATAGTTAAGAGAGCGTTTGCTGGCCGATTCGTTGGCCTGGCAGAGACAATGGATCACATCTTGCAAGACAAATTATTTTGCAAGTCCCTACTATAGTAGTTTCTTACATGTGGAATATGTGGTATATTATGAACAGCACAGCTAACTGGAACTTTGGGCAATATTATGTGAAATCGTGATATCACCAAACTAAAGGAGCAATGAAGCACAGATCTATTATTTTTTACTGTTATGTTTTTTTGCTAAAATGGTTTTGGCCTTCAGTGCCATTTGCATTAAAGAAAGTGAGTAAAAAGTAACAGCAAAAAAAATCACCCATTGTGATCTGAATGTTAGACCAATTACAGCAGAGTCTTTGTTTTCAAGTTGACCATGGCAATGTAATGAGCAGAGTAAGATGGTAAAATGAGGTGTGCTAATAAGCCCATTAATGAATTATGAGTGAATAGTAATTTGACATTGACAAGACCTTCACTGGTGCAGCTTTTCAACATGAAAATGGAGGGAACTGTTTAATCAAGCTATAGTAAAGTGTTTAATATAACCATAATTGGCATTTATCAAATCCCAGTGAAAGTACAGTACAAGGTCTTTCCATTTGATTTTGACAAGGTGTCCAAGCTGGAGGTGAATGGGTGGGCCATTTGTTCAATACCTTTTAATCTGGTTGCTATGGCACTGCTACCTTTGCAGGCATAATGTATGTACCTTCACCTGGTCAGGCAGCCTAAACAGTACAGAGTATATCTTTTCTTCAGGACAGATCTGAATGCAGCTAATATTCTTCATGACTCCCAGTTCAGCTAAACAGTGAGCAGATGCTCTCTGTCACATTGTAGTCCAATACTAAGCACATAGAAGGATAATAGTAATATATACATACAGTGAATTCACAGTTCCTGGAGTGCCTTGGTTCTCATGCATGCGGAAATTGTGAAATCACTGTTAAATACATGTTTCTAAATTTGTTAATAATATCCTTATATGTGCTTTGGTATGTTACAGTGTGGTATTGAGTGTTATTTAACTGTTTATACGCTGTTTATACATGCTTCACTTGGGGGATTGGGGAGTGCATGTAAAATAAAGTGTTAGTCTTGGTATTAGACAGATGATTTCCAGTGGCTGTTAGCAACATAAAAAGTCAGCACTCACTATTGTAACAGATAATAGTTAAAAATATCTTTTTGCAGCATCACTAGGTCGCTGATGCTGCTCCTGATGTGGCTGAGTTCTCGTGTTCATGTTCGCTCTCTGTTGAGGGCTGGTAAAGGGCCAGCTCACGTACTTGGTCAATTGGATTATGGTGATAAAGGTGCGCCTAAATTTGAACACAAATAAAAAGACACAAATCAAGCTGTCAAAGTGACTAGGTGTGCAGAGTGTCTGAACAGCAGTAGTACAGTAATACTCATTTAAAATTCCAATGCAGGTACTTTTCCGAGGCAGTCGTCTCCAAGTTGACTGTAGTCAGGGTTTTATCCATTATTCACAGCTACATCTCCAATGTTGATGTTAGTTCTTACTCTGCAGGAAAAGAAAACATGCCATTGTAATATTGTGCTAGCAGCGATATTCACCGTGTTGTCAGATTGGTAGTGCATGACCGCTGCACAGGAAAATCTTTCTAGTACTGCATTTCATTGAGTTTATGTAGTGACAGAGTGGGGAAATATTTTGAGTTGTATTATGGATTTACAACATCTACATAACAATGTAGAGCACATATATTGCAGAAATCACTTTGAAAATGCTTTCTAAGATCTTTCCATAGTAGCCTCTCGCCTTCAGGAAAAAACATTTCTGAACCAGAGGTCTTCAAGTTGTAGCTCGCCTCAATAATGAGATGTTGCCAAATCCAAAATACAACGTGTTGCTCATTTAATGTTCTACTGAAATATCAAAAAATAAACTTCTTTTTGTGAGGCATAATGTAGGCATGTACGGAGACATACTAGCTGTTGCCCATGTCCTCAGAAAACGGGTTAGCAGGTTAGCATGTCAATGCTCATTGATTTACAATTCCTAATTCACTTTTTAGATTAGCAGCTGCAAACTGCTCAGTAGGCTAAACAGCAAGCAGAAACATGGTAAATATGAGTCAGTCAGTGAATTGTGTTTAACATTGCACAGCACTAGTAGGCATTCAAATGGGTTATGAGTCATTTACAAATATTCATGAATGTCTTGCAAAAATGTCAAAGTTACGGTTTCACACTGTTTCACAAATGGCTTATTAACACCTTTTTACAAAGCATACCCTTGAAAACGGAGTTACTTCTGCTGTAGGCTTTATTGTCAATCCTCAACTCTCAGTATTCCTATGGACCATCCAAATAATATACGGACATCAACAACTTCACACATCTTTGAGTATATTTGACATAAGTCTGTTCAAAATAATGAGACTTAAGACCTTTTTATGATTTGTTCATTTGTTCATTGTTATTTGTGTTGTCTACTGTCTTTATTTTACCTATCCTTGTAAAAGTGCCTTTGGCTAAACATTTCAACATATTTCAGCGTGCCTCACCCAATGATTTTGCCTTGTTTACTTGTTTTTACCAAAGTAGACAAAGAGGATACTTTTTTTTGCCATTGAGGCCAACCATATGTCCAAATATTAGATATTTCTGTCAGGTATGGTGCTTTACCTTGCAGCAGAGTGTCTTAAAAGGTGTTGAGTGTGAAATTCACCTGAAAGATCTTGGCCATTTGCTGCTGTGGTAAACCGCCTCATCTCAGCTGTTTTTTGATCTTTGGAGGGGACATTTAGTCAACTGCTGGTTTCCCCTTTCCTCAATAAAAGCTTTGCAATAGCATCATGTCTCAGCGGTCTTGTCTGCTCTGAATCTTTTGCCGTGTTGTTGGTGATTTTAGGTAAGAGAATATGAAAATCAACCTGTCTTTCCCACTCTGCCCAAACCCACGCCTCCGCATGCCCCATCCCTTGCTGCCAGTTAACACTGCCCTTTGGCAGATTGCCCAGGTAATGAGCTCCTTTTCTCTGTCTTCTCCATATTCTACCTTACAACCTCAGAGTGATCTCCTGAGCAGATACCTGCACATGAAAGTGATTTTTTTTCCCTGCACAACTGTAACCCAGGGCCACTTCAATCTCTTCAAGAGTCATTTAAAAAGCTCTTCAGTGCAAACAGATGCCCCGTGCTTACGCAGCTCCAATTCATTTCCTCCTGTCTCATGCTGTGAGTCCCCACTGCTCCTCAGACGAATTTGAATCACCTGGTTAATAGAAATCCTACACTTGCAATAGTCTATTTAGCACACATCTGGGACAACGGTCTAATTACACTGAGATACAGTGCGCAGTCACCCCCTTTTTGTGGACACGATCAGCAAATGCACTCAACTATGAAGTATGCTTACTGCTGGGATCAGCTTGATGGAGTTGTTAGAATAATTTAAAGGCCTCCTGAAAGTCTTTTTTACTGTCGCCTTCTAAGAGCCGCTTGATTTAATCTTTTCCATTTGTCATCTTTACTTGTGTGCTGCAACTCAGCAGTAAGTCACTGAGCATTTCATTTCCTCTCTGCAGATTGCGAAATTGAAATAGCAATCCAAAATGTAAAAGTGGGCAAAGTGATCCCTGCGGACAAAACTAAAATGTCTATATGTACACTTGATATCAAAAATTAAGAGGGAGAAGACTGTTTGTCACAATCACTTCAATCACTGACAAGTGATCCCTATTAGAATTTCAAACTGGAGGGGAACACACTCTGCCAACCTGATGCTTAAAGTAAATACAACCAGTGATTATGTTCTCAACATTTAAACATAGCTATGCTGCTGTTCAACCTCTAATATGAACTTTGGACTGCAGAGCGTTGCTTTTTACATATTTACCCCTTTTTTTCTCTGGTAGTAAACTGAAGGTTTTGGCAGGCCAGCTATGTGGAGATTTCCTAGTAATTTTTTTTTTTTTTTTTTTTTTTTTTTTTCAAAATCTACTGGAGGCTATGCTGTGTGTGCGTGTTTATGCGTGTGTGAGTGTATTTTTGCATGTGTGTGCATCGGTGCATGTGTGTGTGTCTGAGAGAGAGATAGAGATGGAGAGAGAGAGAGCCCCTGCAGCAGTTCAGCCGGGGACTTGCTTTACTGCACATAAATCTGGTGTTTACAAACAAATTGATGAGTGATGGGCCCTCCAGCCAACAAGATGTACCTTCCAATTTCTTCCTCTGCATAAAACTCCAGTGTAAAGTCTCTCGGGGCCTGCTTTGGCATTTTTGAATGTCTTGTTCTAATACACAGAATTATGGCCTGAATTATTTACCAGGAAGCAGATGAGCATGAGGGAGTAAAATGGGCCACTATCATGCATAATCTTGTGCACTCCAATTTAAATGAAGCTGTCATATGGTCAGATTTACATAACATTACAATATGGGCCGACATTGCAATGCTCTGAGCTTAATGTTATTAGCTTTAAAGTGAATTCCCGCTGTGCATTTGCATCAAGAGCATTGATTTTGCGCGTCCTTGAGTAGGCTAAAGGCAGTGATGTAATCACTGAGTCAGTGTTGCCTCGGTAGAACTTAGACAGATAGCTCTGAGACATAAATCCACGCCGTCCCAGTGCTCACGTTGCATTAGACCTCGAAACCATTATTAGTGTTTCTTGTTCTACAATTAGCTGTAAGCGCCCATGCACCAGCTAAGGCGCCCGTGCAGTTCAAGGTTCCGAGCCAGGCCTTCACTAGGCTTTGCTGTCTCTAGCTTGCTTTAAGTGTTACTATTACTAAAACATTAACATGTATGGTTTAATACTACAGTATATACAATGGAAGAAACTATAAAATTGTGAGAGAGACAGGAGCTGGCATGCAACACACTGTAAGCTGGTTTTGACTACATTATTCAGAGACTGGTTTGCAACTTTGTCCACTGACCTTGACCCAGAAGGCCCAAATACGATGAGCTTTTTCCAAACTGGCAGATTACTCTGTTGCTCCCACTTTTCTTTGTGCGGGGTTAATGTTGCACTTACAGATTGACATACAATGCTGAATGTTTAATGACACATTCATGAATGAACAATCAACATTGTTAACAGTGTCATTATCTATTAATGTAACATTTATGTGACATGATTACACGGCAGATTTCAAAATTAGGATCTGTCCAACTTTCACTTGTAGTGGATGTGCTTCTTGACTGACAATCAGTAGCTGTCAGGCTGTATTATATTTGCACCGTTGTGGCTGATTTATGTCACGACCATATGCCACCACACGTGCGTCTTCTAACGTTCACTCAACACGATATGCCTTACTTCAGTCACACACCATCTGGAATTTCCCTACTTGGTCTTCCCCTGCTCACTTGTTGCGATGTATAAAGAAATTGGCTCTTGTCAGGTGGTTAATCAAGCATGTGAAAAGCAATAATGACAAAGACAAGTTTCCTTTTCCCTCCTATCAAACGCTCTCATTAATATCTTTGGCGCTATAGTGGGCCTGTCATACTGAAAGCCTGGTCATTATTCATTTAAGCTGCAGAAACAGGGCAATTTAAATGTTAAGGGTGGCATTACGCAATTACTATGCAACCTCCTACTTGTTCAAAAGTTCATTTATTGGCTGAAAAAATTAAGCCTTCACAAATGTACTTGAAATTAAGAGAAATCCTACAGTTTGGCATGAAATGTTGGGTTTCCAGAGGACATTCCCTTAGCAAAAAGGGTCTATGATAAATGTACTACACTCATATCTCATCCACTGGTACAAAAACACAGTCAGCAGTGCTAATCCAGGCCCCCGCTCACGGTTCATGGCTCTAGCTGCTCTTCATAGCCACCATAGGACAGAGCTGGTAACTGACTGAGGTGAAGTCCCAGCTGAGCGTCTCGGCGTCTTGAATGCCATTTCCTCTCCTACCTCCAAACTGTTTGCCACTGTTAATGGTCCATGCTCTATAGTCAGTGGAAATAATAATCTTGAAGAAATAATGGCCACAGGCTAGCACAGCATTTAACAGAATAGTCCAAGCCATGATTTCACACATGTAATCATGCACTTGTAGTCACACAGGGAAAGTGCTTTTACTGTGCTCTGCCTTATGTGCTTGTATTGTAAATGGACTGTGGATTAGAGCTGCTCTCAGTTGCATTCATGCAACCTTCAAACCTTGTGGAAAATGCACAGGGTGTGATGTTTGACTGTAGAACTATAAAAGTGAGGTTTTATGGGGAATTAATGCCTCCTGTCCAGTTTTGCAGTGTGTGTATCATTGACTAGGAGAGTTCTGTCTGAGACCTTTTTCATTTTTGCTTAATTTAGTTAACTAGAGAGTGCTGTGTTGTTTTAAGTCCAGCGACAGTTCAGGTACAAGTCAGTAACTGTAGCTCTCCAGATTCAAGATAATAGTGTGACAGCTACTGTACAAATGACTTTTAGAGACCTATTTTAGAATAGAAAGGTGAAAATACAAGTGAGTAATGACGCTTGGAATCGCATTTCGAGGATTTCTTGTTGTCGTAAGGCAATGAAACACAATATGTTGTAACATCATGACTACGATGATCTATGACTTGTGCTTGTGACAAAAATTAAGCTAGCTCAGCTACGGGGTTATTAGCACAAACATATCTGCTGCCATGTTCTGTTGCTTAAGTGTCATTCATCAGTGAGAGCAGCTGTCCTGAGTGTAAAGAGGATGAGTTATGCTGTCACATAGGTTATTCAACAAAGAGCTTAGCTTGTACAGTTGAAATTTGGGCCGTCATGCCATTTGATCATCATTTATGTAAGAGCCAGCTGCAACTATGGAACTGTGCTGGCCGTGCTGACATGTCTTATCACAGAGCCACTTCAAGCAGAAGCCACTATCTACTGTCTGGCAGAGATAAATAAATTAATGGTAATTGATTTAATACGGGGCATATGTGCGAGTGTGTGAGCACCACTGCCAGCAGTGGTGAGGGCTCTGGAGCATCTGGATACCATACCGTTCACTCCAGATTGGCAGAGATCCTCACAATTACACTGTGAATCACAGCAGGTTGTTTAAGCCAAATATTTTAAATATTTTAAATCAACACATGTGTTATCTGAAAATATAAAATAACAGTGTTACACCAAAATCAAAGTTCTTCATCACAAATATTAAAATAAAGGTATTTAAATTTTAATTACTAACTAAATTGAAGAGCGCCTTTTAATTTGGATGCTTTGCAAAAGGTCCACCTTTAATATTTATGAGATCCAGTAACAGTAATTAATTAAATTATATTTATACAATGTATGCACAAAATCTCTGCCAGTGTGTTTGTGACAAGGCTGATACTGTGCACCCTCACACACACACAACACAGACAATGGTGACGCTGCAGCCTTAATTACTCTAATTCAATTTTTCCCATTTGGATGACATGTTGGGTGCTTCTCTCTCTGCGTTCCCAGAGTCTGCTCTTTATGCAAACTGATGCTGTTTGGATTCCCTCCCCTCAGGACACCCCCCACCCCCACCCCCACTACGCAATGAGACACTAAAGGCCATGTTTTACCGTGATTTTGGAACAGCTGAGAGCCACTGCTAAACAAAATGCACAGCTGCACTATTGTAGACCAGCGATAAAAAGCCATGGTAATAATAATGAATGCAAATATTGAATAAATTATTTGTTTTCTTAAATTAGTAATAGTAAATA
This sequence comes from Myripristis murdjan, assembly GCF_902150065.1. Classification (NCBI taxonomy): domain Eukaryota; kingdom Metazoa; phylum Chordata; class Actinopteri; order Holocentriformes; family Holocentridae; genus Myripristis; species Myripristis murdjan. The sequence continues at coordinate 19,057,706 of NC_043983.1, read as the reverse complement.
ACAAGGAAGCGTTTTCTTATGCAAGGATATTGAGCTACTGAACAGTAGCCAATCAAAGTAGATGCAAAGCTGCACACTCTCGATATGAGCACGCGACACGAGAGACAGATTCTTATCAGCTGAGATGGTATGTAGCAATTAAGTATTAAAATTTGGCTCTTGGGCATTGCTGTTATGCTGGAAACCCACTAATAATGGTTAAAGAAATACTCCAATATTTCTGGCAAAATACCCTTTTTCCGACTCACCCAGACTGAGACAACATGCTTGATACCCTTTTCACCTCTGTACGTACAGTGGTTCAGTTCTAATGGGTAGCATTCTGTGTTAGCTTAGCATAAAGACTTGAAGTCTATGGGAATCATTAGCCTAGCTCCATGAAAAAAGTGGAAAAAATAAATCTTACAGCTACTCTAAAGCTGTCTTATTTACTTAGTGCATTATGTGTATTTGAAATACATGTCATGGGACACATTGTGTAAATAAGACAGCTTTGGAGTTGCTGTAAGGTTTATTTTTTCACTTTGATGGAGCTAGGCTAATGGCTCCCATAGACTTCAAGTCATTATGCTAAGCTAACTTGAAATGCTACCCACAGAAGCCAAACCATTTTCAGCATTACTTTAAGACTGCTTCTTCCAGTTCATTCATCCATTTAACAAAAAACGCATGAGAGTTTATTGTCAGTCAGCACATTACTCTTGACTCACACTAATCATGACTCAACTCCTCAGACATGTGAGCAGGAGCTGTTTTACTCACAGGGCATATCCGTGGTGAAGTTAATAGGGATCAGGTGCTGTTCATTGTCTGATCAGGCTGCCCCTTGCCGCTTTACACAGCCACACCCCTGCTTGCCACAGCCTGACAGTCAAGCTCACACTGAAACCACTGAGTCTGACCAAATGATGGCTGATTTATATGCAACGCAGGGAAAACTTTAAGATCCCGATAAATCCACAGATTTTAGCGACTTAGTGTAGGTGCGTAGCTTCCACTACACTGAAAGGTAAAGCAGTTCTCATGATTTAAAACGCTCTTTGAGCTGTCACCTTTTGACCTAAGGGTAAGAGGCAGAGATTCGTCAATGGATTTAATGCAAAACCTTGTGTTTCAATGTGAACTCTCATTCTCACACTAAGGCAAGCCAACTGATTAAGCCAGCTGAGGATATACCCCGATGCTAAGACAGAGGGTGCCAAATGAAACACCACTTTCTAGTTTCCTTGACAGTTTCTGGGGTCATTGAGTGGTGCCAAGATATTCCTGTAATAATAAAAGTCGAGGGTTTACAGTTGGCATTGAGTCATATTCCTTTTTGATGCTACTGACATAAATTATGCCGTGGTGCAAACATAAACAGTTCAAAAGCACCCTCAGCCCACACTCAAATATTTTGAATATTGAGTGCTGAATCCTCAAATTATGAAATAGAAATAGGTTCGGGACAATAATAATAATATATTCATTGCTGCACAGACGTTTCAGGCAAGACGCCCTCCGTCAGTGTGCTGTGGCAATCAACCAAAGCCTGCAAAAATAATTATTATACATGGATAAAATATTCTGGTACTGAATAAACAATCAGGTGCATTAGCTCTTAGCTGAAAAGCATTGTGTGATACAGGATTCAACAATGATGCTTCAGACTTGGGAATCAGCCAGCTCAGAGGAAGTGCATTACAACCATTTTTAAACGAGGGTTGTGGCGTAGATGCATCTGTTTCTTGACAAACCTGCATGTGAGGGATCTTTTTATCAATTGTACCTACATACAAACTGATAGAGATGCAAATCCATGTCTTGATAGCAGACCTTTCACCAGCCCTTTGCACTGAGGTCAAAGCTCAAGACAACCGGTCCCTTCAGTGATGTCCATATATTTCCATCTAGTAATCTTTCTCTTAACTCTTAGCTCATAAGCTGTTAATGAAGCTGCGTTCATCGGCCCCACATTCTCTCTCAGAGTCCTATAATTAGTGCTGGAAAGTCCCTTCATCACAGAGTTTCACTGGTCCCTGAAAAAATGAAGTGAAAGGTCCCTTGATCAGTTTGGGTTTTGCTTCATTTATTTATCTCAGTTTCTCTCTCTGACATATCACCCATGCAATAACTTCACCTGAACACGTCTTACATTAATTTCCACAGTTATCTCAAAGCCCCAAGCTAATGTCATCTTATTGCTTTTAATTGCAGCTGCTGTCATTCTGCATCTTAATACGCTGGGGAAAAACATATTGACATCATGCAGATGAAGACGCATCTTTAGATTATATCCTTTCAACCTGCTGTAAAACACCCTTCACCATTCTGTATTCAACTCAGAAATTTTGCACAGATTAAGAATTAACAAGGAAAATTCACTATCTTACTGGAACCATCTGTTGTTTCCAAACAGCTAGCCTTAACAATGTGAATTTTTACCAAAGTAAATGTTTAAACCAATGAATGATTGAACGACTTTGTTGAGTGTGTAGTCACTGAAATACCCAAGAGGCATCTATGTATTTTTGTAATATGAAATCAGAGGGTGAAGGGTAGAAGGAAATGGGGTGTACCCATGTGGCCACAATAACTTACATTGCTAAAAAGAAAGAAGGAAAGAATACTTATTTTTTAATCCCAGGACTGAGAATTATTTGATCACACATAATAAGTCCAGCCACAAATGCTATTAAAGCTTAAAACATGGATCCTTTGGATCTAGAACAAAGGCAGTCGAAACATCAGTGATAAATTATTCAGATCAAACTTGTCGCCCCTCCCTTCCCCATCGCTGTTTTGCTCAAAGACACTCCAAACTCATCCAACTCCTCCTCTTTGGCTTGAATTTCTAGAGAAGAGAGAGTTTTAATGCCTGAACTTCTCCACCTCTGCTCCGTCACAGAGTTCACACGCTGTTCCCAGCACCCCCTTTAACAAACAACTGTGATACTCTGTCAATGGACATGTTGACATTGGGCTCCACACATTTTAATGTATGGAGCCCAATGTCAAACATGGACTCTGCATCTCTGCACTGCACCCAAATCTTCAGTGGTACCAGGTGAATGGTAACCCAGTGCAGTGGCCTACACAAACAGCTTACGTTTTTGGCCAGTCTCACTGATGTGCTTGCTGCAAACAAAATGTGATTTAATTTAATTACAAAATTGACTGTGGTGGAAAGACTACTGCAATAGAAGCACGGTTACTTTACTGATATTTTACTTATGTAAAAGTAAAGGTACTGCTGTAAAATCTACTGAGGTAAATGTAGCTCGTTTAAAATCCACTCAGAATGACAGTTAATGAGCGAACTTTTCCAAAACTGTAACTGTGAGGTGTGATCTGTATCATGCAGTTTAAAACGTTGAAAGTACACACTTCAAACTACATTGTTTTAAATAAGCATTGTACAAAACAGCAGAGGGTTGACTGAAGTGAGGACCCCATAGACTCAACTGACAAATGTGGAATAAACATCAAGTATAATAAGACGGCTGAGTCTACATGGTTCTCATTGTCTGATATTATTCACCTTTTTTCCCCACACTTATTCCACATTTTTGCCCGATGAGTCTAAAATTCATCTGCAGTTTCTATAGTGCAACTTTTTAATGGAAATAAAACTACAATACCCAAAAACGTACTTAGGTAAAACTAAAAGTAGTGGCTTTAAAAGAAAAAGAAAAAAACACTCAAAAAATACACAAAAAGAAACTCAATCACAGTGAGTAAGTGTAATTTGTTACTTCCACCTCTGAAAACTGACACTAAAATTTGAATTACTTGGCCCAAGGATGCCAACGCAAGAAGCAGCTTTACTTCCGCTATTCTTTTGTGAAGAATTAAGCCTGCAAATGAACATTTTGCCCATCAAACCATAAAATAAATAAGTGAGGCTATACTTTTCAGTGGCACCACTCACCCTGATCTATTATGTTCAAATATCATATCATGACCGTCTGTCTAATTGCACATTTTCAAACCTGTGTGCTGTAATAATGCATGGTTAAACTCTTAAAGTACATGTGAGGCCTTCAGCTTGCATGGAGTCTAATATTGTATGTACAGTATATTGTATATTGTATGACTTCCACAAGCCTGTTCTTCCCAGTGGCGTTGTGTAATGCATGATTGACAGCTAATGGTAAAACTGAAACCAGAAGGCTCCCATGGCATCTTCACCTTGGCAGCTCTGTGGTTGACGAGACATCGAGTGCTTCTGAGTGATTTAGACAAACGTGTTTTGTTGAGGATTTTGCTCAGGATCACCCAGCTCTGATTAAGGGGATTGGGAGAGGATTTTGTGGATTACCACTCAAACATATGTGTGTAAACAGTTGAATGTCACAGGTTGTGTGTGGTATCACGACTGAGTCAATTCAATTCACCGGGTGGATTAAGTGAAAAGGCATTGGCAGTGTGCTATTATCGAAGCAAAATAATTGTCACACAGATGCCTGGCTTTCGTCTGAGAAAAAATATTGAGCATATTCTTTAACAAGATGAGTAATCAAAACAGAGGTAACCTCCCAGTGTTTTATTCAGTCTTTGGCTGATACTGTAGATCTTCTGATGTATTATTATGAATCACAGCATTATGGGTGCATATGGGTGCATTCCTCTTATAGTTCTCTAAGATTGACCTCACATTTCTATGAATTTTTATTCCTACGTTTTAGCGAAAAGACAGCCTTGAGACCGTCCAGCAAAGTGAAAGAAATGATCAAAGATTTGTTGCAGAGGATTTCCTAACAATCAGATTTTAACATGTTTTGCAAAGATAGAAAATATCAATTTAGCAATAGCAATTTTACGGTGAATTGCGTCATAGCTGTTTTTCTGTTGAGTTTTCCAGGCTTGGGGCTGCTTTCCCTCTTTTCCCGTTCAATTGTGTTCAAAGGTGTGGGCAAGATGAATGATTATGTAAAGAAAAACAGCTGCCTCAAAGGCTTTTTATAGCAGCTGTGTTTGACCATCCGGCCATTCTCTCTGAATGAATCACGACTGAAAGAGGACATTAGACGTGGTCATGGATCTTCAGCAGAGAAATTCATTATTCTGTCAGCCTGTTTTCCAAAAATATGTTGAGGTTCCTCTTACCAATATTGACAGTCTGTATTTTGGACTCTATCATTTTCTCATGTTTCAAAACACTTGGTTTTACAGCCAAGTTATGAAACCCATACATTGTTTCTTATAAATATGGATACATTTTTGAATATTTTAAGTAGCTTCCTTTACATCAGGGATCATGTTTGAATGTGAATATCTTTCATCATATGTTTTTCCCACCTCACACTTGCCCTGTGGACACTATCCAGCTAACATAATCTATCAGTAGTTTGTAGATTATTCATAGTTTAATATATTAACCCAGATGTCATGACTTCGTATGCCATTTCAAACTTTACTTCAATTTGTATTTATTTCTGTCTTTTTGAACTTATTGCTCTCAGATATTTGTCAGCTTTGGAGGATTCTGCCCGTTTTCTTTAGATCATACTGCACTTAAAAATATATACCAATTTTTTTCTTCTACTCTGATGTTATTTGACAGGAATGTAGGTTTTCTAGTATGTGAACCCACTTTTGTGTTTCAGCCATGTGACCAAGGAGAGGTAAAGCAGTTTTACAATATCTCATGTCGCTGGATGTCACAAATTCACTGATTTGGGAAATGAGCTTTGGAAAAGTAGCTGTAAATATTTTTGCCCCACATCAGTTACATCAGTATGAAATAGTTAGACTATTGTCAGTAAACTACCAACCTGACATCCCTCACAAATAGAATGATACTGTCTTACTTATTCACTGCGTCTACCTCACCTTGTTTATTAATCCATCAAGAAATCCATCTGAGAGTGACAAGGAAAGTTGACTGCATTTTTCTCTCATGTTCACATCAGTTCCACCAGGCAAGCCTGTGGCACTCACTCACAAGCAGCCTCAGGCCAAAGGCATGATCTTCTAGCATCAGTATTAGTCACTGAGACAAGTAAGTGACCTGGTTTGAAAATGCTCACATGGATACGGCCAAACTCCCATAATCCCAGGACACAGCTGACACATCTCTGGAGCACAGCGGCAGCAACATTACCTGCAGCTCTGGTCCAGGATGGTAGTGTCCATGGCTTTTCTGTTGTTAGCCCTGACCATGTAAATGCCACTGACCAAATTCTCACTACTCCCTCTACTTCAGTGACTGGCTTTAAAATAGTTAAGGTATTCGGAAATAAATGCTTTTTTTGGAATCATGAAAGACTTTTGTTTAGTCTGACTATGGTCTTCAAAAAGCATATTCATTCAATTTAGTATCTCAGATTCACCTATCGTGCATGTCTTTGGACTGTGGGAAGAAACCAGACTAGCAGGCGGAAACCCACAGGAGCACAGGGAGAACATGCAAACCACACTCAGATAGGACCCGAGTCAGCCGGGGCTCAAACCCAGGATCTTCTTGCTGCTGCAATACTAACACTCCAGTGCTGCCCTAAAAAGGACATTTTAACACAATATGAGACATTAGCGCTTTCAGAGTTGACATGGGTTCATCAGTGGCTCTGTGGACGATAATGGTCCTGCGTTGCTGTAGCTGTCGCCTGCCTCAGTTGAGGTTGCCCCTGCTGCTTTTGTTGTCTTATTTTTGTCTGCTTGTATGTTTCCCTCTGTAATATGACCGTATTGCTTTGGTAATTTTCCCACTGAGTCGATACCTATTGCACACCTGTCTGGACATGAAGGAGTGTTTGGTTGCCCGCTATGAGGATTAAGTCAGGGAATGGTGTCCTGTTTGTTGTAAACTTGTCAGCATGTGAAGCCCTTTGAGCCTCTTTGTAAGCTGTGATATTGAGCTTTAAATAAACTTAAACCTGAATTTGAACACGGCTCATTCACCGTGTGCCATGTTTGTTCTGGTTGGCAAAACAGTATATACATTTTCTCTGCACAAAGATTGCCTTTGTCACTGGTAGCTTAGTTAACAGTATAGAGACTCAAGTATAAAGTGTCAAATGAAGAATATTTGCGCATGTGCAAATGAGCCATACAAGTGCCAACACCACATTTCAACTTAAAAGTATCCCTGGCAAGGCATTAGTAGGGATTAGGCTAATAGCAGACTAGCCGTGGAAACAGAGCTACAGAAGGACCTGCACACAACACACAAACATTCATTCAGGTGACGCCTACAGACTAGAAGGAAGGTGCTGAACACTACAACACTAAATATAATACAATACGTAAACACTGAATGCTTACAGTAGACACTGATTCAAATTTGCGTCACACTGCACTTCAAATTTCATGCTGGTACGTTAAATCAACCTTCCAGCATCAACAGTTGTGAAATAATGCACTCATGTCAACACTTGTGAGCCAGACCCACATTGTGCTTTGTTTTTATCTACCTTGAGTCAGAGTGATCCAGGAGCTGATACCAGACAATGACCTGCTGACTTTGATTTTCATTTTTTGTCAAAAACATAAATGACCCATTTGATTCTACACTACAGTATATGGAAAAAAGTATTGGGCTACCTCTACATTACACCTACAGGAGCTTTTATGACCTCCCATTCTAAATCCATAGGCATTAATATGGAGTTGGTCCCCCCTTTGCAGCTAGAACAGCTTCCACTCCTCTGGGAAGGCTTTCTACAAGATTTTGGAGTGTGTCCGTGGGAATTTTTTTTTTGCCAGCAGAGCATTTGTGAGGTCAGACACTGATGTCGGACGAGAGGCTCTGGCTCACAATCTCCGTTGTGGTTCATCCCAAAGGTGTTGGATGGGGTTGAGGTCAGGGCTCTGTGCGGGCCAGTCAAGTTCTTCCAAACCACACTCATCCAACCATGCCTCTATGGACCCTGCTTTGTGCACTGTGGCACAGTCGTGCTGGAACAGAAAAAACAAGCCCACAGCATTATCCCTCCTTCACTAAACTTTAGAGTTGGCACAGTGCAGTCAGGCAGGGAACGTTCTCCTGGCATTCACAAGACCCAGACTCATCCATCAGACCTCCAGATAGAGAAGCGGAATTGGTCACTTCACAGAACAGGTTTCCTCCGCTCCAGAGTCCAGTGGCAGCATGCTTTACACCACTCCATCCGACACTTGGCATTATGTTTGGTGATGTAAGGCTTGCATGTGGCTGCTCGGTCATGGAAACCCATGGCATGAAGCTCCCAGCACACAGTTATTGTGTGCCAGTTGATCATGGAATATCTAGTAGGGAAGAAATTTCACCAACTGACTTTTTGCAACAGTGGCATCCTATTACATTACTATTACATTACTATTACAGTACCACACCGGAATTAAGTGAGCTCTTTAGTACGACTCATTCTTTCACAAATGTTTGTAAAAGCAGACTGCATGGCTAGGTGCTTAATTTTATACACCTGTGGCAATGGGACTGAATGAAACATCTGAACTCAGTGATTAAGAAGTATGTCCCAATACTTTTGTCCATATAGTGCATGGTGTTCTCACTTTATGTAAATCCATGATGCATGACATGAACAACATGCTCGATAATTTTCATGTGCCTTGTCCCGCTCGAAAGGTCAGTATTAATGCCTTCTTTGGGCTCCTTCAGCAACAGTCTCCTAGCAACATATAGTTCTTTAACTGTCCTTATTCTAGGTAATTATAGTGAAGAAGGTGTTGTCACCAGCTGATAGGTACCCTACTGTTCTTTGCATTATTAGACGATCTCCACATGGGGCCAGAAACACAGTTATGATTTCTGTGAGCCATGTGAGATATTTATTTTTAAGTGTAAAAACTCAGCATCTGCGACACATACCAATAACTTAAATATTAGCATAAATTCCTACTGTTTATCTCCAGCTGTAATCCTGCCTGTTACATGAGTTTTGTTGACTTTTGTAGGTGTCTGACATTGTAGTGCGAGCAATCTTCATTGAAGAAACATAAATTGTGTATTTGGTCACCTAAAGCACGAATTCAAGTGTCCTGCAAAAGCATATGTTTGTGCTGATAGCTCAACTTTCAAGCAGAGAGCGTTTTCTCTCACACACACACAATTTCTATTTCCCCCTTGTTAAATCAACATAGATATCAGAATTTTTGGATAATAGTTAGCATGCTTGTATATATTCAAATCAATACATTTAATCCCTGTTATGAGCAAGATAATAACTGGCCTTTGTTGCTGCCACAGTTTTATGAAGTTCTTAAAGATTATTTCATGTGCATTTTGAGGGTTTGACATGTCTTTGTGTGCTTCCACCGATTTGAAGCCCCCACCGCCTCCTCTTAAATTTTGATGAGTCTTTTCAGAGTAAGCCTTGGCTTCTGTGTTTTTGGCACATACCATCTCATCTCTCACTGGCCATGCGTGTTTCACATGCTCCCCAACTTGCTGGTAAATGATTCAGAACTACATGATCAAAGTCATTTGAAGATATCGTATGTGGTTCAGGTTTGCATGGTAGACGGCACGCTCTCATGCTCTGGGCACGCTCCTGCTCTCGCAATATCCGTGCAGACTGCCGGTGGAAACCTAAGTTGTGGATTAATCTTAGATTTACATCTTGGAATGTGGCACCTTGTGAGGGAAACTGTGAGTGATACCGGCTTGCATTTGAAGAAATCATTAACAATTAAGAGCAGGAATAAAGAACGACTCAAAATGGCTACGGAGCTGCACGGAAGCGGCGATGCTGGCTGAAATAGTAATGTGTTTTCCTATGTAGCTGTCAGCTCTCTTATCTCATGAGTGGCAAAGGGTTTGACGTGGAATTCCAACAATGACTATAAATGCCCTGCTCTTGCTCTCAGAAATAGTTAATGGGAAAATCCATCCTGACACAGATTTCACATGTTTTTCTTACAGTTTTAGACAGCTGAATCGATTTTTGTGAATAACTGTATCCCCAAAACTAGAATCCAAAGAACAAAGCCTTTGTGGATCTGTGATGACAAAACATAAGACGTAAATGCTCTGTTGACAGTGAATGGAAGGCAGGTGCATTTTTCAAGGCATATCTTGGACCGTAGAAATGTTATCATCTGGTTAACAGAGTCAGATGCACTGCAGGTGTTATTTTCTGTGTACAGTTGAAAGAATGTGAGCTAATAAATCTTCTCTGAGGACAAGAAAGCAATGAATTGAGTGTGTGTGTGTGTGTGTGTGTGTGTGTGTAGTGGCAAACCGAAGTCTCCCTTGACTTTTTGTTTGAATTATGGAAGCTTAAGCTCATCAGGTTAAAAGGTTAACAGGTCATAAATCAGACATGTACTTTATATTTAGACTGCTCTCTAAGGTTGACTGTGCTCCGCGCTCACCTTTCATTACAGCCCTCTTTTTCCTCACTCTCCTCATGTTTTATACATGTCACCCCTCGCTCTGTGTCTTCATCCTGCATGTTCCCCAGGCGTTCATTCAAAAAAAAACTGGAGAGATCTATGTTTCGTTTCTGTCAAATGATTTTCTCCAGGGTGGATTTTGGGCAGCCAATTGATGTTGGTTATGGAAGAAAAGCCTGGTCCTCAAGCGCAGCCAGCGATATTTCTTCCCAAGCCCGTACTGATGCTGTGCACGGCTGTGGCTAATTCTAAAGCTGAGGAGCGGCACTGAAAATGCTCTACAATACACAAAATGTGTTTGTCCTCATATACAGAATTAGACAACTTATAATGTATTTGTGCATGTCAGAGAACACCACTGCAGCCACGTTTTCACCGTCAGTTTTTCAGTTTTAGTGCATGACAGCTTTAATATGGTTTATTTTTTGCATTGTAAACTCTTAAGAAAGCAATTGAGGCTCATTTTTTGTCAGTGAGGATTTTACACAGACAATTCTGCACTTACAGTGGAATGCTCTCATATTGTAGAGGACCTCAAAATTATATATTACCGTTTGGCTGTTGTTTTTGGACACGTCTGTGTTGCTTCCAAAACCATCAGCCCCCAGGCTCAGATCCCAGTGGAGATAAGGGATGAAGAATAGATGGCATTCTGTGCTCTCAAGCCTCACGCACATGTTTTTATTTTTACCTCCAGACTTCTTGGGAGCCATCTGTTCAAACATTTAAAGAATACCTTGCACACGCCAGCCAGAGAAGAGCAGCTTGACCGGCAAACAGGAGTGTGCTGTCGAGTAAATGTATCTCCCAAGATAGGAGAGGGAAGGGATTTGTTTGAGACTAAACCAGGAAATTGGAGTCAAACAGTTTACTCTAGCAGCTTTAGCATTCACGTGATACTTGGGAAGAACACAGATCAACAATAACACTGCCAAGCAATATGTGTGTACATTTGTGTATACGTGTGTGTGTGTGCGTGGATGTGCTTGTGACCAGCTGGATTCACTTGTGGCCTGTTGAAGAATTGATCAACTCCCTGCTGTTTTCATTGTAAAAAGCTCTGCTACACATATTTGTGGGCCGCCTGGAGAACAGCTTGTTCTTGGCATTGTGTCTCGGACCCAGTCATGACATTCATGCACAGTGGGGAGGCTCATCCTGCCAAACATAGAGAGAGTGAACTGGACTGCTCTCACTAAATAACTTTCTGCAGTTGCCTTTGCTTTAGGAATGAACCCCCCCACCCCTCCTTATTTCCCCTATGTGCCACTCTTTATTTGTCTGATTTTAAGGAGGACACATAATGTCTGTTTTATGCATATTATGTAGCAGACAAAGACAAAAAAAAGTCTGATTATCTGTTATTCCAATAAGAAAGTACAACATTATGGCTCATTTTCTGAAAAAAGTTATCAGATTTAAACTTCTAGTCCTCAAGCCATATCTATGTCTACACCCATATCTATATCTATATCTATATCTATAGCTACATCAATATCTATATCTATATCTATATCTATCTATGTATATATACAGAAAGAGAGAGACATAACTATACATATCTGTGCTGATGTTGAAGTAAGTATGTATATGAATATGTATACATATTTTTTGCCATCTCTATATGCTTGCACATCATCTCTCTCTGTTGATAATTGGCGTTCTTAAGCAGATGGCACTTTTAACAAAAAGCTAAACTGTGACAGTGAGTGCCTCCCTAAAGACGATTCCACCATTTTCTAAGAAAGCTTCTGAATAGATTATGACAAACCATTACTGTTCTTCACTTTGCCTGTTTATTTCTATTTACAGCGGTTAATACAATTATTCCCCAGTCGTGACCTATTTAAGCAGTGCGTGCTACCCGCCATTAGAATTCAGCGACTCCACAAAGTTACCGCGTTGATGGATTTGTGAAAGGAGGTTGTGTTTTTTAGTACACGCGTAGGTGGAGGTTCAGAGGCCTCCTGTTTGTCTTCATTTAACTGATTTTCTGTTGCCATAGGAGCAGGCCTCTTTTTTTCTCCCATGAAAGTGCAGCACTTCAGAGCGCACTGTCTGGATTCAGATCTACAAGAAGGTGTCAGGGGAGTTGTCCAGGATTTCACACTTATTATTATCAGCTTCCATTAGATGACTTGCAGCTCACTTTGGGAAAAAAAAAGGTTTAATTCAGTATTTCTTTATTATTGAAAAGCCATTCATTTATGTTGATTACTCAGTAATACAGACTTAACAGATTTATTTACCACATTAATGCACTGCTGCATATTGGAATCATAAGAGGCATTTGAAGATGAACCTTTAATGGGTTTAATAGAAATAAAACAAACATATAATAAAGCACAGTCCACTTAATTTTCCTTGTGATTTAATTTCTATTATAAGATTTTGCTTGTTCACCTGTGAAGAGTTTGCAGTAAAACACTACAACACATAAACAAAAGTGTTCCACAAAAAGTGCCCTAAATGAATACCCAGTCAAGCACAGGGGACACAGGTCACTGTACACCATCCATTTCTTTGGCCGCTTCCTCGGGCAGAGCTGCTGGTCACCCAACCAGCTCAGACAGAGGCAAGTTCACATGTTAGGAGACTTGGGCTCACTTGTGTGTCAGTCCGGTTAAAAGCCAGAAAATCTAGAGGTCTTCCCCTTGCCACAGCCAAGCACACTCTCTCTGAGGCTCTCCTTATGTGCTCCTAGAAGCAGCATCGGCCAAATTAGCCCAAACCATGAAAAAAGCATCAAGGGCAGCAGAGAAGCCACAGCAATCCACAGCCTTCTTACAGTGACTGAAACCAGACAGAGACTGACCATTTCAGCTAAAAAGCATGATGCAAGTAGTGTCACTATAACTTCAAAATTATATTCTTATTGACAGCAGCGTGACTGGATGTATCTTTTAAAGGTCTCAAGTGATGTGGTCTATCCTTTTTCAACAATGCTAGTGAGTCCTATTGAAAAAGTGGGTCAATGGAGCTATTTTTAGTAGCCATTGCGCACCCTTTTTAAAAACAAGCAAAGACACAAATTCTGGATGAAACATCACCCAGATACATTGAACAAATACACGGGGAATCAAGGTGTTTCCTTGCTGGTAAATGGGGTGAACTACTTATCTGGTTTCAAACTTTGCCTTCCTGCAGGGATGAGAGACTGCGTGAGGGCATAAAAATGAGGGGGAGGGGGCTTTGCCTCGTGGATCGTCTTTGATGAACTGGGGACTTGTAAGATTTGTCAGGCTCTCTATTCTAAAGTGGGCTTCTGTTTCATCATCCGCAAGTCCCGGCGCCTTTTGCATGGTTACCTTGTTGTAATTTCCCCTCATTTTCTCCGTTTCTCTCTCATATTGTCTTTCGTTCCAAAGGCATCACTTGAAAAGGAAGTGTTTGCTGCCTTCTCCTCTTTTAGAAGTGACACTGTGGGCGATGATGTGATGGAGACATGGAGGCATATGAGAGATATCATCCCCACATACACATGGCTGATTTAATATTCCGCAATTACACACAAAAGTTTGTCAAATAACGGAGCCTGGGCCTACCATAGGCCCTGCAAGCAAACGCACCAGCTGGGCCCTGTGAGTGGCAGACAAACCCTGTTTATTTAATGTCTATATGCAATGACAGAATGCAAGGAAATGAACAATAAAAATTATTCAGGGCTTTTTTCCCCAGGATTTCAGGATTATATACTTAATGATGGCAGTGAAGCAGTGAATTACTGCCCGTCTTGTAATCAAGCTCAATAAATCACAAGGCTGCGCTCTCCCCCTACAAACAGGCAAGGGAATGTCACTGGAGCAGAAAGCGATGTTGCGGCAGAGCAGAAAATGCACTGTATTCCTACAGGCATTGCATGACAAATACGTGAATTTCTTCTAGTAGTCATGAACTTGTATAACTGGAGGTGGAGCATTGTTTATAGGATTCCTGAATGGCTGTTTCACTTCAGGCAAACCAAAGACAAAACAATCATTGGAATCAGGCAAAGTATGGCTCATCTTGCTGCTCCACTCGAGATTTTAGTTTTAAATCAAATTAAGATGAAAAATTGCTGACGCCTAGAGATGATGTACATGTTTGTATCACATGCTTTTGTAGCAGAGCTCTTGATGTTGGGGAGTGACTGTATTTATTATGTAAGACAGATTCCCTGAGGACTCCACATACATCCAAGTGATACCTCAGCATCACGTATAGCCACGTTGCAACACATCAAAACGGCAGCCCAGAACAGCCTGAATATGTTCATTCATCCAGGAAAACTTGGCAATGTTACTCACCTTACGTAAAGCTCCCATAATCTACTAACATGTACACTGTGCTATATAGCTTAAAACTGTTGCAGAGGTGGCTGGTGGCAGAAAAACAGATAATTACTATTTTGAAAAAAAAAAAAAAAAAGCACACGAATCTTGCTCATAGGCACCTTGATGGCAAAGGGCAGAGTAGATGTAATACTTTCCACGTGTCATGCATTCCCTCAAATCTGGCTTTTATCATCCAACTACTGCCAGGTTTCAAAGAAATACATTTCTGGCTACTTTTCAGTGTCAACCTCACTCAGCTCAAGGACAAACTGCTTTTCAAATGAGTCAGAAATGTCACAACTTAAGATTATTCATATTATATCTGATCAGTGCCTTCTGCTGCATGGATGAGCCAAGCAGGGGCAGTCGTCGTGTCCAGGGTGACATATCATGTCGGGGAGAAGCTGAAAACAGATGCTCAGGACAAACAGTTTGGATTGGTAATGACATCTGACAGGAGTGCTTGTATATTTTACTGCCAGACGTGATGTGATAAAGATGAGACAGAATCAGGATGGCACGAGAGAAAGAGAGCAACTCATACAAGCATGTTGATGTGAACCTATTTCTATTCACAAGTGAGAATAAAATGAAATGATAGGATCTTCTACATTACTCCTGTTGGAATATTTTCCATCAGGTTGCTTAATGTTGGCTAACAATGTGAGCATGTCAAAGGTTGGCTTCTGAGTTAAACACGTTGTAATCACACATGTAGAACATGAGTTTGCTCCCTGTGGCCCTGATCTCCATGTTCTGCTTGTTTTATTATCACTGAAACAACACTGCCACTTAGTGGCTGCATCATCTCTCCCTCTAGGCAAAACTCAAAAGCAAGGTTGAATGCAACACACTCATACAGCTCTTAGCCCTGTGTGATATTTGCACCAAAACTGAACTCATGGAGATCACTTGAGGTTTAGCACCGTGGGGAAAAACACTTTGCATGCTTAAATGTGGGGCACAAGGAAGAAATTTGGGGCAAAATGTTGTTTGAACTCTCTGCATCCCTACCACTGTTACAATTTAATGCCATTTTATCTTATTATTATCTAAGTGGTATTTACACAATCTTGCACCACTCACAATGCCTGAAAAAACAGCGTAACTTCAGACTTTGCATAGTTTTCTGCCTCATAAACCTACTTATCATACTGCTTACTGTGTCTTTTTGCACTATCTGAGAGACCCTACATGCTCTGTGCTGTAAATGTAAATAATCTCATACTATATAGTGATATAGTATAACTAACTATACACTAATCTGATACTATATACTGTAAATCAATACTGAACGATTCCACCGAGCAGAACTCCGAGGACAATGATAGTCATGTTGATTAATTGCTGTTTTTTTTTGTTTGTTTGTTTGTTTGTTTTTATCAAATTTGTTATTTAATCAAACTAAAGCACACTGATAATTGGAAATTAATCACATGATTCTTGAGGATATGTCAAATAACCTTCTTTACAAAGCAATCATTTAAAATACTATTAATATTTTTATTTCCTAGACCCTGCCTTTTAAGGTGTAATATCAGCTGTCACGGTGGCGCTCTGCTGTGGTTTACGTGCCATCTCTGAACTCCAAAATAAGAGGCCATGTTCTTCAAGTCAAGTTCAAACTTGGACCTGGACGGAGAGGGTCAGGGACTTGAACATCTCATCTTTGAGGTCTAAAAGCCACCTGTCACACTGATTTATGTGTGTAATATCACTTAAGGTTCAGCAGGCATCCAACATATTCACCTGAAACTCCATCACTGACCTAAAACATGCCTGTGAACCAAACCTGGGAGGTCAGCTCTTGGACTGCTGGTCATACTGGCCAAGGTCAAGTCAAACAGTTGTTTGCAATCATCTGGAAGTGGATCCTCTGGGCAGTAAACACTATGGTCAGCTCACGGTCAATATGTGCAGCCTCCCCACGCCACATCACTGTCAACCCAAGAACGTCATAAAACGCACTCTACTGTCTGAAAGAATTAAGTGTGATTCAAATTTCCTGCAAGAAGTTAACTTCTGATGGCTACTGAAATGCAATGAGTGAAAGTACGAAAATCATTTTGACTGTTCCAAAAATATCGTTTTATGTCACTGCTTTTTGAACACTTAAACAAGAAAGGGTTTTTTTTCCTTTCATTCTACAGTGTTTCATATGTGCAATGAGTCTATTCTTATCATATAGGCTGACAGGCATCATTGTCAAAGCTGGAGAATCATACAGATGTACTGAAGGACAATGCACATTTATTCTACACACTCATGTCTAAACGTATTTACACCGATAAGTCACTGGTCGAGACTGAAGTGCAACCCTGACCACATCCTACCATACACACACACAAATTGCCAGTGTCACAATGGTTAAAATGATAGTCCTCTCCAGCATACTCTAACTGTGGAGCTTCTGCTGGGCTAAAACACTGAAGGTTAGGAGTTTTCCAGCTCATCAGGCTTCTGCTGAGTTAATGAACCCTCATGGCCCAACCCCCCCACGCTCTGGTCTGAGCATTACTCACGGGCTAAGCAGGGGAAAAAGAAGCTGCCAGTGCTGCTACGCCTCAGCAACCAACAGCACACACACATACAGATCATGACTGTGGAACTTACGGGGTCACAGGGGTCTATGCAACATCTGCTGATCCTGTGTGATATCTCAGGAGAGTTAAATCAGGCTTCACTGTGATATGGATAAACAAACATAAACGTGCTGGGACATAATTGAATTACTTCCATCCACCAAGAACATTGGAGATGAAGGTTGGATGCCCCTGGACATGTTTGTGTGTATGTTTGAGCTATAAAGTTAACTGATGTCATCTCACAGAGGAATCCGTGGCCCGAATTCATTGAGGTTGCATTTTCAGAAGAGTGCAATGAACCTGAATTCAAGAAAAATAATTGCTTTGCGTTTCGCTAAACACCCACTAGAAAATCTCGTGCACACTGGATGTGCAGTTTGATGCACAGATAAAATAATGACATAGAATATTTTATAGATCCCAGAAGGAAACTCTTTGCCCTTGCCCCCTCCACAGTGAGGTCAGAGCACGGTCAGCTACAGAGCGAGAGCTTGTATCTGGGGAGAGCGTAACATCATAGGGATATGCTACCGCAGCAAACATGCACACAAAACAGACTAACATAAGCCAGGACTTAAAAGGTCTTAAGATAATAATAAGCTACTTGTGAGCATTATCTGCACTTTGCGAGAAGGGAGAAGCACCACTTACCACGTGATTATAATGCACTTTCATCTCAAACAAAGACCAACTATATGACATGAATTATTTAGTCTATTATTATTTAATGATAAATGCCATTGGTGACAAACCTGCACATTGGAGAGCTCAAAAATGTGCTGGGGAGATTGATGCATAAGCTTTGAAAATAGGGTATACCAACTCAAACCCCACAGCTTGGCAACGGTGAAAATTTGCAGTTATGCAGTGTTGATTACTTGGCCTAGATACAACAATATGGATTATTCTTATCCTCGCTTCTCCGAATGATGTGATGCATCATGGGGCATAGGGTTTGTAAGTTCACTGGTTTACGTAAAGTAGGTAGTGGCAGGAATCCAGCGCTATATGGTGCTATCGTGCTGGCATATTTATATTAAACTAACACCATAACTGTGATTAAATAATGCTCTTATTTATTGTTTTGTCTGTGATGTTTGACTTTGCCTGCAAGATTTTAGACATTAGAGTGCCACAGAAGAAAGCCTATATAGGTCATTTGTAGATTTCCTGGAGAATTTGTCAAATTCCCAGTGTCTTGCAGTGATGGTCCTTCTTGGGAGGGAAGAGAATTTTCAGAAAATTCATTACTAAGTACAAATCGCTGAAGAAAAGCAGTTCTAGATTGATTAGAAGTACCGGTAATTACTTGACTGCGTACCAAAAAGCGAATGAAATCTGGACTGAAAGCTACTGGCCATTCACACAACACTAAAGACCATGAAAAATCTCAGCCCGCAGTCCGTGGGAGTAGCTAAGCAACCGTGCTAAAAGAATGCCTTTTGAATTCTGTCAGCATTTCTTTGATGGCTGCAGATTACAACTGGATTGGTTTTGAACTTCCAACAAGCCATAGGAATAGCTCCCTGAAAGAGTTGCGATTGGGAACGAGTGGCCTTGCAGCATGCTATGTCAGAAACCATTAGCATACACGCAGACTGACGTTTAAATGGTGATGCTATTCAAGGATTTGTGGGAGGAAGAGTCTAATTCGCTTTCAACGATCCAGTTCATCCCACAATTGGTTGATTATGTTATTGTCCGGTTAAATCACGAACATCATGCACTGGTATTTTAGGAAAAGACGTCAAAGCAGGAGCATAATCTGGAGAAAGGAACACTGAAGCGAGCTGAAGCTGTCATGAACAACTATGAATAGTGGGTTGCACAAGACCCATTTGTTGGTGAAGTTAACCATGTTCTCCACAGCACTCACTTCGATTTAAAATACAACCTAGATGACATTTATTTTTTATTTGAATGCAGCATTACCCATTGGCCAGAGTAATTGCATTTATTACATCTTATTATTATTATTTCTATTATATCTCACTCAGATTATAAATCCCTGACTGTGGATTCAACATTTCGAAGTCACTTGGGTACTCCTATCCCCAACCTTCAATGGTGAACCATTTCTTTGGGATTAAGCTGTGGTTGTTGTTATTCTGAACTAAAATAATTGCAGGCCCACACTGAAACTCAACATAATATTCATGGGAATACTGATACACCATCTCTGGTCACCTCACATTAACATTTTTGAATTTATCCTTCATAAATGGTGAATGAATGGCACTAAATTGGTCAGTCTTGGTGTTTGAGGGTCATCGAGTTCATGACCTCCAGGATGAAAGAAAACTGGTGAAGTTGGGTACACACAATTATGATTTAACCTTGCATATTTTTATTATTCTATTTCATTATGTTTAACAAGAGGTTAGGAGCACAACCCAAACCAAGATCTAGATATTCAATAATGATCTTGTTTGCAAATGTAGCTCTACGTTAAACAGGACTATTGGAAGATTAAAATGATGAATTCTGCAGTTATTATGAAGCAGGTGCTGTAAAATATCTGCCTAAATGGAACTAAAACTGCACTGACAGTGTCTCGTCCCTGCCATAACTAAAACTGGGCAAAATAACTTGACACATAATTGAGAAAGCACTAGCTAATCCAGGGCTGGGACACAAAAGTAATATAGCCCACATTTGGCACTATTTTAATATCTGACATTGACGGAGGAATGTCAGATTGCTCTGCCTAAATTTGCAACAGTCCCAGGCGTTACCAAGTTTCTTCTGTTTTAGAAGTTAGAAATGAGGGGTTTTGTTCCAAAATTAGATGCACCCAAAAGAAAAAAAAAAAAAAAAAAAAAAAAAAAAAGACTCCTACTCCTCTATATTGAATGCTGGTATTAAAGTTAAGCACATTAGACTGCGGATTATTATTGTAGTCATTTGAAGGCATTACAAAATAGTTCATTTTTCACTTTACACCATATTGAGGACACAATTTTCAAATGTTGCCTGACGAATTTCAGAGAGCATCTTTCTTCCTATTTGGATACAGACAGTGTTTTGTGACACATAAAAAACATATAAAGTTTTACAAAGAGGTCATAGAAATGGACATGAATAGGTGAATACTGTTAATAAGCCAGTCCCAAACCACCAGCTGTCTTTTTAAGATAACAGTGTGTGTTATCGGCTGATTTTGTGGCCTGGCCTCCTGCCTGTCAGATGACAGTAAAGGAAAAGCCCGCGTGTTTAGCTGAGCCCTGCTCCCTCTACGCCTGACTAAACAAATCTGACGGAACAAGGAAGTTATGCACCTGTTGCTACTGCCGTGCTTCCATCATTTCGTGCGCCCTCGACGATTTATGGTGAGTAAACTTTCCCTTTTTCACTTAACTAGAGGCGTCAAAGTCAAGCGAAATGCTCACCTGCAGCACAGTATTTTGATTCGGGTGTCGCTTTCCGGTGTGGAAACGAGAAAACGCGACACATGCAAAGAGAGAAGTGTCGACAGTGGGGAAGTTGAAGTTCCTTATTAAAATACGTAGGCCTAAAGCTTTTCGACGTAGCATTTCACTTTAACGCTGGCTTTACTTGGCTGGTTTACCCCTCAAAATGTGTCAGAAGGTGTCGTTCACCTCATGGTTTCGATTTTGCTTTGATTTTTGTGTTGCAGCACCATGATTGAGGCTGAGGTGGGAGTGCTCCCCGTGGAGCAGGAGCATCAACAGAGCCCCTCCAAGGCCCAGGAGGAGCCCCTGCCTTCCGGCCCCGCTCCACCACCCAGCGCCCCGCCCCAGGACAGCAGCGGGGTGTCAGTGCTGGACCAGTTCAAGCTCAGGAGGTTCTTCGTCCTGCGGGTAAAAACCTCCACATTGTCACTTGACAACAGGACACCCAAGCTGCTATAGTGTCTTTGTGTAAATAATAATGATAATAAGATAAAAACTCACTTTGCCAAGCCTGTGTGTGAAATTCAGTCAGTTGCATCCCTAATGTAGGCTTGTTACAACAGTAGGACTGCTGCAGTTAATAACTCTTATCATAGCCATGCCATGCCCACAGTAAAACAAATCAGAGCACTGCAGCTGCCAAGCCAATGAAATTGTTAACCGAAAAGCAAGTAATAGATTTAATATCAATTTGTCAGCCAGATATGCCACCGCCTATTTACTCTAGACCTACATGCATGTTTGGAGATCAGCAATGGGAACTTTGTCAAACATCCCATACTGCCAAGCCAGCTCAGCAGCCAGGCTCAAGTTTCAGTAAGACTGTCAGGACCCCCTGGTATGAGCCCCCACCCTCGCCCCCTTTGAATTCTTGAACTGGGTATCAAAAGGTTAAAATGCTGTATAGGTTTAGAACAGCTTGTTATAAAAATAAAAGTCTAAATTATTTTGTCTGTAACAGGCAAGGCTTTGGTTGATGACAATAAGTGTGGGGTGTGTTTAATATTATGTACCGAAGCTTGCTGTTGTATTTTCAAATAAGCAAGTTACCCCTGGATTTATGCATGGAAGGTGCAGATGCAGCTTTTTCATTTGTACTTGTTTTAGTAAACCAGGCCTTTTTTTGTTTATTGTTATTTTGTTAGACACACAGCAGCTTTGAGCTTTTGCTCGAGCATTGTTTCTCAGCTGCATCTACCTGAAAGATCACACCTAAGGCTTGCTGTTTATGTGCTGTGATTGTGACAATGGAAAATGAGATGGTGACACTCGTGTCTCTGTTTTTTTTTCCCCAGCCTGGCACACTCAATCAGGCCATTGAAGACATTAAAGCTCTGGTGGATGAAGAGATAGATGGCAGCATCTGCAGTCTTTGGCTCATGGCAGAGTGAGTTCATGACGGCATGATCCATACACTGCTTAATTTTCATATCAGTGTGCAGTAGGGCAATTATTCAAAATATTATTGAAACTGCAATATGACCAGGTGCTATAACCAAGTCACAGGAGCTGCATTTTTTTGATAAAGGTAAAAAATGCTTTACACTTGACTATCATAAATGAGGTATTGTGGTGCTACAGAGACGTAAGAAAACTTGTGTCGTTTCAATAATATGCAGCAAAAAAAAAAAAAAAACTCCACATCATCATTTTAGACATTTTTTAGTGAGAATGAAAACTATGATGCATTAGACAAGCATTATGAACCACATCACCATCACAATATATTGCAGTGTGAGTCTTTCATCATGTCATTCAGCCCCAGTGTGTGCAGCATGTAACTGCAAATGCAGAGTGAGTGACAGCGTCATGAGTTATTCATCTGTCATGTTTCTAACATGTGCATGACTACAAGTTGCAACAGCCACTTGCTGCCTTTAGTTATAGTCTCTTTTATTCGCCATGGAGTTGAAGGATATGTATTTTTTTTTACTGGGAACAAGCCTCACAATTAGCCGTTGCTTTGATTTTCCACTCCTTCAGAAGTATATCCTGTCTGAAGTCCACTTTTTCAGAGTGCTTCTTGTATGTGGCATTTGTTTGACTGGGAGGAGGGGAATAGGAATTTTGTCACTCTCTACTCATGTAATGATCAGCAAAAGCCTTTTTTTTTGAGGGGGGAGTTTCTGATCAAAGGGCAGTTCCTTATGATGGAGTCATTAAATTCAGGCACATAATGAATCAACACATTTGGCAACATATTTGGCCAAATTGAAGAGACGTAGGATATCAAAGCAACAAAGTTACTGCAGGAAATGTCTGTGTAACCATGGAACTCTAGTTTGCAAGATATTTACTATTTTAGGACAAAACAATCTCAGCTGTAATGATTTATAGAAGTAAGGCAATGAGACAGACATGAGGAGTATTTTGTCAAATAATTTCAGGCGGACAGCTAAGTTCATGAAAAATCCTCTTGAATTAACCCTTAACCCAAACATCAATGCCCTCATCAAACCCAAAGCAACCATATCAGTCTGGGCCTGATGTTCAGTTAAAGCAGTCGAGGCAGAGGAAATGATATAACTGAACTGAACACAAAGCAAAATGAAGTGACTGGAAGACATTTACCAAGTGTACTTGCAGATGTCAGGTTATATCACTCCTGCACAAGCTTTCAGGAAACATTTAAAAGGCTGGCCATGTGATAATAAATAATACATCCCATTTATGCAGCTCTGTTCAACACACGTTAACATTTGTCCTACATTGGGCCCACAGTTATTGTGGTTACAGAAGCTAGGGCTGGGTTTTTGCAACAAAAAGAGTGCATTATATGGAAATTCTGTGACACTGCTGAATTTCCCTGAGGGAGACGAGTGAGTAATGTCGTACAAGTCAACTGGATGAGAAATTCCTCAAAGCTTTCTTTGCTGAACATGGTAGCTTGCTTTTGGAGGATAAGATATTTAGTAGATGAGCTCACTTCATCTGCATTAAAAATACAATAAACAGTAATATTTCTGTAAATCATTCAGTGATATTTGTCCTTTGGTGTCCATGTTTGCAGTAATAGTGCATTAGCATTTATTTAGCATTATTTAAGAAATAAACTGAATGGGAAGGTTATTGATGTTTTATTGAAACTTAATGAAAGTTGACCCAGTTTCCTTAAGCAGCTGACCTTAGCCTTCTCTGTCCAGCAGGTTTGCAGCAGGTCTTGCGGAAATGGAAAACTACAAGCCTCAGTGTCTTTCTCATGAGTTTCGCTGTGCTGCTTTATCAAGCTTGAGTCCCAGTGGCATGTTAGACTGCCCCGGGTCAGAAGCTGGAGCCTTGTAACACCTCTGTAAACATGACCCCAGTGCCCAGTCAAGGTTAACTCATTTCATTAGTGCATTCGGAGGTAATTCAGTTTCTTCATCCACACCTTTCATATGTTGCCCTGGCTGCTCAGTGA
The DNA here is from genome assembly GCF_902150065.1 of Myripristis murdjan. NCBI lineage: Eukaryota > Metazoa > Chordata > Actinopteri > Holocentriformes > Holocentridae > Myripristis > Myripristis murdjan. The sequence goes on along the minus strand of NC_043983.1, from coordinate 19,033,678 downwards.
ACTGACTTGTTAGCATGGGGCTGCCAGCAGCGATGAAGAGCGTCTCATTTGGAGTCGGCCACGTGCACTCAGCTCACCGGGCTGTAAAGCAGAGCCACTCTAAGAAGCTACGTGCCACCATTAGACAGTTACGAGCACTGTGGTGACAGACAGAGATGCATAGATTACCTGTAGACGTCTGAGGAGATCATATTTTGACTTTATCTGATAAGGTGAACATTTTGTGGACAGGCATTTAGGTGTTGGCTTTAAGGATAGAAAGGAAGGCTCCTTTGGTTAGTTGCGATTTGGAAAGTGTTTTTTGTTAATTTAAGTTAATTTTATCTCTTTGGTTTGTAAAACAAAGTTAGGGACTTAGAGATGCTTGCATGCATATTGTATGATCTTTGCCAAAGGCATTTTGTGAAATCGTGAAGCTTGTGTAGTACATAATTGAGCAACTAGGCTATACACATTTTTTTGTATTAACTTAAAATAATCTCCTGAAGTGTACTCACAGACACACGCACTACCTGCATACAAACACAAAAAAGGCATTTTTCTACATGTAAACATGCCAATCACAATATGAGTCAGAGTGCAGAGACAGGTTTTTGTCACCTCTGAAGCACAAGTCTCTCTTTCAGGGATACTTCCACAAGGATGGACATTGGTTGTCATAGGGATTGAATTTGACTTTCCAGTCACAGGACAGGTACCACCTGCCCACAATGACTGAACACTATGGTGTAAAAAAAAAAAAAAAAAAAAATGCAAGTGTTTGGACAGTTTTTTATTGTAATATTAGTTGTGATTTTAGTGGGAATGCTAATTTTTGCATCATAATTTTCATTTTCACTGAAAAAATATTAAAATGATGTGTGTTTTGCAGAAGTCTGTACCACAGTGCTTCATTTACCGTATAATGCTTTCACACATTTTACCTTTATCAGATAATTACAGCTTCTGTGATTTAGATATTGCAACTTGGATAATCTTTTATTAATAGTTCATACTGTACCACATGCTGAAATTATGGGTATCAACAGCCAGCCTCTGAGCAGATGAGCCCTGTGCTGTTTTATTCACACATGACAATATTTTTTTGAGTACAGTATTGTCTAAAACATAAGCAACCTTGGCAGGGAACTCAATAAACCCATAAATGTTGATTGTTTGAAAGGCTTTTGCATTGAAAATATAGAGAGTGGTAAATAATATGGGCAGTGGTTATCTAATTATAATTGAAATGCTCTCACTGTATGTCTCATTCATTCTCTGGCTGTTCCCGTTTCAGAGTGGATCACTGGAACAATGAGAAGGAGCGTATTGTGCTCATCACAGACAACTCTCTCCTCGTCTGCAAGTACGACTTTGTGATGTTCAAGTGTGACCAGCTCCAGAGGATCCCGCTGAACTTTGTGGACCGCATCTCCCATGGCTCCTTTACCTTCCCAAATCACTCTCTGCTCCTGTGAGTCCCCTCACCCTCACCGCACCTACCCCGCAACAGACACCTCACACCTCTTGTCCAACACACTTGCAGCTTTTCAGAGGCTATGTACATGCCAGGTTCTTCTCAAAAACAGTCCTTTGACTAGCAGAGTGCATTCAGTGCAGTGCAGATCTCCATCAGCCCATCTCTGGTGCTTGGACTTGAAAAACACTGATTTGCTGTATAAAATGTTTTTAATCAACCATGAGAGGTCCTTGATCATACAGTCAAAATTGCACAAAAATATTCTGCTGACAGACCCAGTATTATGCAATATTAGCTGCAGACTGATACATGGACGATTACACAGATGAATACACATGACCAAATACATGATCCCCTCCTGCCACCTGGCAGAATTACCTACATGCAATTTGTATAGGGAAATTGACCTGAGAGCCTTAGCTTTGCATGTCGTCAGCAAAGGTGCTGTCTGTTTTTGGCTGCATTTGGCTGTGGACACTGTCCGCTTTGTGTAGAGCATAATTTGTGACCCTGGGGCCAGGCCAGCATATTTAAAATACATTAAAAAATGTCATGGATGATGCCTGGATGAAATTTATCAAGTTATTAAAAACTACTTTGGTGATATTAGATTTATGCTGGACAAAATGCTCAGTTCAAATGTGGTCTAATCTGCTCAGTAGAGGGAGGAACACTTCCCTGAACAATACAAAAAAAATCTCCACCTTAACAAATCACTTTATCTCGTCCACTCTTGAAAAACCTGTTCTTAAAAAAAAAAAACAGCTGGTGGAATATGATGATGCCACTTGTTTCCAACGCAGTTTCACTTGTTTCAGGTTTTTTTTTCTTCTGGAACAAGCATAAATACACTGAAACAAGGCAGACCATCCCACCAGTATCTCAAACATGACATTTGATTTGAAAAAAAAAAAAAATTGGCAGACAAATTGATAAGCATTGGAAACAAGTGGGATTGTCTCATCCCACTCACTTCATTTAATATAAACAAGATTTTAACACTGAATGTGAGACTACATGACTTGTTGAAGTGAAGATGTCGTGCAGTGAAGTGAGTTGGAGGACTATGGCACTGTAGCTCAGTAGAGCCAAGTGAGATTGATATTCACTGGCATGTGGACAGTGTTCAGAGAAGGCCTGTCGCTTTCACTCAATATATTTTAATTTTCAGTCACTCTAACAACAAATTGCTGAATGAGTGTGCTTGAAAATATTTAGTTTTCTCACAGTCATATTAGTGGAAAATTAAAAACATACAACTCATTCCAAATTTTAGGACTAATTATTTGCTTCATGCTCTGATTTGCTCAGCCAGCTTCTGGCAGATGGTGAACTAGTAGCTTCCTCCTCCAAACACGGCTTTTTGCGTATTTCGTAGTAATATATTATTCAAAAAGTCTTATAGTTAACACTTTTCTTGAGGAATTAGGAGAATGTGTGTTGAAAGACCTTACATTTGATATCTGTAATGAATTAAAAGTATATTAGAGTATGCATGAGTTACTGAGCAGGTATTAGCAGTGATTTTAAGTGACGGTGAAAAGACTTAGACTGAGCTGTGGGCACCCAGCAGACGGCGGCGGCGACTGCGATGCACAGGGAGGAAGGGTGCAAGGTTAGCCGGGGTGGAACAAGGGATGCGTGTAGAACAGCGTAGCTGAGATAGGCATGGCAGAGAAAAGAGTGTGTGGAGAGCTTTTTTGGGGCAAGGAGTGCATAACTGTCACATGGAGCTGTCACTTAACTGATTAGTGGCAAAATTAATGTAGTCCTTTCATCCAAACCTTTTAAAGATGGCTCAGGGGACACCAAACCAAGTAAAACTAATTTGATGAATAAAATGTAATGTGCTGTGAAGCGCTTAGAGAGGGCGGCCTTTATTGGAGGCTTTATCTCTGCACATTACGTTAAATTATAAATAAAACGCTAGTGAAAGCCACCCGGGAGTCCAACAGTAAAGAGACGGTTTCAAGTAAGAAAAACTCTTCCCACAGACATCTTCGCTAGTCTCCCTCTTTCTCTACTCCTTCTCTCTGTACGTCTTTCCCTGCTTCTCATGTCTTTGCAGGAAGTGATCTGCAGTTCAGTACATGGATATGTGAAAAAGAATCCACCCAAGTATTGTAACAGCAGCCTGAATTGCTTTCCATATCAAATACGGGCTCCACTTTACACCAAGACGACTCTTGTAAAAAGTTTATGAATGGTTCATGAATAGGTTATTAATTAGGTTGTAAACGCTTTAAAAATCATTGATAAACACTGTGGTACACATTAATATCACTGTCTTCATACATCGGCTCACTATTTGGCAAGATCAAGTAACTGCTGCACTGCATCCATTCTGTTAAAGCTCAGATTTTGCCACTTTTCAATAAGACCACCCGCATTGATGTATGAAAACTGTGTTATCACACACATCACTCACATCTCAGCGTGTCTTGAGTTGGAGTTGTTGTTGATATACTGGATGTATGGCATGTAAAAAAAAAAAAGAGAAAAAAAGAGAAAAAACAAAACACTAATGCACATAGGATTGCACAGTCACCTACATTTCAGAGTGACATCAACATTTACTTTAAGCTGTCCCTGAGCTGCCAGAAATGGGCTCACATGCAGTCTTCTGTGAGCCTCGTGTTGTTTGTGACGGACACACAGAGGCCTCTGCATCACACGTTGGGAAAAACACATCGACAGCTTGTTTTGATATATAATTCTATTGCAAAATTAACTCAGAGAGCTAGCATGCTTCGTTATCCTTTTATAATGTGAGGCATGCTGGTGAGGGGGTTTCGGCAGGAAGTTCAGGTCCTGGGTGTGAAGTCAGTCACTGCCAGCTGTGTTTTCCACAGTTCTGTAGACTGAGACACAAGAGGTTTCAGAAGACGCTTTAGAAAATATGAAAGAAATAAATCCAGAGTCTCCAGTTTTGACATAGTATACCTACTTAACATCACTTTGTGCATTTGTGTATTTATATCTTTATGCTGTGCTGAACACAGAAGGACCAACCACATCAGACACAAACCACAGCAACTGACTGAAAATGGAGGTCACAGGCTGAATTGTCTGCACCTCTGGCTCATGCTCGTCCTCTGATGTTAAATACAAATAACCTGATCCAGCTTCACCGTACGTCTTTAGTTGTCATAGTTCAACTTTAGCGGTGAGAATGCAAGACACTTGCAACAGGATTCGCCTGGTCACAGTTGTTATTTGGCCACTTGATGTCAGTGTGCGCCCTTGGCAGGAACACGTCAGTGGAGGAGCGTGCCACATCTTGTTTCATGTTTTGATTGATTTTTGTGATGGCTGAGATGATATAAGGGATACAATCACATCCTCGCAATTCATCACAGCTGCTAGCCGAGTCTCTGTGCAACAATGTTTGCAGCAACTTTGTGAGCTTTGCATACTTATTAGAAATGTCACATCTACACAGCTGAGGTAAGTTATACAATGCCATGGCCCTTCTATAAGGTTTGCCTTAAATGTTGCAATGTGTTGTCCACACTCTGCTTTGCTTTAGTCATGCTGGAGCAACACCGACGGTGGTATTACACGATAATCCTTAGTTTCTAGATTGCTTTGAGCTTTTGCAATGGCATTTTACAGAATTTGACTGTAACATGCCAAGCAACTCAAAGGTCTTTGGCTCCACTTAGTGTCTGAGAAAACATCCACAGCTGCACGGATGCCATGTCATTATGACTTTCTGTTTCTGCAGCACATGTGATACCAAAGTTTAGGTGTCAGATTTTGTGGCTACACCTGTGACAAGCTGTGCAAGTTGGATGTAATCTGCAGTGGAAGTGAATTGACCTTATGATGCCCATCTCCTCATCTTGTTCCCTTGTTCCTCTCTGTATGTCTTTCCTTCCTATATATATGTGTGTGTACATATATTTGTATGTGTATGTGTGTGTGTGTATAATATATCATCCTCTATGGAATTATTTGGAATCAAGATACTGTTCCTGTTTGCTCCATCAGACTCCCAAAACTTTGATGATGCCAGTAAAAAGTGTTATGGGAGTGGCTGTATTTTTAGTCAGCGTGATTGTGTTTTCATCCCACATTCTCCAGGTGCACCCAAGAAGTGCAGTGTACTCTGCATCTGTGGGGAAAGATGTGTTTTAAGTGCCTTCTTTCCAAACTGTCTAGACAAGCTAATTACTGCACTACCCAGCACATCATTCAAGTGCCTTTTTTTATTCCTGTCTGAAAGAGTTGGGTGTGGAGATTTAAAGAAGCCCCACTGGGGGTTTCTTCAGTAACTGTTGTGAAAAAAAAAAATCTATTTATGAAAGTTGGAAATAATCCCAGCACTGCTCTCCTGTGTCTCTCATCTGATCAGACATAGTTTGTCTGAATAAGGCTTTAGAGTAAGTGATGCCCTATTTAGCCCCCACATACAAATAAAATTGAATTCTACCAACCTGGCTGTACTTCCTCACACAGTCACTCATTCCACTCTCTCAATTAGACATGTTTATCAAGATAATTAATTGTCAGTACCCAGATCACATGTGAGTAACTTATCAGAATCACATCCTGCTTAAAATCTCCAGCATGGCCAGTTTGCTGTCAGTCTTTGCATCAGTTCTGCCTGACTGTCAGACCCAGTTAAATTATTTTCATCCTTCTCAGCTCTGTTTTACATGACCACACCAATAGAAACCAGAGCCACTAGAAAGCAGCTTAGCTCACACATCCAAACAGCAGGGGGCAGTCAGTACATAAAAGTCACTTAAGATATCATCTCTGTTGGACACTCAACCAGATGATCATTCATCCACTGAAATCTGCAGGAGAGCTGAGCAAGCCACATTTGATGTCTCTCTCTCTCTCTCTCTCGCTCTCTCTCTCTCTCTCTCTCTCTCTCTCTCTCTCTCTCTCTCACAGACACACAGACACACATACACACACATATACAAGCGTTTTCTCCTCTCAGTGAGGCATTTTGCAAAAAGGCCCATTCCTGTGTTTCTCTCTTTAAAATGCTTTGAGATATGAGGCCACACACTGATTCACTGTTCTCTACTGTGTCGTAAAATAAAACTACACTGCCAAATTTGCAAATCAGTGAGGGGCCCAAGAGAAAGATGTTGAACTGGAGTATTGTAATAAAGGCCATGAAAAACTAGGACCATCCAGAAGCTCCGTCAGTGGGACGATACATGTGACCTCTCACCGAAGAGGTTACAAATTCATTCAAGTCAAGGTGCCAAGTTGTTTGCAACAACCTCAGTTTACTGAAGACTTGCAAAATAGCTCACTACTTGTCACTTAGCTAGTTTGTTTGTCATCACTGAAACTGAGATTAACACTTGCTGTTTTTCCTTTCCTGAATGATTGTTTGTCATTAATTCTGACTATAACCGCACTTTTATACAGAGGACAGTCGCTGTGTGAAGTGCAAAGAATGGAAGAGAGGTTATCACCCCATCGAACTAAGATACAACAGTCACAAATCATTGCCAGATATTCAAGTTTTATCCCTAGTTATATGTCTCTCCTGTTAAAAAGCACATATTGCAGATTTGATCAGGTGCTGGACAGAAAAACAACGCCTCGACTGACAGTAAAGTCTTTGCACAAGCTGTTCCCAGTGTCTGTGTATTCATAAACACTGATACAAGTAAAGCCATGCGATGGACTGGCAGCCTGTCTGGGGTGTTTCCCTGCTTTCAGCCCAGTGCATGCTGGGATAGGCTACAGTCACCTATTCTCCCAGAATTAGAATATGAATAAATGAAAGAACGATACATGATAATACATGATGATATTTTTGAGTTGATATACATGGATAAAAGGAAGTTTATTGGTCATTATACAGCAGGTTGTATAATGAAATTAAAATGTGGTTCCCTCGTGATTGATTAATTGATTGTATAGAAAATAAAATTATTAAACATGGAGGAGTGCAGATGGTGCATTTAGTAGTCTCACATTAGGAGCAACTTTCTGTGTGCAGACTCTATCTTTCATTTAACATTAAAACTCAAAATATCCTTGCTAGCATCTTGATATCACAGCTTATTTCTCATACAGTAGATCATAACACCTGTCAAGGATTTGTGTTGCACAGGCACTTTCAGTGTCAACATTTTTATCAGGAATATAATTGGAACTTGTTATAGTGCTACTAAAGGTGCACTTGCTTTTTCTTACTTTTTTACTTAATTACTCTTTTTTTCTCCCCTCACACCGCCATATATCTGTCTCTTTTAACTTTTTTCACACAGTTGAATGATACTGTAGAGTGCCCTCTTTGATGGATACAGGCATGGATGGCTGACAAACTTGCAGGCTCCATTGAGCAATCAGAGCGTTTGTTTGTTGGCCCAGAGACAGTGTGGGACACTTGCCATGACAACTGAAGCTGGGCCTGATATTTATCTTGTGTGTTGACTTATGAGCCCCAAGCCCTTGAAAGCGCAGTGAAGGAATTTTTAGTCGATTGCCCTAAAGCTTAACTAAGAACACAGTGGTTCTGTAACGCACGTGTGCTTTTTGTATAAATACTGTCCCTGTTATTTGGTAAACCTGCATCAAGAGAGTCAGTAGGGGGTTTATTTTCTTCTCTTAATATGCTGCTTTTTTAGCAGTTTTGTCAAACTTTGTGCTTTCAGAATTTTCATTGACGTAAATGCTGTCGGCTTGAGAAACTCGGAAATGACATTATACGGGTTTAAATAACTTTTGCCACTGCTACATTTACGTGGCTGCCTTAAAGATGTATGGCTCAGTGAAAGTCCAAACCCCAGCTCTGCCACATAAACACGATGAGGACTTCCAAGGCCTCTGGCTGGAAAGCCCAGCCCTGCTCTGCCTGTTTGGGCTGGTCCTCTCCCAGTGATAGCTTACCTGTGGAATTCTCCAAAGCTTTTTTATATCCCCATTTATACCAGGGCAATAGCTCTGTGCTCTTACAAAGGAAAATATGTACAAATGTAACCCCCCATCCTCACTTGTCTTTTGGTGAAATATAATCAGTCTTTTAGCCCAGGCTTTGCCTTTGTACCACTTTCCTCCCCTTTTCTCCCAGCACATTTGCTTTAGAAGAAGCACACAAAGTTCAGGGGCGGCATTATCATTTTGAGCGCGCTTGTGTAAACAGGGCTAGATGATTGCATTATGATGCAGCCCCTCCCTTGGGACTGTGACATATCAACAACTACACCACTATTGTTTAGCCTCAGGTGTTCAGTTCTGCTTGGCAGGAAATGCTCTTGCACAAGGTATGTCCTGGTAAAATGAGGACAGCAGCATGACGGATCATTAAGGAAATCAGGACACTCTCTTTTTTATGTAACTAGGGAGGTAAATTAAAAACAGTTGCTTTTTTTTTTTTACAATTATCAAGTGTTTTTCTGGTCAAGCAGTACAAACAAGTTAGCATTCATAAACAAAAGTCAAAGCTGTAACACTGTCATTAATTACAGCTACTGACAGAATCAAAGAAATATAAAATAGCAGGATATGTTTTAATGTAGATGGAAAACAAGTTGCACTTGGTACGCATCCCATGCACAAGGTAAAAATAGAGTTTCTTAAGACTTTTTTTCTTCTTCTTTGTATGTGTGTCAGCTATTTTGCAAGTTGTGAACCTCCTTTCTCTTCCCCAGGGCGCAGTGTTAGGATCAGCAGCTTCTAGCCAGCATATCTTCAAGGTCAAGGTCAGGCAGAGGTTACTGGACAGGTTTATGGAGTAGTGATTATGGATGTATCCATTTGTGGACACGGTGAGGTCAGTTATTACAAATCCCTGTATTGTATTGGGTGCTTATAATGTAGTTTTATGCTATTGATATTCTTGTTCAGTTCCTGGTCTCATTAGTATGGACTTTTTGTGCTTATTCTGACCAAATAAAGAAATCATAATAATAAACTACAAAACTAAAATAAACCACACCAAATTAATCAAATTTCCCAAAACCAGCGATTAATATCTACACACTAGGTGCTGTAATAATTGGGTTGAGCACCAAACCAAGCTGGCTACGCCTTCATTCATGGTGTTCAGAGGATTCATAGGAAACAAGAGTAGATTTGGGAGTTTTGGCATCTGATTAGAAAAACACTTTCCTCCTAGCATCAACTAACAAAAGTTACAGGATGCAGCTTTGATCTCGAACAGGAGCAAGTGGCCCGCATTTGTTGGCAAAATCAACATGAATGTTTCAACATTGACAATGGACTCTGCAGACTCTCTCTCTCTCTCTCTCTCTCTCTCTCTGTTTGTGTGTGCATGCGTGTCTGTGCAAATGTGTGTTTGTGTGAGTGAGTGAGACAAACCATTGAAAATGTGTTTGTCAAAGATGCATGGCAATAACAAAATGCCTTAAGGTGTCAAACTGCATATGATAGTAAGTTCAACTGGGTAGTCTAACCTGTCACTGCCGGTTTGTCAGGTAACTGGTTTAAATCAAGTTTTGGACAGTTATTGTTGACATTCTCTGTTGACTTATGATGTAGCTAAAAGTGCCCGAATTTCATCATTGGGTGACTCCTCAGTTGAGAATCAAGTTTTTCCAAAGCCCTCTCAATTTAGTAGGGAGCATCTTCAGATAAAACTGGTGGCTGTACTTCTCAGTTTCCATACCTACAAGCATACAATATATTGCGTACAAGCAGTGTACTTGGCTTTTATAAGCTGACCCAGCTGGACAGCAGTGATGCTGTATGTATGTTGGACATCTAATTTAATTTGCTTGGTCTTGTGGAAAAATGCAGCATCTCGTTGAGAGGAGAACCTTTGAAGAGCAGGTATCTCCATCTCCTACTGGGCGGTAGAAAGTGACTCATTGGGATAGAGAGGAAATGAATGAATTGGGATATTAGCTGAAATTGCATAAAACAAGTTTTAACATGGTTCAGATGGTGGCTGGAAGTAATTGTGATAAGTTTCAGTGTAAATTGGCTGACTTTAGCGAGATGAAAGGATCTTCTCTTGTTCTCTCGCTGTCTAAGTGTATCATCTCATTTAGATGCAAGTTTATGCAAATATGCTACAGGAGGGTAAAATCGCCATAAAAATAGAAGGAGGGGAGGGTGTTTTGAGCTGTGAACTTTATCTGACCCTGCATTTTAAATAGTAGCAAAGATACTGTATTCCTCCCAGATATTACTTGGTCTTAGAGACATGAGAGCCTTGGATAGGGTTTGATGGACAAACAGTAAATAGAGTACTGTAGGGATCTTCACAGAATGCAGACCAGCGCCAACATAATTTCAAAGGGGGAATCTGCCAGTGCTAGGAGCTCTGTTTGCTCCCAGACAAATGGGAGACTTCTGAGGTTTCATCAGGCTGAAAAAAGATATGTCCCAAGGGCTTTTTCATTAAAACCTATTTACTTTGAAATGACTAAAGAAAGAACAGCAAAAGAAAGGGAATATGACAAACAGACTATGATAACTTCTAAGCCTGGCAAACATCACATTGCCCTCACTTTAGGTTTGAGCCCTGAAGACGTATTAGTGCAATTTTTTTTTTTTGGCCATTCTAATGTTGTTACCATGGCACCCATAAGACTTAAGGTCAAGTATGCACCTTTACCATCTTAAGGTATGAAAATGGAAAATTAAAGTTCCATAGAGGTGCCATTATTCCATATCAGGAGGTAGGAAATTACTTATATTTGTATTGACCAATGTCAAGTCACTTGACTTAATTGATTAATTACAACCAGAATTACTTTTATAAAAGTACTTCTGATTGTGACCAGAGGCAAAGAGAGAACAAACTACACTTTACAATAATTAATATAATTGACATGATGAAAACATGAAGCTTGGCATTTGATTTTGTGTTGCATAGCTGAGGTTATGCATCACTGACATACTGTATGTTCCCTGCTGTTGATGCGTTCAGGAGAGAGGGCGAGGGCATGCGTGTCTTCTGGGACAGGCAGAGAGATCCTTCCTTTACCTCAAGGTGGAACCCCTTCTCCACCGACTACCCCTTCATCACCTTCACCTACCACCCCGTGAGGAACGCCAACGACAAGTTTGCTGCCCTCTGCGAAGTAAGACATTGTGACAGTATGCCTTGTCATTTATTTTACTCACATTTTCCCTAATCCTGCAAATGAAGCTTTTTTAGCACTTTTATTTTTAGTACCAGCACTTTTACTGTATCACTTCAAAAAATAGCAGCTGTTGTCAGTAAATGAGTCATCAGATACCCAGAGAAATTACTTACTGTAATTAAGCAGCAGATATTATCTCCCATGCCTGCAATCTGTCATTTTCTTTATCCTGTGTTTAAGCACACCAAATATGGACACAGATCTGAATTTTGATTATTAACCATTTACACTACGCTGTTCTGACATGATGCAGTTTACACGCTGTATCTAAATGTTGCACAAGAATTTCTAGAAAGCCATGATGTTAATGCAGAAGGCCCCGTGTGGGGGAAGAGGGACAGGTGGGGAAAAAACTGGAATAATCTTGCACTAAGAAATACAGTGTCAGCAGTGCCAGGTAACCCTTGAATTATGGAATCATACATGTAATTATATCTGCTATATATCATGCAGAATAAGGGGACAATACTTGGAACTGACATAATAAGCATTTTAAACAAATGTACACAACATTTATTTATTTATTTAACCAATGTTTAATATGAATAGGGTTTCTAGTACCCAGTTGCCAGTATTTTTGTCCCATACATGTGTTAAATCATGATATCAGAAAAAACACAGTGTTGATTTCTGCTTTATTTGATAGTGATAGTAGAGACAGACAGGAAAGGCAGGGGAGACACAGAGGGGTTGACATGCAGCAAAGGGCTCAGCTCAGAATCTCCTGTCTATGCACTTCCCTCTCACCTTCACTCTCCTCCCTCCATCAGGAGATCACCCCATAGCTACTAAATATGGTCATCAGTGCTGGTCAGGAAATCTACTCAGGTGACCCAACAGATCACGTAATCAGCACAGGATGTTGAATCGCTTAGATGCTTAGACCATCCCACGCATTCCCACAAGAAGGAGTGTCACTTCTGATTCATAGATTGTTCTTGCCTTCCCGTCCACAGATCCACAACTTCCGTGACCAGCTCCAGGCAGCAGCCCAGAAAGCTCACGCCGCGAAGCCGGTTCCTGGGAAGGCCAACGGCGTCCTGGTCCTCAATCAGCCCATCCACATCGAGGCTTATGTGGGCATCATGTCTTTCATTGGGAACCAAAATAAGCTGGGCTATTGCATGGCTCGAGGAAACATCGGTTTCTAAATTCATCTTCATTGTATTTAATTGTTCTTTGACTTTATTCTCAAATACTGTGCCCATTAGTATTTATAGGTTACTGATTTTGTGTTTTCTACTTGTGGTTTACACATCTGAATGAGTCAAATTCTTTAAAATCCAATGTGGGTCGGCCGGTGGTTTTTCTATATTCATAGTGCACTACTTGACAGTGATGTATAGACTCACAAAATGTGCTATATGATGCTTAAATTTCCATGTGATCTCCTCCACTGCTTATTACCAGTGCAGGGTGTATGAGAGCTCAGAAATATCCGCATTTCAACACGGCTCTTCACCAGATGATGGATCCCCTGCTGCTCTCAAGGAGCTTTGTGTTTGCCTCCTCAGTGATATGGTAATTCAACTCTTTCGCAATGGGAGCCCTTTCTTCCTCCCCCAGTTCCTCTGTTAAAAGCTCATTCCCATGCCACTCAGCTCCTTAGAGATTCACTGGAGCATAGGGGCACATTTGTCAGTTTAGTTTTATCATTTATAGTGTATTATTACAGTGCATAAGGTGCTGGAATTTCCCCCAGATTTGCTTGTTTACCGTGTATCTGTCTGCTTTGTTTGGCTCTGTTTGTCTTGTAAGTGTGCTACAGACAAGCAAACGTGAGCCTCTACATTATTCTCTCTCTTTATTTAACCGTGGTGTATAAAATAGACGTATTGCTAAATTCACAGCATTTTTGTTTTACACAAAACTTGTTTTGACAGATGGACAGATATGACTCTGTTCGTTTCCAAAGTGCAATTCTTGTGAAGCATATACAAATGTTAACACCCAGTGGGCGTCATTGAAAGACAAGCGTGACAAGAGGAGTCTTCTTTTCAGTTAAAGTGAAAGTTCTTTTTTTTTTATTTTTTGGTTCTTGCAGATTTTTGGATTCTTTCTCTGTGTTGCATTTATTAGTTTATTGTACAATTCCATGACCTTGACGACTGAGTAAGAATTCATTCTTATTCAACCTGTTTTGGTGAAAGGGGTGTTTATTAAACCTTAGCAATGACCTCAAATCCCTCAGAAATGGCACCACATGTGGTTTCTCCTGTAGTTGTAAGACAAGGGTAATATTATCAAAAACATTTCAAGCGTAGTGAAATTCTAGACCCATAAAATACGGATTTGTTCACAAATTTCCCTGGTAATGTATAACACATCCTTTTCTGAGTGACAAGTGTAAAACAAACAAACCGAGCCTGCAGTGAACTGAGTTTTAGGTATTCTCATCAGGAAACAAGGTCAAGTAGTGAGTGACCCAGAAATACATCCAGCTGTTATTCCAAACGGTAAAGTATATGGTTAAGTTCAGCACCTTTAGTATTGTGTATCATAACCTTAGGGTTGGAAGGGGTTAAAATGTTTCCTCCCAGGATGAGGACGTGTCTCTAATCCTGGATCAAGCACTGCTCTGCCCCGCAGCGAAGCACCTCATCCATATTTCTGCTCTTCAAGTTGTAAAAGATGTGAAGAAAAAAAGGCAGGATTAACTGCCAGCTAAATGAGCGTACATAAAGTAATGTCGTTTGGCCCCTCAAGAGGTTCACACTTGGGTTGCTTGGTAGTGTGGGTCAAAACGGGAACATTATTGAAAGAATATGCAACTCTTCCATTATTGCATTGCTGTGTTTGTTGTGTTTGGTTTCCATGGCGAACAAAATAATAATCATTTCATTGACCATGTGAAACCTTTTCTTTATTGCCCTAACGTTATCTTGGCGACAGGCAGGGCAGTTGAGCAAAATCAGGTGACGTTAGCATGGCACCACCTGTGTCAAACAAACCTACACTTCTTTAGACATAATGCTTGAATTGTTTTGTTTTGCTGTTGCAGACAATGCAGCTTGCATGTTGTATCACGTTTCAGTTTAATTTATTTAATTAGACTCTTTTTCTGTAACCCTTTATTTCCATGACAGATAGTTAGGAGGACCATGTAGTTCTACGTTTTAGGAGAGCTGATTTAATGCCAAGTTATAGGGCAAATGTGGGCAGAACTGTGTGCAGAGGGCAGGAGAGTACAGGTGTGTCGACAATGGGTGTGTCTTTGTGCAAGCGCCATCTCTGTCCTCAAATGTTCTTTTTGCATTAGACATCATTATGCTCAACCCTCAAGGTATTCCATCTGAATCAAAATCTGATTTTTTTAAGGAGTTTAACAGTTGCCCTTAAAACTACACGCACATGTTATGCATAAGATTCATCAGAGAGGCAGGATAGGTGGAGATGTTTAGGACACAAATCACAAAAAAGGTTGCAAGATTCAAATATCACAGAATAAATTACATAGAAGGTTTACAGTATAATACATCGATCTGTTAAGTTACACAGATATAAATAATGTAGTGAAATTTTCTGTGTGATGTGTAGCTTTAGTGACAAATAATGAATAGTTAGTTGCTATATGCACCTATGCGTTATTTATTTCTATACATGTATGCAACTATACATGTTGACATGCACCCAGTTGCTAAATACTGTTAAAATCATTTTTTTTATAAACCCATTTATACTTTTCAAATTGTGTAGTGCATTTGACCAAAAATTCACGGTAATTTAGCTTTTTTTCCATCACTTTTTTCCTGTGCATCTACAACAAGTGTGCATCACTGGATTGTCAGCGAGAAATACATAGACTCAAAAGATTAATGACTTCCAAGGCTTTTTAATGAGTGCATTCCATTCTGAAAAGGTAAGTTGCTGCCTAGGGCTAGAGAATATGGTTTGTGCTTCAGCCCAATTATTTTCCACTAGTATAACATCAAACTGATCAACTGGCAGGTTGTGGCACCTATCAAATTGCTTCAGACTGACAATGGTTCACATTTCTGAGAGAGAATACTAACCAGAATGAAACTATCTTTAGGTCTGGCAGGCCCCAAGAGAACTAAGTTCCACAACAAACAATGAATTATCTGCACTCTGGTGCAATTTTTAGTCCATGCACAAAAAAATGCATATGAAATAGTGTTTGAGTATAAATAATTTAGCTTTGCCAAAGATAAGACCAAATGTGATACATATCTATGATCGGATGGTATCCAGTGCTTTTGCAGCATAAGTGGAAAGGTCATCCTTGTCTCCATGTTTAGCTAGACAGCTCTAAGTAGGTATTTTGCTTGATTGTGATTTGAGATGAGATTCCCTTTGCCCTGAAGAGGAATTCGATTGGGAAAGTGAGAGGCTTAAAAACTCCCCATTAATGCTTGTGACCCAGGATGTCCCCAGCTAACAACCAGAGCTGCCTGGGATGCTTGGGGCAAGTAACATAAGACAAATTCTGTGAGACACACTTGCAATCCTGGTGTGGCACGCAGTCTGCTCATCTCGCTGTAATACCTTCAAAGTCCTCAGAGATATGCCAGCTTGGATACCAAGCTTCTTTTCACAGGTCATGCAACCTCAACTCACCATTTTCATTTCTGTGACATCTCTCTGGCTTGTTTGTTTGGTAAACATGTTACACCTGTCAGTGGAATGCTGGTTGCTAACGGGCCAAGTCCAACAACATTTATTATATTCTGGCACTTTCCCTCTTCTCACCTCTCTTCTTTTCCATCTGTTGCCCTTGCAGCAGTGCATACAGTAAGTGTGAAAGAGTGAATGTGTGTGAAAAGTGCGTGTGTGTCTGTGCACATGCATGCATTTGTTTCTGCATGTATGTGCATGTGTTTGCACGCACACGCATGTGGGCTACTGGGTAGCTGTCTGGATTGCTCTCATGTAATGGAGATAGAGATGGTGTTTTTATTTATTCCTCCCCCAGCTGTCACTGTTGTGTCTGGAGACCAGCACTGAACTCAGGGTTATGGGACACTTGGAAAACTGTCAAATCCACTAACCCTCCCAACTATGTAGAATGTTAGAGCCCAGAACACACCCAGGAATCTTATTATGGAAAACAATAGCTATGAAGAACATGTGAGAAATGTTTGACCTGTTTATCTGAATGTGCAGCTCATACATCTTTGTATACAGTTGAACTCAGTGACACTAAATAGTTTGTGATCCCTCTAATGTTTTGCTTCTAATTTACATATCATGTAAGCTAGATGGTATTACAAAGATTACTTTTTCTTTCTTTCTTTCTTTCTTTTTTTTTTTTTTTTTTTTTTTTTTAGCTTATTAGGGCTCTATCCATCACAGAATCATTTTGTTTTTGTTAGGATTTTTCTTCAGAATGTAAGTCCCAGAGAGGCCGCATTTATTAGACAGATTTCAAAACCCCCCACACTGCTCACACCCCAAAAGCAATACACCAGTCAACCAGATGGAGGTGCTATAACGAGCAGCTCTACATTTTATCAGGTAACTCCTGAATCCTTTTTACATTTATCAGATTCCCAAACTCACAACAATCCTATGACGTGTATGGGTTTTAATTTTGAGTTTGTTTTTTTTTTTGTTTTTTTTCTGCCATTTGATTTTTTTCCCATAAGTTTGACCAAACCCTTATAAAATTTTGGACCTCTGCCCTATTGATGTTAACATTTTCCTCTGATTCATGAGCAGCTCACACTGCCACATGAGTAAGCACCATGACTTATTTACAGCATAACAAACCATGGATTTCTATTTAAATTTATGCAGCTTACTGCGGTTTATGGGAGCAAAATACACCCTTTTAACAGCACATATTTTCATCTGGAGGTGATGAGGAGTCATCTTTGGTCTCTATGATTTAGTAGTTCTGATCTCCATGGCTCTTTTTGACACTTACCGACCATCAATAACACTGTTGTTTATTTTCTGCTTGATAGAAATCATGCCTGAAGAGCATTAATACTTTACTTTAAATTAAAGCACAACAACTGTGGATTGTATCAAATAATCATCACAGTATACCTTGGTTTATGCGAGGTTTACTTCATTATTTCACTCTGAAATCAAAACCTTATTTTCACCCTGGGCCCTGGACACAAAAGAAATACACTTACATTCAATTTTGGATCCTCATGCGTAAGAAATCAAGCCCAGTAGTCTAAAAAATCTAAGATATGTTCATGGTTGTATTTGTTGAAACATAAATCATAGTTTAGGCTTTCTTCCCAGTAAAAATATTATATAACAAAGGTGCTGCAGGGTTAATAGCCCATGAAAAAGGAGAGTCATCCATGTACTATATGTAAATTAAGGAGTTGCATTATGGACACCAGGTGTTCACACTAGTTGCAACTCAGAAATGACTAATTATAAGGTAATCGCTGGTTGCAAAACTGATGACTCTGAAAAAACTCAAAGTTTAAGGGAGTCATCTGCATTATAGGAGGAGCATCATTTATGTGGTCTTGTGGTGATTGCACTCTCAGGAATGGCATTCTTTGTGCAGTGCATGCAGTGCGTGGCTCTGAATCTGTGTTGCTGTGTCAGTCATCCCGCCCCTCGTTTTAGGACGGGCCGTTAGAGAGCTGGGCAGCCGGTCCTAAGTCGTGAAAACTAAGCGCTGTTGACAGGCTGCTGGAAAGGCTGGAGCGGAGAGAGACTGAGCAGAGCCTGCATGGGGACCCGGTTTGAGCCCCAGACGGGTATTAAGAATACCTCTACATACAGACAAACACACACGCACATACCCACCCACACACACATACACACACACACTAGACCCACATTTATATCACTATCCTTTAATCCACTTACATACCATGACTCCCCATGCCCACAGTACAAAATAAAAAAGCTCCTCCATGGGCTGCTGCAGTGTATTCACTACACATTGTTAAGTAAGCAGTGAGTTATTGTCATACTGTACAATAACACTTTAAAAGAGTCATCATTAATGATTAACACACACCTACTCGTTGATTATGCCTTACATGGTAAACACACAATGAAATGATAATAATGTTTAGTAATTGTTAGTATTGCTACACAAACACAAAATAACTAAGCAATGTTAAACATGACATGACATGACATTTGGTCATGCTCATATGCTCACACCATCTGATGATAAAATAACTTCATTACTAATATTAAACATTATTAGTTATCATGTCATTGTTTGTGAACAGTAAAATAACTAATGACTAAAGTTTAATTAACTATCAATTTGCCATTTATTATTATAGTTATTGTATAGGGTTACCTACTTTTTATTATTATTTTTGTTTCTATTATTTCTGTTTTGTTTTCTGTTTTTTTGTTTGTTTTTGCACAGTATTGTTGTATGTTTTTAAATGTAGTCACCATGTATGTTCATGAATTTACAGTCGATTGTTTTAATCCTTCATTACATCTTAGAAACATTATTTTAAATATGTATCCTGTTCAGTTCTTTCAGTGATTATTAAACTCCACAATCAGTTCACAGTGTTTTTCATTGCTAACAAATCCATTTTGTGTAGATGAAACAGGCAGAGGCTGCATTATACTTAAAAAAAAAAAAAAAAAAAAAAAAAAAAAAAAAAAATTCTGCCTTGGTTATCTGTATACATGACAATAAAGCCATGCTAAATGTAGTAGTGCCACATATTTAACCTTTATTTAAACAGATTAAAAATCTCTATTCTAAGAGAGACCTGGACAAAAAGGCAGTGTGAAAACAATAAATACAACTTGGACTGACAGGCATACAAAATTTGATTTTCATTTGATTATTTATAATTCCTCCTCTTCTTCTATCATTATTATTCTTGTTAAAGTCATTTTTGTCAAATTATTACATTTTATTCAATATAAAACATATGAATAGCTCTGCTTTTGTGCACAACCAAAAAAAAGTAATGTGATCCACCCCCTCACCAGATCCAATGTGATGATTTTTGTAAGGTTTTGACATGTTTTAGGGACTTTTTAAGGCTCTGGCATTGTTCAGACGGCATAAACTGAATACCAAAAATCGCAATAACAAAGCCGTGCCAAACCGCCGTCTATCAAGGTGAAAACATATGACACATGACCCATAAGTCAAAATAGCGGTATTATCTTTTAAGAATGTTAATCACACTGGCCTGGGCAGTGGCCATTTCTGCCTCAAGGGCCAGTTCCTCTGCAAGTGGAGGAGTTTATGAGTGAGGTTAAGATGTCAGTGTGAGCCACGTTTAAAGAGAGCCCTCCTTTTACTGTCCCCCAGCCTGACCTCCGGGAGAAGGGGGAAGAATGTGATGGCTTGACGCTAAGTGAGTGCCCTGGCTCTCCCTCTCTGCTGACCCCCTCCGCCCAACACCCTCAGGCTTCTGTATCAGCCACTGTGTCCCCAGCAACCTCCTCACAGCTTGCAAATATGTACTTGATATGGCTGGCATGTCGTAAGCAGATGTCCCAGTGGCGGGAGATAAATTTGAGAGCAAGGAGATGTCAGGCTGGCGACAGCTGTGGGCTACAATTTCACCAGATGTCCATCGTTGCTAACCTTCAGTAGACATGAGTTGGCCGCCCCCTGGACGTACTTTACATGCACAGTAAATATTTTCTCAACACGAAGCTCATATGAGGCGCAAACCAGAATTTGGTCGTCACAGCTCACATGGCCAGTGCATTCAGAGGCATGATTTAAAGGATCTTCAGGCACGTACTGATGAGATGCTGCTCTGTGTTTTACTTAAGGAGAATCACAGCTGGAGCCATGACAGGCAGCCAGTGTGAGAAATAACTACAGTGTGTATCCCACTGCGCTCAAAACTTACCATATGATCACAGAGATTTTCAGTTCTTACTATCATGACATGTGCACTGATACACCGCAAAAAATCTCCATCTTAACAAGACATTTACTTTCATATTCAGTGTTAAGATCTTGTTTTTTTTTTCAAATAGGTAAAAGAAATCTGCCAGTGGGATGAGATAATGGCAACTTGTTTCCAGGATTTTCTTAATTCAAGTGTCATTTCTTGATGCCACAGGCCTTATTCCCTATTCTGTGCCTTATTCTGCCTTGTTGCAACATACAGTATTTCAGGAAAATTCCATAAACAAGTGAAACTGCACTGGAAACAAGTTGGGATTATCTCATCCCACTGGCAATTTTTTTCACATTTGAGGAAAGAAAAACAAGATTTTGATACTGAATATGAGACAACATGACGTGTTAAGATTAGGGTTTTTTTTTTTTTTTTTTTTTGCAGTGTATGTCTTTCCTCGCTCTGAAACCTGCCCCTGCCTGCTGACGGCAGCGTCAGAGACGGTCTATTGGTCAGAGAGGGTGCTGATGGGTGCAGTGTATGTGCAGGGACGGGGTTTACATTCCAGCACTGTGCAGCCTGACATGGGACAGGAGGTGGCAAGGCATTTCCTGTTGTGCCATACTGTGCACTCACTCTGGCACAGACTGGACATTCAGACTCATGCACCTGCCCCTTGAGGTACAATAGTAGTCAGTTCTGTGATTTAAGCCAAGCCTAGAATGACTCAAGTTACAGTTCAGTGCTTATTTGCATTGCTGAAATCTGTTCAAGTCCTTTTAAGATTGTTTTGATAAGTGGGGTGGCGTGGTGTTTTGAAAGGCCTTGCATGGTGATAGATACGCTATTTTTCCTTGTGTCACAATTGTGTCTGACTAATCATGGCATAGCCGGAGGAGGTGCAATGACGCCTCTGTATGTGAATGTGAGTGTGTGTTTGTGTACAGTATGTATGCGTCTGTCTGCCTGTGTGTCAGTGTGTGTACATGCAGGTGTGTTATGAAGGAAAAGGGATGGGGTCGGTTGAGACTTTCCCACCACCTTCACAGCACTTTCCTGATTGCTTTGCTCTTTGCGAAGCTGCTAGTTGGAGAAAACAGGATGGCTCTTGTCTAGCAAACACGTATTTATATAGCAACACCTTCACAGAGTCACTTTACATTACGATTGGCATTCTGGCAGCAATTTTTCTGACTTTACCTCCAGTATTGATCTCCTTCCCATCCTCTTCTTTCAGCACAGTCCACCTGAGGGTGCTGGAGCAGCTTGCTTTTTTGTGCGAGTGTGTGTGTTTGTGTGTGTGTAGCAGTTGAGTGCAGTTAGTTGGCTGTGTCAGGATGGGGTGGAGCTGAAAGGAGCAACTGCTGTCTGTAGATTACATGGAAAAGCTGACTGATGACATATTCATCACATTTTCCACTGTTCCACTGTTTTGTTCTGTTTCTCTAACAAAACCAGAGGATTAATGGAGGCTAAAACCCAACAATGCATATCATGCCATGCCCCTATCTATACTAAACACACAGAATGTACATTTAAACTTAGGCTATTCATCCATGCGCTGTGTTTGCTTTGAGAATGAAAGTTCAGAGATTTGTCATCACAGCTCTCATGTATTTTCTTCACAAACTCTAACAGTTCCCAGTAGACTGGTGTTGCTCTGAGATCTTTTGGGATCACTTACGCTAGTTGTATATGAGTGTCTGTCAGGATTACAAGTAGCTGAAATGGTTTATGTGCCTTGCAAGCAGTTCTGCTGGAGGAGTTTAAGGAGAAGAGACGGTGCAGGAGCCTGGGAGGCTCCACAGCCCCTGGGGGCTCAACAAACCTGTCCTGCAACCTTCTCACCTAGCCTTGTGTACTCTGAAGAACTGAAAAAAGATTTGTTTTTCAGACCTGTTGTTTTCCTGCTGCTCATCAGTGATTTCTGCTTTGCATTACAAAACAAAACCAGTAAGAAACACCCATAGCATTGTTGTTGTCACTTTTCACACAGGGCATTGTCAAGAATTACGGCACACCTTTAAGGTTCCAAGGGGTTTATTATTGTTGTTAAGTTTTTGTGGTTCTTTTTGATTTACTTAAGCGTGACAGGTTTATGCTTGTTTTGTTCAGTACAGTTAGTTAAACATCTATTATTTCCAAATATGCAACACATCAAGCTAAAGGATAGAGTGATGAAGACTCCCTGGTTTAATATTACTAATCATCACGTTGTGCATAGCAGCCAGATATCAATATTTGCCCCATAAATCAATAAAATATCCTGTTGTCATATACAGCCTCATGCAAAGTCATGTCAAATTCAAATTAATCTTCAGGTGTACATCATCAGATCGCTGTAAGTATTTAATGAATTAGTTAAAAATGGATCCAAAATGGACTTTTATACCACCAATTTGCAATAGGAATCATCTAAACAGATCTGTCCAAATGTTGCATTATAAAAATGTTATCAGTCCAGTAGCCCAGGATTCACAGAAACCCTGTGCAGCATGAGACAAAAGAGCACAGTGAGTGTACTTAGCACAGCAGTACAGTCAGGAAACTTGAAGGTGGATGACTATTGGTTAGTCTCAGCAACTAGTCCACCAATCGTGATCATTCCTCACTGACAGGCGGTCTATTTAAACTGAGGACTAACTCGTTCACGGCTGATGTTGCTGCTGCTTGTTCAGCCACTGCCACTCCATCTGCTTGGATCTGCTTTATGCACAGACTGCAAGGGGATTTGGTCCTCCTGCATGTGTAGTGTGCTCCCTGATTGTTAGGTTATCTGC
The DNA here is from genome assembly GCF_902150065.1 of Myripristis murdjan. Lineage (NCBI taxonomy): Eukaryota > Metazoa > Chordata > Actinopteri > Holocentriformes > Holocentridae > Myripristis > Myripristis murdjan. Next base: position 19,010,559 of record NC_043983.1, on the reverse strand, counting down.
TCTCTGTATGAAAATAGAGTTTTCCTTTTTGGTTTTACTTAAGTTTCCCCTTAAGAAGCTTCAAATTCTCAAAAAAAAAAAAAAAAAAAAAAAAAAAATACACATATTGCAAGAGTGATACATGTCTGTATGATCTGTATCTGCTGGTTACAAGACCTCAGTGAAATTTTCAAACCCAAGATGCCATCGTTATTTTGTGTATCTCGATATCTTGTACATCATTTTATACACATTCTCCCGACACACCTTCACATGTTGTAGATGCTCCACCAGGGGAGCAGTGGCAATGGCACGAATGAGAACAACAGAATTGAAAAGACTGAGTAGATCCATTTATCACCAAAAGAAAAAAACAAAAACATAAGAACATATTTCACTTCATTGTAATTAACTGTTTCAGCTGAAAACATGCTGTCCTGTTTAGGTGTGCATTAAAACTCTCTTTTTGACTGTGATTTAGGGCCACGCAACAAGATAGGGTTCATGAATATCTTGTAGAGGTTGAACTTGGTGTCATTGCTCTACCAGGTGTCAGAGACGGGCTGCCAAGTGACTCAGACTCCACTTTTGCAGAGTGATGTGGCGTTAGATGCTGACCTGGACCATGTCAGCGCCTCATATGGGTTTTTCAGTGGCACAAGCTTATTGACTTTAATCATTTGTGCCCTGAAAACACAATATCACCCTGGTCATTTAAGGTTGTCTCAGTACAGGTAAAGTTTGGCATTGAATCAAGCACACAGTTGACTGGAGATGACTCAAGATGGAAAAATCATGGCTGGCTACTGTACTGCACTGGATTGGCCTTTGTTGTGTTTTGCTATATTTGTTTCACATTTGCTCACGCACCTATCTCATGACAAAAACAGTTGCAAGCATATAATCATCAGCTTTCTCTCCAGCAATGATTGACATGTGACGCTATCTTCCTGGAACCTGGTTTACCTGACACCTCCAACAGTCGTGTGCCACCGCCACCTGCCCTCCTGGAGCAACTTTCGTGTGTGTGTGTGTGTGTGTGCGTGTGTATGTGTGTGTGTGTGTGTGTGTGTGTGTGTGTGTGGTCACAGCAACGTAAATTATATAAGCCTTTTAATTAACAACAAGGATTACATGTGTCTTTGCTTCAGTTGACCTCACCCCTTTCGTACATGCAAAATGGGTTGCTTAATGAAAAAATTATTTAAAACAAAGGTCATTGTTAATTGTTGCTTTTTTAATGAGTGTGACTCACAGTAGGAATTTCACAGTGAAATCAGCACCAATACCAGCAAGCCTTTCTCCCACTCTTAAGCCCACAACATGTGCTCTCATGAATTCTGGTTAGCAGGTGGGCAACTAAATATGACACTTACAAATTGTTTATGTTTGTTTAGTGACCCAGTATTTCTTTCTACACTGTGCGAATGAGAAATTGAAGTCTTGTTTAAGTTACATTTCAGACTAGCATCCCAGTTTTGTACACATGTGGTATTGTTTTTGCTCATCTCGCAGCATGATGAACATGATGTACAGGATGATAAATGTTTCTCGTAATTGTTTGATGGCTTCGATTTATTGTGACCTTGGATGCATAGCCTCCCATACATCAGACACTCTAAGAAATGCCTCTGAAATATCCACTTTCATTCAAGCATCCCAGTATATCGACAGCATGTATTTATTTTTAAAGCATATCCAGTGACAAAGGACACTTCAACCCCTTTCTTAGATTACATGTGGATGGGTGTAAGCTCATGGATGGAGGATAATGTGTCTTTGAGCTGCCTCTAGGCATCATCATATGCTACACATACATGCTTTTTAATAGGTTGAGGGGCAGACCAATCACACTTGTCACACTGTTGCCAGGATACTGGTGGTGTGGTTGCTAAACACCGGTCCACAACTTTTACATCATGGACTATATTTCTGAAAGTTAGAGTATGAAAGATTGTATTACCTCACAGAAGTGCTGAAGCAGACCCCAGGAACACCTGCTCTTTCTGTGAACCATATCATCGCCCCGTTATTCCTCTCTTGACAATTTCTTCATTTAATGCTCTTTCCACTTGTTGAGAAGGTTGAGCCGGAGTTCATTTGAGAAGAGGATAAGGTCTAATCCTAAAAAAAATCATTTCACTATAAATGATCACTGAGGCAAAGCAACATGCAGGATTATCAGGAGAAAGACAAGATAGCCATAAAAACGTCTATCTTTGGATGTTACAGATTGTCCTGTTGTCAAGCAAGAGCACATTATCCTTCAAGTGATTAGCTGCTTTTATCGTGTAGTGTGTGTTAATTAATTCATTTACATATTTCAGCTGATTAATATGTTACTTCTTATGTGATTAAGAGAAAGTTTCAGTTTTGACTGTTTTAGTTTGTATCCCCATTGTGAATGTGAAATTATATCATGTTATGCAAATACCATTTGCCGTGAGTGATGTTGACTTACTTCAAAAGACAGCAAAGGCAGGTTTAAGGTTGGATTAGCTGTGATTGATGGTTTGTGGTCTGCTTCTCAGATCTGGGACTGGTTGCTTGAAAGCTTTGATTTTGTTTACCAAAAGTACTCCGCTCTAGTCCGGGACGGGATTCTGTGCCCTTGGGAAGAAAAACAAAGCAATCCAGTAGTACTCGTTTGAACCGTGACAGATCTTCATGTACGGTTCTAATGTGTTTTTGTTTAGTCTGCAATCCTTCATGTCCTGCCGGTTACATACTGTACACAAGGTTTTGTTTGAAAAATCACTCTTCACAATGTCATTCAGTGATAGCAAGGTGTCCCCCCCACACTCACCCCTTCATATAGTCATCTTTTTCACCTTAACATTCAATAAATCCTCATGTGCAGCATACACTGTGAAAATTAGTAACAAAAAAAAAAAAAAAAAAAAAAAAAAAAAACCTTACTTCAGCTTTTTGCCACAGTTTGTCAAGACTTCATGGGTGAAATTATAAATTCACATTTCCTGGTTCTTTTATCATGCTTATACATTTTTACTTAATTGTATTCCCACTTCCTTTAAACTGCACCATAATAATTAAATGGGTGTACACACAAATTCAACAAACAACTCTGGTTCCCACTGGAGGTAGTCATACTGAATGGATTATTTCAGTTCTGGCCCACTGCCTTTTCATTGCCGCTGGCAAAATTAATTTTCCCAGGGTGACACAAACTGATCTCAGGTGTAAAAGTCACTGTGACAAAAGACTCAAAAAGGGTTGAATCATAGCGTGGGAAAGCATCCATAATTGTCTAGTGTCTGAATATCCCACAAATAATAATGTAGTGTGTAGAAATACAGGTTATTCTGGTCACAATGGGAAAGCACATTTTGGTTTGTTGCTGTTCATCTTTAGCGCCTTTATGGAAGAGGGCAGGACTTATTCTTTTCAGCTAGAAATATTTTATCCTTCAGGAGCTATGATTGGTTGTTTATATTAAAGATTTTTTTTTTTTCAACACAAAAGCTTGTTCATTTTTCAGTTCTTTGATTCATTTTGTTGTCTTGTATGATTCAAAGTGTGATGGATACATTTATGAATTTATCAATGCATCTAAAGCAGTATATGTTTAATTTTTTAATTTCACACTATCTTACATTTCTACTAAAACAGAGGCGCCGCTATAGGGATGTAATGAACAATGCCAAGTTGCTGGGCAGTTTAATGCATATAGGCCATAAATGATCACCTCTCAGACACTGCACCGGACACTGGTAGTTTTGACTCATCTGGATTTCCCCGACATTAGTCACCAGCTGGAAAACACACACACACAAGTATGCCCGCACAACCCCCCAAGTGTGAGACTGATTGGTGTATATGACTGACACTGATAACACATCTCTCCATAGCACAGACAACGTCAGGGCCTCCTTTATCAGCTGCTCCACCAACTGCTCTGTGGCATCCCATAAGTAAACTACTGACATTAATAGGCTGTGTGAATGGGACCCCATAATGCATTCAGGAAAATGACCACACAAAGATGAATAAAGGAGATGTGAGGGTTTCGGGTTACACAGGCTGTACTCATGACCCCTGTTTTCCATGTATGGCTTGACTGCTGATACAATTACAGATTAAAGCAAGCTTAGCGCGGTGGCAAACTTGCTGCACTCTCTAATCAGAGCCTTGCGAGAATAATAACCACATTAGAGATATGTGCACTCCTACTGATGACAGTAACAGAGATGTGACTGACGTAGCTGCCAACTCATAAACACACACATACATCTCAAATGAAGTAATAGGGGTTTAGTGACTAGTTCTCAGTGCCTGAGCCTTAGAGCAATTAATGATGTAAGGGGTTTCATGTGTCATTGTAAATATCAGATTTAATCACACCCAGAGGTCAGTGTGTCCTTGTTGTGTTGAGAGGTGGACATCGTCAAAGTTATACAATGTGTGGACGAGGTTTATTAGAGGGAATCTGTCCTATTAATTTCATAACATAATAATCACCCGGAGATTTTACAAGATGTAGTAGTGATAATGAGAACAAAGTTGAAAGTGTTGTTTTGTTTTTTTTTTAATTAAGAACAATTGTTATTTAGAGCAGTGACCTTGGGGAGCAGTTGCTGAGAGAAAAAACAAGTGGCACCAATTCACACCCTCATGCTCTTTTCGAGGTCTATTAGCACTCAGTGCCTTGCTCAAAGGCAGTTTGATGTTTTTATCTTCCTATTGTCTCAGAAAGTGGAGGGATTTTGAGCTTGCCTGACCACAGTCTTACCTCACCGGGTTGGCATATACCCTACTGATGTCATCACTGTGGTTTCTCATAGGTGCAACTGTAGGCAGCGGAAGGGGCGAGAGGCAGCGTTACTTTATTAAACGTACAGGAGACCAGCTTAGAAGCTTGTGTTCCCTGGATACACCACATCTATTTATTATCATTCCCCCCTCGGTGACCCTGCCTTTTATTTTAGCATGCTGATTCATCCGCTGTTCATTTCTGAAAACCACAGAACACCTCTAGGTTTACAGTGTCATACTATTTGGGTGAGAGGGAGAGTCTGATATTGAATTGGAGGTATGTGCTAGGATGCGGCACGGTTCCTGCGTGTGCTTAAATAAGAGAAGCTTATGTAGGCTACTGTAAAGGCGTTTCTAGGCGGCAACATCTTCCTGAATGAAGCATCTGATGCTTTGAGCCACATGTTTCACTTCCCCTGTAAATGAGATATTCTTTGAAAGACAATGAAGGGCGAAGGGGATTCTTGAAGTTACTGAGTGACTAAATCTTTGGGCTTTCACTGAGAGAAACCATTACCGAGTGTATTTGTGGCAGTATTCTACTGGGCTGAAACCTCTTGGGCCATTGTGGGAAATGTGATGCAACAGACATGCCCACAACCCGCAAAACCATTTGGGAATCTGGGGAGAAATGTCAGAACAGGGCAGAGGAACAAATGGAGTAGGGGTGAGCTTTTCAGGATAGCGGTTAGCTATCTGCGTGCTTGTTGGCGGGGGGTGGAGGGTCAAATGTAGTTGCTTGATATCTATATCCTAGCAACTCAGGGAGAGTGATATCTTGTACAACTGTAGCTGGGGATTGGTCAGGCAGCCTGGCAAAAGCCCCTCCTATTTGTAGGGTAGCCTAAGAAAAAATACCTAAATTCAAAACATCTCTCAAACTTTCTCCACTCTCTGCACTTCACCCTCCAGCACTTTAATCCAGACCTCTTTGTTTATGTATTTTATTTATATTTTTGTTTTTCATTTTTTTGTATTTATTCATGTAGTTCATGCACAGTCATTGATACATGCGACTTTATGAACTGCTGGTAGTTTTGAAGAGTTAAGCAAAGTGACGTTTGGCCTGACAACATGAATTCACCTTACACAGCTGTGCAGTATTGCCCAGAGTTTCCCTTTCATCGGTAAGTACATTCTGGAAAATCTTGGTAGCTATTGTTACTTTACCACAGGTGTCTGAGACAACTTGGTTTTACACTTGATTTGTGAAATATCTCAAATGGGTAAACAGAGCATTCAGCTTAATCAACACCAAGGCTATGGCCTGGATTTAACGCATGGCACAAATATGGTAAATGTGTGTTCAAGTGTAATCTGGTGCATTCATTATTGCTGTATACAACTGGAATTCTGAACAGAGCAAAAATGAGGCTGGTTGACGTCTAACTTTGTGCACATGTTGGGGCTCCCCCTGATTTTTGTTAGAGCTGAACCGCCGTTCAGACTGAGACTGTCTGGAGGTTCAAAATGACCCAAGAACAGTTGTGTCTGCCTGGATCCTCAGCTGCTGGTCTGTGCTGATATTTATAAGTGTGGCATACTTATGGCAACAATGCACGCGTAGAGGGCCATCAGGGCTGAAGTGGCAGACAGATACATGACACCCCTTCTGCTCTACTCTGAAGCCTCACTGCAGGGTACATTTGTCCATTTCACCGGAAAAGCGCACAGTGGCTGAAGAGATGGCAGCAACACAGAAGCATGATTGTCCTTAATATGCTCCTGAAAGTCATTTTAACTGATGTAGCTCATTCAGTCTGAGCAGAATGCCTATATTTTTATCCTATAGATATTCTCCATAGGTGTGCCACTGTTGTTCATGTTAGATGACCTGTTCACACTGGTGTTTTCTATTACAACATGTAACACCGTGGTGTCTCAGTATTATGGTGCATATTTGCCACCGCAGACTCTTAGATAGCACTGTATTACTGATCAACCACTCTGATTGTTTTGCTCTTCCTAAAAGAAGTTTTCATGAAGACTTAAACAAATCTCAGGAATTATATATTTACCCACTTGCATGCAGAGACAATGGGTCCTCTCTCTGGAAATAAATAGCATGGGAAACTGAATGTTTACATGCAGAGGCCTCAAGAATAGCCTTAAAAGTCTATCTATCTATCTATCTATCTATCTATCTATCTATCTATCTATCTATCTATCTATCTATCTATCTATCTAAATAAAGTAATATTTCTCATACTTCAATACACAGATCATTCATTTCACCACATCATTATTGTGTGTCTAGTGATTATTGATTTTGCACGTGATCAGACACATAATTCTATCGTTTATGTGATATTAACCCCTTCAAATTATAATAAACCAATTCTAGAAGGATTAAAAAAAAATCTTGAGCCTTTCAGTGCATTTGCAAGGCTTGGACCATTTGTGTCTATATTACACAACTTCTAATAGTGCATAGGATATTGTGCTGCCTTGGTATTATTTGGGCATCCTGGTTATAATTAGCATTTTCATGTTTGCCAGGTTAACATGAATATTTGTGTGTGTCTATATATGTGTGTGTATTGTGCTGTTATTTGCATTGTTTGCCTTGTATTCCTCATTAGTATGCACCTGCCAAGTGTGCTGAGCTGTTTTGCACCATTAACACCATAGTCAGTTTAGTGCTTCTCAGCTGAAAGTCTTTGGAAGCCTTTCACAGCTCATAATCATAATGTCAAAGAGTCCTTGTAGCTGAGTTTGATGGTAGTACACTGTAATAGTGTCAGTTTGCGTCAAATTGTGTGCTCTGACTGAACAGTTTGTCTGTGAGTATTTGTCCATGACTCTGGTGTACAATAACTGTTTTTTATGAGACCTAATTGAAGTCACCGATAAGTATACAGCACTAGAGGTAGCTCTTATGATCTACAGCAACAAAAGCATGAGAGCATATAATACTATCAGCTACATGTTTCTGTTTATTAGAGATTAATTTGCTGCAGCTCTTTTAGCTAGGACTTTGTGTTGTGCGCTCTTTTCACATAAATGTGTTGAACACATATTGCATGGGTTTTCAGGTAAAAGCTATTGAACATGGAAAAAACTGATAGCATTTTTTGCTGCATGAATTTCCTCTCCCTGATTTGATAAGATTTTTACCGAAAGTAAGACTTGTGAAAAAGGTATTATTGTAGTCTAACTTTTTTGTCCTGCTATCTTATTTTCTGTCCATTCCAAACCTCAAAGGAGTTATTTTCTTTTCTGTCCTTTTGCCCCAGAAGTTCTGACCTCAGACTGTTTCAGTTCCTTAAAAGTAAGGGGATGAGAGGAGGAGAAACTTTGGGGCTTTCTATTGTTTAGCAGTCATGTCCCTCTTCCAGCCAAGGCTGACAGATGAGAGGGAGAAGGGCTTAGGTCTTTGAACAGGTGATTAATAAAGACACTGGAGAAGGCCCCTGATCGGCTAGGCTGTTTGTTTTGATTGCATTTTCATCGGTCGGTGTGCCAAACCTGCCAAAAGACAATGGTCATCCCTGTTTAGTGGTGACCTCTGGCCCAGTCTCGTCTGGAGGGGCTTGCACTGGCTTTAAGTGGATGCTGAACAGCCTTCGCCTCAGGCTATCTGAAAAACTCTCTGAGTAACAGGACACCAAAAAGCAGGCAAACAACAGCCAGAGCTGGGATAAACTCATCCGTCTGGTGTTTTAGAAAAAAAAATTGTTTAAGTGACATAGACCCAAAATTCAAAGTGAGAGTAAGATATAGATTATTAAAATACAGTTGTAAAACTAGATAACATTGCTGTGACTCAGTCAGTGTGAAATAATAATTTTTATTTGTTTATTTTAGCTTTTACTCATGCTGTAATTATCAAAACACTTTGAAGATTTCCCACTTAATTTACCATTACCATTAAACATTGTTTTTCATTGTGTGGTTGAGGTTGCACTTACGATGAGCATGTGTAATCTTAACTTCCACAAACAAATCCTTAACACACATCACCTCAGTGTCTTGATGTTTGAATGCATATGTTGATTATACCATAAATAATGGCTCTGACACCACGGGAAACTAAGGGGAAACCCGCATGCAGCCACATGAATGCTATTGCAGATTTAGGCCTTTCAGAACCATTTACCCTGCCAGGGAAAACTGTCAAAAATTATTTTACCATTTGAATGTCCTAAATATGTCCAAATACTAATCATAAATATTTTAGCTTATTTTTTGAGTTTTGAGAGAATCTTGAGACTCTTGAGATGCATGGGGAGGCACAAAATCTGAGCCGAAGCAAGTGTATGTTTCGGAAAGAGGAGGAAATCATTTTGGTCTGGGCAACACTTGTATCATTTGTATCGTAGAAAATCTTTAGCTTCTTAACACCGTCATATAGTTGTAAACTTAGAGCACCTGCATGCTGATGTTGTTTGGTGAAAATCTTGTATCCCTAAAAAAAAATTTCAGCATGTCTTTTCATCTACCTTGGTGTCAGTGCATTTTGACATTACTTAATCAGTTATGAAAGAGGTTTATAAGCCTATGAGGTCGGAGAATTTTCTCAACCAATACAGGAGGTAAACTCATTGCAGTGAAGCCCACCAAAAGTGGACTTAGAATTTTTTCACGCAAGAGCAGTGAGATACAGGGCTCCTGTCTGCATCTGACTGAGGTGTTAACATTTTACATCTTCAGCCTAGTAGTGCTTCTTCAACTTGGGACTGAATTCACTCAGCACTTGCTAACTTAGGTTTGTGTTTGTTATTGGATGGAAATTTATATCACTGCAGCACAGTGTGCAAAGCATCAACAGGTGCAGGCTACAGCTTTATTATAGCCCTAATAATGAACTTATCATCAACAGGCCTGTGCTGCTGGGCATGCTAAACCTGATCCACAACTTGTGTGACAATATATGAGGAGCCTTGTAAACTTGTAAACAAAAAACTGATGAGAATTTATAAAGCAACAATTAAAAATGACAGCAGTTAATCTACGTACGGTAATTATGCTTAAATGAGCCAAAATCGAACCGGGTTAAACTGAAGTGGAACTCAGATAAAGGCACTGCACCTAAAACCTCCCTCTTAATAGCAGCACAACCACACCTGTACCTGGCTGCAAACTAAGCTTGTTTTCTGCCTTGGTGCACCTCTTTTCTTCTTCTATCCTGCTACTCTGCTGTGTGTTGTTCCCTAAAGGCCCAAACACACCAAACATTAAAGACCTAGCAGCGACAAAGGTCAACTGTTGTGTCACCTGTGTTGGGGCCAAAAAGTTGCACTTGAACACACGACAAAGGCTGCAGCCATTGGCCAACTAGCACATATGTTGTGGTTCTGTATGAGAGGATATAACTCTCCATGCCAATAGGTGGCGGTAGTCTGTATTTGTCATTGCAAATATACAAACCGTAAAAAATCAAACCTTTGTCTATCATTTTCACACTACTTTTCATCAGTTTCATTGTGCAGCTGCCTTAATTGAGAATATGCCTAATAAGAATCTGCATATCAGCCATCAGTCTTTTAGTTGTGGAAGAAGAAACAAAGAGGCTGAGGCGAAAAATAATTCTGCTTTTCTTCCTTCGCTAAACTGAACAACCAATCAGAGTGATCTCTGTCACAGACTGGCTTCACCACCAATTCCACAGATAGGGGTCCGACTAGTGCCAACGGTGCAGGACACACCGCAAAAACTAGCACGCTCACCGATGGCAGAACGTGGCTTGGTGTGTCACGGCCTTCAGATTCATGATGGCATCTGCTAATGCAAGTTTTTCAGACACAATCTGTAGAGCTCCTGCTTCTACACTATAAATCCTCCTCTTCATCTCTGACATTAAGTCCAATTAGATGCAAGGCAATAGCAAGACTGGAATGTTTTTAATGAGACTGATGTATCATTTTCTATTTTCTACTTTATTTCTATATTCTATAGACAAGCTGCTGTGTTACACCGGGGGAAGAATATCCAAAAAATATTTTGCAGTAGGCTTATGTCACTAATGCACATAGTGAGATCAAGAATAAGTATCACATTGTAATTGTTGGACTCTGAAATGACGGCTGATGGAATGGAATAAATAATCGGTCATTAGGCTCAGGATGTTTGAGACAGGAATTAAGCTGTTTGAAGAGTTTAGTAATTGGCAATATTACATTTACACAATACAATAATTAATGCAATAACACCTAATTCATCCTGTTTAAACACACACACACACACACACACACACACATATATATATATATATATATATATATAGGTATATGTATACATGTATATATATATATATATATATATATGTGTGTGTGTGTGTGTGTGTGTGTGTGTGTGTGTGTGTGTGTGCGTATGTGTGTGTGTATTTTTTTTTTTTTAACTCTTTTCCTATGCTTGCAAATTTCCAGATGAATTTGCTCCCTCTGCCCTGAGTTACCTTCATTATGACAATGAGGGCAAATGGAGATTTCACACCTAGTTATACTAGACTAATTATAGGTGAAAATAAACTCCAAACCATTGTTTGAATTGGCATCACAGCGACTTGATTTAACATGTCTTAGAGTCTCTTTGCGGCCAGGTAGGGTGTGATGCAACTATCTGTACTAACTCATGATAGGAATTTATACCAAATTATAGGCCAACTAATTACAATTTAGTAGCTTGAGTCATCCACACATATTATGATGGGTACCAGGTAGGCATGGGCTGAAGCATCAGTGGGGGTCCAATATGGGTTTATTTAAGAGCATGGTAAATTCATATGGGCACATTGTATATGGACCTCTTTTGGGCAAAATGGAATTTAGCCAAGGTGTCCATTTTTTATTGTCTCTGGTTTTCACTGAATAGCCTACTGGAAATTTTATTTTTATCAAGGGCTATATAAATCACCTTACTATACTGGCCTAGTTATATCAAGTCGTGTTCGGAGCAGGTTACTGAAATATTTTGAAAAAAATTAATAAAATTAATAAAAGAGAACTGATGCTCTCAAAATCAACACTTTTTTGTCTTTATGAACAGAATTAGTATACCCGTCTGATTCACAAAGTAGTTCCACATCAAATTTGATTTATGATAGTAATTTATAATTTATGTCTAATGAAACGTACTGTTTTATAGGTGTTACTTTAGCACTAACAGTCAGGCGCAATGTCATTGTCAGGCTGCGGTATACATTTCTAAAAATGTTCTCCGCGTATGGATATTGCCTTTACCTTCAGCTGAGCGCAAATTGCAACGCAAAGGCAGGCATTATTTTTTCCCTAGGATAACAAAGGCATGACCTAGCTAACTGACTTCCATTCATTCTTTGCTGCAGTCAACATATGTTTAACCCTCAAGTTTACTCAACGCCAACGTTAACCAATAAGCCAAACTTGCCAATCAAAATGATAAAATAATAATAATAATAATAATAATAATAATAATAATAAAACAAACAAAAAAACTTCGCCATCCTAGGGAAAAAATAGTTAACAAGTCAACCGTTGAGAATGCAGTTCTTGATGGTGAGACAAATAAATTATTGTTGTCAAATATTTGGTCAGGTAACGTTATCTTGCCAGATACATTTTGGGGAGTCAAATAGTTTTATGTGCATACTACTGCTTTTGATATAATTATGCAGTTTGTGAGATTAAAAATGCTTTTGTAGCAAGCAAGCTAACACTAGGTAAGCTAGCCAGCTAGCTAATGGTGGGAGTACGTAGCTAAATCTCCGCCGTCACTGACCAGGGATCTTCACATATAAACGTGGCAGATCCCCACCCACAGGCAAGAAGATAAGGAAAACTGGCACAGGGATGTATAAAGAGAACCAGCAGGCTCTTGTTGTCCCCGTTTTCTCTGTCTGTTCCTGTAGCTAGTGTCTGTCCCCTCACCAGGTATTTCTTGTTCCCTCTGTCACTTCCAGTTGAATTCACAGTGTATCCATGGTAACCTCCATATCAGTTCAGTTCATATTACTGCACAAGTATGCACTTTTAAAAATATTTTTAGATTTAAATGAGTTACAATAAAATGCCAGAAGCCACCTTGTCTGCTATTCTGTTATATTTTTATATTATCTTGGACATTCATTAGATAGGGGATTTCTAAAGTGATGGTAACTCATATTTTGATGCACTTTGTGTTGGTAACTGCTATCCCAGCTGGACTGTGCTTACTTAACCACACCAAAAACTCTGACCTAATAGCTAAACTTAACTATTTTCAACCTGTAACTCAACCATGTGTATTGCAAATCATGAAGCTGGGCTGTTTGATACGTTTGTGTTTGTCTAGTCCCCATCAGACCTTGTTAATTATTAGAGTCCACTGTAAATTTAAAACAAGTAAGTGATTGTGTTTCCAGGAGCTTAACAGGGCTTATGTTAAATATACTGTTTGGTTTGTCTACCCTAAAAATCATCTGGGGATAAACTATGAGGGGCTGTATGGCACCCAGTTACAAACCTATAATAAACCCTCTTGAAGCCTACGTGGGCTAACACGGGTGGAACCCACAAACAAACTGACTTGGGACCCAACATGCCTCACATGTCTAACCCATATGGGCTGTGTATTTCAGGGTTGGCTGGGTAACTGTGACATTGTAATGAACTGCAGATATGCTTCTAAACATTAATTTGATATAAGAAATTGGATCTTTGATGGATATTTATAACTTGTAAAAATTGCAGATAACCCTAGTAGCCAGCCTGTAGCTCCCATAGCACATTCATGAACTAGAGGTCTCACACGAAATTCATTCATATTTTGACATCCTATGCCAGTTATTAAATATTTTGTTAGGTGTTCCTTATATTGTGATTATGTCATTCACTGTACTGTTGAAATAACCCTAAACTTTTGAAATTTAAATAAGGGCTTCTCTAATTTTGTACCAAAATTGTTTTTCCTTTTTCAGTGATTATATTCATCCAAGTGATTGTACATGCTTGTTTGACAAGTTACTGAAGATGGAAAAAATAAACATCCAGTTTAAAGCAAAAAGCTATGAGCTAAACTCAATTGGTCACAAACTGGAGGTCAAATTAAGAGGCCTAGCCTATTCAGTTAATCTAGTGGTTATAAAACCTTGACTTTTCCTATTCAAAAGTCCAACTTAGATCTGAAAATAAGAAAACTTCCTAATCACCTACAGAATCTAATCAGCCCTCATTAATAACTAAGTAGGGCAACCTCTACTTATTACACCCCCAGTTAGGTTGCTTTTGCATCACAAACTTGGGCTTTATTCTCCTAATTCTAGCACCTGCAGTCCCTCTTTTAAAGCTCCTTAAATAATTTACTTCATTAGAAATGCCTGTGTTTGTAAGTCGGGTATTAATATAATTCACCACACAGTGTTGGGGAATTCCAAAGCCTTAAATAGTGCCAGCTTCAGATTATGGCCCCCCATCTCCTCCACCCATCCCCCTAACCCTCAAGCCCGTCCAGCTGTACACATACCAGAAGTTGCAGCAGTGCTATCATATAGACTGCGGGGGGAATTCCGCCCGTCTCAGACAGCAGCGTGCGCCACTTCAGCAGGAACAATGGCAGGCTCAGCTCTAAGCAGGTGTAATGTTTCAAGGGAGCAAGTCAAAGTGCCTGGGTCTGAATGGTGCATAATCACCATTATGTGTAGTACAAATATTCAGCATTATGCAGGCTGACTTCTTCACAATGGAACTGCTCTTCATGAATGGCTGCCAGCAGGACTCCTCCTCTCCCTGTCCTCCACTGGCTGGGTGGCCAAGTGACCAACCAAAGACTGCACATCAACAGTTATTCCTCAACTTAAAAAAAAAAAAAAAAAAAAAAAACCTTTATGATTATTTAAATGCTTATGTCACATTCAGAAGTTCCTTTGTAAAATATTTTTTTGTTTTTGTGTTATGACTAGTAAAATGAATAAGATCTTGGTTGATTCTGTCATCCTGCAGACTCAGGGACCCTTCTTCCCGTTTATCCTGGACAGAGAGCTCATTCCTCACCACCATGTCCCAGAATCAGTCTGCACAAACAACTGACTTTTTGAGCCAAGATGTATTCAACCAGCTGCTTGAGATGCTGGACCAGTAAGTGAACACACTTTGTTGTAAATGTAGAGACATATGCAGACTTTCACCAGTGGCACTGTGGATAGCAAATCAGCAAATCATTTTGCAAATCAGAAAATGAATTATTTTCATGGCGTTACCCGTGTCCCCTGGGTTTCAGATCTGCCATTCACTCTGTTCAGCCCATTGAGCTCAACTTCTCAGACAGTCCAACAGATGGGCCTGCAGGAAACACCATTCAGATCAGTATGGACTGCATTACCATGCATGGGCCAGATGAAACCCTCTCTGTAAGTCTGCTTTAAAGGAAAACACCATCACTTACCTGCTTTCTTCAGATCCATCATTTCCACAGTGTGACAGTGTTCCACACATGGGATAGTATTTAATTCCAAAGTAACATAACTCAGTCAAGCTCATAGGACTCCATTCAGTCCAGAGTCTCATCAGCTATCTTTTTGGTAGCTGTTATTTTCAATCTAAAGCAGTAATCCATCAGTACAAACTGAGAACACTTTTTAGAAAAAGGTTCCTTAATTTTTCCTTTTTTTTAAAACTGATTTTTTTCTGGCAGCTCCTGGTTAATTACTGCTGAAGCACTGCTTTCAAAACGATGGCTCAATAGGAGGTTCAATGTAGTTGGTGATTGGAATTAATATGTTTTGTGAAAAAATATAGTAAAATTAATTTTACCAGCATTTTTTTTAAACCTGTGAGTTAGCACTATTCTCCCTATGACTCATATGCAACTTAGCATCATATCAACATTTACCAAAGGTGACCATGTGCTAGGGCTGGGGTTTTTATAATAAAGGCAGGCAAAAGAAACTTAGAGCTGTGAAGGTATTTCTCCATGAATAGTCCATCAAAAAATGTTAATGTAGGTAACACAGTCTCTGAAGAGTACAGAATATTTGAATAGAAAAATTTTATAGGAATTTAAAGTTTACTGATTTTTGGTGTGCTTATATTTGCCAAGAGAGATTAATTTCACTTTGACTAGTTGGGACTTCCAGTGGTAAATCCCACAAGTTGTACAATGCGGCATGCAGATACAGCTGGCCATTTTCATATCAACAATGGAATTTCCCTTACAAATTTGTGAAGTTGTGCACCAAACAAAGCTCCACTGCCTGTGAGTTAGTCTAGTTTATCTTTTGTTGTCTGAGATGTGGTTGTAAGGTGATGATATTATCTCCCTCAGCCCTAGCCGTGCTTGACCTGGGTGGCCCCTGTGAGACAGGTAGCTCTCAGAGAAGCACTCTGTAGATAACTGAATGTGCATTTAGGCAATCACGTGTCTGCTTGGATTGTTTAAGTGTAACATGAGTTTAATATTAATTTGAGCCATAGTGAGTTGAGGCATGGACGGCATGTCTGGTTTGTGTAAGCAGTAATTCACAGTGTGGTGAAGACAGTCACATTTGGCATTAAATGTTTTTAATGCTCAGTGTAACAACTCAGCTGTATTTGACCTGTAGTGATGGACATATATTTGTCAATTCTGCTACTGAAAGATGATGTGCATGCTCCCCTCCCAATGTAGGAATGCTGCTGTCCAGCCAAAGTGGAAAAAAATAGCAATTAAAAATTTTGTTTAAGGAGCTGAGTAATGCTACCCTGCACATCCCCCAAGGGGGCCTGTGCTCTCTTGAACTGGTGATTAATGTCCCCACCCCCACCACCCACTTTCCTCTCCACCATAGAGGGGCGTGGTGCGGTGATTGGCACGCCAGCAACTCCGGCAGCATCCGTGTGGGGCTAAGAGCTTGCTGCTATGGCAGCTTGCCAATCACCAAGCCCCGATCATTATTACCCAGTCAAGCGTCTGTTTTGATGAAAGGCCATGGTGGGCAAAACCACCCTCCACCCCCCACCCACTTCCACCCCTGCCGAGGTGTGCCTCTTTCATGAGTCATTAGAATGCAACTCACTGTTTAGTGCCCTGAGGGACTTATTTGTATTGTGTAGGATTTATGTTTAATCTGAAATTCCTTTTTCTTCTGGATTTTTTTTTCTATAGCTGCAGGGCAACAATTTAACGCAGCACCTGCCTCTCTAGCAGAGGTCCCAGCTCTCATCTATCAGTACATGTCTTCTCTACGCAAAGGTGGGGGTGGCAACGGGGAGGAGGAGAAGAGCAAGCACAGGGTAGAATAACATGAAGGAATGTGGCAGAAACAGTGGCAGGAGAAACGCTATATCCTACCCCAAACAGCTGATTTTACACCCAGATAAAGCTGTGATCAGCTGTGCGTGGAAGACACAATGTTGAGTAGAGAGACAGAGGTCCGTTGCAGAAATGGGATAGAGTTTAAACTGCTTTCCAGAGTAGCTCAGTCGACGGAGTGGTTCTGTGAGACCTAATTGCATGTTTATGTTTGGATTCTTACTTCTTTTTTCCACCACACCTCCTTGTGTCTTATGCCTGTGATAGCTGTTGCTGCTGAGCTCAGGGCTTGAGCAGCTAACGTTTCTTTTTCTGCCATTTACTCAATATAGTAGATTTTTGTTGGAGTTCTCATCCTGCTGAAAGCTGTCATCTGCAAATGAGATTATAGGTTTGTTGCAGTCATTTGCATTTGTGACTGAGTCAGCATGGGATTTTTCTGTTTTGTCATTTTGTAAACATTGTGTAACAAGTCATTACAAACACATACCTAAAAGGTAATGTTAACAGTCCATTTGTTCAGTTGCAAGCAAACTTAAAGCTTTACCTATACCTTCACTTAAATGGAGGTAAATAGAAACCATGTTTGATGCAAAATAATAGTTACATTCATTAAATAAAAAAAAAAAAAAGCATGATACACTCCTTAAAATCTGTTTTTTGCAAGCCTCACCATATCAGGAAGTGTTTATAAGGTGTTGTACCATGGAGCAAGTGCTTGCCACAGTCCATTTGAACAACTGCTGAATCAGTTGGACCAAATTTTTACTTTCTCTTCTGCTCCTCTTTTGCATGGCTTAGCCTTGAATTGATACCAGAATGTTATAGCATGCCAGCTTCAACTGAAAAGCTTGCAGGGCACACCCTTTCAACAAGAAAGAAATAATGAATTCTCCTGTAATAATCCCTTAATTGGGGTTTTTAAAACACCAGACATCTATATAGGATGATACTGTGATAACTGATGGTGGCCCATAAATATTTAACATATCTTCAGGAGAGGTGACATACAAGTTGATAGCCCCCTGGAGCCTGTTGGGGTTAGAAAGGAGTGGAGTGGGTTCACTGAAGGGAAAAAATACCTTAATTTAACAAGAACGCTCTGCCTCAGTTAGGTTGTAAAAGAGAACATTTTGTTCACAATACAGGTGTTGACTTCAAAGAGTTTTCCCCCTTCTGTTTAGTGTTGAAATAAGTAGTTGACTGATTGATTAGCCAATTAACACAAAAATGAATTGATTATAGTTTTGATCATCAAGTAAAAATGGCGACCATTTGCTGATAAAATCTTTTGTAGTTTGCTTAATTCATATCATTATAAAACTAATACTTTTTGGCTACTGGTCAGACTAAGGAAGTGATTTCTACTCAAGACAAAAGTTTGATTTCTGGTAATTTACAGTGAGCATTTGTCATTTTTGCAGCTTTATTAATTAATTAATTAATTAATTAATTTTTTCATTTATATTTATTATTTAATCCATAAATTAATTGACAAATGTTGCAGCCCCACTTTAAATTTGACATTATTCTAATTTTCCATATGAATAGGGTGTTGTGATACAACACTTTGATGATATCAGAAATGAATTTGAACCAAAATAGTCCATGATGGTGAATTGAGGATGACAATATATTTTTAAGTTTCTTCTACATTACCTTTGTTGTAGGAGGGTATATTGTTTACAGATACACTTGACAGCAACTTATTCATGCAAAATTGTGAAACAGTACAGAAATATCTGGTATTTTGGCATTTTAGGTAATTTATTTTAAAACTGTTCATGACTGATGAAAGATGAAAGCATTTTAGTGTAGTTAGTTAAGCTCAGGACCATACCAGTGATTTTGCATATTTAGCTTAGTATCTATAAAAAGTTTATACTTACTTTACACTTCTGCTAATGTTTTCCCAAAGCAAGCAGTTGTATTTTAGAACTTTAGAAGTCAACCTTTATTAAGCCGTATTATCGTTTTTTCAACTCTAAATATTACCTTATATATTAATATTACCTAAAATTACAGCATTGTAATAGCATAATAAGCTTGGTCCTATCTAACAGCACCATGTCAGTACAGTTGATTGGCAGAGGTGTTAGGAAGTATCACCAGAGCCAACTGACTGCTTGTGTCTGTCAGTGTTGATGGGAGCTTACACAGTTTTCAGGGCAGGTGTCTGTGCCTCTCCAGCCGTAGCAGTGTGACACTTGATACTAAACTAATCTAGCTGACTTAAGGAACAGGTTCTTTAAAGAGAGAGAAATGAGCAAACCCTCTTTTGTCTGAGCCCCCTGGATCTCAACGTCTTTAGCTGCTACTGGGCCAGGCTCTCTTTAGGTCAGCACAGCATTTGCTTTTGAATTTGTAGTACTACTAATGGAAATTGGGATCTAACTGCTCTTTGAATCTGTAGCTTATCAATGTGTGGCAAAATGTTCAGTGGGCTGGTTTTGAGGGTCTTAATCATGATTCACAGCCTTAAGCAAACTCTATATCCACTGAGTGATTTTATGCTGCCAAGAAGTGCCAGGTATACATTGTTGTTGATTTGATTTTCTACATTTTCTGGCAGACAGAACTTCAGTTGCAGTGTTTATCCTATCCATTTTGATTTTTAATGTATATTTGAGCAAGATCTAATTATGTTCTGTCTATACTTTATGTTTTGTTATATAAATAGATGCAGAAGGCAAACATACAGTGAATCTGTCTGCCAGGCTTGATCTGCTACACAGAAAATACACTGAAAATGAGCCTTAGTTTCGTACCTCAGTATAATTTGTAACCTGTCAGTAGCTGCCAGGTACAGATCCTTCAAGACTCAATGAAACATGTAAATCAAACATTAGCCTAAGTTCCAATATATTATTGGTTCTGGGTGAACTTTGTTTGAATAGTCATATAGGGCTCCATGATAACAATGAGTGCCCTAACCTCTTTTCAACACAGCTGCCAATGTTGTTTTAACATAATTAGAAGTTTGTTTAGCTAAACTAATTATCACCTTCAGAAGGTTAGGCTAGGTCCTCATTGAGTCGTGGCTACCTTGGGAGGTCGTTAGATTAGGCTCTTTAAAGTGTTGCTTTGCTTTTGTGATGAGGCTGACCTGCAGGCCCATAGCCCCTGGGCCTGAACAGGGTGTGGCCAGTGACTGGAGACACTGACTTCAGGTCGTAGTTGGGCTTAGTTCAGTACCAGCTTTCAAATCATTTTGACCACAGGGCAGGAGTTTTAGCCTCTGGCTCTCTAGTAATAGAATTTACTCCCACCCTATTGACCAATCTCCTCCCTTGTCATCTGCTGGTCTTAACACTACCCACATAAAATAACATTGGCAGCATTGCTACACTGTGGCAGTTTTCAACCTTGATCACCAAAACATATGATCCATATAGTGTACTTATACTATAAAACAATAAAAGCACAAATGTTTTTTTGTCTTGCTGTTTTCTGCAGTTGATATATTGCCCCAATGTTGTGTGGTATTTAGTGTACTGTCGTGTTTGTCGTGACTGCCAAGTGTGAAATTTCTATCTATCTAAACGAGGACTGTCATGATATCAGATTTTCACTACATGATTATTGTAGCCAAAAGATTTCACAATAATGGTATTATCATGGTATTTATGGAAAATTGGGGGAAAAAATGGTCAAATCAGTCAAATTCATCTTTGACTGGAGGGGGTGGGGATGTAGGGGAGGGAGACAAAGTGAGAACAGAAAGAAACATAATGATTTAAAAGGATTATTTACAGGATATTATCATATGCACATTATTAACACAGTATCAGTAGTTTTATTGCAAAATGTACAGTGAATTGAGTAGAAGAACAAAGTGACCAAGCATTAAGCTCACTTCATTCAAAAGTGGTTCAAGGCACAGCAATGTAAAACACACTGCCACCAACTACATCTCAGCAGTGGTAAATTAATGCTTTTCAACATTAAATTTACTGGGCCTGAGCCAAGTAAGTTTCTCATGCCAGATATAGACTCATAAGCCTAGAGACAAAAGTCTATGTAGCCAAGATAATATATTATTCTTTTATTCACAAGCACATTGTCACTGGAACTAATTGCCTCATTACTAGAGAGTCAGCCGGTCAATGCTACCACCACTACAGTATGTGAGACTCAATGCATGTTTCCAAAACAGATCTACAGCAGTCATCTCTGATAAATACAAGCAGTCTACAGGAGTCACATTGTGTTTCTGGGGGCCTTCGCATTGAGATTGCTTAAGGGATGCAAAGAGAGGGTAATTCTTATGCTAACTAGTTAGGAATAGTTGATACCCTTCCAGCCTTAATGACACCACAATTCTCAGTTTGGTGCTTGCTGGCTCAACGGATTTTTCTCTGGATTTTACTCTTCATTCATTTATCTTTTCTTGACTCTTTACCATCAATCTACAGTAAATCAATTTTGTTGGTTAATTTTAGGAAAATATTTCTGATATTATCTATCCATTTGTTAAAAGGGACACACTGTGTTTAAACTTGCTTAAATGAAAGTACATCTTAAGGATAGAAATGTTCTAAATTTAGGGGAAAAGATACAACTAAGATGCAAAAATGTCAACTGCAATGATGAATGCATTTACGTCTCTGTATAAGTCCCACTAGTTAGATGATGCAGTAAAGATCGCTGCTTAAGTTGTACGCAGCCATTACAGCCTTTGAGGAGTCCTGCAGAGCTTCAAAGGATAGGGTAAGGAGACGGTGCTTCTTCAGGAGATGGGTGTGGACTCAGGTATTGGACAGGTAGCTCCTCAGACCCCTCCCCTCTCTTCCCAGTATATATGACATTCCCATAGAATCCTATAGAGGTTTCTGCTTGTCCACTTTGCGTCTGTAGTCCACATCACTCTTTTTTAGAGTGAGGTAAAAAGAGTTGTGGAATCCTGGAGCCAGTGGAGCAAACAGCAGCAGCTCTGCTCAACCTCAGCGCCAACATGTTGTACCTGGAGACGGGGACTGCAACATCCTACAACGAGGTAAGGCCGATGGAGGAGCTCTTCACATGGCGTCAGGCATCGCACCCCTTCCCTTGGTTGGCTCCCAGGAGCTTAGTGGGACAAAAAAAGAACTAAATAGAAAAACAGAACAGCGGAACTAAAAGGCCGTAAATTTTACATCTTTGATGAAATTGTTTAGAATCATTTTGGTTTTGTATTCTTTAACTTGCTGCTAGATTTGCGGCTACACTTTTTTGTATTGTCTTTTTCTAGAGACTGTCCTTTAGAAAATAATCTATATTATGTGAATAAGAGAAGGAGAAATCAAGAATAGCCAGAATTTTTTCCCTATCAAGTCACATTTACCATAAAAAAAACAGGGAAAATGGTTTTGCCTTCGATTCCTTGATGTTTGTGTTTCGACTCAGTGACAGTATGTATGTGTTTGCGTACGTGTGTGTGTGTGTGTGTGTGTGTGTGTGTGTGTGTGTGTGTGTGTGTGTGTGTGTGTGTGAGTAGGGGAATGTAAACACCTGGAGTATCTCCTGAATAGTTTAGTTTTGTAAAATGGCTGCTATCTGTCTTGTCACGGATTTTGTTGCCTGCTGTGATTTTTTTCCTTGTCCTTTGTTGTTGTTGTACGGACCCCACACACTAGAAAATAGCAGTTCCAAAAACCATCTTAGTTGAGAGAGCTATGGCTCTCTGTGTTAGTTGTCACAGAGAATAAAAAACAAAAAAAGGACAGCAAATTCTTATTTTTGTCTATGAATGACTGAGTCAGCAGCAATTGGTTGTAAACTTTGTACCACACTGAACCTCTCATCTTGTGGTTTATTTTAATGATCAGAAATTATTCTAAAATATAATAGCCTTAGACTGCATATGCTGCCACTGTTGCTTCAACCTGTGTAAGAAAATTTGCTCCTTCAACAACACATATTATCTGTGTAGTTGTTAAATGCATCACAGATGGGATCAGAAGTTCATGTGAAAACACCATTAACAAGTCTAAAACTATAGGTGTGACCTATAAAGTCAGAATACTGTTGGGACCAAGAGTTTTAGTTTTCTTTTGTGTGACAGTTCTCATTTGTACCTTGTCAAGATCTCTGACCTCTCCATTAAATAGGTTCTATATTGTGAAAAGGTTTTCCTACATAACTGTAAAAAGAAAAGAAAAGAAAAGTCTTTTTTTGTTTTGTTTTTTGTTTTTTACTTCTGTGTGCCACTGAAGTGCCACTGCAATCTCAAAACATTCCCATCCCCACTCCCATCTTTTCACACTGGGAGTACAAGTGGCGTGATTGATGAATCTCTGTTTGCAAATGAGAAAAGAATGTCAGATGTGAATGATAAACACTTTAGGGAAACATTTTAAATGTAGAAAAAAGCTGTTTGTATTACAGCTATTTTACTTAACAAATCTGAGAAATTTCATTTTTTTTTTTTTTTTTTTTTTTCATAAAATATAGAGGGTTGTCATTTCCACATAAAGTTTTTGCTTTTGGTTTTCCATGCACACAACTTGGCAGTACAGATTTTGTTCTATTAGATGATTTTGCAGGGGTGTAGTTCACCTTAATATTATTAGTTCATACAGGCTTTTTTTATGAAGAAAAGGGTGTTGGTCCCCCAAAGATAGTTGTTGTCATCAAGTTTTTTTCTATCCGATATATATACACAGTTTTTCACAGATTTGTTTCTGTTCTGTGCCTTAGGCCCCAGTTCTGCTTTATGTCTGATTGCATTGGTCACCTATTGTGCCCTGCAAGAGTTTTGTTCTTTGTGCTGCATTTTTACAAACTATATCCTGCATCTAACCATAATGTCAACCTCAAGAACTGCGACAGATTCTCAGATTGCAGGTTGTAGATAGCAGGTGTGTCAGGTCAGTGTCTTTTAAGTTGTTGAGCAGGGGGTCTTTAAGTGGTGTCCACCTCAATCCCCAGAGTGTCTGTGGTATCAGGTTCTCCTACCCCCAGTCTCCTGGGAGCCGCTAGAGCCATTAGAATGTGGCTGGCCAGGCGCTGCTGTTTAGTCCAGGATCGTAATTGCTTTAATGGTGTGTTGATGCAGATACAATCACCTGCTCTGCCCACCCCAGCAGGTATGAGGTGTAGATAGACCCCCACCCAGTCCCACCTCAACCTCTACCCCCGCTCTTGTGGAGCTTTTAATGCCTCCCTCCCCTGTGGTCACTCATCACAGTCCTGTAGACTCTCTTATACGCCGGCCCAAGGTACACAGAGCAGGTCACCAGAGAGCCTGGAATGGCAGCTATTCCCCCCCTCAGGCCAGGTCTGCTCTGGTTCCTGTCATATATCGGCAGGTCAGCCTTCTGGCTTGATCATTACTCACGCTTTTGCAACCAGTTAACATGACTAACAAAAATGGCATAATTGATAAATTAGGATTTAGGATATTGTGAAGCCTATAAACAAGAGAGTCCAGAATAAGACACAACAGTTTAAGTGCATTTATCTGGCCAATAGCCTGTCAATAAATGTAATTCAATCCACAAGGACTTTGAATAGATGTATCACTTTGCTTTATCAAATGCCACCATGTTGGCATTAATATTAACTTTAAAATTAGGACTGCTATGTGTATTTAAAATATCCATGATATGTACTCCACATAATTCAGATTCCTGCATTGGAATCAACAGGCTATCACTTTGAAGGTCAACAGTCTCCTTTTGCGATTGGCCTGAAATGCTCACTGCAGAAAGTGTCTCAGACAAAGAAATGCTTGAAGGCCTCGAACAGACTACACAACCTTTCAAAAACTTTATTAAAGGCTGTCTAGTATGTCATGGCTGCTGATTTACTGCTGCTCTGCTTAGCAGGCTGACTTCCCAAAGGCCTAAGCACAGAGTCGCCTATAAACAGAAGGAATTTTTAAGAGCCACTAAAGTGGTGATTAAATGGTTGCTATATTACAGTGGAATAAGATCTGATTAAAGGAAATGGAGGGAAGACCTGAGTCTCCCTTGTATGACCGTTGTAAAAGCTGATATCCAGCTTCCAGTCAATTAAACATTCAAAACATGATGAGTTTTAGGTGAGATTGTACAGCTGGGCCCCAGTATCTGGTTATTATCTCTTTATCTCCTCATTCCTCATCTTTGATCTCTATATTCATTTGGACTATGAAAAGCACTGTCACAGGCCTTGCATTAATGAGTGGTATTTTATTTCAGGCATGCTGTGTTTTTGGCTCCACGCTTTTATCTGTGATTTGTGGTTCCCGGCCAGCATCAACCTTTTCATTAGAATAATAATTTGACATTGATAATTAGTGCCTGTCACATCCAGCTTTGCAGCTTCCAGCATCAGGTGGTGGGAGAGACTGTGTCATCCATGATTTGCTGAGACCTACTGGTGCAGCTGCAGATAAGGCAGAAGTGTATTGCGCCACTATCCAAGAAATCACACTGATTTCAACTCTGACTCACCACATACGGGAAAAGTTGTTTTAAACAGGAAATTGTGTCACAGTTAGTTTTCCCATAGAATAGGGAAGGGTTTTCTCCATGCTCTGCTAGTATAATTCCTGGAAAATGAAACACTAATCACATCTGTTATTGTTAAACTGCAAATGAATCCTTGCATGACTGATCTGTTTCTGTGATTTCAGTCTGACCAGGTAAGGCTATGCCCATTCTTTCTGTTCTGATGTCAGACGCACAGTGTTGCAGCCCATTCAGTTTAAATCTCTAGTAAACTTCTATGCAGTTATCCCATTGTAAGGGAGTGTGTATTTGTAAAGCCTCTCCCCACTAATGGCTAGAGGGTCTCCACCAGAGTGGAATTGTCTTTGTGTGTGTGTGTGTGTGTGTGTGTGTGTGTGTGTGTGTGTGTGTGTGTGTGTGTGAACATGTGTGTGTACTCCATTCACAAAACACTTGTCTCCTAACACCTGCATGCCCAGCATATTGTTCTCCAGACAAGCTCTTATAAGCCCCAGTGTCATTGTTTCCGGAGGCTTAAGCCGACTTGTGCCGCGCTCACACTGACCCTCATCCAGCAGCTACAGCTCCCCTTTGGCGCTTCTGCACAAGTATGCTGAGGTTGACTTGTATGACCTCTCTGAGGTGCTCTGTGTGTATGTGTGTGTGTGTGTGTGTGTCTGTGTGTTTTTGTGCGTGACTGTGTGTGTCTGCCTCTTCCTGTTTCTGTGTATATGTGTACTTGTGTGGGTTTGTAGGTAATGAAGTAGCATTAGTGTTTTGCATTTACTAACTTGAGTAATAGATATACAGTGCAGCCTACCTCCTGTGTGTTTTTGTTGGTCACCTGGCACATAACTAACACCTGGCAGCACCATGGGTGTGAGCTGGACAGCTGTGGTCAACCGTGCCTGAAATAAACAAGAGGCCCTGGAGAGATTAATGGCTGTCTAAAGAGCGAGAGCCATGGCACCTAGTTTAGGAATGTGCCATTTATAAATGGAATGGAATGGAGTGAATGGCAAGCAGAGCAAGCAGGAAGGGTTGGCTACAGCCCAGGCGTATTCTCCATCCTGTTTAAAGGCAGACATTTTAATTCCATTCGTCCCGTCTGAATAGTTTTGGTTGTGGTAAAGGGGAGGCAGGAGGCTAAGGTAGTGCTGATATATCTGTAGCGTGATTTTGATCCACAAACAAACAGGACAAGGCTGGTAATGATGGTGGCATGTATTAGAGAATCTCATACGTTAATTTCTACATGACTGGAAAGCTGTTTTTCTACAGTGTATTGAAATAGCTGAAATTGAGCTCTGTGAGGATTGACAAGTTGACTTCACAAAAGAGCAACATCATGTATCTAACACCGACCAACATGGCACTTGTTTGGGTTTACTAGGAATCAGACTTTGTTTTTATTTTTTCATTAATTAGGGCCCTCGCCTCTCTGGAAGAGGGCCCTATTATATTTGTAGTGTTTCTTTTTTTCTCCTCCTTGTCCTTCTTCTTCCTGTTATTACATCTCTTTGACACTTAATTTGACCCCCTAAACATGCTCAAAAACTCACCAAATTTGGCATGCACACCAGGTCTGGCGAAAAATTCGATAAAACCAACACATGACAGACTGCTTTATAACGTAAAATATTTACATTTAACAAGCCAACTGTTTGTTGAATCTGCATGAGTAAGATTCATTGATATATTACTCCTGTCTATCATTTTGAATCACAGTCAAATTGAAGCACCATGACATTCCTCTGTAATGAGTCAAGACATTCCTATGTTGTTGCCCCTCTCACCCCCATCCCATCCATTTTGTTTCCAGTCACAGTATACAAACCTGGGGCTCCTGAACAGCATGGACCAGAACATCCAAAATGGAAGTTCCACCTCCACCAGTCCCTACAACAACGACCATGCACAGAACAACGTGACAGCCCCGTCACCCTATGCCCAGCCCAGCTCCACCTTTGATGCCCTTTCCCCCTCACCAGCCATCCCATCCAACACAGATTACGCTGGGCCGCACACCTTTGATGTGTCCTTCCAGCAGTCTAGCACAGCAAAGTCTGCCACCTGGACGGTAAGACACAGGCTTTCACATTTGCTTCACTGTGTGCAAGATGGTTTAGGTATTTGTATTCCCATTTGCACTGATTCTGGCTTTGGGTGAAATAGCCTCTGCAAAAACATTTAATGGAGTACCAGATGGATAATAATTACAGCTTTATCACAATTATGGCTGCTTTAGGACAATTCAGACGGTGTCAGGTAAGTTTTTAATTACAGGAAGGTAAAATGAATTGGCTTCCAAATAAACCTATGTCATGTGCTGTCCAGTGATCTTCACTGTAGCACTTACTGTATTACACTGTGTGAAAGGTTAAAGCCAAACATAACATTACAGTTATGTGGAAATACTGTTTGATGCAAGGCTGAATCCACGCCTTTTTCATCGAGAATCAGCTAGATGATTTTAATTTCCTAGGCTAATATGTGTCCTCTTGCACATGTTCATTTAGTAAATATGGATCCATGGAGACATATTTGTCAACATAGCAACTGTCAAAATAGCAGGTCATCATATGCAGCAGTAATTTGCCTGGGTAAATGTTAAATAGATACACCTGATAAGCATGGAGCCTTTATCTAGAAAATCTACACTCTAGGCAGACTCAGGTGTGCGCTATATGAAAGTCCTAAGTTGCACAACTACATCTGGCAAAGAAGAATGTCACTTGAGATGTAAAGCTTCAAATAATGACAAAACCCCAGGCATTTCTCTTTAAGGCTCAGACATTACACTTGCTTAACCTCATCTTACGAGATAAGTGTTCACTGTGAGAGACATTTTTTGCCTTCACATCAGGCCAAAGTCTTGATAAATGTAATTTTTGAATCATAGACAAAACTTTATTTCCTTGAATAATGACACAGGTTATAAATCAAAAGCATCTACTGATGAAAAGCTTTAAATCCTGCTCTAATACACCTTCACCGAGCAACAAACAAGGCTCACGTGCTGCCGTGAGCTTTAGTCAAATCTCAGTTTACTCACAACTTGGGCTGAGTTCAAGGGAACTTTGGTGATCACAGAGGTAAACAGGCTTAACAGTTAGTCCAGGTGTGGTTATGCCCTACGCAGCAAGATGTCACCATGTGATGGCTCAGTAAACCTACACAACCAGCTCCTCCTGCTCTGTCATTATGGATGACAGGGCTAAAGGACAGCTGTTGTATCAGAGCCCCACCTGCTAGGTTTGTTTATGTCTCTCATAGACCCACAGAGCAATGCTTCATTGTGTCAATGACAAATCAAAGCGAGTGCACCCTAGCGGACACCAACGCTAATTGGCGGCATAGATTTCACCTCCAGATGGAGTTGTTGCCCATGTACGTGCGACGTGTTGATAATTCCGTGTCGGGCCATGCCTTGCACTAAATAATCTATTATAAAGTATCTCGTAATAAGGCTAAGAAACGTTGAAGTAATACATTATTTAAAAATGCTCTGACTTGACGTGTCATTTACTATATCAGAATGACTGTTACAATCCATATAAGCTGTCATTGTCAAATTTGGCAGAAGGGATTTTTGAAAAACGTGTGAGCTTACGGTATAAATTTCAATATTAATGCACCATGCCTCTGAGTAAACAGACTGAACCCCAGGAGTACAGGGCGAACTCGCCTTGTTCCATTAGCCACGCCAAGTGTGGGATTGTGACATTTACCCAATTCCCACACCGCCTTGCTCATCCCTCTCATTTTCACAGTCCAAAAACAAAAGTGTCTGGCTGCAATTGTGTGGAGGTAAGAGTGTGGGTTGTGAGAGGCACGCCCCAAACCTTGAGCTACTCTTTGGTTCAGGACACATACCCTGACAAACACATGTAGAGTAACAGACCAGCGTATCCTGCAGTCATAACACATGATGCAAGACTGGTTTGATTGGTCTGACTTGATGTTGAAAAATAATGGATCACTGCTCTCCACTTGTTATTGAAAATAACCATCGTTCCCAAAAGTTTAAACTAGATATTGCTTTCTTCATTGTATTTATTGATTTCTATATAGTATTGCTTTCTTTATAGCTTTCAAATCTGAATCTTAAACTGAAAGCAAGGAAAGCAAAGTGGAGGAAATTAACTGTGTGTTTTTGCATGCTAGGTCAGGTGATCAAGCATAATTCATAATGCATAATACTTTATATTTTTCAGAAAGAGTTCAGTAACTCATTAAAATAGTTCATTAAAACGTGCCCTTAGACGTTTACATAAAAGAGCAAAAAACTTTGTTCACTGTAATACATCAAGTGACACTTTCTAGAGCATTTCTGAACCGTATGGACTCTAACATGGACAGTATTATATATGGGTGCACTGTTGGTTCAGAGGAGAAAGCACTTAAGATTATTTATAAGCCCCTATAATCATATGTTATATTAATCTGGGTACGAAAAATAAGAAATTATTTGAAAAACAGATCTACCAGTCCCGAAAGTAAGTCTTCTACATCAGTGGAAGAGCAAGAGAAAGTGTCGACTTGTTTCTATTTAAGAGCATCGTCTGAAAACACTAGGATAACCTAAAATCATTTGAGGGTTGACTGTCTCATTTTAAGGGCTTTTGATGGCTAAGTTTCAGTACATCAACTAATTACGTAATATCAGATGCAGTCACTTATTTCCTCTGAGGAGAATTTGTCATAATTTTACATCATTCAGCGTTGTTTGTGATGGTTATTATGCTGATGTTTTTCTGTAATGGCCGGTGGAGAGAGTCCTTTTCACTGTGGTCTCCACAGCAGTCCCCCTAATTCGAGAGAATTGTGATTATAGTGTTGGTTTCCACCTGAAGGAGGCACCCCCTTCTGATCTCAGGAGATCTTTTGTAAAGCTCCCATAATCTCAGCCGAATAGCTCAACCACTGGACTGATGGACGGATGGCAAAGAGCCACTGAAGATGTCACCAACACAGGTTTATTCCATGCATAGAACTGCTAATGCCCCCTTTTGAAGGCCTGTGGGATCTTCCTCGGGACTTAGTGGACTATGTACTGTGCTTTTTGATGACTGTTCTTAGGGAGACACACCTAATCCCTAACCCCACACCTTAACCTCTTCCTGTCTAGGATGACTGTGACACACACACAGAGATGCAACACGTCAACATTTCCCAGAATTGCTCCCACACTGTCTTCTGTTTGGTGCTCTTGCGATGGGCCGTAACATCCCAGTTTTGTCATTTAGTTAGACAAAAAAAAAAAATCAGACAGCAAGGTCAAATAAATAATGTCAGCATGGGTTAGAGGTGTTTTTTCTTCTTTGCTTTACCAAATTGATGGAGTGTCGCAAATGAGTCAACTATTGTTGGCTACTGATGCAACTATTGTGAGGCTAAAGAGTGGTTGTGTTTGCCTTGTGTATTAACTGCCACCACATAGTACTAAAAGGAGAGGAATGTCATGGTTCGGGCTATCACTGGGACTCTGTAGAGCCAGAGGGGATTACAGTAATGGATTGAGGGCCTGTAGATAATACTTGTGTAAATACCATGTGCCTCTTTCTTGAACCCTGTGCTCTTGGAGAGGGCTCTGTCTTTTTGAGAGAGTTAAGCTCGATGGCTGCATCTCACATTGCGCCGGAGGAGGAGAGCCCTTCAATGCTCAAAGAGAAGAGTGTTCCAGCGAAAGGCAGCAAGACACAACTTGCCTCTGGAACATCTGCGGGCCCGTCCCACGCCTCACGAGATGGGGCTGAGACTTGTTTGTGTCAAGAAGCTTGTCATGACTTGCCCATCACAGAGACACAAGCCCTAAAACCTACAGATGGGAAAAAAGGAGAGGGGGAGATTTTTTTAAGGCAGAGATTAAATGATTTTATGACATGAGCGTGATATCTCAATAATTAGTCTGAAAAAGCTCATTCACTGACAGTTTTCATTATATGAGTTTTCTTTTTTTACCCCTGATGAAATACTATTACAGCTTCCTACAGTGGGATGTACAGCAACAAATAAACAGACATATGTTGTAGTTGTATAAATACAAAAGGAAGACATTAGTCTGTCAACATGAGAAGATTGTCATTTCTCGGATCGAGTCTGACCAAAGATCATTAAATTACGGGTGCTCTCAACACACAAAAGTCACTGTTTTGTAAAGTTTGAATAATAAGGTTGTATAATACAAACATGTTTGTTGCTTTAATACCACTTTAGCTGAGTGATAAGTAGACCAAAGGCAGCAGTGGGAAATACTTTTTTAAGTGAAAGAAAAAAGGAGAGAAATTATTAATCCATCTGTTGAGCAAAATGACAAGCTACACTTTGTTTTGGCCATTATGTTGGCTTTCATTTTTATTTTCAGTTTCAGTTAACTTGGCTGTAGTTGCGTTGAATTAGATCATTGGTGAAGACAAAGATTTGACTTGGTGACAGATGCATATCTCACTCTGTGAGTATTAGCTAAATAAACATAATGTGAGTGTACAGATTTGCCTTAGGACAAGTGTCATTGCTGGGATTGGGCCACTATGGGGCCAGTGACTACAGTGTGAGAATTTTTTAGCAGGAGTTGTGGAAAAAAAATGCAAAGATCGCCTCATAGAAGAAATATATTAATAGTAGATTTTACTCAATGCTGTCCCCTATTTTTTCTCTTAAAGAAGCAGGTGTTTTACCTCTTGCAGAGCAAGAGTGGAGAGGAAAAAACTCCTTTGCGTTACTGTTGAATTAAACAGGTCTGGGAGAACCTTTAGGCATGATATGACATGTCAGGTATGAAGAAGACAAGACCAGAGGCGCCAAACAGTGCTTGTTTAAGGCCCGATGTTCGTCAGGACTTGACTTCTGCATGCGCCCGCAGCGCCTGTCAGGGAGAAAAGAACGCTACAGCTGTGGGCTTGCCTCAACCTGTGTTGCACAGGAAGTGTGTGTTTGTATGTTGGAAGTGTCTCATATGTTAGAAAGTAATTTCTCACATGCAGCACTGTACAAGCAACAAACTAAACTCTGTCTGTTATATGAAGTCTGATTATTACATGAACATAAATTATTATACCAGCTTCCAAACTGCAGCTCTTTATGTCCAGAAGTTATAGTGTTATTTTTTTAACAGCAGCACTGCTGAGCAGTAGTTGGAGTGCCTTTAGCTTCTTTAAAGAATAGTATCACAATGTCATTGATTATTTTTTCCTCCTCGCTGCCACGTCTGCCAGTCATTGTCACGCTACCCACTTTTTACAAACACTTAAAAGTTTTCTTTCAAATGATTGTGATTAAGCAGCTCTGTATTGTGTGCTGTGTGTTCCCTGGTCGTGTAATTCACATTGTGACCAATGAAAGGCTCATAATTACATGTTAACACCTGAGCACCGCACCCTGTGTGAGCCACTGAATCCCATCAGTCAACTGGCTGCCCTCCACCCTGAACAGTGTTAGCTTTAGCTGTGTGCTCCTTTCAGCAATCAGCGGCAGCTCCCGCTCTCACTGCTGAGCAAACACAGCACCAGAAGCACATATTTGTGTGCTTGAAATTTGTAGCTTGAGGGCTGGGATGGTTCCCTAGTGTGTGTTTGTGTGTGTGTGTATGAGTTTATGTGTGTGTGCAGTGGAAGTTTGAAACATGTAGTATATAATCTAAACAAACTTTTGTTTTCTGCTTTTAAAATCTCAGACTTTATCTCAGTGCTCTTAGTTGTGCTGTTTTCACCCCCAGCTAAACAAAACCAGTGCTTTGTAATTATTCAAAACGCCAAATACTGGCCCTTTATACAGACCCTCTCTCTTTCTCTTTTGCTCTCTTCTCTTTCGCTCTTCCCTCTCTCTCTCTGCTTGGCTTCTCCACCTCATTTAGCTGATTGACAGAGGCGTACGGGGAGTATCAGGTTAGGACCAAGGGGACAACTGCAACCATTCATCTTATGTTTTTTTTTTTTTTTTTTTCAAGAAGACCTTTTGGAAAGCTTTGATTTTAAACCAGCAGCAACTCAGTCATCGTGTTGACATACATGTCAGTATATCAGTATAAGTGTCATTCATGTGGATTTAGTGTATTGGGCACAAATGGCAAGTTGGAGCACACATAATGATGCTCAGATTTTATTTTTAATACCTGAGCGTTTGCCTTTATGCTAAATATTCTCTCTCTCTAGCAGTTTGTATTCACAGTTCTCATGCAGTGTTGTGTCCCTCGTACACTGATATCAGTTCATCGTGTGTGTGTGTGTACAGTTTATAATGAGGTCACTTGAGGAAAGGAGGATGGTTGAGAATTTGGGTTGTTATTAACCCGCCTTTATTAGTGGATCCCATCTCCCAGGGAAATGCACTGGAGTAATACGTTTAGCTTGCGAGGGAGAGGGAGAGAGACGAGAAGTTACTGTTTGGAGCTTGTCCTGATGAAAGGAAAGGTTGTGCCTGGGGAACAGAGTGGAAATGTCCGTGCCAAGCTTGTGTAATATTAAAAGTCAGCACAGACAGGTACTGGGATGTGTTCCTTTCTTTGGAACAAAACTTAATAGAGATGGAATTTTATGTGCCATTGTTCTAGAACACAGCCCCGAGCGGTTTTCACAGCATTCACATTTCTTTCCTCAGAAATGAACCTGACAGGAAAATTTTCCCTGCCCGGCCGCCCCCCCTCCCTCTGCCTGTGTCTTCAGCACATAGAGGATTTAAGGCTCTGCTTACACAGTATTGATTTGAATGGTTTGTTTACACAGTTGGGTTATGCCTGTTAGAAACATTTCACTCTTTTTGATGGCTTTCTGGTTATCCATTCTAACAGCGCCAGGGAGCAATATCCATGTATTATTAATGACTCTTGACTTAGAAACTTGAATGTGAGCCAGATTGTGTGAGCAATCATCACATTTCGCCATAAATCATAGATGGATCATCATCCTCAGTGACTACACTCTGTTCTGGGATGAATCCTTCACTGTTGTGGCGAAAAATGAGTCAATCATTTTCAGCTACACAATGAAAACTGCACTTAACATAACATAGCTTGTGAAAAAAAACAAAAAAAAACTGGAGCTTGCCAGCATCTTCAGAAGCCTTATTCTGTATGACAGTGGCCATCAGATGCTTCAGCAGAGTATTTCTCCCTTGAAGATGAAAGCCAGGCCCTGTTTAATTGCTGCTGGAGGGGTCCATTTTATGGCACTCCTCGGAAGTCCCACAGGCGCTCCATGAGACATCACTGAGGTTGCCCAATACACATTCCTTGCACCAAGTCCTTTCTATCTCTCTCTCCCTCTCTCTCTCTTTCTGTGTGTGTGTGTGTGTGTGTGTGTGTCTGTGTGTCTGTGTGTCTCTGTGTGTGTATCATTTAAGTAGGTCATAATCACAGTCTTGCCTTTAACCCTTTCTGCTTCAGGGGAAACCAGAAGTGCCCAGTCCATGTAACAGGTGTTCTGGGGATCAGTTCATCCTTTTAAAATTTAGGCTGAAGTTGTTTTGAACCCTGAAAGGTTGTGAATATCATTATCTTTACTTTCTTGTCTGCCTTGAAATTATCGATTCTTAAGTGGGTTGTGTAATCTTTTGGCTTTTCTCCTTTTCTCTCCCTACTCTCCAGTACTCAACAGACCTCAAGAAGCTGTACTGCCAGATTGCCAAGACCTGTCCTATTCAGATTAAAGTCCTGACCAACCCACCCCAGGGGGCTGTAATCAGGGCTATGCCTGTATACAAAAAAGCTGAGCATGTCACAGAGGTGGTCAAACGCTGCCCAAACCATGAACTTAGTCGCGAGTTCAATGACGGTGAGAACTTTGATTTAATGAAGAAAAATTGTCACTGAGAAATTATGTTTCACCTCAGTCAGCGTTGTTTGTTGTTTACTCCTTTAACGACATGATGTAATCTTGCTTCTAGGACAAATTGCTCCTCCGAGCCATCTGATCCGTGTAGAGGGCAACAGCCACGCCCAGTATGTGGAGGACTCCATCACAGGCCGTCAGAGCGTCCTGGTACCCTACGAGCCACCACAGGTGAGCTGCCCATCAGCCTGGAGAGAGGCATTCTCCCTGCCCTGTCAACGCCACATCGCCACCTCACCGCACTGACGCTGACAGATACGGCGGTGACAGGCTTCTAACCAACCCTGGGCCTGGCAGTCCAACCATCTCTCTCTTATGCAGATCCACCCCCCTCCTTAACTCAGTTTTGACACCCAGCAACTGGTGTCCCCAAAAGCCCCTCAATAAGATCACACTGTGGCATTTTAACTTAATCTCTATCCAGCCTTAGAGGGAAATACTGCTGTTTTTTTTTTTTTTTTACATCTTCTCTTTCACTTATTTCTCTGCTATTTCAGGCTCTTCTAGACTGTTTTGTAAGCAATTTATGAGATATATACTTCAAATTCCTGCAGCACTGACTGATTATACCAATAAATTCAGTTTAATTCCTGCTCATGTATCCTATACTCTCTGAAGCTGTAGTTCTTTGCGAAGGCAGTGCCACTTTTGTTTAGAAGGATGATTTCCTTTTTCCTTTGACTCAAAAACTAGCAGCAAGTTCTCTTACTGCATAAATCACACTTTCCTGTCACTTTATACTATACACCATCCCATTGACTCATGAAATAATTATCTTTTTTAACAATGCTGGCCACTTCAGCAGCATTTTTTCCGTCTAGAGTGTTCATGAACTGTAATAATCACATCAAAATAAATTAATTTAATTGACCTTGGCTTAAATCATAAAAGCAAAGCCATACAATCTGAAAAAGGCTTTTGGATATTTTTCAGAAAGGCCTAATGGATAAGAAAAGGCAGAACAAAAAAAAAAAAAACATTTTCTTTTAAGCATCACTTACACTGTTTCTGGTTTACACTGATATCTGCCTAGTGTTATTGAAGGTTAATGTCATTCTTCTCTTTCAGGTGGGCACGGAATTTACCACAATTTTGTACAATTTCATGTGCAACTCGAGCTGCGTGGGTGGAATGAACAGACGCCCCATCCTCATCATCGTCACCCTGGAAACCAGAGAGTAAGACACAGCAAAATCATCATCATCAGTGGTAGCTTTTCATCCCTCCACTGATGTGATGAATTGTTTCTGAACTCTGTTGGTGTCTTTATCCTCTCCTAGTGGTCAGGTATTAGGCCGCCGCTGCTTCGAGGCCAGGATCTGCGCTTGCCCGGGTCGAGACCGAAAGGCAGATGAGGACAGCATCCGCAAGCAACATGTAACGGATGGCACAAAGAGCAGTGAGGGTACGAAACGCCGTAAGTAGTGCTGGGGCTGGTGAAGGGCTGACAGGCTTTGGTCTTATCTGACACGCTTCCAGGTGCAGAGGCCCTCGACCGCTGCACTCGCTAACACACACACACACACACACACACACTGCACGCTGCCAGCACACTTGCTACTCTCTTGCCTTTACTCCATGCTTGTCTTCCAACCTGCTCCTGCTTACAGGCTGACTGTTTAACAGGTGGTCAGTGGCACTGAACACTTTTCTCCGTTCTTTCCAGCCTTCCGCCAGGTTTCCCATGGCTTACAGATGTCCTCCATCAAGAAGAGAAGATCTACAGATGAGGAGGTTTTTTGTTTGCCTGTGAGTTTCCCTCTCTCTTTCTCAGGGGTTCATCAGGGAATTGCTGTATTGTGTTGTTTATTATGTGTGTCTTAGCTGCCCGTTGACTTCTGTCCCCTCTATCCCTTGCAGATCAAAGGCCGTGAAATTTATGAGATTTTGGTAAAAATCAAAGAGTCTCTGGAACTCATGCAGTTTCTGCCGCAGCACACTATTGAGTCATACAGGCAGCAGCAGCAGAATCTCCTTCAGAAACAGTGAGTACCAGTTTAGATTTCTGACATAGCAGTGCTCCTTTGCTCTCCTTTGCCACCAGAAAAAGACAGATCTACATTACCAGCAAGGTCCACCCTCGGATTTGATTGATACAGTTACCATGTGACTCGTTTTAAAATGTGCCTAGTCACTGTGCCTGTGCCATCTTTCTCTTTCTACATGACTTGCTTGACGATGATGACAATCGGGCAAAGAAAATCTGACTTAACCAGTCTTTTTCAGATGAGATTGTTGTTGTTTTGCATAGAGTGCAGTGACTCAACCCGATTAACTTGTTGCTGGAAATGTGCTTTGCAGTAATAAATGACCATGCATGGATGGTTTTGATTCTGCTTATTTTTTTGCCGCTGCAGCACTCCTGCATGGTAATTAACCGAGTAAAGGCTGTTTTAGCTGAGACAAGGCATGGCTCAAAAATAAAGTTCTTCAGTGTTTCACAACTTCAGTCTAGAATTTGCTTCATGCTTGTGCCCTAGAGGGTGAACCTTGCATCATGTAGATCTGTTTTTTTTTTTTTTTTTTTTTTTTTTTTCCTTATCCTCTCTCATGGGATATGAGCCAAGCCTGATGAATCGTGACAAATGTACCTGGCTATGCTTTGTTTAGGAGAAGCTTCCAAAGACTGATGGTAACGCCTTTGGGTACTTTGCCAGGTTTGCACAACAGCACCAGTCAGAAAATCCCTGCCTTAGTCTCATCCATTCGCTTGAGCATAATTAAAACTGTCTCAGACGCACACATTCACACACACTTTACCTAGTCCACGCCCATTCACTGTAAGCTATGGAAAAGGGTAGATGGGTGTAAATGATAGTTTGACAGCCCAATGATGATAATTACTGCTTATGTTTTAGTTTCCCATTAAGAGACTGGCAGACAGCCTCACAGTGAGATAATGCTTGCATTTGCTGTTCTGAACTTTATTTGGATTTGTTGAAGGGCTACCTGTTAACTTTAAAATTCATTTTACTGTTACTGGAGTTAGTGAGCATCTTAAGCTTCTGAATATATAGTCCTGAGAGTCATAATATTGTTGTTTTCTTTGTAAGATCCGGGACATTCAGCCCACTTGACTCAGTTCATGCATATGTAAATTCTCAAGGAGATCCTCATAACTGACTTCCTTTGCATGCCGCTTTGTTCCACTGCCCTTCCTGCCTATCTTCATGATCTCTCATCTGTATTCTTAACCTCTACTATGTTCCCCTCGCAGCCTATAAAATAAAGGGTTCTGTCAACTTCAAGCAAGTGTGTCAGGCCTTTTTTTCTCCCTCCTTTGTTAGTAAAGGTGCTGAAAGACACCACTCCGCACATTCCAGTGATGTGATGAAACAGTGTGATCTGTTGTTACATAGTGCCATCTTCTGGACACTGACATTAGTGCATTTATGTGTTAAGTATGAGTTGAATCAGGTTAACACTGATTGACATTTTACCAGCAACATTTTCACACACAAAAAACAATCTTTGTGCAGTTCTTTCTCTTTTTTCCTCCATTTCTGGTTTTCCAGTAACATGTTGAGCTACTATTATGAGCCTCTCTGTGGCCACTGCTCTCTTCCTCCCTCAGTGAGCCCTTATTTCTGTTCTCTCTTCTTTCTGGTTCCTCCCTGCAGTCTGATAAAAACCCGTCTTGGTAGCCAGCTCCTGGAACCTGCAGGAGAGCAGAGGCGACGCTGCAGCTCCTCCTGAATTTCTGCCCCACATTCCTCCTCCTCCTCTCCCAGTTACATGGACCTTCTCCTTGTCTCCTCTTCTCAACCTTGTTTTCTTCTCCTCCCTTTTTTGTCTTTCCTGTGTCCCTTGGATCCTGCACTGAGGACGAGCCGTTATGAAACTCTGTTCCTCAAGTAGAGTTACATGAACAAAGTTCTGTTGCTGCTACAAAGTTGTGGAGTAGAGCTTCTCCATTTCAGTCAGCCATGGCGCAAACTACAGACAAAAACAGTCTAAGCTGTTGGCTGTACCCTTACACAATGGACAAAGCTATCCTTACATACATTGCTTATCCAGTCTTGACTACTGGATCTAGTAAAAAGTTCAAAAGTTATAATTTAGGCTCTGATGTTTTTGCATGCGTATTTTTCTGTTAATAGTTAAGGATGTGTTGGAGGGTTGCCTACTGAGACGACATTCTCAGTCATTACTGCAAAGTGTACAACTTTGGTCAGGTCATCCCTGTTTTTTTATGACAGCATCATTTGTGTCACCTAAGGATTGTTTTTGCAAAGTAACTTCATCCCAGTTGGCCTCTTCACCTTTTTCTATGGCTGAAGTTGAACAGGAACCAAGCTTTTGTGTTTGTTTTTTCTATGTTACTTGACTTGAGCTTATTCAAGCGAATGTGTTCTGTGTTTGATTCATCATGAGAGCTGGACTCACAAAATGTTAGCTGACTTGTGGGGTTCTGGGGGGAAGAGACTTTATTATTGAGAGTAACTTTGCTAATGCTGGTCATATTTTATAAACCACTGCAGGACAGTTTGAGTGTCTGTTTTTGACCTATTTTTAACTTTTCTCAATAAAATGTCTTTTAATCGAGGAAATTGCAAATGGTCACTCTGTGATATACAGAGTAGATTTCACATTTGCCTCTGTGACCATTCTGTTTGAAACAGATTATTTTGTTATTTTTGTGGCCGCTGCACTTTTGTCCGTCAGAACCTAATAAATGTTTTTTTTTCTGCTTGAACTCTGCTTTTTCTTTCCTTTGATGTTTATTTGATGTTATTTTAGGACAATTTTGCAGGAGAATGTGTGAAGGAAATTTACATTTTTATGGGCATATCAAAAACAATCAGCTAAAATAAAATTTTGATAAATCACTAAATATACTTAGTCACTATTTATGCAAGAATTTTCTTCAGTGATATTATCAGTTGCACTTAATGATAAAAATAAAGCCATTTTAATTTCTCTATTAAAAGATAATACTGATGTGTGACTAAGAGACCGGCTTTTGTCACTGAAGATGAGATTTGAAGGATGATGATGATGATGATGATGATGATGATGATGACGTAATGGCCTGTAACCTCCTGTCTCCCGCCTCAGGACTTCAATGCCGTCTCAGCCTTCCTTTGGCTCCAGTTCTCCAACTCATGGAAAAGTCAACAAGCTGCCCTCTGTCAGCCAGCTCATCAACCCCCAGCAGCGCAACACGCTCACCCCGTCCAGCATGTCTGGAGGCCTGACTGACAGTAAGTGTGTCCCTTTGTTTCTCCTCCTGTCTGTCTCAGGCCGTGCCCCACCACCAGTCCCCCCGTCCCCTCTGGGTGTAGCGTTTATGTATAAGAGCAGCGTGTCTGGGCAGGCAGGAGGGGCCCGTGCACCTCTCAGCCCCCCTGACGGGACGTTTCCTCCTCAAAAAAAATGTGATCCCTGAATGACGTTTTTCTTCTCTGGGCCTGAAGGACCTGTTATGACGGATTTTTTTTTTTTTTTTTTTTTTTTGTCATGCTGAGAGTAACCTCCACATGCCCTCTCCCCTCCCTCCCCCATTTCTGCTGAAATTATGTAAGCTCTTAATCTCAGAGAGATACCAAATGTTCACAGCAGCTGCTTGTGTTTCTCCAGTGACTCCCATGATGGGCACACACATCCCCATGAACGCTGACATGAGTTCACTGAGCCCCACACATGCACTGCAACCCCAGCTACCCATGGTACCTTCCTCCCATTGCACTCCCCCTCCTCCATACCCAATGGACAGCAGCATCTCCAGGTACCAGATGACAGAAGAGCGGGATATTTTATTTTTTTGTTTGTTCACTGTGAAAATCAACAATGTGTTTGCATGTAATTTTTCCTCAAATTTGTATAGATTCACAGTTCCCTCCTGCAGTGTAACATGTTCTGTTACATGTTTTCACTTGTCCCATTAACCCGGTCTGCTAGCCCCGCCTCCTGTGTTCCCCTAGCCTATCAGCTCCCTGTGTCAGTTCCATGTCTGCCCTTGTACCTGCTTGTGTTAATTGCTCCTGTGTGTATTTGTCTTCTGTCTTGTCTTTGTCTTTGTCACATCCTTCTGTTTGTCTTGCCTGTTTGTCAGTCAGACGTATTTGCCTTCACTAGTGTATTAGAGCCATCTTCACCACTCAGCCTGCCTCTGCTCCTGCACTGGGGTCCTCTGACCTCCACTTCCCCGACATTATTAAGCAAACTGTCTTTTCTTAAGTCAGTTAGTATATAAGCAGTGCTAGAATCTTGTTTTTCTTCAAACAAGTGAAAAAATCTGCCAGTGGGATGAGATAATTGTCCTTGTTTCTGATGCAGTGTCACTTATTTCAGGATTTTACAAAGCCAAATAAGGCAGATCAGCCTACCAGTAACAAAAAATGACATGTGATTCAAGACAATTCTAAAAGAATTTGATAAGTGTTGGAAACAAGTGGGGTATCTCATCCAATTGACAGATCATTAAGACTGAATATGAGCCCAAATAACATTATGGAGATTATTTTGCTGTGTGTGCATTTAAACAATAAACGTCTTGTTTTAAAAGTCCACGTTATAACTCTTCTCAATTCCTCTGGCAGCTTTCTTCTACGGCTGGGCTGCGCATCCTGCTTGGACTACTTCACAGCTCAAGGCCTGACCAACATCTACCAGATTGAGAACTATAACATGGAGGTGAGACATTGCCCATCTATCTGTGGGATTAGAGAGAAGAGTGTCCCCCCTGCGCAAACTAACTCTGCCCTGTGTAATGAACATTAGGACCTGTCCCGGCTGAAGATCCCTGCAGAGTTCCAGCACATCATCTGGAAGGGGATCATGGAGCACCGACAGACCATGGATTTCTCCCCACCTCCCCACATACTGCGCACCACCAGCGGGGCCTCCACCGTCAGTGTGGGCTCCTCTGAGGCCCGAGGCGAGCGTGTCATCGATGCCGTGCGCTTCACCCTGCGCCAGACCATCTCCTTCCCACCGCGGGATGAGTGGTCCGACTTCTCCTTCGACCTAGACTCTCGCCGCAACAAACAGCAGCGCATCAAGGAGGAGG
Source organism: Myripristis murdjan (assembly GCF_902150065.1). Lineage (NCBI taxonomy): Eukaryota > Metazoa > Chordata > Actinopteri > Holocentriformes > Holocentridae > Myripristis > Myripristis murdjan. The sequence goes on along the minus strand of NC_043983.1, from coordinate 18,968,371 downwards.
GGGAATGAGGCAAAGTGGCACGATCCATCTCTATTTCTTGGTGTTATCATTTCCCGATCTACCATTTCACACTAATTTTGGAACATTTCGTGTTATTTTAGTGCAAATATTTGTTGATGGCAAAATGCATTATCAGGTAGAGATGCACTTATTTTCATTAGTGTTGTTTCTCATGATAAGAGAAATAAATGGTGTTGAGTAAAGGTGCATTTTGTTATATTCAAATTTCCTGAGAGAGAGCACTTAAGAAATGCCAAGAGGTTCAAGATTACTTTGAGTTTTTAAGTGTTCATAATTCATTCCAACTTTAAAGCATGACTGGAAATGAAACTTGTTAGAGGGCTTGTAAGGGCGTATTTCTTCTATGGGTCACAGCAAAGGCGTATTTTAGTTTCTGATAGACTTTATGGCCCACAGTTATTGTTGCTTAATTTAGTAAAGTACACTGTTTTTGATATCTGGCACACGCCAGCATTGATTGTATACATTTCAAAAATTGCCTATCAGAAGTGTTATGTGGATTGATGGGTGATTGTTTTTTTCTGCTCTAGCTTTTATGTAAACTTTTGTCTGTTTTTGTGAGACCAATGCATCACCATTTTGTATCAGGTATTGAAGTATTTAGGTTAAAGTGACAGATGGTTGTTAAGTTGGTATAGCCGGATATGATGCTCTTGATACAGTGTTTTGATACGAGTGGTAATGATACCATGACTGATGTCCTTTTTGTCTCTTTGCTGTATTCGTGCTTGCTTGATTTTCCACTGAGCAAAGGTGATAGCATTTTAAGGGCCATCTTTTACTGCCGCAGTGGATACCTAGCACATGTATTTTTTTTTTTATTCATGAACCACATTGTTTTGGTAATGGTTTGTTTTCATTTGATAGGTCGCCAAAACATATAAATGTATATACATTTGTATAGTTATTTTCTGAAAGTTTCCCTAAAGAAAATACTTGATTTTCATCATGAACAAAAACATAATGATGTGAATATTGCCTGATAGCTATATCAGCAGGAATAATGTTTGTATTAATTGAAAGGAGTAAATATGTACCCTTCACTATAGTCGATTTTAGAGGTTTTTGTTCCAGGTGGCCTGCATTGTTAAAACAGAGCGCAAAATGCGGTTCCCTATTTTTGTACAATGTGTTGTAAATATATTTCAATATACTTAGGCTATTTTGATATAAATCAAAAATAAATATCCTTACTTGCTGTATTGCATGGTAATACTCTGTTGTTTCAAGTTATTTTTATTTTAAGTACGAGTAGAAAGTGAGGTCAAAGGTGTTATTCCAGTTATGATTTTTTGATGAGTAATAAGGTCACACGGGCCAAAGTAAAACACGCACCAACATATAGTCCTACAGTCCGTGTGTGTTATTACGCTTCATTAAAACAACCAGCATACTGAGGCTAAATTTCTGTCTTCCGATGTGGAGTTTCTAAGAGTCAAATCTAACATTTATTTATTAGGGGCTACAAACTAAAAAATTGACAGAAACCTAATTACAAATGTAGGAAGGTCCCCTTTTGAATCACTGTAATCCAGCAGGCTTAGTAATAAGTTTTAACCATAACCTGCGGGTGGCGTGTCGGCTTCCAAAATAGTGGTAGAGGCAAACTGGATACTCCTGTTCTTTAAGTTGTAACACTATAGATAGCATGGCAGTGAAAAGAACAACAAATATACGTTTTGTTTTTATTTGTTATCCTTCAAGCTCACACAAGAGGGAAATAGCCATAGCCAGAACAGCCAGGAGGATCAAATGTTTGCTACAGTGAAGCCTCACAGCTTAGGTCTGTCACCATCAAAACAACTAAGGCAGTGACAGATCAAGAAAAAAAAAAAAAAAAAAAACAACCCAAGTAAAGGTTGTGTCTTAATTATTATCTCTACCTTTACGTCTCCTGAGCTTCAACTGTGGTAGATTTATGAATGCAGCAATTCATAGTTATATTTGGCTATTTACACAGGAAGTACAAATATGCATGTGCATACACACACACACACACACACACACACACACATATACACACACAATCAAACAAACACAAGGTACTGGGCTGAGTGGAGGGTGAATACCCGACTAAAGCCTCACTTACAGTATGTACATTTCCAGAAAAATAAGTTTCTTTTTACATTCTGTTGCAGTTTGTACAGACAAGAAGTAACAAACTCGTCAGTCTTTGTGGGAATCCTGTCATTCGACCTCCACATGAGCCACCTCCACCTCCATGGTCTGAATCACCTCAGGTGGGTCGTCGAGCCTGGACCCGGTCATGGCCTGCTGGGCGAGCACGTAGTTCACGACCTGCATGATGCTCTGATCCGAGAGCGTCGTGGCCGAGCCGTCGCTCACAGCCTGAATGGCCTGCGCCGCCTCCACGGCCTCCACCGTCTCCTCGGTGATCAGCACCGTCTCGATCTCCTCCGAGGGCGGCTGCTGGGCGGGGCGCAGCTCAGGGGGCAGGTCGGACGCCAGGATGCTGACGGCGTGCTCCACCTGGGTGCCCTGATTGTGAAACTGGAGCGTGTCCTTCTCCAACATGATCTTCCCGGGCAGGTTATCCCCGTGGTACTTCGCCATGTGCTTACGAAGAGTGCGGGCATCTATGTGGGCCTCTTGGCACATGGGGCACACGTAGGGTCGCTCTCCTGTGTGCGTGCGCACATGCCGCTTAAGGGAACGGGCATCGGCCCAGGCAACGCCACAAGTCAGACATTCAAAGGGCTTCACTCCTAGCAAGAAAAAAAAGAAAAAATATTCAGCACTGACAAAAACTTCACACGTCACAAAAAAAAAAAACACACAAGCTTAGACAAACACCAGGACTCGTTTTCTTCCTGTCGCACTGGGAGGCTCACCCTGGTGATTGTTGATGTGGCGTCTGTATTCTCGGAGCTGCGTGAACTTCCTGCCGCAGTGCTCACACTCCCGTTCCAGGTTCTGTTTCACTCGGCCCTTCTTCCCATGGGTGGCTTTCTTGACATGCCTCCTGAAGAGTGCCTTCTCGAAGAACTCTTTGCCGCACACATTACACCTGAGGAGGGAGCGGTCAAATAAAACCTGAGTTCTGTAGTGGAAGGATAAATATTAGACCCTGTAAATGTGTTAGAGATGCAGTTTCTGTGCGGTGCCAGACTCATTTTCAACAGCCTGACTTACTATAGATGGGCCTTCAGATTTTAAGAAACCCACCTGATGGACTGAATTTGTGCCAGCTGCACTGGAGTAATTTTAGAAAGCTGTTAATAAGGCTGAATACAGTGAAAAAAAAAAGTCATTGCAATAATTTTGACAGATACTGCCATCTTACATTCGAATAACATCATCTGTAGGCCAGAGCATGCCTACTTCTGTGGGGCAGCGTGTCGAGATGAGTAAAATATTTTCAGAGTGGTGTCATACAGACCCAGCACACTTACTTATAAGGCTCAGCCACGCTGTGGGACTTGACGTGGGAGTACCAGTCCTTCTTCCAGCTGTAGCATTTCCCACACACCTGGCACTGGAAAGGCTTCAACCCCATGTGCTTGTTCATGTGCTGCTGGAGATCTTTGGCCTCATAGAATCTCTTATCACAGCTGGAGCAGACATCAGGCATAACAAGTATGAGCAACATGTTCAAGCCTCATCACAGCTCAGGCTTTGTCCTGTGGACGTGAAAAAGGCTTCATGACAGAAAAAAAAAAAAAAAAAAACAGAACTACTCACTGAGAACAACCAAAGGGACGGACATCAGGTTTGGGCAGGTGTTTCTTCAAGTGCTTGCTCAAAGCAGAGGCTCGGTGGAAAGTCGCTCCACATGTGTTGCATAGGTATTTTGATTCACCTGTAAATGATCAGGAACGCTTTTATTGAGTAACAAGCAAATATCAGCAGTTGAATATATGGTTCAATCTGAGGTGTTTGCACAAAGGACAGCTGGTAAGAAAAGTAAAAACCTGACGCAGACCTGTATGAAGGCTGGTGTGCTCCTCCATACTCCTCTTGCTGACGAAGGATTTGTTACAAAACTCACACTGAAACTGCTTGGAGACGTCGTGGAGTGCTCTGTGCATCTTCAGGCTGTGCTTGTGAGCAAACGTCTTGCCGCAGACTTTGCAGGAGTGAGGCCGCACACCCGTGTGATTGAGCATGTGGATTCGGAGTGAGTAGAGCTTTGGCAACGTCTTCCCACAGATGTCACATACAAACTCTCTTTTGGTGCGCGCTCCTGTCTTGTCGTCTGAATCGCCGTCGGCCTGGCCCTCGGAGCTCTGCTCTACTGAGGGCTTGGCGACCGGAGCCCGCTGGCTGCTCTGCTGTTTGTGTCTGGCCAGGTGGGCGCGCAGCGAGGCCGCGTACTGGAACTCCTTACTACACAGCTATAAAAAAGGCACAGAAACAACACAGTCAACACTTGCACTATTAGAGCTGTAAATAAATTATTTTCAGTTTTGATTATTTTTCAGTTTATTAATTAACCATTTCATCTATCCAAAGTCAAAACTATTGAAAAATGCCTATTTTACCATGATGTCCTGACATCACTTACATAGTTTGACCAGCATCCAAAAACATCACAAGTATTATTTTTATTATATAAAAGAGAAATAAAAAAAAAAAAACAAGCAAACCTTGGCATTTAAAATCCAACCTGCAACTATTTGAGGTGTTATTTTTACTTGATTAGGTACTTAAGCAAGTTTATAGTCAGTTATCACTGATTAACTTTCTGTCGGTGAACTACAGGTTTTCAATCAGGGGTATCATTTTTGTTTTCTATAAACGATGGGCCTGTAAAGCCCTTTGAGACTGCAGCAGTGATTAAGGGCTATAAATAAACATCCTGGCACAGCCATACTCTGATTTTGTTACAGTTGTTCAGTAGCTGTGCCACGTAATTAAATAAACTTGAATCTAATTGATTAGTCGACTAATAGTTTCAGCACTAGTAAAGCCTTCCACACAGGGACAGTACTGACAACATCACTGATGTTACATGACACCTTACCCAACACGAACATAACACTACTTACACTGCACTTGTAGCCACGAGCTTTCTCATGTTTTAGTGTGTGCATGATGAGAGCGTAGCGCCTCTGGAAGGACATGCCACACTCGGAGCAGGTGTGCTCTCCATCGACAGTGCTCTCTGGTGGCGCTTGAGCCTGCTTGGGTTCAGACTCTGGCTCTGCCACGAGCTCCTTGGTCACAGCCTCGTCTGTGTTGAGCTCTCCCTCCGTCGTACCGCTCTCCGCTGCCTTGGCCTCTGGATCGGCTCCGGCCTCAGACCAGGCCTGCTCTTCTGCTTGATTTTCCGCTGGTCGCTTTGGTGGCCGCCCCCTTTTCCCAGGTCTTGGGCCCACCTACAAACACAAAGTCCTGTTCAGTCGAGCTGACTAGGGTGGATAAACACACATTTTCCAACTAACTGTAATCTTCATTTGAACAATCCAGTATCAACTGTGAGGAATCAAAAAGACTGTAAGTTGCCAAATTGGTAATGAAACATTTCTATCTGAATCTATGAATAATCGAATTAAAATAAAATTGGTGTCAACATCCAACCCTATAAGTGACTGTAAAATCCTTCATACTTAACAAAACACCTTAATGTTTTAATTATAAATTATATACAATACACATATTGTATATAATTTATAATTTATATGTAATGCTTTGTGTGAATGTGCTTACCTTAGGGGTGGTGGCACGCTGTGGGGTTTGCCCCTTCTTATCCTCCTCTTCATCCTCAAGCCCCATATGCAGACGAGCATAACCGCCCTCACCAATGGAGCGCTGTCGGAGTCGCCTCTTGTTGGGGTTGTTTGTCGCGCTCTCCTGTCTGTCATCTTGACTTTCCTCGGCAGAGGTGCTGACACCCTGTGGCTCCTCCTCCTCCACCTGCATGGCCTCCTCTACCACCACTATCTCCTTCTTCACCTTGGCTGGGCGCCCTCGTCTGCGTTTCTGGGGTGTCATCGGGGGCTCCGGTGGTCCTGACTCCACCGCCTGTGGCTCTGCAGTCTCATCCTTAGGCGGTGGTGTTGCTTCAGCCTGTGGCACAGGGGCCGCAGCAGCTGCCAATTTGACCACCTCTGAGGGGGTCACTTTGTCTGGGTCCACATTTATGATGAAGGCCCCTCCTTCCAGGCGCCCCTCAGCCTCCTGTGGCTGCTCCATTGCTAGGCACGCTGAAACCACAGCCAGGGATTCACTGGCTCCAGCCTGGCCGCTGTGAGTGACAACAGTCATGGTTTCACCCTCTGTTCCTTCAGCATTGTGGGAGATGAGGGTCATGGCCTGTCCCGGCTCGGCCTGTCCGCTGTGAGTGACCAGAGTCACAGTCTCGCCTTGCCCAGCCTCCCCAGCGTGGGCGTGGCCTCCTTCTCCCTCCACAGCTTGGGTGACAACTGTCATTGACTCTTGCATAAAGGTCGCTCTGGGATGTGCAACAACAGTCAAGGGCTTGTCTGTAACAGTGACACCAGTGTGGGTGACCACCGCCTGGCCGTCACTCTGTATGGTCACCATGTAAGCGCCAGAGTCCTCTGTGTAGCCTTCATTAGAAGATGGTTGAGTTGACACTACAGTATGGATGTCTCCCCTTTGGTAGACTGTGAGCTTCTGCTCCTCCACCTGTTTATGCACAGACTCACAGATCTGCAGCACCTCTGCCATTAGCAGATGTCGTGCGAGGGTGGCAATATCTGCCATTACACAGAAATGGAAAGTAAGGGTGGAGGTATATGCAAAATCCAGCAGAGGTAGGAAGCTGGCTTTGGTAAAACCTGGAGAGGGAGAGAGAGATGGGAGTTATGTTTAAAAAATTAAGGAAAGCGTAATGGATAAGAAGCTGCAACAACAACAAAAAAGACTAACCAGAAAGGTCCACCACAGCCTCATGTGTGGAAACTGCCCCCTTTTCAACAAAGAGCTCATTGAAGTATTCACTGCAGGCTGCCAGCACAGCTTTGTGCGCGCGGTGCTCCTCTCCTTCGATCAGCAGCGTTATGTCACAGAATTGATTGTTGAGTCGCTGCTGGTTGAGTTTGTTCAACATTGTCTGGCTGTGTTTGGACAGGTACTGATTCACCTCGCCCTTGCTATCCACCTGTAATTCAGCACAGATTCATGGGTTCGTTTATACCTATTAACCACATTCCTTTCACACACTGTATTCACAAAAAAAAAGCACACAAAAAAGACCATCTACTTCTTGTTTTTTCCACCCTTGAAGCAGCTTCCAAAATAGTGAGTTTACATGGCATTTTATATTAAACATGTGTGTGATTTTCAGCAAAGAATGTACGACAGAGGACGGCTGATAAGAGCTACCACTGCAGCAATACTCCACTGTCCATGGGTCGATTTGGCTGCGAGAGCACAGCCGAGATCAGTGGAAGCAGATCTGGATTAGTCATTTTGGAAAGGACTGGGGAAAGTCCACATCACATGAAGTTATAATCTGGGTGGAGTTTTGCTTGTCGAATGCATCTTGAGGTGATGGATGCACTTACACTTGTGTATCATGTGTCTCGAATGCATCTCGTGCCCCTCAAACCTGACTGCTGTTATGAGAGTATTTTTATGTGGATAAATCAGAATATAATCCAAATGCTCATGATGCAACAAACAACCAGGTGTAAATTGGGGTTCACACATATTTTGGATGACAAACCACCAAAGACATTAACACAACTGTAATCTGTATGAAAAGCATTTTTGTCACACCAAATTATGGATGGCAGCATAGAGTAAAAACATCTAATCCAAGTGTCTGTGATACTCACAAAGACCAACTCATGCTTGGCCACTGACTTGGCCACCTTGGATCTAGGCTGGCCAGATGCGTCAGTGAAGTACAGCTCCTCGTCCCCTTCCTCCTCCTCCTCCTCCTCATCCTCTTCCTCATTCATCTGGACAACCACCTTGCGTCTCCCTGGCCGCGCCACGAGCCGAGGCCCGGAGCCGTCATCTACAGTTCGCCTGCTCTGACACTGAGCACACTCTCTGATGTGGTCTTTCACATGCTTCAGGATGCCTAGGCCGTCAAAAACACGCACCTTGTTAAACACCTTACATATTCAGATGAGCAAACATTTACAAAACATTACAACTATAGTGTGAAAACAGGGTGAACCAGTGTTTCTCAACCAGCAGATCATGGACCAGTGGGCCGTGGTCTGCACACTGAATGTCACAACTGAGGACAGAAAAGAAATATGTGGGAAAATCAGGCTGAACAATATATCGTTTTCGTATCGCTATCTAAATATGATCATGTGTGCTAAGAATGTCTCCAAAGGCAGCAATATGGACGTTATCAAATGTAGGGTTTGGACTAGCTCAAGACAGGGCCTGGTCTGTCCTGATTAAAAAAAAAAAAAAAAAAAAGAGTTAAGTAATTACATTTCTACATCAAGTTGGTATTATGTTTTTTTGAAAAAGGGCTATTTTTTCCACTGTCATTACATTTAAAACTATTGCTGAAGCATTGTGTTGAAGCAGAGGTTGTAGCAAAATGTTTTTTTTTTTTTTGTTTGTTTTTTTATAATTTTTTTGTTATTTTAATAAAGACTATGACAATGATTGATCTGTTCTGATAAATAAGACGCTCTGTGACATAACTACATTTTCTATGTCCATTTGGTGCTGTTTTTTGAAGAAGGCTTAATTTTCACTGTCACTACACTTCATCCATGAACCATAGTTATATTGTATATTGTATCGCTATTGAAATATCTGGCATAAATAGTGAGGTATGAAATTTTGTCCTTATCATGCAGCCCTAGGAAAGAGACTTTTTGATGTATTCTTAAAGCAAAACATAACAGGCGAATTCCTCCATACTCAAGTGAAGAAACCTGATTTTATCATTCAGTTAGCAGAAGGTGAACTCATGAATGATTTTTCCCAGGTGGGCCTTGAAGTGGTGGAGAGGGTTGAGGGTCCCTGGGCCAGACAACAACAAAAAAAAAAAAAAAAAAAAAAAAAAAGGAGGGGGGTCAGTGCCACAAGCATCCAGCAGGTGGAGCCAGAGAGCAGCTTGTGTCGGGCTGTGAAGTGTGGCGTACATTTCTATTTGACAGGCTTGTGTTTACACCGATGTGAACAGCAGCAGCGGGTTGGAACTGGAAAAAAAAAAAAAAAAATGCCGGCTCGCTGTGTGACATTACCTCTCCACCAGTACTTCTGAGAGATAGCCTCCCAGGTGAGCTGCTGGTTGAGGTGCTCTCCCCCCTCGGTGATGTGCGCCTGGTTGATAAGTTCCTTCCTCCGTCCATCCTGCAGCACCACCTCCAGCTCCGTGAAGTCATTCTGCCCCTTCAGCCGGCGCTGGTAAAACAAAGTCCCGTTTCTCACCACGTAGCAGGCGGCTGCTTTGCGGATTTTCCTCTTGGTGTTTCCATGAGTCCCCGGCGCGTACGGCTCCCGCTCGTCAGTCAGATAGCGTATGATGGCCAAGTAGCTTTCCTCGCACGACATATCTCAAGCGGCCGCGGCTTCCACGCTAAATTGGGCGTTTCTTCCGAAGGCGGCGCCCTCTTTTAGCTTCACAAATGGACGTGTAAATTTTTCCGCGGTGCTCGGCTTAGTACACAACGCGAAAGGGGAAATGTAACCGCAACATTTCAATTTGTTTCCCAGGGTGGAACTGCAGTTCGTGACCGTCAGGGGAAGACTTGCCCGAACAGACAAAATGGCTGCTGCACAACCGGATGTTGCGTCCAGGTAATGGCGGAAGTTGCAATGCGGCATGTTTTCCAAAATAGCCGTCCACAAGGGGGCGTCACAGCCACGTGTTTCCATCCGCATCCCAGGCCGTGTGGTATGGCTGCTGTCCCTCACCGCACGGCTGCTGGCTCCGAGGTTAAAGTTTGACCCGAGTTACGATTTTATAGACGGACTGACGTCGATTTCCCGTCAGGATTAGATAGGTTAACCAAACCAGAGATGCCTGGGATGTTTTGAGGCGGCTCTGGCACTTGGTGGGCTGCAGCAGTGGTTTTCACAGGGGCCTCCAGGGGGTCCTCAGCAAAAAAAATGAGGAATAAATTGGCATAATTTCACTGTAATTGTAACCATGAGAGGGTGATTGTTTTAATTTGATCACCGTGTTTTCATCTTGCCACTTTGAAACACACGGTTGCTTCAAGTATGCCATCTAAATACCCAAAGCACAAGCCAAAATGTGTTTTTATATGACAGTCGCTAAGGCAAATTCACTTTAAAAGGGGCCCCCTCCTTTGACCTTCAAACTTACAGTTTTTGTCATTTGGGGTCAATTTGAGCCTTGCAATTTAAACCTGCAGATAATGATAATAAAAATTATAATCCAAGTTTATGTGTGAGGTACTTTGTCTTGTTGACCGCCTAAATAAAACATCAGCCAGCTATCAGTGGCTCTCACACTACTACAGCTGAGGCCGTAAAGCAGAGCGAAGATGATGATTATAAATGTCATGTCATAGTTCCTCCGTGTCATCCAAAACAACTAAAACAAATATAAAATGTTATTTTTTTTTATATGTTATATATGGCTAAAAACGCATGGGGTTACATTAACCCTAAAGAAACACCAATGCGTACAAAATGTGTACGGGACATGTTGATTTCATGCTGTCCGGTCAATCAAGTATTTAGCGAAGTAAAACACTGGGAAAATGGGAATCATACATAATAGGAGGGTTAAAGATCGTCAACTTGGGGGGTCCAGGACATGAAAAGGTTTGAGAAGCCCTGATCCGGAGCAGACATTGTCTCCAACCATGTACCAATGAGAGCCACATGGGAATCTGGAGCTTATTGTTTTATTCCAGCCGAACACCACTGCGGCTCAATCAGTGCCTCCTGGTTGAAGGTTTGCTGTTTTGTTGCAGTGAAGACCTGCGTGCATGCCTTTGTTGCAGTAACCATATTATAGTACATTATGTCCTCCACTGCAGTCCTGCTGTAGTACTTGTAGTACTCAATCTTAGTAGAATGGCAAAGATGACAGTCTGTACTATAGAATACAATCAACAGTAGAGTGACTGAAGAGCATTAGAGCACATTCATCCATTTTCATAACTTACTGCTATTCTGGGTCATGGGGGAGCTGGACCATATCACAGCATGCACTGGATGGAAACTACCAGTCAGTCCATCACTTGGACAAGACACAGACAGACAGGCAGTGGAGAAAACCCACACAAACAGGGAGAGCGTGCAACCTTGACACAGAAAAAAAAGTGGGCTGAGATTTAAACCCAGGATCTTCGTGCTTTGAGATGACAGAGCAGACCACTGAGCCATTGTTCACCCCAGGACACTAACCCTATGCTATACCGTAGACTACGGCTCTCTATAATCTTTTTTTGGATAGGATGGCACATGGTTGGAGACCGCAACTGTAGTTAAACTAGACTGCCTCTGATTCAGATGAGCCTGTGCATTCTATAAGACTGGGAAACCCAATATGTTTGACATTGAGGTAATGGCCTAAATATAGCACGGGGAGCAGGGCATTTGCCAGAAATACAAATGTACATTTATTATTCATGTGCAGCTGGCATTAGCCTCTGACTTTGCATTCGGATTGAACATGAAAATACTTAGAGAGAGTGCAGATTCATGCAAAATCGATGGAGGACATGATATAACTCAAGATGGCACAGACTGAGGCAAAGAGGCTTTTCATTTGAGTCAGATTTTTTTTTTTTTTAACTTGAGGAGGAAGTTAATGTGACGCAGCCAATCAGCTTCATGCAGGAGACCGAGGACTGTGTCATATTACCCGATAATTTCTCTCCCCATATATGTGTGTGTGTATGTATAATGTTGAAGTGTTTCAAGGAATACATGGCAAACACACCTTCATCATCACAACATTTCACTGGCCTGTCAGGTGATCAAACTCGTGATAAGGTGAATTTTGCCTCACTTCCTGTGTGAACATACAGTTAGGCCTTATGTCATGTTTTTCTCCTTCATTCTGTTTATTTGTTTGTTAGCAGGGTCGCTCAGGGAGGGAGGTGTTGCAGTGGCTGCGATTAACTTTTGGTGAATATCCACCGTAGCTTGACTTTGCATAGTATTGGTGGAGGTACGCGCTCTACTGAGTGTTTTCTACTTACAATTTTTGCCGATATGACTCCAAAGCAGGTTCCTTTATTAAAACCACTCCACAAATTGAATTGAAATAGACCAAATATCTTATCTTATCCATCTCTCAAACGCTTTGAGAAGCCAGAAAGAATGTTATGCAGGGCCACATTTCACCCACAGGTCTTTTCTCAAGGGCAGGCAGCAAATTGCACCTAATATCACTTAACCAGTTGACAGGAATGTAGATAAGTGAACCATTTCAGTGTTATGGTGTGTAAGGCCTGTATTTGCCCATGTTTAATAGTCAACACATTGCATGTCAGCTTCCCAAGCAATTACAACGTAAAAGTGCTCAGATTGTTAAAGAAACAGCACACACAAAATACAAAAAAAGATGTTTTCCCACTTACCACTTACCATCAAAACTTTTAATGGCAAAAACCCAACAGAAAAGGCTCTTTCCAAAACCAGTGACATGGATACACAGTATAAGCCACACCATCAGAGGCTGTGAGTATCATTGGGAACCACTGTATTTCCTGCTAAAGAGCACATAAACTGTGTGAATCCACACACAAAGACTACGACTTAGATGGACATACAGTTTGGCCTTTTTTTGTATTTTAGGTGAACTAATCAAATTCCTGGCACCAACACTCTTTGTATCCACTCTCAGTTCTGATCAGACTTTTATTCACCACACTATCTTGAAGTTACAGTAATAAATCACCAACCTTGGTTAGCCCTTCTGGCTTAAATCTGCCCATTCAACAGTACAAAAACCGCTCTGTATCAGCAAAGCAGAGACTAAAATTATGTAAAAACTGTTGTTCTTGCAGCTGTCGACGGTGCACGACTACACGCTTATGCCTCCATATCTGTGCCATCATTCGAGCAAGATGGATTTCCATATTTTCATCCCCAGCTGGTGTCCTTTCTGTTGCGCCAGAGCCACTGGCTGCTCTCTCAGCTGCTTCAGAAGCTGCCATTGTGGCCTGGCGGAAGCTCTGACCGTTACTCCCTAACCCAGTGAGTGAACTGGTGAGGGATGTGGCTGCAAATCCACAGCACCCAACATCCTAAGGGTGTAAACCCGTAACCATGGCTTCCCAGCTTCATTTTTCTGCCTCAGCTGCCAGGTCAAGGAGTTTAATCCCCTGTCCTTTCATATGATCTTGCATATGGTGACAAAGTGAGCTCAACAAAGTTTTAAAAAGTGCTGGATCACAGCACTGTGTCAGCTGGTGCTGGTCTCTTTCCCTGCCTGTGTGGATCTTTTACTCCCATGTCTCACCCTCCTGCCCTTGTGCGTACTTAGTGTTTCTGTCCTGACTCGTTCACCTTCACATGCAAAATTCACACAGTGCTATATTTAGACCAATCTCCTAACAGGTAGATATTAAATGTCTGTTTGTTTGTTTCTCAGTTCTGATGCCAATTCAACTCATAATTGAACTTGGGAGAATAGATTTGCGTCCTGACAGAGTGTTGCTGCATCAGAGGATATTATTTGCACGCTTTGCTCATCAGTTTGAGGTTTTATAGCTCATTATATGTTGCATTAACAATAAATCAAATTCCAGTTAGCTTTATACACTGCAAAATGTGCACAGTAACAATTCAATATAGCACAGGGTCTTCAAATCTTAATTTGTTTCTATGTGAATAAATCTGTCAGTGGTGTGAGACAGTTTCACTCGTCTGCCCTGCTGATCAACTTGTTTCAAGACATTTTCTTGATTCAAATGTCATTTTCTTGATACTTCTGGGGTGAACGACCGTATTTCAAGTTATTTTTACTTGATATATTCTCGGAAAAGTCTTGAAACACGTCCATTGGAAACAAGCAGTTATATCTCACCACACTAGCAGGGGTTGACAGCTGTTTTAAGCAAAACTGGATTTTAGTACTTGATATCAGAATGAATGGCTTGCTAAGATAAATATTTTTGCAGTGCACTCAGTTCTTTCCAGCTAAGTGTTACTCAGTTTCTGTGTTCATCCTTTGTCCCCGCTTAGCTTGATAAACTGCTTTGCTCCTGGCATGGTATTTGTTCCACCACTAATTTCCTCTGAAAAGGCGTTGTTTTGTTCCACGGAGATTTGCCTGTACCAAGACCAGGGCCTTCATCCCTGCATCAGGTCCGCATGTTTTCATGTGCTAACTCATTTAACTGTATTTGTCCTGGAGCCAGAGCAGGTGCTAGGTTTCCAGAGGTTTTTTTTTTCTTTAGTTGATGTTGGTGCCTGATCAACTACATTAGCTTTTGCATTCCTCAGTTAACAAGTTACTCAACACATGTTTAGGTAGCCATTACCTCCACATCCCGCAGCTTCTCACATCCCAGCCTAACCTCTGAATCTTGCTGCTGCTGAAATTTGATTTTTGTTGATGTAAAACCTTTTGCTTTTTTGTGTTCCCATAGGTGTTTCTACATTTTCCTGCAATTCCATTTTTCCTACCTTGCCCATTTAAGGTTGTCATTCAACGTGATGAGTAGCTGTTTTTATACAGGGTGTATATGTAATCATGGTTGCCATATGCCCCGATGGGCAGAAAATAAATCTCAACCTGCCTTCTTTTCCCGCCCATATCTCACTTTGATGCCCAGTGATTACCTTCGTTGCTGTTGTGAATGCTAGAGTGGAAATTGTACACCCTGCTATGATAATAACTTACATGCTCCTGCCACAGCTGTGTAGATAGTCAGACTGCATACAGCTCTGACAATGGAGTCTGGACACCTGAACAAACTGATTACCATCATTTGCCTCATGATGTGTTGAAGGAGCGTTAACTCACCGTCTAGTCCCTGTGCCCATCTATTGGACATGTAGTGGTGCAGTCAAAGGTAAATTTAAAATTCTTTTCAGCCACTATGTGGACACAGAGACACACACAAACTGCATGTTCTGTTCCTACTCTAACCTTGCAATGTGAGTAAACATTGCTGCTGGCATAGTAGAGTAGGAGAATAGTACTGATCATTACCCCTATTGCCCCCATGCCTGGCCCTTTGCTGTTTGGTTGTATATTTGCTGTTGAATCTGTTTCCACTCTCAGTTTAAGCATGTCACTATTGACTGTACACACTGAATTTCCAAGAGATAAAGGCTTTTTATACTGTCCCACTTATCCTAAATCAGAGATTAAGTTTGACCTTGAGATGCAGTTATCATGGCCACACTTGCATTGTGAACGCCATATTACTGTTCTTAAACCCCACTCAGGGGAAAAAAAAAACAAAACAAGATTAAGATGACTTATCTGACTGAAATAAATGTACATGGATGTGGGCAGTTTGCCTCTATGATGCTGATTAGTATTAACAGAAACTAATTGTAGCCCTGAACACCAAAAATCTACCTACCAGACTCATATTGTGTATTATGTACATAGATAATACAATTCGAAAGGAAAACAGCATATTTTGTGATGATTATTTGATTTGTAATCTTCCTCCAGTTCTTATATGCTCTAATGGATGTGAAATGAAGCTAAAAGGGAGTTGGAAAGATACTCTGTGTGACCCAGACTCCTGAACAAGATAAAGGTCTTTGTCTGTCTAAGGACAAACACAGCTGGGGGATACTGAGCAAGAGGAGACTGTCTTATCTTTCATTGTCTTTTTGTCCCTCCAGGGCCAGACATGTTGATATGAAACTCCATGGCTGTCGTGGTTTTGGAGTAGTTTTCCATTACACAATGCCTGAGGAGAGTCTCTGTGCCACCGGTAGATAATGCCAGAGAAAGAGACAGGGGAGCTACGTGCTCATTTGTAGATGTAAATAACACTTGGCCCACAATGTTTTCTTAATGCAAATAAAGAAAGTACTGCTTGGTAATTCAGACAGTGGCGGTGTTTTCTTATATCCTGTTTCAGTGGCATGAATCAAAGCAATAGGCTGCTGAACACAGAGGCAAAAGTACATGGAGGACAATGGTAATAATCACTATAGTTTGTCAAGGAGAGCAAGCTTTTCATTAGAGAAGCTAGAATGGGGGATGATGATGTAAGGGTTTACAATCACAGCTCAGCTTATGCCACCACTTTTGCTTATCCTTCAGTGCTTTGTTGTCTGGCTGGCTGAGAGTGATTGAAATCATGTTAGGTATTAGCACTGAGCTGGCTATTATAGAGGCACAGGCCATGTTTCTCTCTAGACCTCTAAATCTGCTGTGCCCTTGGGTGCCAGGGATAACATAACAAATCATAATTCAACTGTTGGTATTTATTGACCAGCCCATAATTGCAGGGTTGCAACAGTGGGAGTAGACTGACCAGTCAGTTTGTACATTGCTGAATTTCGTGGGTGGAGTTCCACTTGTGGCCTGGAATAGAGATGAAGAGGTGGATTCATTCAGAGGAAAAGATTGTGCCAGCATTGCCAACAGAGCCCGCAATATGGAAAATAAATCAGCAACAAATAATGTGAAATAATCTATTGTATTTTAATTCAGGCAGTGACAATGAGAGTAGGGCAAGAATCATGGATCTGTGGTCACACTGTAGCATCGGGGGTTTTAACTTTAACTTCTGGTTATGACTGTAATCTGTAGTCGCTGAGTGGGAGTAACAAGACAGACAGGAAAACACACAGCTGTGGGGAAGCAGACTCATGAGACTGGCTGAGGAAACTTTCAATCATGTCTGAGGACCTCCCCCCCAGTGCACTGCTTCACAATCTTGTACCTTCCCCTCATGAGAGAGCAGAGATTATTGTAATAACCAAAAGTTCTCTCTTAGTGATTTCACTTGATACGACACACAGCTGGGGGTGTACAGACAGGCCTTGACAACCTCAAGCGCCTCCCAAAAAATCCTTAGAAACAAAACTATATAATTCAAGTCATCACTCTGCAAAGAGGAACTTACAATATGATGTGACAGTAGAATAAAACCCGTTTACGAGCTGCATTTTGTCCACTTCTTTATCTAGCGGTTGTGGGTGAAACATGCTTCCCTGCCTGCTGCTGCATATTACATTATCTTGTGTGTAGTGGTAATGACAATTTCCTCTATATGCTTTAGAAAGAAACACAGAAAAAAACAGATTAGTAACCAGGAGTGTTTGCACACAGCTTTTGATCACAAAACTATAAAGGTATGATATCGTTTATGATTATGTTCAAATAAAGCAGTTTAAAGTTTAAAAAGGCCTATCTGTGGAGTCTCAGGTGTCCTGGGTAGCATGCAGTAGCAGATTGTTGATGGTGAGAATGTGGCAAATAGGGGGCGCTTTGGGCATCACTTTTGCTGTCCCCTGAAAGAACTGCTGATTTCTTGCCCCCCCCTCCCCCAACAAGGAAGTGGAATATCTGCCCAACCCCCAACACCATGTGGGCCACAGCAGGGTTTGTGACATCTAACCTGTAGCACCTAGGCAAAGGTGTGAGGATATGCTCAGCTGGCAGCAGCACGAGTTTTAGTCATCGTCAGTCCCTAAGGCCCATGATGTATGTAGCCATGCTTGTTGGGTTAGTCACATTTTTATCGCTATATTCCAAACAAATTGCCTCGATAAAGGCAGAGGAAGAAGAGGGCTTAAGCTCCAAAAGACTGAAACTACAGATCATGCCAGCTTGCACAAAAAGACGCGTTAGGGCGCAGCACAGCTTTCACGTCATTCAGTCCAAACTGCACGCAGGAAGGAGAAAACAAAGTCGACTCCCACACTTTACAGCAGTGCTGTTTTTTAGGAGAGGATTTTTACATCCACGTTGTGATGAGCCTAAAAGGGAGTTTCACACAGGACAAAGAACCAAGGTCAAATCCCATGAGGGGGGCAGGAAATCAAAAGGGCTGACCCTGGAGACCCCAGTGCAGAAATTGCAGCCAAATAAACACTTAATATGGAAAACACCCCCACCAAATTGTCAAATAGTTAAAATAATGAGTTAAACAGTTCTTGGTTAAGAGGATTGTCCACCACTGTAGACTGGCAGTCGCTCTTATGTGTCTGCACCAGTTCTCAAATGCACTCTATTTTCTTCCTGGGAGAATCAGTTTTAATAAAGTAATCTGAATTGTCTAAGTGACATTATGAGGCAGCCCCTCTGCTTGTAGCCTGTGCCTTTGCAGAGGCCAGGCCCATTTGTTCCACAGTTACAGTCGGGGATGCCACACCTCGCCCTGTGCCTGATATAACATGCCCCTTTGAACCAAGGGTAGCCATTTAGGACACCTCACCCTGCACTTGAGAGAACATGTCCCAGTGAGGGTTGCCATTTAGGAGGGGCACTATCTCTGAGAGCCAGAACCGGTGTGTTATCACTTGAATAACCGGCTTATAGAATAACAGGCATGCAACTGTCCTTTCCAAAGTAGGGAGAGTGA
Source organism: Myripristis murdjan (assembly GCF_902150065.1). Taxonomy (NCBI): domain Eukaryota; kingdom Metazoa; phylum Chordata; class Actinopteri; order Holocentriformes; family Holocentridae; genus Myripristis; species Myripristis murdjan. Next base: position 18,949,949 of record NC_043983.1, on the reverse strand, counting down.
GCAGCATATGACATTATCGTTGGCTACATCTCTTTTGAGGTATAGATGTAAAGTAAATCCTTTATGTTAAGGTTTGACTGGGAAACATAAAGGAAGCAGCTCATCTGAGTTTGGCAGATGAGCTGTACTAAATGAGATGGGATTTTGAAAGTGAGTGGCAGAAGGTGCACCTGCCACACACACCATCCAGTCCACAAATGCTGCTTTCACATGAAAAAGGCCCAGATGAACCAAGCAGGAACTGTGCAGGGTCCTTTTCAGAGATAGCACAACAGCCAGCATTCAAACAGCCTCCACCGTGTTAGTCGATATGCTAACAGAAGCGCAGGATGCAGGCCAGCAGTTTCCCTCAGCAAGAAGAAGAGCAAAAAAGAATAGGGGCTCTGGTCAATGTAGGTGAATGGTCTGACTGTTCAGGTCTGATCGAAGGTTTGTTCAGCTAGTTTTTTATAGTATCCTAAAACTATTAGAGACAGAGGATAACAATAGCCATTACTTTCATCTATGCATGCATGTGTTGAAATGCTCATGTTTTAGGCAACTAAATGAGCGATCCTCTATTAGTTGAAAATCACACGAGGGTCAGTGTCATCCGATGTTTTGCAGTGTTGTACTTTAATTTGCTTCTGTGTAGTCATTTTCATTTGATAAGTGCTCCTGCTGACCTCACACACTCCTTACCCACCGCTGACCTCTCTACCCACTGCTTTGTAGTTTTCAAAGCAGTGTGGCAGACAGAGTAGGACTCAAACTGAGGGTGCTGTGATAGTTAAAACCCCATTTGTTGAGCTGGTTTACAAATTTTACTGTATTCATGTACATATACATATATCTTAAGAGGCATATTTACTGGTGAGTGAAAATAACTTGTAGGACAGATGGAAAGCTAGGAAGGGCCCGGTGATGACGATCCATGTCCTGTGAACACGATTCTGTACCTTGTGATTTATTTTCCTATATCCTGGGGATCTCAGGGAGCCCGGCCAAGCTCCAGGTTGTGTTTGGTTTCCATACAACTAAGTCACAAGCACGTGCTTGATGGTGTGAGAAGAACCTGTTTTATGTAACACTATACTGTTAGTGGGTCCTGCTCTTTTCTCTGCCTGGGCCTCTGGCCAACACACGGATTAACACACTGAAAAGCCTCGGTACATCTTTTACACTCACAGCCTTGACCTTTCACCTGCCAGGGGATCCAGTAAAATTCCAGAGTGAGATCTCACTCCTTTTAAAACAAAGACTTTGCCCTGTCTAGAGCCTTTTGTTTAGTTCCCAGACATTGAAGAAATAGGGTCACAGCTCATCATGTCTAATGAGAGAGACAAATTGCCCAGCAGAAGAGCCATTGGAAATATTCTGGCACAGCTTTTTCCAGCGAAGAGAATCTGAATGACTAGAAACAACAAATGCTTGGTTACCAGTCGTGGCTCCATTCAGCTCTCTCCATCACAGGCCATAAACCATCTAATTTATTCTGTGCAGTTTCAGTACCAAGAATTCACCAGTGAAGAATCCAAGAGCAATAATAATGCTTTTGTCTGGAGGTTCACTGCAAGCAGAGAGAAAGCCAAAGAGAAGGCTGGGAACCACTAGGTCACTCAGCTCAGCTTACACATCTTGTTCCCACAATACTTTGGCTGCCTCCCAAATCACAACATTTTGCTCCATAGACAATGAAAGGGAAAAGTGAGTAAGCTATTATTCTTAACTTAAAATTTCAACCAGCTTCCATGACCTGATACTTTAATTCTGCAGTCACAGGACCAATATGCGTTAACTGTGTAAACACACATGCAGCGCTACCTCCTGAGACTTCAATGCAAAGCAGCCTGGGAGATTTCCCTGGAGCCAGTGACTGCAAACACAACCTGCAGGGAGCAGAAAATGAGCATGAACATGAGTTCATTGTCTTTGTTTCTGTTTACCTCCACAAGGCTAATGTTTATTGATTGAGAGAGAAGCAACATTTAATCAATTCTGGTACAAATGCGGACAATGGAAATTTCAGCATGTGTGTCTTATTCATCGAGCTGCTGTTTGGTAGGAATGTAATGCATAATCAATTGCTTGTTGTCTGCAGCATGTTACTAATATTTCATTTTTTTGAACTGTGAAATTGGCAGAGTCTTATGAAATACCAGCAAAAAGTGCATGCACATTCTGACCAGTTCCTGAAATAAACATATATAGAGGGTGGCAATGATATGAAATGTATGGTAAAAATTCCAGTGGGCCATTAATAGCCACCACTTATAAAGGATTTTTGAATGGTTTATAATTAGATTATTAATTATGTTGCGAACATGTAATTATAAACCAGTTATAACTCAGCTGTCCGGGATCCAAGGATGGCAGACAAGTTACTGACCCTGCATCGATGTATGAAAACTGTGTCATAACTTGCTATATGGTTTATAGTGTTTACAACCTAATTAATAAACTAATTATAAACCATTCATGAATGCTGTATAAGGGTAGTCTTATTGTGAAATGGCATCTAGTAATATAATACAGTCCTGCCCCTCTTACTGCATTACTTTGAGGGCGCTTCGTGGTCAATTTATCACCAGCCTGGTTTGAAGAGTAATAGCCATAGGTTAGCAAAATTTCCACCCATTCTACTAACATAAGCAGTTCTGAGTGATCGTCTACATCCGGTGAGGAGTGTTCCTCCACGGTGGAAGCGGTGTGGATCTTTAAACCTCAAGCTGAGATATAACGCCGCTCTTATCAGAGACTGTTCTGCGTCTGCCGCCATCATGAAGAGGAGAGGTTGAGGTGAACACTCAGCAGCAGCATTTAAATAGCGCTTAGCCGTAAACTTCCTTATCTGTGTGTGTGGAACAGAATCACACTGCACGGCTATAAAGCTGTAATCATTAAGACGCAGGTTTGCACAGGTTGCTCATTGACTTGGCGTTCCCATGAACGGGAAGGCTTCAGTACTTTGTTGGCTCATACCAGAGATTTATTGTAGATCCAATGCACATATTGCAACATATGGGGGGTGTTACACTGAGGTGGGGTCTGAGTGGTTAGATCGCACAATGAGCTTTCACTACTGATGTGTGCCTGTGCAGATTTTCACACACATGCACACACCATCTGTCACCATTTGTTGTGATCAAAACCATAAGTAAACCATGATCTCTCAGCGTTTGGCAACCATTTAAATATTCACAACATAATCAGTTGTATTCTCACAAAAGCACTAATTTAACCTTTTTCCCTTAAAGATTCTAGTGAATTCAAATGTATGTCAGCCTAGACAGGAGGGTAATCTCTGTTCCACAATTAAAAAAAAAAAAAAAAGTGGGCAAGTTGAGGTTGAGTGGGTTTACGCTGCACAACATCCCTGCTTGTCTGACGTGAAGCGAGGCAGCTGTTCTTATCCTCAAGCGATAGCACTGAGAGCAGGCGGAGGCTCCCAAAAATAAACAGGCTTTCTCTGCGGCCCTGGGGCTGGGTCAGGGTCACCCACCATGGTGCGCACTCACTCGGGCTTTCCCTGCCCACTTGTAGATCTCTTCCAAACAAAGCCACTCACTCCACTAGTTGAAAACAGCACTTTTTAATTTTGTTTTACTTGAAAGTATGCAAAATTGATTGAGCACAAAAGATGCATGCAGCAAAGTCTTAAAAACTGCAAGGGTACAAGTAGAAAACAAATAGAAAATAACATTAAACTACTTGAGAGGGGTGAACTCTTGAGATGAGGCTCTGCATGGACAGTATATTATATAGTATTTGAATACATTTTGAATGCTCTGAATACTTGCAGTGCATCAAGAAGTTCACAAACACGTTCTCATGTATTTTTGCCCAGTTCTTGGGTCCACTTGAGGAACACCACAAACTTGTTTTGAACTTTAGTTATTTTTAGAAAGGATTTTCAGTGTGAATGCAATAGCCTGTTATTCCTAGGAGCCAGTCCTGGCAAAGCCCAGCTGGTGAAGTCTCTGTCTCGTTCTCAGCACAGGCTGCACAGACGCCTCACTGGACCATGGTTAATGAACACAGCCGTTTACTGCTCTCCAAGTTCTGGGTTCAGAAAATCTGCCTACTCAAGGATCTGGCCGCGAGCAGAAAAACATCACATGTTCTATTGTATGATTCACAGGTGATTGGTTTTTGATTAAAAGGCAAGCCTGTTGAGTCCTGCTGTAGGCGGTAATTTTCAAGGTAATTTCTGCGAGAGCCTTTCTCATCTCACTCGTGATAGTGGATCCCCTGTCGTGGATTCTGATCAGCAAAACATTCAGTCTTCATAGAAAAATAAAAAGGATTTTGTTTGGCCAGGAAGTGGGATTCAAGATTTGAGATTCAAAATCTCTTTTTTCTACAGAGTCCTGGCCAGGACAGCAGCAAACAGAAAGTAGTGCAACACACAAAAGACAAAACATAAGAGCATCAAAAACACAAACACAGAAATAAAGTTTACTTACTTACTTGCTTACAAATAGAAGTAAAAGTAAATAAATAAATAAATAGTACCTATGATAGGGATGAGATGAGGGTGGGTCCAAAGGCAAGCACTATCGAGAGTGACCTTTACAAAAAAATTAAATCTAAAATACATCAAAAACATCATAAATAGACAAAACAATGCATATAAAGTAAACAGAATTTTAAGGAGTAACTTCAAAAATGATGACCTGCTTACTTTGCCGTGGTGTTGCAGAACTCACTGGTTTACTCAGCAAGCTGTTTTTGGTTTGGGAGTGATTTTCGCTTATTACTAGCAGTAATTTGATAATGATAATCATTTCTATCATCATTTCCATTATTATCCATCATTTGAAGTTGTTCAAATTCCTACTTGTACAAAATGTATATTACTGAGTAGGTCTCCAGGAAATCACATATTTTTGTTTCTCCAAAGTATCTGTGAACAGATTATCATGGGTTGTTTTTCTGTTAAGGGTTATCATAACATTTTTGTAGCATGATTAATGCTGTTTCCTCACATGCCAAATTCAAAACCTGAATGTAGCTACATATTTGTGTATTTAACCCATGGATTAAGAAAAATTAGAATGCATTCTTGCATATCTTATATCCACTCATGCAACAGTGGCAGGTTGCAAGTTAGCAAGTCAAAAACTTTTTTTCCTCCTGATGCAGCTCTGCTGGCGTAAATTTATAGAGATCCCATAATTATATGATGGCTAACTATAGATTCCAACAGTGATTGCAGTAAGGAGACTTTAAGAGCTCTGTGGCTCCTCTTATAAGCTCTAATTACTGCCAATTTAAATATTGTTTTAAAATGGATAGTTTTTTGTCCAGCTGTAATTAGCACAGGCTAGTTGGAGGAGAGGAGGGAGTGGTAATCGGCATGCGAGGAGCCGTATATCCCCTTTCCTTCCAGCCAAGGAAAGAGGCTTCCACCACAGGGACCAGGAGTCCCTGAGGTCAGGAGGCCTCTGTGAGCTTGTGGCTTGCCATCAGCCAGTAGCTCTGGGGACAGCTGTGTCATGCTGTGGTGCTTGGCCCCGTGCCCCGAGACAGCAGTTGCCATAAACAAACAGTGCTGAAAAGCCACTGGCCCGTTCCCCAGCTCTTTCAAGACAGCGTCGGGAGCCCACTGGCCTGGACCCAGCCTGCTCCATTAAGTTGGAGTGGATGGTGACCAACGATCTGTTAGAGTTCAGCTGGTAAAAAGGAGCCATTGGCCCAGTCCTAAACCAGTTGAATGGGAATGACAGAGTGATTTCTAGACCCCCCGTGGCGGTCCTCCCACTGAACTCTTCTAAATGAAGTTTGCTGTGTAACTGTGGCACTTAGACAGGCAGGTCGCTTTCACACCTAGAAGTCCGTTTCCATGGTCTGGACTTACAAGTTGTTTGATGCATTGTTGCTTTTTTCATTCGTTCCTGCTGGTTTTCACACAGCTCAAATCAAGAGGGACCACCACATGTAAACTGAAGTGAAGTGCTTACTCGTTATTGGTCAGAGAAGAAGGAGAGCAAAGAGAAAAGGCTCTGTTCATCATGCAAGGAATATCCTGAAGCAGAGACCTTGCTTTAAAGTGATCCTGCTTTTTTCTGTGTGTCAAAGAGGAAGCCATCAGAGCATGGTACCACTACAAAAAATGTCATGACAAACATGGTACAGCAGGCGATTCAATCCTTACTGAAACCACATCTCAAAGTGTTGGTGTGATTACTGTTAGGACTACACGACTCACCCAGAGTTTGCCTGTAACCGATCACAGACGACCTCTTTCAGGAGTCAGGGTCAGACACGGTTTCAAATGTTGGATTGGATTAGGGTGCACTCACCTCCCAAAACAAACTGCACAAAGAGGTTCAAGCCAACTGCAGTAAACACGTTACATGTGAAAATGAGCTACCATCCTTAGACTTGAGATTTGATCAGTGCAGCTTTTCTACTGTTGGACACCGAGCAGTTTCACTGTGGCTGCTTTGAGTAACCTCACATTCATAAGCTACCAGATATTTTGGGTAAAAATGAACTTCCCTCTTGGAAATTCCACATGAATACAACTCAATGTTGATGAAATCGGAAAGATGTGGAAAATTTTCTTTCCCCAATTTCCCTGGCATCTGAAAGATAACCTTGAACCTTCTCAGTGTGGTGGGAAAATCAGGTTCAACTGCCAGTCCACTGTTTGACACAGTTTGTTAAAGGAATAGTTCACCACAAAATAATTTTTTTTTTTTTTTTCCCCCAACTTACCCACAATGCAATCTATATGTCCAGATAGCACAGCTTCTGTGTGATTTGGCCCAAATGAATCCTCCTTTAGGGCAGATAGACATGGTTGGCTGGTGCTCCTCAGCAGGAAATAGTTCCCAACAAAACTCTCAGCCTTTAGTGCTGTGGATTATGCCAGAGATCCATGTTATTGTTTCTGGAAAGAGCTATTGCTGTTGAGTTTTTCTCATGAAGTTGTTTTTTTTTTTTTCAACTCCACAAAAGAAAACCCATCCGGCATCACTGTATTAGGATGATGATGGTAGTTGGAAAAAATCCTTTTTTTTGTATTTTGGGTAAACTGTTCTGTTGAAGGAGCTTGTTCATTCAGCTTCATGTTTGTCTTTAGTTTGATTTCTGGGTTTGTTTTTCTAACAAAATGACATGTTGGACTCCTCCAACTGCATGTCATTGCACAAATTACACTCTGCCCTTAAGAGCTGGTGTTGACAATGACAATATGAAATAAGTGTTGAGTTTACCGTATCCAAGTAAAGCCCAAAGGAGCTGTTGATACAGTCATGGCTGAGCTCATCGTCCTGGTGCTCTGAGCTGTTGGACGGCTCATATTCACAGATAATATCTTGACCATTCTTCCTCCCTTTTCCCTAAGACGGTATTTAGTGTTCACCCACACCTCTGCAATGAAGGACTGTTATTATGTCAACTGTGCAATAAACAAAGTGAGCTTGACTACCATTAGTGTGTGTTACAGCTTACTTTGAGGCAGGTACCCTAAATATTTTAGAACAACAGATTTGGAAAATGACGTCCCTTCCATTTTCCAACATTGCATGTTTCATCTATTATTTTCATTGATAAAGAAAATAATAGATGAAGTTCAATGGTGCATTCTGGGAATGAACACACTAACAGTTATGAATACACAGTTTCAGATACAGACTTTAAAGGTGATAGAAAATAAGGGACATTTGTTCATCTTGTTTTTACACAACACAATAGAATCACATATCAGTTCTAGCACAACAGATTAAATTCATTTGAGTTAAACCCAATTTAAAACCTTTATTCATTCTCAAAAGACATTGAGGTATACAGGTGATTACCACACTGAAGAGGACACTTGAATAAATGAAGGATACAAAGTATATGAAAAGCAAGTGGGATGCATTTTCCTTGCGTCCACTTGGGTGTGCAAGGTAAATGCCAGCAATAATCAATGTGCCTCTTCATCTTGGTGACACTTCAGGGATAACAAAGCCCCAGTCCACAGGACACGAGAGGTCACTGTCACAAGGCCGTCGCAGTCACTCCATCTCAGCTCAGAGATCCTTGAGCAGCGCCTGAGGCCACGATTTCCACCAGCATCAACGAAGAAATAACAGAATTTCATTTGTGAACGTGCTGCCACATGCCTCTTGAAGACTCCCAGCTCCAAAGTCAAGTGAGTGAAAACAGTGAAGCTGCCCGGTGGCTTGTGGAGCACCAATCCCCTGTAAGGACACTTCACACTGAGCTCTGGTTTATTTTGACAGTCACTTTTACATCAACAGTCACTTTGCATGCTAAGCTAGTAACATTCAACCAGCGCTGATTTAAGTGGTATTAATACATTTATAAAAAGTAAATACAAATACAAATAAAAACAGAATCCAGAGGGTTCTCTTTTGTTAAGTATGTCAGTAATAGTTTGACCTCTAAATGGAAGCGTAAAGATATATTTTTTGTTAGATTTTGTGTATTTGTGCACATGTGTTGGTAAAATTGCTGCTGAAGTGTTTACAAATCTATAAGTTCTCAAATTCACAGTCAAAATCTGTGATTCTGCACAGGATGTACTTCCACTGCCGATCTCTGAAAGGAAGAACAGCACAAAAACGTGTCATTTCAGCAATCAGGAGTTATTGCATTATTTTTTTCTCTCTCTGATTTATTGTTTGGTCTGCCAGTAAATTCTGGTCCCATAGGCCTCACATCTTGTTTCCTACTAATCAGATCAGCCAGGAGAGCTAGAGGATTTCATCGATGTGGTGATAGATTTGATTGATTCAATCCAAAAGACTGCCACATGGGATCAGAATTTTTTTTTGCTCCAAGTTAAAACTGTTTTCAGCAAACCTGAGCACGCCGCTGAAGGTGGTCTGGGCACCTCTGATGAAATATCCATAACTCGGGATAACCATCTCTCCCTCTTCTTTATAGTACTCAGGCACATCAGTGGTCTTCCTGCCCAAATCAAAACAAAACAGACAACTTTGAGGTGACCGGGACAGTAAAATAACCATTCTTAAAAAGTCCATAGTTCTGTGGTAACTCACATGCAAGAGTAGGGGCAGCGGCGTTTGTAGCGGCAGCAGTAGAACTGCCATTCCCGGTCAAGAACCGATTCAAAGTACTTGCTCTGTACTCCTGCCACCAGCCCGTTGCGGGTGCATGTTGATGTCCTACAAAGAGACACAAGAGTCACAAAAACGTCCAGGTTCATTCACAACAACGAGAGGAAGGTCATTTTTACTGTTTTTAGGTCTTACAGTTTTATTATTGCATGGTGGCCTTGCAAACCAAATTTCCCTTTTGGGACAATACAGATTCCTAATTGAACTGAACTGAACTATTCTTCTATCTATTTGAAAAGTAGAAGAAAAATAAAAATGGATTCAATACCCTGCTATGTATTTCCACCTTTCACTGTCTAATTGTTGTACTGCATTAATTTAAAGGGTCTATCACACACACCGACTGACCAACAAGACAAACAACATGGTTGTTTACCGAGATCTTTTCAATGCAACAGGTGGCAATCAGATTTGATGATGGTGCAATTTGTTGTGTTCCAAACATGTTTAATCTCAGTAGTTGATTAAACAACAATGACAACTAATTGTTGTGATGACAACAATTAGTTGTCATCACAACAGTTTCATGAATACCAGCCCCGAGCAGCAGCAGCTCCAGGATATGTTGTCTTTTGTCATGGCAACATGAGCACAGCCCACAGCCATTGAGCCAATGGGAATAGGTTAGGTCTTTCCCAGCAGGGAAATGTCTCAGCCAGAGTGTAATACAAAAGCCAGCAGTGTTAATGGGAAGCAAGTGTGGCTGGGATTGAGAGCCGTCAGAGTAACTGCCTTTGACACACTGTTTTGGGTGCAGTAGATCTCAAGCTTTTCTTAACACAAGTAAATCTGAAACAAGGTGTTATTGTAATGGTGTGCTGTACGGGTCCAGTTGTTGGGTCCATATGGTGTTGGTTGGCAAAACATGAATGAATCGAATTTACAAATGCAAACTATTTTGAGTTGAAACTGCAATGACAAAGTAAAAGCTCTTTCCACAATAATTTTTTATCCTAGGATGGCGACGTTGCTTTTTTTTTTTTTTTTTGGCAGGCATTTCATTCTGTCACCATCCTAGGAAACCCAAATCCACTGCCAGCGGTTATATTATCCAGGGAGGAGGGGCCAACTTTGAATGTTGTGTTTACCTGCTGCAACTGACAAATCGTACCCAATCTGCCTGGAATGATCTTTTAACTTTGGTGTGACTGATGATGGCTATGATGTAGACCCAATCAGGCTAGTTTGAATGTTTGTGTTGTCACATGCCAACTGCTGTGAACAGAAAGTGTTCAGGCCAAAATTCTCTCTCAGGTCTTAAAGAACAAAATCCATGCCCTTTAACTGGATCAACTTTTCAACTCAATTAATTTTGACCAGTTGACTCAAGTTCAGATGTTATCATTTGAAATGGGGCAGTCCCGTCACCTAGCTACAGGTAGAGGAGATCAGAGACAAAAAGGAAACACAGGGCAGGTATTTTACGTTTTCCTCTCCAGTGAATTAAACAGACCCATGTGTTGGCAGACAATTTGATGACGTCTTTTTATTACACAGATCACACTTGCTTCCCCATCAAAGTTTTGCAATCTTCATGTTGCAAAAATTCAGAAAATCGATGTAACATGTGGCCTATAAAATGCAGACGGGGGTCTCCGAAGGCCTATGACCCAGCCTGTTGGATGAGATTTTCTAAAAATTTGCTGGAAGCCATTATGCTCCCAGGAATAGTCAATTGAAGGCACATATGGCAGCTCTGGAATGACATTTTGATGAAATAGTGACATAAACATCAGACGCATGCACAGAAATTGCCCTCACTGAGTTATTTCAACATCTGGAGAGTGATATTCTGTAGTTTGAGTATCTTTTCTACAGACAGTCATCTAATTAATGTCAGCAGGTCTTTTTGAAGGAACTAATTTGCTTCATGAATGGCATTCTGCAACATGGAAATTGCAATGAGAGTGGCTGATACACACGGGAAACGCACAGGATGAATATAACCCAAGTGGAAAATAACAGTGGATTGACTACGGTAATGAAATAATAGTTCATGTTGTTCACTGTTGCTATGATTTCCTTGGAACATAATGAACTGTTAATTAATCTGCTGTCGGATGCAACCATTCATCAGCAGATGATTTGATTCTCAGGAAGAGTAACTGGGGATAACCCTTTGTGTCCTTTATAAGTGTAATGTTTCATTAAAGAGTATGTTTAATGTAAAATCATTTTTTTCAGATTGTGTTTCAGAAACTGTTACAATTTGATGTCATATGAATATTACATCAAACAATTGAAATATGCTCTTAATGTTGAGTAGCTAAATGTAAAAACTGGAGTAGTGCATCCAGCTCATTTTACAGTGTGTGAGTCTCTTTAAGAGGACAAAGTCAGTGCATCCTTGCAACCGTCTGCTGTTCTGCAACAAGTGAGGTCTGGAGGTGTTCCACTGGTGTGTGTGTGTGTGTGAGTGTGTATGTGTGTGTGTGTGTGTGTGTCTGCCAGCACAACATGGGTGGTTTTTGTTCATGCAACAGTTTGAGCAGCAAACTCCACGCTGGCTCTGTATGGGCCTGTGTTGTGTGGTAATAGTGACCTTTCAGTACCTGCATTGACGGTGCACATGTCAGAGCAAAGTGTCCCATAGTGGACGTGGACAAAAGAACCTGAATGATTATGTGGCATTCGCTAATGAGTTAAAGGTGGATTTGGTTGTTTGGTCTTGATTTCCTCCTGTTCTTTGGAGCAGAAGTCCACCCACAAATGGGGCAAAGATGTTCGGCTTAGACGATTTTTCCATTCGTCAGGCAATAAATATTCTGCTGGGATACTTAGTCCAGTCCGGGCCGAGTGACTTTCATGAATATTTTAATACTGTTATGTGAAATTACCAAATCAAGTATTTTTCTGCTCATTATACAGAATAGAGGAGAATCAATGGAAGAAAAAATATATTTTACTGCATGTTTTACTGTGGGAGATTTTTCCAGATGCTTAGTCCCTCTCTGTGCATTTCAGGACTGCTGTAGTCTTTTTTATCATTTTGTATCACTTATTCATATGCCTTTGGTCAAAGACACAAATCCGTAACCAGGGCAGTCAGCAAAGTGTTGTGCAGTAAGATTACCAACTGGAAAAAAATGCTGCTATGTCCTAGATATCCCACCACCAGTACTACTGAGATTAAACATGTTTGGTTTGCTGACTGGAGGGCAATGACTGCTTAAATCTGCATTCTGATATCTATTTGGTACCATCACCAAATGCATTCATGAATGCAAGTAATAGCATTTTAACCACTAAACACAATACGTTTGAGGTTGTTTTTTTTTTTTACACGCCTCAGTTCACATCTGCAAAAGTCACAGAAAGTAGATAGCAGGTGGTCAACAAGTAAACTAAGCAGGGACCTACCACTCCATCCCGGCACGGCTGATGTCGTCCCACCAGCAGTCACTGGGCTCCCCCAGAGTCTCTGGGGCTGGCTGGCACTCGAACGTCCACAGGCGGTCTGAACCCTCCTGTTCACTGAAGTAGCTTCTTATGGCCACTAGCAGCTCGCCGTGGGGGCACTGGAAGTTGAAGCCTTGGCGGTAGGTGTTGACCCACCCCATGTCGTGGTGGTCGCTGTGCTGAGCTGCCGCTGTGGCGAGCAAAGGCAAAACCCACACCAGGAAGGCAGAGTTCATCTTGAAGAGGTCCGTCTGTCTGCTCTGCTCCCACACAGCTGCCTCACTTTAAACAGCTCCAAGCCTTTTGTTGTCCAGATGTTTTATATCCAGAGGTGATATGTAATTTGCTGCTCACAGGACAAAACCAAAATTGGACCTCACGTCATGCCTTAAGGTGGACTCTGAGATGATGCCTTACCAAAAACTCACCATAGATAAGGGGTGCGCCTTAAAAGAGAACACCATTAAATAAGAAGAACCATGTGCTACATGCTCTTTAAATATTTATATAATTCTTTATTAGGCTCTGGAGAATGGACTCAAATATTTAGCATTTTGATGGAGTAAACATGTCATCTCTATCTCCATAGAAATGGTTGATTTGGACTGGAAAACCTGTTTTTTTCTTTATGGTGTCATAAATCATTATGTCAGATTGCCCGCAGCTGTTTCATCAGACAGAGTCTAGATGAATATAATATAGATCCCACTAGAGTACGTCTGGGTGCATTTATTAAAATGATTTGAAAACACTTCAGTACCTCAAGGTAAATTAATATTACGTACAAAAATGCAGCTGAAGTGGAGACCTGCCAGAAGATATTATAAAAAAATTAATATTCCTTCCTATTACTGAGTACTTGCCTGTAAAATAACAATGTGGGAAATAGATACAGATGGCCAATAAATATGTAGTTCAACACTAACATGGATCCCAAGTTGACTTCTATTCTCGTGAAGCACAGTAGTTCTGTTTTCTGCACAGTGTCATTGGATAACAGACATCATCCACAGCTTTTCCTGTACTTGTGAAACACAATGTTCCTGTAAAAGTTAACTGGCAGACAAAATGTGGCTCTATTATGCACTGAGCTCATTGGATTCATGGAAGGTAGTACTGAAAGCTTTTCTCAAAACATTTTTTGGTCAAACTAACAGATTTCATTGTAAAGATGTGTCATGTGGGGAAAAAAAAAAAAAAACACATTTTGTGTTACTGGATTATGTCCCAAGAGACTGACAAATGAGTTTATTGGAGTATCCAAATACTGAAAATTCAACTTGAATGTTTGATTTGTTCAAGACATTCATGCTGACCATCATTACGACTTTTTCACAAGTTTGTCCACAAGTCTGATATTAGTAGGAGGGTCTGTTAAAGCAGTGTGGTGGGTGCTTGGGGGATGAAATTGTCCCCATAACATACACTAAATGGACCAAAGTATTGGTCCACCTACACATTACACCCACAGGAGCTTTTAGGACGTCCCATTCCAAATCCATAGGCATTAACATGAAGTTGGTCCCCCCTTTGCAGCTAGAACAGCTTCCACTCTTCTGTGAAGACTTTCTATAAGAGAATGTCTGTGGGAATTTTTGCCAATTCATCCAGTCAAGTTCTTCCACAACAAACTCACCCAACCATACCTTTATGCACCTTGCTTTGTGCACTGGGACACAGTCATGCTGGAACAGAAAAGGACCTTTCCCGAACAAGCCCACAGCATTATCCCTCCTCAACCAAACTTTACAGTCGGCACAATGCAGTCAGGCAGGTAATCTTCTCGTGGCATTCACCAAACCCAGACTCGCTCATCAGACTGTCAGATAGAGAAGTGTGATTCGTCACTCCACCAAACACGTTTACACCACTCCATGTGACACTTGGCATTGTGCTTGGTGATGTAAGGCTTGTATGCGGCTCCTCATGCCATGAAGCTTCTGGCACACAGTTTTTGTGCTGATGTTAATGCCAGAGGAGGTTTGGAGCGCTGCAGTTACTGAGTCAGGAGAGCATTGGTGACTTGTACGCACTATGTGCCTCAGCACTCAGCGACCCCGCTCTGTAACTTTACCTGGTCTGCCACTTGGTGGCTGAGTTGCTGTGGTTCCTAAACGCTTCCACTTTCCAATAATACCACTTACAGTTGATGATGGAATATCTAGGAGGGAAAGAAATGTCATGAACTGACTTGTGGCATCCTATTCCATTACTATTACAGCAGCACGCTGGAATTCAGTGAGCTCTTTAGAACAACACATTCTTTCACAAATGTTTGTAAAGGCAGACTGCATGGCTAGCTGCTGGATTCAGTCCCATTTGCCACACCTGAATGAAACGCCTGAATTCAGCGATTAAGAAGTGTACCCAAATACTTTTGTGTGCTTTTAGTGTATTTCAGAAACGTAATAATGATACAACAAAGACATAGCAGTATGCAGATAGTGGCAGTGGTACTTCAAAGCTCCATGATATTTTGATGTTATTTATGTTAGTGATATTATTTTAAGGTGAACTATTAGAATGTCTGTATGCATTACACATTATATATGAGTGATTTTTACAGTAATGCTAACTATTCTCAACCAGAAAATATCTATACAAATCTATATTTTTTACATAATCAAGAGGTAGGTAAAAGATCATTACCGTCTATTGTGAGTCATGCTCAGTAACTCTATACTTCCATGTGAAGTCAGATTAGGTGTATAAGCTTTTAAAGAAATGTAAACCATGGGGCAATTAAAAAACACAAACATCTAAGAGAGCTAAAAATCAGCGGTTCTCTGTTTTGCATTTCACCCAGATCAGACAAGGTTATTATCCTTAGCTTGTGACTTTGTGAAAGGCTCCATTCAGTTTGTGTGAATAAAGTATTTCATCAAACTGATTATATAATGTGATCCATCGCACAGCAACCCCACATTTGTAACGTGTGTAATTGTCTTCACATGGAGCCGGACATGTCTCTTCCGGCCACTTAGACAAATGGCCTCTTCTATTTGGCTTTGATTAGATTAAAATGGATTGAAATCCATTTTGTAACTGTGCTTTGATCCCTCTTGAGAGATCATCCTCAAAGAATCTAAAAATAAATAACAGCACATGTTCAGGAATAGTGTGTGAGTCACAGCATAAGGAGTTCCACAAAAGTCAAAATGGAACAGAACTGGGAGGTATTTATAGACACCATTTACTATTTTAAAATCTCTATTTAGAGCAGAGTGCTGTTGGCACTTTGAAAATGTAGGGCTAGATACACAATGACAGTGAATTGATACATCTGCCTGTGACATACTGACTACACTGTATACCAAAAAGACCACAGATCCTTCACCTTTTCCTTATCACAGTAAACTATTGAACTTATGTCAAATCATTTTGTTGCATGATTTTGCAAAGGAAGTCACCTATAACTGATGATCACACTCACTAATAATGTTTCCTTATCAATTTGGGAGTCATGGCAAAATATAAATGCAGGGTGACTTCCAAGCAAACCGAAAAAAATTGTATTTGGTTAAAAGTTGATTAAAAAGTAAATTATCACTAAATCATGTTTCCGAGCTGTAAACAGTGGTATGTGGATTCCATATGGCTAATAGCATTAATCCTGTGCTTCATTTTTCAAACAAAGTCCTACATTTGCTTGTCAAGGCAAAGAATCGCTGCTGGACCGCTCTCTGTGGGCTTTACCTCTCAACTGTGTCGCTCGTACCTCAATTAGTGAAGTGATATTTTTGCCTTCGGCCGCGTCAAATGTTCTGTCATCAGAAATTTATTACCGCCCCCAAGTAGAGATGAGTGATCTGTTATCACAGACCACAGACACCTAAACAAATGTGATAATAGTGCACATCTGCTTTTCACTGCATCCAACCCTCAGTTTAGTGGCTGCTCTTGGCTCCACTTCAAGTTTTGGTCTTTTAACAATCCCTTAATGTATTTGTGTCTGACACTCAGACTCAAACATCTGACATTTCATTTTGGTGAAGTGATCGCTTTATAGTGCTACTGCATTCACTCTAATAAGCCAAATTCAGGCTCAGCTGAATGGCATCCAGATTATCAGCAGCAAAACACACAGAGATATTGTTTATAATCTCCTCACTACAGCGTTTGTCAGTTCAACTCAGGTCTGTCAGTACCACGTCACACTATCATTTTCTTGTAGGCCAGAATTGGGTTTGTATTAAAATCAGTGGGTATTAGCCACCAGCTACCAGACAAAATGTCCTATTCAGAAATTGTTATGCACAGCTGACATCTCAATATTTTCTGTCTAGGAGCACAGCGCTCTGTAATCTCTCCCTGTGTGCACAGCTTGACCAAATAAAAGAGAAAAATCTCTGAATGAGTGTGTATTGATACTTTCCTTTTCTAAATAACAAATTAAAACATTTGACATCTTTGTTGTTGCAGTTTGAATGAGATCCTCATTCTCAAATTTGTTCTGCTTCATCATTCAGCCTGTAACCTCCATGTCAGTGGTGCATCTTAATGATCACAACAGCGGCGACATTGCTCAAAATGAAGTGTAGAGTCTCCCTGACCAAACAGAGAAGTTTAAGCATTTGAACAATATCAAAGGGCTGTGAGAGAGCAGCAACACGAGCAAACCTTTTTCTTGCCAAAACAGAAACGTGTCATGTTCAAATCATTAGCTCAGCACCTGCTGGACAACCTGGACACACACAAACACTGGCAGATCAAAAAAGCCTTGTGTGGGAAGCACACTTTTAAACCAAAACCGTCACTGCCAGGAACATCAGAAATCAAATATTCAAAGATCAACATGCTCAAAAGCGATTATTGACATTGGATTTACCGAGGTAAGTTAAATGTACTGTGTGTCATCAGTTGTGTACAGCAAAACACTTTGTCACTTGAGGGTGTAATTTAGTCCAAAAAATATTTCCAGACAAGTCTAAGGTGTGAAATGTCACTAAGGTGTATAACTCGCAAAGTATTAACACCTAAGGGCTGAGTGGCAGATGAGTTTGAAAAGGTTGCTCCACGTTGCCATAATCCTAGATTGGTTTTTGAGGATATCAGACATACAGAGTGGGGAATAACTACCTAACTAGTTAAAATCAACCACTACAAATAGACATGACAAACACTGAATAATGCCATCTAAACCAAACAGTCTTAGGAGTATCATTATTATGCTATAATGTATCCATTCCTGCATGTGACTTCACAAAAATAACCCCAAAATGATTTGCAAAGAACTATCTAATCTCTTTTTAAACTAAATATAGTTCTTTTTAAAAACAACTTTCAAGCTTCTGCTTCAATTGGCCTACTAGGATGTTTACTTGTAAAATAAGCATGTGCAACCCCAATCAAAGGAATTACATGTTGGCATCACAGGATTTGTTTATCCTCTGTCTGCTTCATCCTCCTCCTCCTCTCAATCTTCATCTCCCTCGTGTCTCTCTCTCTGTGCAGTCAGTGTGGTTTGTGTTTGTCTTCCACCTCGTGCTGTTCCAGTCCTGTCCACTAGGGGTTTCTGGCCGCCACACACCTGTTTCCTCTCTGCAACCAAGGCGGCCCTGCTCCTCCCTGCCGCAGCTGTTCCTCGTCACTGATCACTCCTCAGCGGTGTGTGTATACCTGCCAGATTGTCTAGTAAGTTCCCCGACTAACTCGTGATCCATATTCCTGTATCCGTCTGTCGTTTCCTGACTTACCTTGTCTGGTCACTGCTTGATTTGTTTGAGTTTCTGCTTTGTTGGAGCCCTGCCTCGCCTGAGCCCTCTCTGGTTTGTTTGCCTGTCACCTTTTGTTTTACTTTGACTGAAGTTTTCAACATCATGATTCTGCCGTCGTGTATCTGCATTATAGGGTTCAAATTACCAGCACTGTGCCTGTCACACGTGTGTT
Organism: Myripristis murdjan; assembly: GCF_902150065.1. Taxonomy (NCBI): domain Eukaryota; kingdom Metazoa; phylum Chordata; class Actinopteri; order Holocentriformes; family Holocentridae; genus Myripristis; species Myripristis murdjan. Next base: position 18,931,584 of record NC_043983.1, on the reverse strand, counting down.
TCAGCTGCATAGCTCCTTGAATTTTTTCCTACTTTTTGGTCCTAAGCACTGCACTGTCCACTGTATATATTTTCTCTCATGAAAACTAATTCAATCAGGGCATCTTAGACACTAATTGCAGGTGAATAGTGTGATATCTTCACCCCTGAAAACACAACCATCCATGGTATGCAGAGTTATGCAACTGCCACTGGGAGGATGTCAAAAGGTCCCTTACTGTGGTCCCTTCTTCCCATAAGACCTTTGCTGTTTAATAGTGCTTCACTGATGAAATTAAGAGGCCAGGCAAAAGGCCACCATAATAACTTCTAAAAAACAAATCGCTGTGCTTCGGGCTGTAACCTCATTAGAACAATGCATCGTGGTTTCTTGGAGGACGTGTCTGACCCATAGCAGGGGAGGCAGCCGGCCAACGATAAGCCTCGCTGACAGTAGTGATAATAGGAGAGCAGGAATGATTGCCTGGAAAGTAATCACGCCTCAAGAATTTCAGGCGCATGAAAACCCTGGTCACTGTTCTCATTTCTTTAGCTATGTCCACGCCACGGTTTCTCCCTCAGGCTTCAAGGTTATCTGTGAAATGATCTGCAAGGTTACAGTGATGATGCAATTACCTATGACACGCTGAATTTTTTAATACTGTATGGACAATAACGAACAATAATGAACACACACTGATATGTTGTGATCAGAATATCCACGTGCACAGACTGCAATTTCACATTTTGTCTTTCTCTCTCAGAAATCGAGGGAAACCATTACTTCTGCTTGGAAAAACATGTATGTACAGTTCACCAACTCAACCTCATCCCTGCTGAAATATCCTTCAAAAACAGGATGTCAGAAATGTCAATAATGTATTTAAGGTAGCAAACCACCCAGGTTTCATCAGTAATCGCAATATCACTGTGTGAAACAGGGCATAAATGTGCTTTCTGATTCAGATCTGATTGTTTTATGTGTTTTTCTGATGTTTGATTAGTTAGTTAGTTTGTTTGATATGCATATAGAGTTAATTTCTCAGGCTTATTTAGCTGATATAATACATTAAAAATAGGCATGAGATCTTTAATCAAATCAAAAACAGAGAGGTGTTGCTTGATTTTTCAGCACCAGTCACACAGTGTTGGGTGTGGAAGTGTGGAAAGTGACATTGACTCTTTTAGCGCTGCATTGCTTTGCAGCCTGTGAGGTAAGGCAGATGATGACTGTGTGGAAAGAAAAGCACCAAGGAACACAATAACAGTTTCACTAATCAGGCTATTCATTTTCTTTCTAGGGGCTCTGTTATATCATATTTGAAAATTATAATGAAAACTATAGGTGATGTTTACTACTGTGCACTATTTAATTGATAAATTAATAAATCTACATTTTCCTGTATATAGCTTTAAAGTAAATATGTATCAGTATTCATGCACGCTGTTTATTTTCTGGTAACACTTCAGTTTAGCTGTCATATCTATTTTGAGTAACCTTGTGTGTTATTTTGTTAAAGCAGAGCCAGTAATTCATGATTTAAAACTGAATATCTTAAGCCCCTTATTCTCAACATTTGCTGCACACTCACAATATAACTGGAAACATTATAATCTCTGTGTTTATTTATATTGGGAACTGTAAACACAAGCTAATCCCAGATATTGTAATTCCATTCTAAAACATACTTGTGGAGGATTCATGGATATTAAACAGGATTCACACGCAGGCGACTGCACCACTGCTGAAAGTGATTCTTCAAACTAACACCGCAACTTGTGAAACGAATGAAGGTTTGCATTTATACAAAACATGAAATCTAATATGTGCACTGAAACTGAGAAATACTCACACAGCATCTGTTGCGACTCTGGCTTACTGGTCAACAAAAGCCCGGCCTCACACACTGGTATGTAGGGCAGCTCAAAAAACAGTGTGAGTGAACAGAATGGGCAGCCACTGCTCATACAGTCAGGTGGTGTTTACCAGGTATTCTTACCATGTAATTGACCAAGTCATAAGAGCTATAACTACATATTTAGACCATCTTTGGCATTTCTCATCAGTTTAAGTAAATACATTTTACTTATTACATGTTTAGAATGAGAATAGTTTAAGCTGATACTACAACAACTACTACTACTACTACTAGTACTACTACTATTGCTACTACTACTACTACTACTACTACTAATAATAATAATAATAATAATAATATTTAATTAATAAATTAATTAATTAATAAATGAATACATATATAAATATTTTTTACCTGTTTCCATTTCATTAAGATAAGCATGGATTATGGATCATGTATCATGTTATGTGCTGCAAAAAATGTGAAACATTTCAGTCTCCTTGATTAAGATTAAACTAGACTCTACAAGGAAAAACTGTTTGTTCCCAGGTATTATCAGGTCATTACCATGTCCTTTATGGCTGGTGATTTAGTTTTCCATCAGGACTAACATGTACCTGGTATGTTCTGAGGAATTATTACCACGTAAAACATTCCAATTTATGCGATATAGAAAGCTGAAACTTGAGTGTAAGATGAATTCATTACAAAAAATGAATACATAATCTCTGAGACGTTAACTGATATTTAGGTGTTGTTTGAATTACTAATACAACTAATACAAAGGGTTATGTCTGCATATGAGAGCATATTTTGAACTGCCAGTGCGTTAGGCATTTAATCAACAGTTCTTTTTTTAATCTGCAATAAATATTACAATATACAGAAGAGACGATGTGATCAGGCCAGACTATGAAATGAAATTAACTCGTGATCTTGTGATTTCATCCATTTGTTCACTATTATGTAAAAAAGGCCTGATTGACTGGACACTGTTTTTTGGTGTACCTTAAGTGTCAGGTTCATGCTAACACGCTGCATTGTGCAGACATTCCCCAGGAAACCATGACTGACCCTCTTTTTTGCTGTGGTCACAATATGGAAAATAACATGATGTGTGACTAGCAGGAGAGAGAGAGAGAGAGTTATTGATTTTTGCCATGTAACTCAGACAACTGCAGCTCCTGCATTCACCCTTCAGGGCATAATCTCCATCACGCTCTACTGGCAAACATCCCCTGCTTCCTAGAGTGCCTCCACCCCTCTGTAATTGTTTATTGAGTGGTTTTACAGCTAATGCAAAGCCACCTACTGATGAAACACTTGGAGTTTTGCTTGTTTAGATGCAAACATTTCCATCATTTGCCACTTTGAAATGCTAATCACTCATCTTTGGAGGTGCAACTTTTCTAAAAATTCTGCCATTGTATTATATTCCAGTATAAATAAGATAAAGCAATTAAATAAAATAATACACAGAAATTGGGGTCATGAGACTGAAATCTCTTGAAAGGCAGAGAGAGAAGGATAGGGGAATACTTTGACCCAGACAATTGGAGATTGAAGCAGTTACTGATTGCCAGGATTGTTAGGTGTGTATGTGCATTGCCAAACAGAGATAATGACTATCTGTAGTGTTGAGTGTGAATTCTGGACATGTAGCTGTCCATGAGGAGTATGCTGTGGTGGTTAATGCATGTTCTGGACACAACTTTAAACTGAATTAGCTGTAATTGGGTCTTAATGGTGCACCAGTAGCTCACCTATGCCCCTTTTCCACCAAAAAGAACCTGGTGCTAGTTCGGTGCTGGTGCTAGAGCCGGTGCTTAACTGGTTCCAACAAAGAACCAGTTTGCTTTTCAACTGGCCAAGAGCCAAGTAGAGCCAAGTCAGAGCCACGTCATTACGTCAGCGGAAAACGTGATGACGTGGGTGCGCGAGACGCTCGCTCGGTATCACAATAACCAACATGAATGAATGAATGAATGATACTTTATTAATCCTTTGCAGGAAATTACATTGTCACGGCAGCTTCATCACTTCAACACACATAAAATTGCACACTCATACAATACAGTGGTTGCAGCTGTCCTGAAGCCGGTGAAACTGATCAGTGAGTCGGGAATGATGTTCCTGAGCCACGTCTCAGTGAAGCATAATCAATCAAGAGGGAACCACACTTTAATTTCATTATTCAACCTGTTGTATAATGACAAATAAACTTCCTTGTATCCTTGTATCCTTAATGCTGCTTTCCCAATGCAGTTTCTGGCCCCAGGTGTAGCAGTATCTGGATTTATTAGCGATGCAAATACTGCTTGTGTCTTTACAAGCCTACACTGCAATCCAGAGGCGAAAAATGCAGTTATTGCCGGCTACCCGTCGCATTCGTGGTCGGAACGAATGACAACTATGTTTAGTTACAAAACGGGTGCATCCTTAAATATGACTGGCTGAGCCACGTTCCATTCTGTTGTAAAATCAGTGTAACCCACGGCTTCTCGGAGCTTATTGCTTAACTACGTTTATAGCGTTTACTGTTCCCGTTTGAGTCTGTAACCCCGCCCACCAATGACATGGTGGGCCGCGTCATCGGTTCTTTCTCTGGCCCCTGTTTAGCCCCTGCTCGAAGTTGGTGCTTGCCTGGAACCAGTTTGGAACCAGTCTGGCCCGTGCTTGGGTGGTGGAAAAACAAAGAACTGGTGCTAAGTCAGGCACCGGCTCCGAACCCGCCCTGGAACCACTTTGGTGGAAAAGGGGTACTAGTGCATCCCATTTGTTAAGGCTGAGCCCTGACTGCAGTGTCCTGGTTTCAAATATGGCCTCAGGCCATTTGCTGCATCTCTTTAGTTCCAGTAACTGAGGTCCATTTAAACTGATAAATGTGTTTCTCATTCTATAATGGTGACGGATAAGGTGTTTGCATTTTGCGCAGACACAAGTTTGGACAGTTTGAATAAAGGTCTCTTGGATTTGAATATGGACTGACCTTTGCTATTAATGATGGAGCCTATAGGCCATTGTCTGGAAGCTGTATTTTATTTTTAAGAGTGCTCTTGGATTGGAGGTGTATTAAGACATGTTTAAGGCTGATGAATGATTTGATGTCAATTCAGGCAGAGGCACTACACTACTGTTGTCTAAAAGGTGGTCAACCTGGGTGGGTAACTCCTTTACTTTTACTTTTTCATGAACTGAATATGAAGGTGTCCTTGTTGATTAGTAAATCTGGATTTTTCTATACTGACCTGAATTTACAAGGTGTGAAGGGACGGATGGTGATTTTTATTGATTTTCCCCCACGCTCACACAGTTGTAGAGATTTAATTAAAAGATCATCAGTGGCTCTGAGGATTGGTGTGAAGTCAAGATTAGACAAGTCTGGAGGGTTGGATGTAATATCAGTGCCATGAGCATTTGAGGGTCACGTCATTATAAAATAATTTAGTGGGAGAACAGGGGATTTGGAACAACTGTGAGAATATTCAGAGGAGGCAGAAACAGAGTTAACGGGACTGAAGATGGCTGGTAGTGATATTGCAGGATATAATATGTATATTAATAAATAATCAGAGCAGTGTCAAAGTGGTGATGCAAGTAATTTGGGTGTCTTGGTGAATGATGGCTGCAAGCGGTTCAATGAAAAGGGCAAACAACAACTGTGAGAGTGTGAAATGTGACACAGTACAATTTGTGATAACCAAAACTTTGGGTTGTTGGAAAGAATTTTGATCAACTGGATAAAAGACTCCTCAGATCGAAATCTTTCCAATGTGCTGGATCAACAGGGACTAGTGCGTTTTTTTGCATTTAGTGATTAGTTTGATGTGTAATTAAACTAATGGTTGGTCAAACTAAAGTGTGATCAGTGTGACTTTTGGCTAGATGACAAATGTTGCAAGAAGAAGTGTCTGCCTTTAATGAAATGTGGATGTTTGATGAAGGTGTAGTATGGATTAAAGGTCTTCTAAGCAAGGGCCATGGCCTTGATGGTAATTGAATTAGGGATAATGGGCAGCAACTGGACCAAAGAGTCAGGCCTATACTGAGAAATGATCTGAGAACTGCATTCATATGAAACTGGATAACAGCAAAGTTTAATATTTCTCTGGTGGTCATTTTGGTATTTGTAAAACTCTGCCGGGAAACCATTGGCACCAGTCGCTTTATTGTTTTGCATCAAGAAAAAAAATCTTTTTGAGGTCCTGTCTTTGGTGAGAGTGATCTATCTGGAACAGTTACTTAATTTTTTGTAAGGTTTGGAAGTTTAATAATGTTTTGTAAATGTTTTGATTGGTCTCCCGAGCTATCTGTTTTAATAAAGTTTCTATAAAAAGAATGGAGTGTTGCTGATGTGTCCTTTGGAATGTACACTGAGTTTTTAATGGATGCCGTAATATTTTTTTCCTGCTGTTTTTTACTGTTGACTTGCCAAGTGCCGTCTGTTTGTTTCAGTATTACAAGTCCCTGTGTCTGTGACTATTTTTATGGTCCAGTGAGTGTGTTGTATTGTGCTTAATTTATTTATGATATTATTGAGTTCATCTGTGAGTGTGTTAAGTTCTAGTAGAGGTCCTCATGTGGGTTTTCAACTATTAGCAGAGTAAGCTGACAGACTCTCTTCAAGCTCCAGTTAGGCAGTTTTTTTTTCTATGAGCTAATTGTTCCTCTGAGTACCGCCGTCTTTCCCATAACAGTGTGGGAAAGCTAGCCTGGGAGTCATTCATCTCACTGAACGATGTTCAGTCTAATGAAATGTGTATTAAATGCAGGGTCTGTAAGTAATGATGTGTGAAATGCCCTCTTGTTTGTGTTTTGGCAAGGGTTTTGTTTGCGAGCTTGCAGCTGATAGGAGCATGATCAGGTGTGATAATTGGGTGAATTATTGCATCTTGTGTCTGAAATAGTGTTGAACTGCTACTTAAGAAAAAATCAAATGAAGGTCAAAATAAATAGCATCAAAAATACATTTATGTCAGATGAAATCTCTCTTATGACTGACTGAAAACAGAACGGTAACAAGTAGAAACCTTTCACATGAATGAAGTGCGAAGCTGAAGTGTGTAATCTGCAGAACACCAGTATCTACATTTGGTACACAACACTCCAACCCAACTCCAGCTGTGTGACTTGGTTGATGGGTCGCTCTATTCTGATTGGTTATGGATGGTGCAAGAGGCTCTGATTGCTACTATGTGGTGGTCTTCTGTTCTGGCCTTTATAGTTACCCTTGCTAGCCAGCAAATGCTAATCTGGTAGTATTACAGGAACTGTACATGCAGGATCTCCCTGTTTTTCCTGTATTAACCTGCTTGGTTTTTTAGCCTGTGTCAAACTTATAAGTCTTTAAGGTTTGTGAATACCCCCTTCTCTGGCTGACCTTCCCTGAATGGGCACTCTTTGATGGAGCTCAAACTCTCAAGAATTTGCATGTGAAAAACCCAACAACAGCCATTTCCAAAGACAATCTCACAAATACCCAACAAAATCCTGCCCTCAAGCTGCAGGACAGGATCAGCGGTGTTGCAGCGGTGTCCAGCCAAGTAGTTGAGTCAGAATCACTTTTTGTTGCAATGCAATCCAATGTAACGCTGTGGTGGCCAATCATGTAAAGGCTGGCAATCAAACTGAACACACCCATAGGAAGAAGAACCTTGTTTTGTCCAATCCAGAAGGTGGTCGTAAAGCTGTTTGCCAATGCCGTTAAACCACGAGAAGGAGAGGAACAACAACAAGGAAAAACCTGTTTTCCTTATAGCATTGTGGTACTCCGCTGTGTGTCAAGCAACAGGGAAGCCACAGCTTGGTGTCTGGGCCATGTGGTGACACACCCAGTGTGTGATCCTGCCTGAACACAGCCTTAGGCGTGAAGAGTTTCAATGGAAACTAATTTCCTGCAGAAGAATTGTATATATATGCCCCCTGTGATTACAAAATAGATATGGTTAGCTTGTGTTCTTCAGCAGGAAAGCTGAACAGCTGTTACAGTTGGGTTTTTAGCACATAAATTGTTGATGGTTTGAGCTCCACCGATACCCATCCACCCTCACTGATCTCAACGATGGTTGCCACCGTTTTCCATGCATCATTTTTGATATGTACGAGTTTACTCCTGTTTATTTTCAATGCAAGCTGTAAAAGACAAGGAAGTTAGAAATTAGGGTTAGAGTTAGAGTTAAAGAATAGGTGTAATCAACCTCTCCTCCATTTTGCAGCTGCCAGGTGCAACTATTGTTCATGGCATAAAATGACATCAATAGTGGAACAAGGAAGAGCAGCTATATGATTCATGACCATGGAAAGTTCAGCTGTGGTCAATTTTTCCTCGGCTGGCAAGCTTGACTGTCAACACTCACCATGTTTCCCTGTTCAGTCAACTCTATAGGACATGAGGAGACCTCCAGTGACTTGTTGATCATGTTGCTCACAGTATGAGAGCTGCTTACTCACCTGTGTCTTAGCAAAGGGGCAAGGGCACCACACAGGGAGAGAGCTACCCCATAAAGGCTAAGGTCAAAGAATATGCTCAGATGGTCTGCAAGTGTTTGAAAGTGGGGAGGTTAAGGATGTGCAGGCCTCTTGTGGAATGGTCTTTGAAGTTAGCTGTTCAAGTGTCAGGTTTACCAGGCATTATCAAAAGAAGACATTTTATTTGACAGTTTGATGTAAATACTACGTAGTTAACATAAAGAGTCCACCTAGCTAAGTAGGTAAAAACTTTTGATCCAAAGAACATTCATGTAGGATTATCCTGCTTGGAATTTCATCCCCTTTCATGGGGTAATTCAATCATCAAGTGGACATTAATAAAAGTCAAACATTTGTAATTTAGGGGAGGTTGAGTTAATTTAACCACAGTATGGATTATTGTCACATTATGATCACTACCACTCAAATTAAGAAGTCATTATTGCATATTATGTTTATGGCTTAGCACAGCCCAAGCAGTAATTATGCTGACAGTAGGACAATGATCACCAAAGGATGTTTGATGGTCCTAATGTTATCTTGGAACTGAGGACTATTCAGTTCATCTGTGTCTTTCAGTTGTGTACAATATATGAGACATAAAAGCTGTGATGTAAAATAAACTGTAGAAGGCTGAGACTATTGCCTTAAATAGTTATATTATTATTTTCATTAAAGTTCTTTGTGAACTTAGAATAAGGAACTTAAAGGGTCTTGTCATACTAGTCTGTAAATGCCTCACTGCATAAAATCTAAGTTGACTGTTTGTTGTAATAACACTATCCGTGACAGATCTGTGCCAGTTGAAGAGAAAAAACTGTTATCTTTGGATATGGTTATGAATCTTTAGTAAAACCGAAATAGGGGTAATGTGTCGAAATGTAAACACTGTTATTCCCCTTTTAAAGAATCGTGACCTCATCTAAGAGTTGTACATCAATATTTGTCTTTCACATATGCAGGAAGGCTCTCCAGGGGAACTGAATTCCTTTGTACCTCCTTCCTTTAAAGTAGTGTACCAAGCTAAAGAAGTTGTGTTAGTGAGCAGACCACTACATGATAATGTGCAGAGCAGAGTGTTTGAACTTGTAAATGTGTCTTAAGACTTAGTCATACCCCATATGTATGCTTTATGCACTTTTGCCTCACATGCCTCATATCAAACTCAAAAAAGAAATTGTCAAAAAAATAAACAAATCAATCAATAAATAAAAACTGCGTATGGAACTGAAAAACTGCAAAAATCATTACCTTCGTCTTAATAATGGTGTATATTATTTTCTCCGCCAGCTGATGACCTGGAGGGGATCATGCATTTGATCGTGTGTGTCGGTGTGAGTGTCTGTGTGTCTGTCCACGGCGAATCTCTGAAACTATCGGGTCTATCAGCCTGAATTTTTTTGTGTACAGTTATGACTGCATGATGAAGAAATTCTCACAGTTGTGGTAATTCAAAACCTTTGATAAATAAAAGTTTGTTCTTGATACGTCCACTTTCTCTGTTCATTCACTGTTTAGCTTGCTTGACCACTGCTGTTCTCTCCCTCTCTCTCTCTCTCTCTCTCTTTGCACATACTGCTGGGCCTATCAGCCTAATATTTGGCCATGTTCACTCCAATTGTGGGTGAAAAAAATCTAGGACATGTGCTGTGGTGTTTGGCGGGGTTTATGATGTTGCTGTTGATGAAGAAAGTCAACAGAACACAGAGCAGACACATGGGGGAAAAAACACTGTAAAAAGTGTAAGAGGCTGTTGTAATCTGTCAACAAGTGGGAGTTAAAATAGGTTCAGTAGCCTGATGCTTCATGGCTGTAAAAATTACGTGTAAAACAGCTGTCACTGTTTCATACGTCAGCGGATTAAAGCCAGGATTATACTTTTTGCATCCGTGAATCCAAAGGGTCCATGTGAGTAAATTTTGCCACTACCTACATCTACAGACGTCTGCATACTGGTGTCCATGTGTATCCCAGATATTGTGACTGCACACACTGTCCACATCTTAGACATCAGACGGAGAGAGGTGGGACTGGGCAAGCCGGTGTGTGCAGTAGGGCAGTCGCTTTTTCCAAAAATCAAGCTCGAACGAATTTGAAATGACACGCAATATGTTTGAATGTATTCTAGACACAATATTTACCATTCTATGTAAAAATAAATTATTTAAAGTCTTGAAACTATTGTAAAATCAGTTTAAGTCCAAACAATATGTGACCTAAAAACAGGGCAGGGCAGGGCAGTTTTGCCTTCCTTATTGGAAGGCAAAACTGTTTCATAAAAGGACCTTTGTCTTAGCTATGTGGATATCAGATATCAGACAGCATAACCCAAATTAACATAACATGTATGGCTAGCTATGGCTTCTCTCTACAAACAGTGATCGTTGCAGCCAGAGGAAGTTTCAGTAGAAACTTGCTTGGCAGAAACGCTTTCTCTTGCTGTATTTTTCATATCACCATGTTATAGATTGTTTTGAACAGAGGTGTTTTACTGTATGTGGTTGTATGTCCAGGGCACTCTGAAAGACCCTGTCTAGCAAGCCGTCATCCTTCCGGGCCACTGCATAGATATGCTATTGTTGATGAGCTCAAGTCCAGCAGCCATGCTGCATACCAGATTCCATCCACAACCTATCTCAGAATGCTGCACCTCCTGGTAATCTTGGCAGTCCCTTGACCTGTGCAAACAGTGAGCTGCTATGTTATCACTGCAGAGTGAATAGCTTTACAAAGGAGTGCATTACATTGTTTACTTGTGCTGGACATGCACATAACGCTGTCTCTCTCTGACTCACTCTTTCAAAGAACCAAACAAATACTTAAGTGTAGGCAGCACACTATTGACATTAATACGCTAGGTTCTGCCGTTGTGACATGCACAGAAACCTATTACAGAATAAAAGAAGAGCTTGATTTGAGCTACTATTGTTATTTCATAGCAGCAAACATAGTATAAATATATATCTTCAAGCTCCCCTCACCTGCCTCTGTAACTTGCCCTTACTCAATATCCTATCTCCCTCAGCATAACTACTTTTTTTTTTAACATACAGTGTTGTCATTACCCGGGCCTTGACAACATGAAAATGTCATTGTTTTTTAATGTAAAACTTAAAGTGTTTGTTTTCACTGCTGATGTGTTTCTGCACAGCACCATCCAGAAACACCCTGGCAATTCAACAATGTAGCCAGCACGGTGACACCTGTCTCTTTGGACTCTCTGCTGATGAAGGCTTTGTTTTCATAGGTACCTACATTTTCTTTGTCTGCACAGCCATGCTGACTATCACTTCCAATTAGCCAGTTCAAGTATATATTTTTTTTTTTTACCGAACAAAGTGATGTTGCTGCTTCCAGCAATATAAAACCCTTCCTAGGTTTCCATAGGTTTTTCCAGTGAGGTTTTTCCCATCACAAGATGTCTAAAATAGCAAATATATCAAATGTAAAGGTTTTCATGACCTGGGCAGAGGTTGAACCACTATTATGTTATAACAACTCACACTGAAGAGGAGTGAAATGGAAATGCATTTACTAGGTTGTGGAAAGTCTACAGATTATTACTTAATTCATTTTCAACCAATAATTTATTAATTTGCTGGAGAACAACATAGGATCATGACGTTCATGATTTGTGACTTTTTTTTCATACTTTATCGCCAAAAGATTTTACCAGCCATATGTAAAATACAATTCACTCATAAACTATAAATGCAATGCAATGTGACTGACAGGATCAGTTCACCTCAAATACAAACTAAGATATATTTGCACTTTCCCCTGCAATCCATTCATCCATCCATCCAGATAGTTTCTGTGTGACTAGCCAAGGTTTCTACTTTGCTGCCATCTTCTCTGTCTCCTTTCAGCCAAATCCATTGAGGCTGGATGGGAATTTATGTCTGGAGCTCAAACCACCAAACATTTAAATGTGAAAAACTTGACAGCAACAGTTCTTTCCTAAAACAATGACATGGAGACTTGGCATAATCCACAGCCCCCGTTAGGAAGTTTCGTTGGGAACTATCTCACATGCGAACTCTATCTAACCCACCCCCCCAAGGCCTATGGATTAGGCCAGGTATCTGTGTCATTGTTTTTGGAGTCAGCTGTTGCTGTTGAGTTTTTCAGATGTAAATTTTTGATGGTTTGAGGTCCACAAAAAAATACCTATGCAGCCCCAACATACTGGGGTGAAAAGAGAAAGGGAAGATTGCCGCAGATGGGGAAAAAAACACAAATCACTCAGAAAATATCTGGATGGATGGACTGCATGAGGGATAAATGACAAAATACCTTTTATGTGTGTTTTGGGTGGGCTGTTTCTTCAAATTAACTAATAGAACACCTACCTATCATTCACTAAACTGCTCATATAACATTTTAATTAGGGATTCATTGATTTATAAGTGGAATATCATCAGCGGCTGATATTGGCCTTGTTAAGTGCCATTGGCCTGTCAACCAATAACATGACATTCAACAACTGCAGGGTCCGATATTTATCCATCCATTTTTGTCCACAGCTCGAGACTAATGGTGTCCCTTCCAAAAAAAAAAAATGTGTTTGTGATGGATAAACACCTTACACAGGATGCTGTGGGACTAAAGGTGATATTTCAGGGGTGTTATTATCATTATTTGTATGCCTGTTACTTAGAAAATGACAAATCGGATCAACTGTAAATATTAGCAGCTCCAACCAGTGTTTTCCATTATTGAGTGCTGACTACAAATAAGCGTCTCTTCTTTTGCTCTTACTAGCTATCATTTAGGGAATGTTTCTGAAATGTTCCTGCAGAACCAACCATTCCCCCGGTTTGAGAAGAGAAACATATTGCGCTATTTACAGAGAGTAAACCGAGGCATAGTTGCAGATGAAACTGACACACAAACTGATCACCACCACCAAGGAACTGCAAGTTGGAACGGGATGACAATTTTTCCGAGGCCTGCGTCTCACTGAGATGAATCCTTATCTACACTGCTGTTGGTACCTCATTATCATTAGAGGCTGCATTGAGTTACATTATGATGTGTTGAAGCTCTATTCAGCAGGTAGTTGTATATGATTAAAGGCTACTGAAACAGTTATCTGTCACAAAAAGACTGTTAAATTTATATGAAAGATTCTTTCATAACTGTATGATTGGATTGTTGCTCATTCAAAAATAGTATAATGAAGAAGATGAATTTCACAATTGGTGCAGAGCGCACAAAGCACACTGCATTTGAATTAGGCCTAACCTTTCAGAGCACCTTTCACTCTTCTAGCTTGGATAAAGTTTCTGGATAGATCTGTCATATTTACGCCATATGACCTTTAAAACATAGGCGTATTTCTAATAAAAATGAAAAACAGTGATGGCTGTGATGAAGGTTAGCATTCATTCCACCGCTAATCCCCAAATGTCTACAAATAATAAATACTCTGCAAGGTGGAGGGGCAGCTCATTATTACATGTAACCAACAGTATTCACCTATTTTGCAAACAGTCCTGCACATTCAAAGCCAGCTTCTTACTCCTCAGCACAGGGCATTATCACTCTGTGACACATGACTTTCACTTTCACTGACACTAAGAAGGCCTCACTGGTGGCAGAATAAATTACAGGGGAATGTAGTTAATCAACTTGTGGATTCAACTAAAAACACTTGTCAGCGAGACAAGATATTGTGTTGGACTCTGTCTGAACTTCCTATTAGAACAGCGGATGAACCTTGAACCAGCTATTAAACAGGCCGACTATTTCAGCCAACGTGCAGTTTCAGGGCAGCAGGGAAACTCAAGGACACTCGAAAGGGCAAATGTCTGCCAGCACCTGAGCGCAAGTCTCACAACCACTAACCCACACTGCAGCCACTGTCATTTAAACATCCAGAGCAAACAGGAGCCATGCAGATAGGTGTCACTGTACAGTAAGCAATAACTAGCTGCTGAATTTAATGTGGCTGACAGCAATGTAGTGGAGGCTAAACCCACCTTGCCACTTTACCCACTTTTTTTTTACACGCAAAATAGGGCGGATCTTCTTTTTTCTAGTGCATTTTCACGAAAACCATGTTGTACATCCTACTCTGTGGATTCAAATGTAAACAGTGCGCATGAGGACAGGTATAAAAACATAAATATTAGTGATTTTGTTGATGCATGTGTGGCTACCAGCCTGTAATAGTGGTTTATTGGCGTCGTCACTGCGCGCAGTTTGGAGTCTCCGGGGATGTGATGTGGCTCTGGTCACTATAGCACCGGCATCATTTAAAATGGTTGTCACAACATGTTGAGCAATTTCTGTAGGCCCCCTCTCAACGTACATTTTGTGCACCCCCCTCTTCGTCTACTCTTACCCTTTCCTCCTCCTCCTCCCAGCGTTTTTTTTTTTTCGGTCTTACGCAAAAGGGGGCGAAAGGTTGTGATTTGCCAGAGTCAGCCCTCCCTCTTCGGGGGGTAACTTATTACGGGAGTTTGCGGGCGGAGTCGGTTCCCATAAGAGATAAATTGTGTGTGGTACAATAGGTGGAGTCTGGTACGAAACTGTCCTTTCACATTTCCTGTAGAGGACAGTCAACAGTCACCGGTAGCTGCACCTAAACCTCCAGCTCCACAAAACAACCCAAAAAAAGGAAATTTACCCAAGGAGTGAGTATGTCGGCTAATAAAGATGGAGACGGTGGATGGAAGAAATTTGTGTGGAATTCAGAGAAGAAGGAGTTTCTAGGACGAACCGGCTGCAGTTGGTGTGAGTAGAAGTTTCTCTTAAATGAGTATTTTGTAAAAACAACAACAAGAGGTGTGGTGGCAGCTCGGCACATTGAGCGCCCATGGAGATAGATAGTTAGCTAATTGTGAAAATAGGACATTTTTAACCCAGGAAGAGTCAAAGTAGAGGAGCGGAGCGCAGATTTTTTTCTTCTCCCCCCTCTTTCTCTCTCTTGCTCTCTCTCTCTCTCCATTTCCTGACTGCACAGACAGCACCTGTTAGATCTGGCTGGTTTTGACATGCTGCGTCGTGACTTAGATTTTCAAGGGGACCCTGTGCGTACAAGTTGGCCTATTAACGAGAATAAACCCGTTTGTCAAGCACAAAAACAAAGATAGACTGTGCTAGATTGGGTTACCGGTCGAAAGTGATGAAAAAATAAAGCTATTAGTGATTCAAAATCGATTCGTGCGCATGGGGAAATTATTGACTGATGGTTGCTGGCTTATTAGCCTTATCAGTTTAAATAAAAACAGTAGCCACAAAGACTATGGCTAATATTACACTATAGCCTCACTGTTTCAATTTAATACCGTGTAATAGGAAGTGATTAGGGTAGGTGTAGCCTAAGTCTTGCCATTCATTGATGGACGTCCTTTATCAAAAAGGTCATTTTGAAGGACAGTCTGGGCATGTGCTGAGACTTTTTGCCTAAACCAAATCGTCAAAGTTGTGTTTTGCTTGCTGTGTTCCTCATCAGTGGACTATCTTGTATTTAGCCTCAAGGGGACTGAAGGGGAAACTGTTTGATCCCCACCTCCCCAGAATAATAAGATGGATAAGCTAATCTGGTTCAGCATGGGCCCAGTTTTTGCTTTTCTCCTTTCACTCAAACCAAGGATTATGATTCAAGCCCTAATTGTTTTACTGTTACGACTTACTGTTTTCCATACTTTTAAAACACAGTGAAATGCCCCTTTAATGACCCACAGTTCGCAATGGCCAGATTTTGTGCGATGAGCAAATGTCATATTATAGTCTGTTTGGCTTGATGAGCAATTTTTATAGCGATAAACTGTATTTTTTTTTCCACTGTCAAACAGCTGGAGTCTGCCAAGAACCGCTTGGTAACATGGTGCTCAGCTCTGATCACGACTCACATGTCTCAGGGGCCGCCCCTTCCCGTCTCCAAGTTAGATTTTTTTCCCCCTGAATGAAAGGGGGAAAATACATTTGTAGGCATGCCTTTACGAATTTCGAGCGATTAAACCCCCATGAAAATGTATATTACGACTCCCAAAACGTCGTTTGTGTGAAAAAGAAGCGATGCGTATTGAGAAAAAACACGATTGCATTCCGTGAAATCCCCAATGTGTCTGTGATAGTCTGCTCAGTAGTTTGCGATGACCTTATCGCAGCCTACTTAGCGGTATATTTTTAACCTCCTATGGTTTCATTGCGTTTCTCTTTTATTTTCCTATACATGTGCTGCGAGAATACCCATCTGTAATACATGAATAGATTAGTATCGCTCTTAATCTTAGTGGTTATTGATCGTGTCGCACTAAACGCAACAGGTAGGCACTTGTTGTCTCGGCCTGTGCTTTATCAATACATACCATTCAGGAACTGGTTATTTATTCAGGGCTGGATGGTGTTTTTACGCGTACGACTCTTTTTTTTTTTTTTTTTTTTTTTTTTTTTCAAGTTCCAAGAGTCCCGATCCGTAGTTTGTATGGGGCGTTTGTAGGTTATTTATCTGTTCATTTCAGGCATCCGGCCACTGAGTCAGGGACAAAATGTGCGCACTGTGCCCGTGAAAATGTCGAGTAGGCCTTAACGGGCGTGAGGTGAAGACATGGGAGCTGTGGTGTGAACGTGGTGATGCTCCCTGCACAAACACGCTGCAGCACACTGCCTGTCATGGGGGAGGTGCTCTCCATTCAGTGACTCTCACAGCCATTCACCACCAGCAGGCCACTTTCCCCACCGTCTCCATTTGAGAGGAGCAGTTTTACTTCCCAGCAACTTTATGGTGACAGTGAAGACCGATGTGGCGCGCCATCCACACACATGCACGGTCTCAAAAAGATGAGGCAGTGAGATTTGCTGCCCCTCCAGTGTTCATGTAATTGGCCACAGTTCCCCTAAATTGGCCCTCTCCTTATTTTGGTCAGCCAGCAAAAGTAATTGGAGCAATTTTCTTTATGTAATGTATTTATCAAACCGCACAGAAGAGGAACCATTAGGTAACAGACTTCTTTTGACTTAACTAAAACTCACCATCATACAGCCTGACACGCCTGTTTGCTCAAGTACCTACTCACCTGGTACTGGAGTAAATGCAGTGTTCAGTTTGTTTTGCAAATGCTTGTTGTCCAAACAGCAGAGATTGGCTGCACGATTTGCATTTAGGAGAGGCACTACTATAAGAAATCACTGGTCGTAATTGTAATCCCTCCACAGCTCATCAGAGAGAATAAATATCACTGGCCCAAGGAGCAGTTAATTATAATCAGTCGCTTTCCAACTGGCGGATCACAGGGTGATTCTGATGGGTTGTGGAAATGTGATTGTTAAAAAATAACCACACCAATCACTGACACTGGTGGTGGGCGCTGTGCGTAGCAGCCTGCCTGGTGACAGGCTGTCAGTGCAGCACTTTAAAGACCAAAACTCAAGGCAGGCGGAGGAGGCACGTAGACTGTGTGGCTCCAAACATCAGACATAATGGCATTTATTCTCGATTTCAAATGTAAAACAGCAAAATCATTTCAGTGCTCCTGCTGGGAACTTTTGGAGCTGTGGTGCAAGTAAAATCGCTGCGTAATTTTATCCACCGCAGCACTGCAACATGAAAAACATCTGACATTTAAAGGGATGCAGATGTTGAATGTATGTGGTGGAATTGCAGCTCATTTCTTCAAAAAGTATATGATTACTTAATTAATACTCAATGCAATTAATACTAAAACTGAAAACAGCCAGACAGTGCATGGAGCCCCGCCTGAATTTCCTGCAGTCCTCTCAATCCACAGTTTGTATGTTAGGAGATAAATAACCTGTGATCAACCTGCCGGACTGGTTTTGTTGCGGCTGATCAGGACTTGTACCTGGCACTTGCCAGACCCCTTGGCAAAATGCACTCAGGAGTGTTGCAGTTACAGCACATGCAGCAGGAATGGGAACTTTGATGACGTTTCAGAGTGTAGTCTCTCAGCACATAGTAATCCAAAACCTAAACATGATGTCAACACATACTGGTAGTAGACAAGTAGTATGTATGTAACAAAAGTCTCGTGCTGTCTGGGTACAACACCAAAAGATTCAGAGTATGTATAAGTCCGTACTTTGAAACAGCATAATCAAATATGCAATGTGGGTTTTTTTTTGTTCAGTGACATTCCTACAAGTAACAGTACACTGAGGAAGAACATAATTTTTGGCAAGACTGGTTCAAAATCGTGAAGGTGCCGGGGGTTAGGTCGTTTCTTAGAGCACTGGTGAGCTCTGCGTTCATCCAACAGGCATAAATGTGCTGAAATTTAAGATAAACCTCTCATCTGTACCTCAATCCCATATATATATATATATATATATATATATATATATTGTAAATATATTGAGAGTCCCAAAGGTTCAGTTAAAACCAGTTAACTTCCAACTAGTACTGCAAACAAAGGAGAAAATATTAGGCTGTCTGTTGGTTGCTTTTTAAGGGAAACAATGGGAAGAAGCTCGCTGCTTGTAATTTGATCTTAACTCAAGTTGTAATGTAGTGTTGTGTGGCTAAGTAGAAATAAGAACTGCAAGCCTAATCTGAGGGAGATAAAGGCTTTATCACTGACCTATGACATACAGCCAACACCAACAAAGCACGCATAAATGCACTGTACTGACAGAGACTGAGCACTTTGCATTATCTGTATAACACTGCTCAGGAGTTGGGCAATCAAGAAATTAAAATGCTAATTACAAGTTTCTGTCAACAAAAATGCTAATGCCACACTTTATTGCTTTTACTCGGTAAACAAAGGGAGAGACACAAAGGAGAAAAAGTGAGAATGGTGAGAGATTCCAGTGCCTTGCTTTCCACTAAACCAATTGGATAAAGCCAGCGTCTCCCCCGAGCCGTTTTGCCAAACCTGTTGTATGTGCCGACAGAGGGGGAAGGGGCTGCATGAGAGGCGACAGTGGCACTGACGAGAAGGACTAGTGACTCATCCTGTTGTACTGGAACTGCGGCCCTCCTTTATATTGCATAATTAGAGTAACATATAAGTGAGACAAAAAAAAAAAAAAAAAAAACACTCCTACTGGGTGAAGCTTGTATAAAATGTCAGCTTTTTAGGAACTAAGAAAAACAGCCTTGTCTGGACTTTGATGACAGTGCATTTTTGAGTTTATCCAGAAGGTTTGGAGAGGGTTTCATAAGGCCAAGAAATCAGAGTTTTCTCACACCGCAGGAGACCATGTAATCCTCCTGCTGAAGCGAAAACAAGAAATTCACTCTAACTGCCATTACGAGGTGTTCACACAGCACCGATATATTGAATGACTGTTGCTGTAAAAAGCCTTCCAAGATGAGATGAGAAAAGCGGGTATTCTGTGTGGTAGTTAATAGTGTATCTGCAGAACAGCTCCTGCCGGTGTAACTCTTCATTTTACTACATTACACACAGCAGTGTCACATAGCTACGGATAACAGCTGCCCGATTTTAAACTTAGATGCCGGTTTCAAATTTAGAATTCAAACATTTTCAGCTGTCCTGACATTCAAGTCAGCAAAGCAAATTCCTTTTTTTTGGGACACAAAAGGCATTCCTCATTACCTCTCACATCATTTGGACCATTCAGTTCATTTCAGTTAAAGGAGTTTGTGACCAATAAATTCCTCAGATTGAATCAGAGTCAACAAGTTTTTCTTTACTGTAACAAAGTTGATTATTTTTTGTTTTCTCTCCCCTCACAGTTAAAATCTTCCTCTTCTACCTGATTTTCTATGGATGCTTGGCTGGTATTTTCATTGGAACCATCCAGGCCCTGCTGCTTACAATAAGTAATTACAAACCCACCTACCAGGACAGAGTCGCTCCCCCAGGTAAATATGGAAAATATACTTTCATGTTACTTGTGGTTTTCTCAATAATCTGTTGTTGTACTAAGTCACTCCTCAGTAATGAGATTTTTACACTGTCAAGCATTCATACAGCTGTAGTCTGCTCAGTAGTGTAGGATTTGCAAGTATCAGTATTATATCAGAATTGTCATTAATCTGTGTCATTAATGTGTTTTTTTAATAATCAGAAGCTGTTTTTAATGGCTATAATCCTCTCATGTTGTTGCCATGTGGCTGTTAGTGGTGCATGTTTAAAAAAAAACAAACCCTTGGTTGGGACATGCCTTCAAACGGCTCCTCCCTGTTAGAAGCCTGTCTGACCTTAGATAGGTTCAGCCATTTTGTCCTTCACTCCTCTCAGCCAGTCAATGTTTTTTCCCTCAGGGTCCAGGGGAACGGTTTTACAGCTAGCGTACAGTTTACAACTGTCATTGTGACTAATGTGGCTCATGTGTGCTGTGAATATATCTCTGAAAGATGTTTCACAGCCACTCTGTTTGCATGTAAATTAGTATTGCAGGCAAGTTTGTTGCTAATTCTTTGAAAAGTGACTCAGTTTTTCACGGCTAAGAGGCCGCTAAGCTTGTTTTGCTGGGGCAAATTCTTCCTGTAATCTTTAATCTTGTGAGAACACACGGAGCGACATCAAACACTGCAGCATATTGTACTAGTCAGAGTAGGCCTGCTTCAAAATTTCCTGTAAGTTTGGCGACAGCGCTCTTTTTTAAGTGCCGTGGCATTTCTTCCCAGCTTCACAGTGTTGTGCCAGTGCCTGTTTGCACAGCACACGCTGTTGCCTTGGGGTATTTTTAGCAGCCATTGTAAATGACTGGCTTCATACACATGGGTTAGTTTGCCTGCTGCTTTGCCTGTCGGCCATTTCCTCTCTCAAAACTGTTGACAGTCCAAGACTGGTCCTGGAGAACGACGACATAAGTAGGTGTAGAGTGTTTTGAGTTGAAGAGAGTTTCCATTGGTAGCATGATAAAGGAAGAAAAGAGTATCTAGGTTTTTTTTTTTTTTTTTTTTTTTTTTTTTTTTTTTTTTACTGCTGAAGCCCGCCTCTCACTCTGAGGCTAAAAGTTTCCATTGTGAGAGAGACACACGTGAGACTGAATGGGTGGGGGCTGGGGATTGGTAAACTTTCACAACCATGGGCTGAAATTAAAATGACTAATGTAAGTTCTCCCTTGTGTTTTCACACAAATAACTTGAATGTTGTCCATTTGTAAGTCAGAAAATTAAAATGCCCATAGGGAACCTGGAAAAGGATTAATAAATGTGATGTTTCCTTGACTCCTCTTACCCATCTCATGCTCTTCATGCCACGCCTCACTGAGGCCTTGTGCACAAAGTCTGTGGAAAATTACTGCTACATAGAGCTGACAGGGCCCATCTGTGGATGCCTCCAAGACCCTACATTGTCTATTGTCCCTTGATAATAGACTGTAGATTCTCAAAATGACTTGAAAAAATAGAACCTTGAAATATTTTATGTTTAACATAATCAAACAAATGTAGCACAATTTAGCATATTCCTGAAAGTGAACTAAAACTGCTGGCTGGCATAACATGGAGCACCCATTTCTGACATATGGTATATATACGTGTTACATATTTATATTCTGACAGATGTTTTTTTTTTTTTTTTTAACCATTTTCCAAATGCTATCATTTTTCTTGTGGGCTTTCTTGGAGCTGGTATTTTTACCCCTCCTGTGGTCAGTCCTGTGGATTCCTGTATCATTTCATCATCATTTCTTTCTTTTTTTTTATCTTTGCATCTTCTTATCAAAACTTTTGTTTTCCAGGTTTATCACACACCCCACGCTCTGAGAAATCTGAAATCGCTTTCAATGTCAACGACAAGGCGACGTATGCCAAGTACATCAAAAGCATGGCAGACTTTCTTGCAAATTACAGCACGGACGCCCAGACTGATCAGATGAAATATGAAGACTGTGGAGGCAAGTATAAGGCAGTAATACAGTGATAGTCACTGGCTGATCCCTGATTGGTATGTTATTGTCATCAATCAAGTTTTGACACCAGTTAGTCTATTGAAATGGTTTTATTGAAATAGGAATAAATGAATAAATAAAATAAAACACTTAAAAGCAACATTGTCATTGCCTGTACACATCTTTGAAATAACTTCTTTATTTTATGTTATTTAAAAATCAGCTAATAAATTATGCTGTGTTCAAACTTTCACTAAAGTATGGTGAATGCAATAATGTGAATGCAGTATTGTTGCTCTGTCTCAAGTATGCTTTTACTTTTGCGAGTCTGATATCTAATGTGTTTTTTTTTTTTCCCCTTTCACAGATGTCCCTAGTACATACAAGCTTCGTGGGGACCTGGAAAGCGATGCAGGAGTTAGGAAAGCTTGCCGTTTCCCTCGGAGCTGGCTGAGAAGCTGCTCAGGAGAAGGTGATGACACTTATGGCTTCAAAGATGGAAAGCCATGCATTATTGTCAAGCTCAACAGGATTGTCAATTTCAAGCCAAGGGTACGTTCGCTTCATTTTTGCAACATAACAGCTTTAGTTATTGTTGATCATATTGTTTTCATACTAATAAAGTTTATATAATAATGAGTTTATAGTTTATAATACAATAAACTTATTATAATAAACGTATTATAATAAGTTTATATATAATTAGTCATGATAAAAGGAGCATCTGTGTTGACAAGTAAAATATTCTACTAAAGTAAACAACCACTCAAGGTTGAGCTCTTGCAGAGTAAACAGCAGTTAAGGAGAGTTGATAAACTTTGTATTTCTGTTGAATAACTTCTGAATTAAAAACAGTAATTTCATGTCAAAAATATTCAGTATGGTAGACTGTAGAATGCTTTGCTGTAGCTGGACAGCTACCATTTCCCTTAGGGGTTCTGCAAACAGCAAAGGAAAAAAGAATCAATCATTGGCTCTGTTTAGGTGTTGGATTGGATCTGCAGTTAAACACACATGAAAAATACCTTAAAAATTGTGATGTTTTTTTGGCTGACCTTACAGAGTAAAGCTTTCATGCAGTTAGCTGCAGATTGCAAGTTGGATAAGACATTTTCAGTTAACATGATGCCATGTGCAATGCATCAAAAACAATGCCACAAAATTCCTTGTAGGACATGCAAGACCATGAGAACTTAGAGTGACTGGTGTGTCCAGTGTAAGATGCAACAGGGTTCCATTTTACTGCCAAGCAACATTGTTTCGCAATGTTAAGAGATTTAATTGCACTTTCTCAACATGACTGTGTTATGCTCCATTCCTCTAAGCACATAACCAAAGAGTGGTAGCGCTGAAGCTTTCCTGTCATGAACATAACACATATGTAAGGGGAGATATTTGCTGCTGCATACAGCTAATTGTGCTAAATTCAAAGATTGAACTTTGTTGGAGCTAAGCTGGAAACAAGTTTCAGTGAAGTTACAACCACAAAATGAAACCATTCTGCAATCAAGTCATGTTGCATGCACATCAATCCATTTAGCCACATTTTGTAGCAGCGGTCTAATTACCCAGCTTGCCGGAGTCCAACATGACATAACCAACTGCTCAGGATGTTACTCATCAACCAGTTTCTCTCTTCAGGCTCCAACCAACCAGTCCCACCCACTGCTTGCCCCACAAAAAGTGCAACCCAACCTGATCCCTATTCACTGCACTAGTAAGGTATGTATCCTGATGCCAGTATGTAATGGTAAACAAACATATACTGCTATCAGTTGTCAGCAGTATCAGAAAATGCTGTAAAAGAGCCAGGCTTTAACTAATTTGCAACAATTTCCTTGTAGAAAGAAGAGGATGAACACAAAATAGGAGATATCAAGTACTTTGGTTTTGGTGGTGGCTTCCCTCTGCAGTACTACCCGTACTACGGCAAGCTGTTGCATCCCCAGTACCTCCAGCCTTTGGTGGCCATTCAGTTTGCCAACCTCACCATGAACGAGGAGGTCCGCATTGAGTGCAAAGCATTTGGAGAGAACATTGCCTACAGTGATAAAGATCGTTACCAAGGACGCTTTGATGTTAAGATCACCATCACCAACTCATGACCTCAGCTATGATGAGCACTTTCCTCTACCCCATTTGAAAACAAATTAATTTAGAGAAAATAAACGTTAAAAATAAACACGACTAGTCTTGGAACATTCATAATATACAGGACCTACACTTAATCTGTGTGCTTTACAATAGCTTTTCTGTGTTCGTTGAGGTTTAGAATGTAAAATACAAGAGTAGCAATAGCCAATATTTATTCTACTGTAAATGAAAATATTCCTCGAGCCATGGGACATGTTCATTTATTACTGTAAATTGCAATTCCACTACTGATGTGTAGCGAGCGGTGTTTCTGTCCCCAAAGTATTTCTTCCTAATGTGGTTTCTATATATTTTTGGAGTGTCCAGTGCTGTAGTCTTGTCACGTTGTAATCTCTGTTATGTGAGTCAGCTTTAGTGGTCCAAGGTGTGTGTGTGTGTGTGTGTGCGTGCGTGTGTGTTTTTGTGTGTTTTTGTTTCTGCGTGTGTGTTAGTTTATGTGAGTGTGTGGATGTGTCTTAATGTGCTCTTACTAACTGAAATACTGGCATGGTACTCTTAACCTTTAAGGCTCATGTGTGAGTAAATGAGTGCGCTCCATGGAAACCTTTTTTTTTTTTCTTTACTAAGTTGTTTAAGTTGATTGTGGAAGGATACATTTGTACACTTTTTCTTTATTGTTCACCCTAGCTGTGGGACATTTCTGTTTGACATCTATACTTCTGCTCATTCTTAATTCAAAGTGTAGAGCTTTGTGGGTCCAGCCTGGATGACTGTCACCTCCATGGAAACAGTGGCAACTCAGTGCTTTTAAAATCTGTTTTGCTGGAGACATCACATGATGTGGTGTAACTTTCTATTGAATGTTTTTGCCATTTTCATGGTGGAAGAATTTTATATTTATGCAGTTGTACATTTTTTTTTTCACAGGAAAAAAGTGTAATGTATGAATCCAATACCAAAGTCGCTGGTCAAAAGTTAGAGTATCACAAGCAATGCAGTACCCCGTGTAATAAGATGTTTAGTTGATGTGAAAGTGCTTAATTCAATGTTGAAGATCAAAACACATGTCAGGAGTCCATCTGCTCTTGTCATTTATTTAATCTGGATAAGGCGGAAACAATAAACAGAAAATTCAACTGGTTGTGATATCTTTGAATGCACAATGAAACATTTGTTTACTAAATTGAAGTCACCCATCCAAAATCTTGAAGAAATACTGCACCTGTGAAAGAAAAAAGCATCAAAGCAATTATTGTTTATTAAAAATAGGATTTTACATTGTAGATGGCAATTCCCAACATAGAAGACTATACATTACATTTTATTACACACCCTGAACACCATTCCCTTAATCAGGTATAATCTGTTTTAATCTTTCAAACAGCCACTTTTCCCCCGATATTAGAATAGTCACGTTGTGGAAGTGCGCAGTGAATGCTCCTCTGCACAAAGCTTTCTTGGCTACTATGCCCTACCCTTGGGAAAATAGCAGCTCAGCCAGTCACAGGCTAATGGTTAACAAGGAGTCATTTGTCTACACCGCAGATCAGGAGCTTGCCTGCACAATGACGCCCAATGGGTCAGACCCACTCCCTACAAAACAATGGCTTTGTTTCAAATTCCTATGCCATTCTTTTTCTCCTCAAAACCAGTGTGATCTAAGGTTGCCCCAACCCACAGAGTGGAGTCATGAGACTTGTTTTAGAACACAAAACTTCACAGAATTAACATTTTTGTCCTCGGCTGAATGTGAGACAGTTATTTGTGCAAGAACAAGAAGATAACAAATGAACCTCCTATTCCTAGGATCAAAAGAACAGCAAAGATGAATAATGTGGGTGTAATTCTACAGTAATTGGAAAGGAGAATGTGCACGGGTCAGTGAAATGCCACCCACCTCCAAAACCCCATCCTCAGGAAGGTCTGTACAATGTACGGCATTTTGCACTTTGTCTTTGCCATAGAGAGCTCGCAATGTGGTTGGACGCAGATGCCGTGCAATTTCCTGTTAGATGAAAACGTTTAATTTTTTTCACTGATAAAGAATTTGTCATTCAATTAGCATTCAACTAAATGCCACACAAACTTAAAAGTCAAGCAACATGGATTAAAAAACAAACAAACTGCAGTACCAGTCAAAAGTTTGGACACACCTCATTCAATGTTTTTATTTATTTATTTATTTATTTATTTTTTATTTATTATTTTTTAATTTTTTTTTTATTGTTTTCTACATTGTACTGTAGATTAATACTGAAGAAATCAAAACTATAAAAGAACACATGAGATTATGTAGAAAACAAAAAAGTGTTAAACCAGAATATGTTTTAATAATAAAAATAAAGAAAAAACACTGAATGAAAAGATGTGTCCAAACTTTTGACTGGTACTGTACATGTTATTAAAGACAAGAAGACTATGTCCATTTCCATGATGGCAAATGGAAACAACATAATCGCAGATAAGAACATTTTCCCCCAAATGTCAAGGTCTTTCTGTGTGGACAATGTAGTTAGGATCTTAAGGAAAGCACCCTGTCCTGAAAGTTATTCAGACACTGCCTGACTGCACAACAGACAGACATGCAGTGCTTCACTGGAAGTGGAAACACAGCACAGAGGAAACAAACAGAATACAATACAATACAAGATATCAGGAGAATATGAGCAGAGAGAACCCAACATTTATTAATCAGTATAGGTTTTGATCGGTCATGTATAGCTTAGTTTCCTTTTTTGACTGATAGTACAAAAGACACTTTTGTCAGTGCTCACTACAGTGTGTGCTGGTGACTGCTGACTGGAAACTAAGCTTAGCACTTGAGGTATTGAGTATTTGTCACGACAACAATTGTCACAATATATGAAATGACAAGAGGTCTATAAATACATGAATTGCGTGGTCATGTATGACTTGTGACTTGTGCAACACCTTTCTCTCTTAGATTTTCCATAATTTTAGGCCAATTCATAGTTTAAGTATCACATTCATTTTCCATTAATTTCCAGACTTCCTGGAACACTGCTCTGATATCCTACACTTTAACCATGACACAACACCTAAATACACCTCTCCATAGCACAAATTTCAGGGGCTAACTATATCATGATTTCATTGCGAGCTTAGGCTCTCCCAAGGTCACAGCCTGGCTCTTTCGCCCTCTGCTAATCTCTGCCTCAAAGAAATACAATCCTCGCACAGGGTCCACTGTCAGGGGAGGGCTAATAAGGATAACTATTAGCTCTACTGAAGAGAACGGAAAGTACAAACCATAAAACATACTGTATTACAACTCGCACTGGTGTAACCCTTCATATGATATTTTAGTAATATACTCAAAGGTCCTTTTACCAAAAAAGGCCCTGCACAGATGTGTTTTATCTTAGAGAAAGCTCATCAGACAAAAGGTTGTGGGACAACCACATAACTAGTTCAGAAGTGTAGCCCATGCCGAAGTTACAAGTTACTTTACAGTCCATCATGAAAGCAGATCAAGACAGCTATCTTGAACTGCAGGGATGGCAATGTCCTTTCTTTCTCTTCATTGCAGATGAATCAAAATGAGATAAAAACACTTGCCCCTACCAACACCAAGGGCTGGTGTTTTGTCTTTGTAGGGTGAAGAATCTGATTTCTGTCTTAAGAGAGGAAACCATTTCCTTTGACAAGCGCTTTTATACTCCAGTGGTTTATGAGCGCTCACAAAAAAGGCAGGAACATGTTTCAAGGTCATAAACCAGCATAGCATTCTTCCTGGAGCCACTTACTTTCTTTGAAAAAAAAAAAAAAAAAAGCCTTGGGGAAAATAAGGCGCCTATTTACATCTGTTGTCCACCCTTCCACAAAACAATGGACTGACAACAAAGGGAAAAGATAAAGAATGACTTAAACCGGTTGCTTAATCATGCAATAATGCAGTCTGCTCTTTGTAATTGCATTAGTTACTCATGAGTGACCTGGTGTCAGAGAGCTTAATTTGATTTTAACGAGTCCCATAGCGTGAGGGTCCCGTGCACATGTGACAGTAAAGGCTGCTGGGTTTTGTGAACATTAACAACCACAACAGGATGACCTGGTACTTACAAAACCATCCTAAACTCTGAATGTCTCATGTTGGATCCTCTATGATCTACTGAGTGTTCGACTCAACACAACTAAACACGGTGACACGCAATCCTGTGGCACTACATATACCTGCTGCTGTGCTCTAAACTCTATCATGAAGCACTCATGCATGAGAGTTTTGTTTTGTGTGATATGCAAAACTTTGTATAAGAGCTTTATAATTGCTTTGTAGCACTCCAGTGTTGTCAGCCCCCTTATCCATTCCAGCCACCAGTGACTCTGCCAGCTTGATTCATAATGAAAGCAGATGGAAAGCTTGGCAAAATCTAACACTGTCACATTTTAGCAACTGTTGCAAGGTGAAAGTAAGTGTGTTGACTTAGCTTTTCCAGTGTGAACGACAGCACAAAATTGAAGTTTTCCCACCTGCCTCTGCCTTTGAGTAAATGTGGCATGAGATACGATTTTAAGAATTTGCCATCTTCCTTGAAAAGCCATGCATATCTCTTGCAATGGCAGGTATCTTCACAATGTATTTAGAAATAATGCATATGGGTGACTTTTTCAACCTTTGTTGTGTTATGATCCTTTGCTTCCAGAAGGTTCTGGTGTTAAACAAGACTGTCTGTCCTGTGAGTGACATAAGGGAAATAACTCACTCCATGTGCCGTATAAATGATTCATAGAGCATCAATTCTGATGACACAGATGTCACATCGACTACACCGACCAGGACAACTAGCCTTACCTCCACAGAATATGCCCCTTCCTCAGAGAAATAAGCTTGCTCTTACTTACGATCACTTTCAGCATTGGCAGTGACAGCAATGACAAATGACAACGAGCATATCTAGAACACATAACCCTAAAATGTCATTGTCTTTGTGGGGTGCCTAGCTGGCCTTGGTCTCTTGGATATAAAGAGGCTCCAAATGACAAAGTAATTAAAGCTCTGGGGCATATTCTAAATCCCTTAGAGGCACACTGCCATGGTTACCACATGGCTCGGTCATCTCTTCTTAGCGTGGTGTTACATGTCCTGGAGAGATCAATATTAATATCTAGTTACAATTTTCACACCTAGGTTTTAACAAAACATCTCCAAGAAACAAAACTTATGTAATTAGAGTAAATCACACAATGAGTTTTTGGTCTAGTCACGCATATTTTTTCACCCACCGATAAGCTGTGAACGAAACACCCCTAAAAACAGGGAGTGATGATGTGATGCACTAAATCCAATGCAGTAGCCACAAGGGGCAGCTAATATCATTTTCACAAAAGTATTACATCAGTAAATGTCAACTGAGACACACAAGATAGAAGGTTATATCTTAGCCTTGATGGAAAGTTTAGGCTAATTTGATGATCTCATGCAAGCGAGCAGACAGCAGTTAGTCAGGCGCCTTCTTATAATCTATGACAATGTGAGGTCACGCAGCATGGTGCGACTACTGCACGTTGCTTGTGTGCAGCTGGTGGGACTGATGTTTGACCAAGCTGCTGATTGAAAAGGAAAAGTGTATACTGAGAGGCCAAGAGACACCGACCCTGAGAAAAAAAAAACAAAAAAAAAACAACAAAAAACAGAGGGAAAAGAGCAGTGGCTTTCAGAGAATGGCTGACAGAAGACTGTTGTGCCTGTCCACTCCGATATCAGGATGCATCACAAGACAGAGCACAATCTCGTGACTGAGAGCAATGCAAGGCAGCTCTGGGAGTGGAGGTGTGAATGCACTAGGATCCCTCTTGTCAACATATCTGACATCTAGTTAAACGCTGGCAAATACAAACACTCCAGTGCACAATTCAGGTTTCTGTTCTCTTCTAGGAGTGACAACAATAAAAATTGATTCTGTCCACCATCAATTCAGTTCATATATGATAAACTGGGTTCAGAGTGCATTAGACCACCCATTCATCTCTACAAGTCATGTGTTGAAGCACACAAGATCTGTAGCATTTATAGATCAATCTTTAATGAGCTGGTATTAATCAATAACCTACTGTTACCACAAACAACTGATCCTTAACAAGTCATAGAATTTCTCTAGCCTCTTGACAGAGCCCAGTGTCATAGTAGAAGTGATAGTGGATATATTAGTGTTTGTCTAGTTCAGAACATCCTGATAATGATGTCTGGAATGTCTTGACACACTGCAGTTGAAAAAAGAACATGCTGTACTTTGGCACAAGGTATATATATATTTTTTAACATGTCACAACAAGCTCATCAACTAGCTTATATCAGACAGATGATTTCTTCTGTGGGATGTCACTGTCACTGTGCTCCTGTGACTTTCTTTTACTCTCTTAATCTCATGTATCTCATGTATCAGTGGTTGAACTCCCCTGAGGTGTGGGGGAGACAGTGTCTAGGGTATTTGTCAGACAATACAAAGGCTATTTAGAGGTCACACTCTGATAAACAGTGTGACCTCACTGTTCTGTAGACTAGAAACAAATCAGAACAATCAGGGACATGTGGTATGTTTTTTCACAAAAGCATTACATCATTGAACATTGATTGGTGAAGCTTAATTCTAACACCTAAGATCGAAGGCTAATATCTTAAGCCTCAATGGGAAGCTCAGGCTTATTTGATGATCTCATCCAAGCTAGCAGACAGGAGTTAGATGAGGGCCTTCATGTAATCTGTAATAAAGCCAATCAGGAGGTACCCTACAAGCAGTACTCCACACAGCATCAATAACCAAGGCCACAGAGTCCTTCAATGAGACACAAGATTAGAAACAAAAGATGGTGTCACAAGGACGGACAAGACATATCATGTGTTTGGATACCTAATAGTGACATGTTTTAACAGCAAAAACAGAGAACACCAGACGCAGGTTATTAGCAGACACATGCCAAGTAACGTTTTCAGTGCTTATTCGAGTAAGGTTCTTATGTTTGGTCCACAGCTGAGTACAACAAATACTTCCAGGCATTGACAGCTTTAATCGGGTATGGTCTATTGGAACTGAAGAATAGGCCTACATTTGTGGTGAGTCATGTGACCTGGAAAACATGAGTAAATTAGTCATGACACTTATCTTCCTGCTCTGTGGCAACATTGTACCTTTAGTCACAGTAACTTTTTAACAGTGCCGTGTAGCCTACAGGACTGAAAACTCAGGACAGAATGTACAATGAAAAGTTAAAGAATATTAGGGGAAAAACAGACTGAAGACATAAAATTAAACAAACATTTACAAAAAAACATTTTTAGGTGGTAAGACAGGGTAACAGTCATAAGGATGCAATTTGAGAGTTGAGACATGGATAATGGCTGAATTTGTGGGGAAACTGCAGATGTGTAGTCCCTCATTATTATGGTAACCAAACAGTGATTGGAGGCACAGCGTCATATCATTAGATTTCACATCACGTACTGGCACAGCCCTGCAGCGCTGATTCCACAGCATCCAGGGACACACACATACATGCACATGGATACACTCACATGCACATGCTTATACACATACACACACACACTGGCATGCACACCATTATCAGAGGGGCAATGGCATCTTTGAGAATCAATTAAAAGCACTCATATTTTCTTAAAATTTAATTTGAATGAAACCATTGTCAAGGGGAAATTGGTTCAACCTTGTGGGAGACTCTCGCAGTTCCAAAATAGTATCAGCTCAGGCGTCACTGGTTTGAATCATGGTTGTTACAATGTACACAGAGCAGTCTCTGGCACTATACACAGCAGCAAAATAGCCAGCTTCATGAGATTTTAATTTTGATACTGTTGTATCGACAAAACATGCTTACTACAGGCCTCTTGTTTTGTGATGCAGCCTTTTGATTTAAAATAATAATCTACATAATCTTCATACAAGTGTGCATTTTGCTACTGGCTGATGAAAAAATGATTCTACTCATAGGAAAAGGGTATCACTTCATTTTCACCACAGCAGCAGATGCAAAATGGCTGCAAAATTACAAAATGGCAGCAGCAACAAGGGTATTGTTTTGAAAAGACAGAAGAAGAACATGACAACTGGCATGATGAGTGATGAATGATAGCTCCAGGGCTGGATAAAGAAAACACCACAGAAACTGAGACTTCATCAACCAAAGAAAAATAAACAGTGATGGCGACGCTACTTAACTGCTGAGAAATCTAAGAGAAGTGCAGGGCAAAAGCACCACAGCACTGATTGCTCTGGTTAAAATGCTGCCTAAGCCAACAGGCTCAACGTTTGACTTATTTGTAAAACATTTCTATTAATTTGATTATCTAATGCCTGGGTATTATTAAGAAAAACTTTCACTGCAATGTTTCTTAAAAATAAAGTCAGACCTTGCCAGGAAAGTAGTACAAGTTATATAAAATTATAGAGACAGGATGGGGACATAAACACGCAGATTGATGATTTATAGTTGGTGAAGATTATATGATGACAGAATTCATTTTTTCAGTTATGAAGATAGAATGTTAGAAATATATTCTGTGTCAAAACAAAGGATCATGCCAATGAAATAACAAATAATTAAAAAATTTAAGTTAGGCAAACAATCAAGAAAGGAGACAGAGAAAGTCAAAGAGCACAAGAGACTGGACTAATCAGAAAACTGGTGCTTGTGAAGGTGTTTATGACATAAATACCCTGTATTTTATTATCAGTTATCTGATAGCCTAATCCAATTAATCAACCTGTATAATGCTCCCTGTGTAGACTAGGACTGGGGTAAAAATAATTGCCTGACTCATTGCAGTTTTATTTTGTCCAATTCAGAATTGATTCTTCAAATCCTAATATTAGTTCTCCAGTGTAGCAAAACAAAAGCACATTAAAAAAAATACATCATGTAACTTATTCCATTATAATATGCTACCTTATTTTCAACCTAATTAACAAGTAATGTGTTTGGTTCACTACAAAAAAATCCATCCAGCTAGCGCTGCATTAGACCCTGGTTTTCGTCCCGTTCAAGCCCCGGTGAGCGGGCCATTTTTCTCACACACAATAAGTGATGCATAACAAAAGAGAATTATGCGGCGAACCAAACTGTGGATCGTGATCAGTGCAGGGTAGCATGGAAGAAGTAGTGCCACAGGACTGCTACACTGCCTCTGCCTTGAGGTCCTCAGAGACAAGGCATTAGCTCTTTGAAAGGTCTCCAAGCAAAACAGGGGACTGATAAGCAGTGCAATGAAACAATAACATGCTGGACCCGTCTTTACTCAACAGAAACACCTCAAGGAATGGCAAGGCAATTTGGCAATCCAGCAGTTTCGATAGGTTGTGTCCACAAAGATTTACCTTTGCAAATGTTTGCAGCCAGCTTCTTTATATTGTTAACATTATCTCCAAACCAGCCACATGTAATTCTTACTGACAGCATTTACAGTCAACGGCAGATTTACAAGGAGAGGTGTGCAGTGCGTTTTGCAATGGAATGTGCTCGTGGGCGTGACCAGCTGGGTGGCCTATCTAGTAAGAACCGCAAGGAAAATTAACACAGCCGCAAAGCTTCTCATTGATGTGGCTGCTGCAGCATAAATGTTAAGAAAAGTGGCAAAGCCAGCAAAGGACTGACAGAGAAAAGAGAGGTTAGAAGCAGCAGAAATTGAGGTTTTAGTTGAAGAAACTGACAAACACACCCATATACTACAACACTGAGGTACACTATATTACCAAAAGTATTCGCTCACCTGCCTTTACTCATACTATGAACTGAAGTGCCATCCCATTCCTAACCCATAGAGTTCAATATGATGTCGGTCCACCTTTTGCAGCTATTACAGCTTCAACTCTTCTGGGAAGACTGTCCACAAGGTTGAGGAGAGTGTTTATAGGAATTTTTGACCATTCTTCCAAAAGTGCATTGGTGAGGTCACACACTGATGTTGGTCGAGAAGGCCTGGCTCTCAGTCTCCGCTCTAATTCATCCCAAAGGTGTTCTATCGGGTTCAGGTCAGGACTCTGTGCAGGCCAGTCAAGTTCATCCACACCAGACTCTGTCATCCATGTCTTTATGGACCTTGCTTTGTGCACTGGTGCACAGTCATGTTGGAAGAGGAAGGGGCCCGCTCCAAACTGTTCCCACAAGGTTGGGAGCATGGAATTGTCCAAAATGTTTTGGTATCCTGAAGCATTCAAAGTTCCTTTCATTGGAACTAAGGGGCCAAGCCCAGCTCCTGAAAAACAACCCCACACCATAATTCCTCCTCCACCAAATTTCACAGTCGGCACAATGCAGTC
Organism: Myripristis murdjan; assembly: GCF_902150065.1. Classification (NCBI taxonomy): domain Eukaryota; kingdom Metazoa; phylum Chordata; class Actinopteri; order Holocentriformes; family Holocentridae; genus Myripristis; species Myripristis murdjan. Next base: position 18,897,114 of record NC_043983.1, on the reverse strand, counting down.
TGAAATGTACCGTTCTCCTGGCAACCTCCAAACCCAGACTGGTCCATCAGATTGCCAGATGGAAAAGCGTGATTCATCACTCCAGAGAACGCGTCTCCACTGCTCTAGAGGCCAGTGGCGGCGTGCTTTACACCATTGCATCCGACGCTTTGCATTGCACTTGGTGATGTGTGGCTTGGCTGCAGCTGCTCGGCCATGGAAACCCATTCCATGAAGCTCTCTGCGTACTGTACTTGGGCTAATCTGAAGGTCACATGAAGTTTGTAGCTCTGTAGCAATTGACTGTGCAGAAAGTCGGCGACCTCTTTGCACTATGCGCTTCAGCATCCGCTGACCCCTCTCCGTCACTTTACGTGGCCTACCACTTCGTGGCTGAGTTGCTGTTGTTCCCAAACGCTTCCATTTTGTTATAATAGAGCTGACAGTTGACTGTGGAATATTTAGGAGCGAGGAAATTTCACGACTGGATTTGTTGCACAGGTGGCATCCTATGACAGTTCCACGCTGGAATTCACTGAGCTCCTGAGAGCGGCCCATTCTTTCACAATGTCTTGTTTCACAGTCTGCATGCCTGAGTGCTTGATTTTATACACCTGTGGCCAGGCCAAGTGATTAGGACACCTGATTCTGATCATTTGAATGGGTGAGCGAATACTTTTGGTAATATAGTGTATGTTGCCCTCATGTAAAGATGCTGTGTGGATTAGCAGTTCATAAAGAGTCACTGCAGTGGAAGGAACAAAACATTCCATCAGCCACATAAAGGAGAGATAGCACGACTTGTCTCTGTCTCACGTCTAATAAGCAATAACAATGGCAGACATGTTAATGTGGAGATAAGTTTTCATGCATTAAATAGCACACACAATCACCGGGTCTCTCATGATTTATCAGCCTTGATAAGTTAGAATAGATGCTTCTGGAATGGGAAAAGAAACATCTTTTGGCATTTAGAAGCATCTGTTCTAACTTATCAAGGCTGATGAGTAATTAGCAAAAAGTAGAAAAGAGTAGCGATCACCTCTTTCACGCTAAATACTTGTTGCATTGGAACAGTACATCGCTACTCACAAATTGTTACTTAACACCAAAAGAAGCCTTTCATTTGGGCTTTTGTGGATAATTTAGCTTCCACCCTCTCTCATCTCTTGATACTGAATGGTAATGTTTGTACATATTTGAAACTTACTGACTTCAATGAGTCAGCCATTCTTTACATCTGCTTCACTCTGTCTCTACCCTGTTGTGTGTATGACATTAATGAGATATGGCTACCAACACCATTATACTAACCATTACACTATTATGCTGCAGCTCTGCTATCACCCTATCTAAAAGACCATGTTCATGGCTGGGCAATATGGACAGAAAAATAAATAAAAAAATCTTTAATTTTTTTTATTCATTATTCATTATTCATGATTTTAATCTAGGTTTTTTTTTTGTTCTGTTTTTTTTTTTTTTTTTTTCACTAACTGTTACTACTAACTGACGGGAATATTTGCAGGCATGATCATGAGTGAATTGGGGCTTATATGACAAAGCACTGAGTGGCTATTGTAATGTTACAGCTTACATAAACAAAATCTCAATTTTACGCTTCAACTGCTTTTTGCATCGATTTAAAAAATAAACTTGAATTGATTGATTTAACTGATTTGTCATCCAGCCCTATGCTGGCAATGTAACTATACTGCACAATTTAAGCATTAATGGAAGTGATGTGACAGTCAAACAATACAAGCAGAATAACAAACCAAACATCTGATTATACCAAGCTAAGAAAGCCAGAACACCCTACATGTTTCAGGCAGCAATCCAGAAACAAATGCTGCCAAAGAATGAGCCATACCTGCAGGCAGCCCAGGCCTTATGTTGCCACATGCCCACTTCAATATGGTTGGCATTCTGACTCTTTGCTGAACGTGTCTAATTCTGCCATCACGTGAGCCAGCTGTGGCAACTGATACCTGCTCCCTTAGCCAAAAGTAACCATTTGTTAATGTGTTACTATAAATCCAGTGTCCATGTCATTTTCTATGACAGTGCTTTCTGTTACCTCTGTCTTCCACAAACAGGGAACCACAAACATTTCATTCATGAAGAGCATCTCCAAAATGCGTTTTAACAGTTTGCAGGTGATGTACTGACTTCAACTCCCTATGGCCCAACTGTGTGAAATTTATTTGCTGGGGTGGCTGAACTTATGAATCTAGAAAAGGGAGTAAGGGAATGGACAAGAACATCTCACAACACATTTTGACTCACTGGGTTGGCCGGCCCACAGAATTCCCGGAATGTCTTTGGTGTGTCCGTGCCCCGGATCTCTAAGGCCATGCAGGGTCCAGAACACAGCTCAGTCACTATACTCTACAGGGGAAGGAATTGCAATAGGTTTAAAGCTGTTTCACATAATAAAGACTGCAGAATCTGTCGTAATCTCTTAAGAAAGATGTGTGTATGCGCAGCCTGAAAAACAAAGTGATGCAATATTTTGAACACTGCTGAGCAACTGGCCAAACTTTGTCACCTGGAAAGTAGCATGAGTTTTACTTCAATTTTTCGTGAGGCAAAACAAACATTCTAAGAATATTTTAGATGGATCTGTTGCAAAACAAAAAAAACAAAGGTTTATATATTTTGTCCATAAAATAACACAGATCTGATCAGATAAATCACCCATCAACAAAATGTTAGATGCCTTATGTTGATATAATTTTTCCATCAGTGAATCAAGGCATCTGTGAAGCATCTAACAGACTGACAGTGTGTGTATATAGGTGCAAGTTAAGGCACATTTACTATACAGGCTCAAAGGCTGATAAAGCTTAGCTCTAAAGGTACACGATAACTCATCACAAGCCAGTGCATATTCCCCAAAGACTCATCAGGAGCAATGCTGCTGAAGCCAGTTACTGCCACTATCAGACAACACTCGGGTCATGGACAGGGCACTCCCCCGCTTAGATACAATAAAGGGGAAAATGAAGTGGAAAGGGAAGTGCTATGATAATGGTTGACATAATGATATGTAATGGGTACACTTTCATGGCAGACCCAGTCTTGTTTCTTATAACATTTAGTTATTGACATAGGCAGGGAAATCTATTCACACACTTCTAGAAGATCCTTATAACGACAAATATACTGAATCTTTCAATGATGGCCAGAATTTATGCATGATTAACAAAACAAACAAACAAAAAACAAAACAAACAAAAAAAAAAGGTGCTTTCTATGACACCACAATATTGCAGTGCCAATACTCACAGGGTACTCTGTTACAACCCCTTTGTAAACTTCATAGAATTCTTCTGCATTGGCCCGCTCCATATTAAACTGTGGAAACAAAATATATATGATGTCACAGAGAAGGGAAAGTGCTTTAATAAATAAAAACTTTTCATATCTGTGCTTGGAGTCACTCAATCATTACAAACAGCCTTTTCTTTACAACTTTGTACATACAAAATATCCAGGAAAATCTGCTGGCTTATTTGTTAAGAACAACTAGAATGTGCCAAATCACAGTTTGAGAGCAACAGGACACAGGATTGCTGATATGTAGTCATTTTATCCCTGTTAAACACACAACATACTCTGCATGTGGTCAGTGTGACAAAACCGTGATTGATTTATTTTATCCTTGGGCCAACAATGTGCATCACATTCGACGTGGCAAAATGAATGGACATATTGTGTCACTCCCCTACCAGAGTCAGGATAGTCACAGTCAGAATTATGAAAGGTCACGGTTTGCAGTGCCGATGTCGAGTTCGATTATGAGGTCAGGTTGGATCAGAGAAAAGCCAATGCGGTATGCCCTTTACTTGCAAGAGTAAAACAGATTTATGTAGACATGTGGGAATACGAGTAAAAGGATGGGAAAGGTTAATTTTTACTAAACTACCCCATTACCTAAAGGGTGTGACACATATTCCACCGTGCAAAGGTACAAGGAAAGACAAGTATATGAATTATTTGTAAACTTTTACCATCTGAAGGGCTGAGATTTCAAATCCAGCTGCAGATATGGAGTTCAGGATCTTTCCAGTCAGGCCTGTTAACACATCAACGCACTTAATGACTGCAACCTACACAAGGAGTGTGACAAGCCTACACTTCCCTTACAAACATATTGACCTGGATGACATAGACAAGAATGTTGGACTGTTGCTGCTGTAATCAACATTTTAATAACTCAGTTTACTCAAAGCATGACTCCACTCTCAGACAGACACTGGAGTAGTCCACACAGCTTACTAGATTAATCACTAGTTCAGTGGTGAAATGGCAGCATCTGGGCTGTAAAAACATAAAAAAAAAAAGACAGTTATTAATTTGTGTAAGGACTGATATTTGGGTATTAAGTGAGTTTATTTCCTATGAAAGTAAAAATGCCCAGACTTATCATCTAGCATATGTATGTAGCATTTCATTTTCTGTGTGTCAGTGTCCTAAAATAATTTGCATTTATTGTTCACCTGCGTAAATGTCCTGATAACACTTTATTTGAAACCTGATGAGGTTTCGGCCAGGAAAACAGTCATAATGCCTGGGTAACAGCTGCGTGGCACAGTCATGAATGGTATGTCAATTTTTTGATCAGCTGACACATGGTGGGCATATAACCTTTTGTGCCAGTGATGACAAAGTAAGCTTGTGCGATCGTAACCTAATTAGAAATAAATGCCTGGCACTGCTACTGTATGTGCTTCTGGTAGCTAAAGGGAAGGAGGAGGAGTTTCCACTGAAACTGATGCTTGGATAAATCACGGTTGAGGAGACAGGTTCAGTACAAGGCATTTGATAGCGACTAAGTGCTAGTAAAAAGGCCAATGAAACCACTGTGGTATAATGTTAAACTGTAAAACAGGAATAACTGAATGATCTTGGAGCAGCTTCAACTACACTGAACATTGAAAGGATTTTTGAGAAGTAATACTGCTGAAAATGTCTGTCACGCATTACTGTGGCATTTTTGCTGTGGTTTTGTGAGCTGAAAAGCCTGTGGTTAAACAATGGGAACAAAAGAACTGGAATACTTCTCACTGCAAGTAAGGAAATATAACTGCATTCGTGTCATGTTTTGTGACATGGCACAACCACAGTGGAGAAAAAAAACTGTCCTTGAAAAAAGCCTACAAAAAATTTGTGGACATTTACATACATTGTAGAGTTTGTTTTGTGCTCCACTTTTATTTTATTTTCCGCTGCACGGATCACTGACTTGTAGAGAGCCAAATGCACCATAATAGTAAAAATACCATATGTGAGATACGCCCTTTAAAGACACAATCTGCAACTTGTGTGTCATCTGAGCTATTACAAAATGGCTGAGTCAACAGGTCCATATTCCTCCTTGCACGCTCAAAGTAGCTCAACATATTTGCCCATGCAAACTATGTTGACTCAGCACGGGTCTATACGGAATTGGGGCATTAATTAAGATACAAGTGTGTATGTGTATAAATCAGGTATAAATTCATATATTTATGGCCCATCAACTATCACTTGACTGTGCAGAGTGACTGTCATTAGAAAGATGATTAATTTACATGGCAAGCTACAGCAAAGATAGAGCTTTGACACATATAGATGCTATTCCATTTTGGTGTGTAGAGATACTGAGGGATTTCAGTTCAATATCTGAATTATAATGATGATGGAACACTTCTTCTGACCAATGTCCAGAGAAAAGCATAAGAAGCACTTGGAAACATGAGTATTAAAAACATTGTCACAACACTGTGACACAAATGAAAAAGACAACACATGAACACTGTGTAAAAAGTTACATAAGGCTTGAATTAGTATTCATTAATACACTGTGTAACTGGCATGAAGCCACAATGCTCTTATTCAGACACTAAATGTCATATTATGTTGAAAGATTCTCAGGCAGTAATGTCACCTTTGGACAGAATACAGTGAGATTGCCTTTCACACACTAGTGCTAATGGATGACAGGAGATATTGTCCCTGTACATGGAGCCAAAGTTAGAGTGCTGCAGACAGACCAAACTGACAGAGGGCACCTGTCTCACAGTCTCTGTCTGGCATCCTGATAAATTGCAGCCAGCAGATCTTTCAGGATATCAAACTGTCTACATTTTTCATTATTCTTTCATGCTGCGTTGAGTACATCATGGCTTACACACATAGATAATCACCAGAACTGGGGCTCTAGAAGTCTATCACTTTCTGTCTTAACTGGTTAAGTACTTGGGTACAAGTTATGTGTGTTAGGTCTAAGTTACTCCCTCTGACTGTACGTCCTCTGTGCCCTCCCCAAGCAGCGCCAACAGCCTGCCTCGGATAGGCACATTCACCACAGCTCCCAAAAGCAGCTGGTACTGTTGCTAGGCGATCCTATTCTGGGTGCCTGGCAACAGATGCTTCTCTATTCCAGTCATGACTGAGAGCAATTTCAGTCACGATTTCAATCACCTTTGTGATTGTCCATACATTCTACACAGTGTCTCTGAATTGACCCTCAAGGCAAATCAAAGCAAGCTTTTGCTGCAACTGACCTTTGAATAATTGACAAATGCAGTTTGTGTGCAACTGACCGAGCCCTTCACACTGGGCTGCCATTCTTGGTTTAAACTAATGGTGCCACTTCAACCCAAATGTAAAGATTGTGTGGACAGGTTCAAATAGACAGTACAGTAAAATTTATTCTTCTGGTCTTCTAAGAATTCTGAATGTGTTTCAGAATGTATTTAATTATTTATTTAATCACGGCGCTTATTTATTTTGCATCGTTTAATCGATATATTTATTATGTCTAATCTTCATTAACTCCTTCACTGAACATAGTCCTGCAGTAAAAATGCTTCACTAGAACTTACTCTGACTTCAAAAGGAGTGATACTAGAGCAATGATGGCAGTGCTAAAGGAAATCTGATAAGAGCAGCATATTTACTTACATCGTAAATCAGCACTAAAGTGACGAAAGGCTGCGGCTACTTGCTTTGAACTAGTTGCAACCAGATTAGTAGGTAATGAGCTTTGGTCATGAAGGTGACTCATATAACAACGAAGAGCTCTATTGTATTTGCTTAATGCTGGAATTTTCAATTTTGTAGTTTCACTTGTGACTTTAAGTTCTCTATTATCTTCTATTCATTTTTATGATACCTGGTGTCTCATTTTATTGTTTTATTGTTGTACTGCTGTTGTGGCTTATTGCTCTCTGTGAAGCCCTTTGTAACTTCATCAAGAAAGGTGCAATATAAATAGAGTCTTATTATTAGTAGTAAGATTACTGTTTTTATTAATAGTAGTAGTAGCAATAGCAGTAGTAATACAGTATAGTATCCGAGAATTCCATATCTTGAGAAAAGGGCCGGTGTCTTATCAGAGTAAATTCCACACCAGTGTTAAAGGCAAAAAAGTAAACGTTGACTTATGTTTAGCAAGTGATCATGGATAATATCTTGAAGATTTGAATGTATCATCATGGCTCATCAGGGCAAAAATCAGACCAAGCCCTGCCTTGGTCTAAATGAACAAAACCATCCCCTCTCCGCAATCTTTTAAAACTTACATCCACTCCATCCACAAGCCATTGTGCATCAAATAAACACCCTTTGTAAATTTACAGTGCTCTTAAAAACAGTACCATCACTGGGCACTACAAGGATTAATGATGGTGATTAATAAGTTTTAAAACATAAATATATTACACATATACAGTAATGTTTATGCAAATACTCTGTTTTGATTGAAGATGTTACTGTTGTTGAAGGTGTGTTCAACTGTTGCTCAATTATGTGTTGCAGGCTAAACACAGCATCCCAGTACTAAAGATAGTTTTACTCATGAATTCTCTAATACAGTGGGGATCACATAACCTTGAAGCAACTGGACAATATTAAAAGATCCCTAAAGTTATATTTAGCATTAATAGAAACAATATCACTTAGTCTTTTTAATTACTTCCTTCCTGCTGCTACTGCCAATGTACATGGCATACCGGGCTCCATATTTCCTAATCGAAATGTCATCTCTGCTACTACGGCTCTCAAGTTTCTATTGGTTGTTTGCTGAGAACATGAGAAAGCTGCATTACGCGACACAGATGTGTGTTCTTGAAAAAGAAAAAGAGAGAGAGAGAAAGACAAAGAGAGAGCACAAATAGAGACATACTGTGGAGGGCAAAAAGTAAACAGAGCATAAATCAGACACTATCCAGAGCCACAGTGAAGAGAAGAAGCAGAGATCCAATAACAAATACAAGATCAGATTAATATATACAGTATATATAAGTGCACCATCTACTGTTCATCTCATCAAATGGCTCAGTCAGCGTATCCAGTCTGATGAACTGAGTTTGAGCTTGTGTCTCCTGGAACAACTGGACCAAACTTCTCATCAGTCACCAGCTGGCTGAGTATTTACTTCAGCTCCATTTCACAGGTCAGAGCTCTAATGGCGTGCCCCATGAACAGGGATCAGGCCAGGGATTTGGAAAAATCCAAAGGCAAGGTTGGTAACCATGAAGTGGCTTTGTGTTCAGCAAATGGAAGGGGCGCAAGAGTTACTCAAGAGCAACAGTGTAGTGGATGTCCATTTACAACAACTATCTGGTCATGTGATATGTATACATGTAATGGTGAGGCTTTGGCTCATATTAAATAAACCATAATTTTAGCTTGGTAATGAATGGCCATAAGAATACTTTGATGTATTGTGTGTGTGTGGATATGTATATATTGTATTATTTATTCTATTTTCTTCTTACCTTCTGATATGGCATGAGGTTTGATAATGCAACATGTGCAGTCTGTAAAGATGGCTGTGTTTGATGGCCCATGGCCCATTGTGGATGGGAAGAAAAATTCAAGCTCCTAAAAAAAACACATTTAGATAATGTAATTAATAGCCATTACTGGTAATACTGGATATGGGGTGGAAAAGCAGATAAGAAAATGAGTAAAGCTATGAGCCTAGCATAACATCCTCACTCTTGCTGCTGCAGCAACTGAGTCAGACCCATGTGCCACATTTTTGATGCCATCTGTTCCAAACTGGGCACGGACGCTCTCCTGTGCCTCCCTCCGTGCCACAGCAGAGTCTGTAGGTCCCAGAAGCCTCCTCCATATAGAGATGGCCTCGTCACCCATCAGCTCCATGGCAACCACAGGGCCCGAGGACATAAACTGCACCAGGTTACTGTAAAATTGATTAACTCCTGAGTAACATTTTAATTCTTATCTGTCAGCACCACTTAAACTATTGCATAACTGTTCAAATGTCACCACAATGTCATTAGGATCTCTGTAACAGGTTATGCTAATGAATACCAGAAATCTCTCTCTGCTCACACCAACCTAAAACTGGCAAATCATTTACAGAGGCACTCACTTGAAGAAAGGCTTTGACTGATGTTCCATGTAAAAGTCTGCTGCTTGGCTCCTGTAAGGAAACCATAAACATGGGGTTAATGAGTGGCCAAGTTATCTACGGTATTCAACATTAACCTTGTGGAAGAACCCAACTACTGTGAAAAAGATTTACAGATGTCAGTGAGTTTCCTGTCATTTCTGCCAACAGTCATTTAGTTGAATCCATCGGGACAACTATTGTGCAAACAAATGTGAAATTGTTTTTTTCAGGTTCATCAAATTTACTAGCACTTTTTTTTTTTTTTTTTTTTTTTTTTTAACATTTTTTTATGCCTAATTTTTATTGGTTTCATTGGAGCTTTCATTGGTTAAAATGACAAACAATTATGTTGAGGTTTGCTTGCTGCGGCTGCATGATCTGGAGGAGTAGTCTGTTGCCGGCAACATTCTGCAGGTGTCTACTGCTCTGGAAAATATTTTATTGCATGGTGATGACACTGTAATAACTGCAGGACATAATGTTATCTAGGTGTATTGCTTAATACACTGCATGCATACGCTTACAAAATACAAACAGAACTAAAAACTTTTCCAGGGCTTACAATGTCTGTCACAATCATGGATGACACTTTTCATGCAAGCAGTGCATCTCTGAAAGTTTTGGTAATCAGAATGGGAGCCAGCAGTCTCTGCAACATATTTCTAGCAGCACATGTGGAACACAGAGGTTGTTTCAGTTTTTACTAATGGAAAATGATGTCGGTAATGAGCCAATGGAAGAGTTATGCTGGTGCTGTCCTTTAATGTTTTCCTTCACTCCCAAGCTGGGCAGCAAATGATCCAGCATTCTGTTACTTTGTTCTTATGACGAAAGCCTCTGTCATTTTAAGTTAATGAACAACAACAATGGAGAAATCCCAGAGTCTTTAACAAATGTTCCTATCCTATGCACTGACCTTCAACATGCATCCATTCATTTCAGCACTACATATTTTCACATTTCCAATATAGCCTTTGCTTCCAGGAAAAATAATTGCCTGATCTAAGTGGCTGATGTATATATCACCACAAAGCATTTGAAATCAGTGCCCTGATATTTGACAGAGTTTCTGCACCATTTTGATGGGCTTATCTAATCAATTGTACAGTGTGTGGGTCTGTTTGCTGTAACAGAATTTGGTTTGATAATATGATTACACAATAACTACATTATGAATATTCTGGATAGCTGTTTTAACAAAGGCCTACTGTAAATTGGCTTAAGCTGTAAATGTTATGAAAGATGGCATGACAATATTTCTGAAATGTTCAATGTATCTGTCTAACAATTAAACATTAAATAAATAAACAGATATATGTAGGTACTAGCTAATAATGGCAATAGCAGTGATGCATTACAAATGATCATTACATAATGCTTCAGCACTGCCATTAGTCCGTTTGGCTGACTGGAGTGCAGGTAGTTAGTAAAATGCCAATCCCTTCTGCCCCTTGGCATGCCATATGTTCCTGACGTGTGTGAGAAAGCTGCGCCACCCATCTAAAAACATGAGGGAGCAAACACACACTGTCTGATACACTACTATAGTATGATCTATAATAACAGAAAAAAAAACTGTTGGCTTGCCAGGACACTCTCACCAGTGACGCTTTGATCTTACCATGTAAGCTTTATCATTTTGGCTTTGGTCACGATCAGGTTGGCAGTGTTTATCAGTTCAAAGATATCTCCAATCTTGGTAACTCCATCTGGCTTTATCATTGCGAGAGTTCTGGACAAAAAGGAGGTAGAAAAGGGGCATGAGAAGAAGACACAGGAAGATAAACAAAATAAATGAGGTTGTGAAGGCACTCGGGCACTCAGTAGCTTACAGAAGTGCTTGGCATTCATTACAGAAGCCTTGTAGAGGCAACAGTAGGCAATCATTAAGATCAGACACCACAAGTATAAACACAGATAACACATTGCCACCTCACATTGGTACACAGCATGATGATCAATATGCAGGTTACTGAGTTTTTGCTTTTCTCTTTCAAATACACAAGTTTTGTTATTAGATACAGTATGTAATTCAAAGTTGCATTGCCCTTTGCTGCGTAAGAGAAATCAGTTTCACACTATTACTCTCTTGTCAGACATGATCAGCACCCTTTATGAAGGGAAATAGCTTGATTTTTTTCCCCAGGCAATAACTGGCACTGTGTGGGTTGAAAAGTGGTATTGAAGTCAAAACATAAAACAGGAAAATATATCTTGCATCTGTGTAATAGTGAACGCTGCTACAGGAGCCTGCATTGGTGCTTTGACAAAATATAACCATTAAAAAGGACTTGGATTGTGGCAAGAAAGCCATGTAACAGGATGTAGGCTAGATAATGTGACAAAGAAGTGCAGAAAAGGAAATGGGCCAAAATGTGAACATCAGCATTTCCCTTTACCATCCTGAGCACTGCAGGCATGCTAGGAGTGCATTTTTACTGTAAGCAATCCTGCACTAACATGATTATTACAGTTATCTAAAAATACTGTTAGAAAGAAGATTATATGTAACATTGTTGGGAGGTTAAGTTACAGGGTGCTGTAAGTCTGGTTGGCAAGTAACAAGAGAGGATTATGTGGGTTTATCACACGGCCTACACGATCATACCTTTCTTTTTTGCTGCCAAGTTTGTTTGCTGTATACTGGTCTCCATATTCAATCAGACTAAGGTGCCGGGAGAACACATTCACTCTGTTCCCAACAAACAAATCCTCCTGACGAAGGTCATTGTATTTGGTCCTTCTCAAAAAGATTCGCTGGTTTTTAACATCAAACTGAAAAAAACAAAAACAAAAAAACAAGATCATTTGTAGGTGATTGAAATTAGCTTGTTGTGAACCTGTGATATATGACCACATGTGCTACACACAGTAAATTAAAAATGCACTTACAATAATGCAATTTCTCTATGGAATCTATGGACACACAGACCAAGTTGCCCCTGGAAGTCTACTTTTCAGGGTGAAAAGTTTGATAAATTCTCACTGCGCTTATGCTTATGTTTTGTGGTAACAAGCTCATTGTATTTTCTTGTTAAGTTATGCTCATTATAATTGCAAGATTTGGTTTCATTGTGCAGTAGGCCTTTAAAAGAATACCAACAATTTTAGAGCAACACATAAAAACATATTTCAAGAATATAATCTTCAGTAGGAAACACCTACCATTTCCACTGAGCCATCCTTAGGGTAGTAGAACAGTTGGTAGCGCCGCAGGAGAGCTGCAGTGGGGTCGTACCACTCAGCAAGGAAGGCATAGCGATCCTCCTGAGAGCAATGTTGAAAAAGTCAAGGCACAGATCAAACTAAGAAAATAAAATCACAGAATAAGCCATACTGAGCTATAGAAAAGAAGTAGTGTCATAGTTTGTGTCTATGTTGCTATGACAAGCAACATTCATGTCTGTTTGCATAGCCGTTAATCAAAACTCACATCATTAAACAATAAATGCAAACAACAGCCTCCAATTTGCCTGCAATTAAAAGAGGGGGAAAAACTGATAACGAGGAGCCTTAATTATTAAACTTAAATAAAACAATAGTCTCAGCATTTCTGTCAGTGGTCCTGTCTGTAGACTTAAGAGTCAAAGTTGGGTTTAGTGTTTTTATGGGCAAACATGTTTGTTTCACAGTAGAGAAAGAGCAGGGCAGAAGACCTTTGTCATAGACCCACACATGCACCAGCACCAGATGGCTCATTATTTGTTGCAGGGAAAACACCAGTCCTTGAGGAGTCACACTGGCACCACTTTTCCTCATCAGGCTTGTCTGTATTCCTACAAGTCTGCTGTTGACAGTTTCTGATGGTTTCTCATGAGCATAATAGCTCAACTGTATTTACAAAGGAAGTGACATTCACTGAGTATTTCTTCATCAATTCAGTCTGACTTAGAATTAGCACATATCAACAAGTGAAGTCAGCAGTGGAAAAATCAGAAGAACCAGGGCTCCCAAGTCAAGGAACAGTAATGAACATAACCTAGGCCTATAGCCTTTTAAATTCTACTGTTTGCCAGTGATCACTCTCCAAGAATCATTTGTCGGATCACAATGATCTTGCTGCAGTTATGTAATAGGAAAAAAAAAAGAAGTCAGTTTTGCCTAAAATTTGTAGGCACACAGCACAGCCCTCTCTGTTTCCTCTGGGTGCTTTTGTTTCCTGTAAGGCTAATTACTGTTTTTAAAATGTATTTCATTCATCATCTAGTCTGTGTCAAATCTTAGCATTTGTCAAGCTGTAACCAGCAAATGTTTGATATTATTACCTGATAAATGATTAAAATGATTATCAAAACTGTCATAAAAGTATAAATTTATAGGCAGCAGACTATCTTTCTTCCCCATATTCCAAAGACATGCAAGTCAGATGAACTGGGAAGTTCTAATTGCCCACAAGCATGAATGTGTTTCTCTATGTAAAGGACAGGGTGTTTCCCTTCCTGTCCTCTGCTTAATGCAAGCTGGGACAGGCTCCAGCCTCTGTGACCCTGAATCAGTAGATACAGACAACAAATGAATGATCCCTCTGTTCTGTGCTAAAGATGAAAATCTAAAGGGTTTTATCCCATGAGTTTGGCTCTGGGTAAAACAATAAAATGAATCTACAATACAAAACTCAGAAAGTACTGTGAAATTTTTGCATGGCATAATTTTATCAAAAACCTTGTCTGCAGATGTTATGGCCCATTTCACACAGCGCACAGTGAAAAAAAAAAACACATTCCTGATGCATTTTTTGGGATACTGTATTGATTCCCCTCCAGGGAAATCAGCCACATCCACACAAAGGTCACAGCACAGGGTCAGCTACAGATGAGCACCAGTGGTGGGCTGTGTCCCAACTGCATAGGACATAATCACTCCAAGCTCTGAGTATGTAGTGTGTTTACCCTGTGAAAGTATGCAAATGCAGTATACTCCAGAACATCACCATACATACTCAACTGCCCTGGCATTTTGAATGTATAGTTACTGCACATTTTGAGTGTGCAGTCAGTTTGCAGGGAACCAGAAGCAGACAGCCTGACGTAGGTCAAGTGACACCAAAGTCAGCTGATGTGTTGCCTCATTTCCTGTTAGTAAAACACAGTGCAGTAGGCTATGTTGAATTTCTGTCACACTAACCGCCAAAACAGTATACTGTGGAAATGAGTATACTGTAGGTACTGCATATTAAGTTCCTAACGGATAAATAAAGTTGAGCTGAACTGAATTATTAGAATGCAATTTGATTTGGGGACAGCACTCTCTTGGATGCTTTAATAGAGCATTTATTTCTGGTCACGAGCCCATAACACATAGTCTCCAATATCAAGACTTCAGCCACGTAACTGTAAACCTGTAATACACCACACTCTTTTAGGAAGTATCACATTTATAATCTGCTGTCATTATTATCATTTCAATGATAGCTGGGGGATTAACACATTTAAAATAAAAACGCCTACATTCTGGAGGTCTTTTTCAGGTCCGCGTAACGCACATAAGTTCGTTTTCCATATAAAAATAACAAATAGTAAATTATTGTACTGTATTATTGTATTTTTCGTCTGTTGGCTAGGCTTACACCCACCCTGCAGTAAACTAAGAATGTACTAATACCTGTTTGGCTGTTCATTTTTTATTTTTTTATCACTGGAGCACACATGCAAGTTGTTAACCACAGCTTGTGTGTATGGATGCCGCTAACTTACGACCAAGCTTCAGCTTTAGCCTTAAGCTAGCGGCTAATTAATAAAGCGCCAAAAGCTGTTGAGCTAACCACAAATTGTTTCATTCAGCTAAGTCAAGATGACAATATTGATACCTTACCAAGTGTTAAGCTGATAAGAGTGGTGGGTGATGATAAGAGCCAGCATTAGTGTTAGAATGAACTCGCAGTAACGACACTTCAATGTTATGTGGGTTTAGCTAACCTTATGCTAGGAAACAGCATCAGCGTGTTTCAGTGCAGCTGTGCAAAAACAATTCACAGTTTTCCTGTAACGTTAGGCATTAAAGGTGATGTTGTAGACACGGTCTTTGCTTACCATTTACAGAAAAAGCGACGAACTGTGGCTAAATAGCTCGATGGTCACTATTTTGCAGCTGTACGGCTAACGCTAGCTACTCGGGCGTTATTCTGTTTCCATAGCAACTGGAGTGAAAGGTCAAGTTACATTCACTTAACGTTGAAACGCCATCTTCCATTCAACAAGTTGTGAAAATACTGTAATATTATAAAGTTCATATTTTAGATATGTGTGTGTGTGTGCGTGTGTGTCTATGTATGTAAAATGAGAGTTTCACCAGCTTGCATGGCTGTAACAGATAAACCTGCCTCACGTAAAGCTAAACGGATGAAAACATTTTAAACGGGCTTGTTTGTGCTTTTATACGGAATTAAAAAGACTTGGTGTACAGGCGAGGGCCAAAAAGAAAAATGTGTAAAAGATTAGTAATATTTCCAGAACATGAATCGCACAGGACATCTTGTTTTTATGAAAAAGATCATATTTGTATTACTGTGGTGACACGACGCTTAATGAAATATCTTAATGATCCACTACGGTTATGTAGTCTACTGTGTAATTAAATATGAATAGCTTATTCATAGCATGAATACAAAAAAAAAAAAAAAAAAAAAAAAAAAAAAAAGGATATTACAGAATGGTGGGTGTACACAAAATAACCGACTAATTTCTGATCCATGCGCCATCTACTGGACTGAGCGTGAAGTAACTTTTGAAGGTCGGAATCATCTATAAATTTCAAAATTCCGAGTGACTTTGAACGCAACCCGTGTCACCCGGAACAATAACTGAAACTTGGCCAAGGGTTATGGTTATGACGGGAGCAAAAAAAGGTTTCAGTGCGATCAAATATTGTTTATCTAGCGCAGGGAGTGGTGTGTCCTTCGTCTGGGTTTACGACCCATCACTAATTCATAGAGAAAGAAAACTGTTCGAGGTAGTTCTGTACTTGTTAGGTGTGGTTTTGCCCGTCGAGCCTGTTGATTTCACTGTCTCCCGATGTCTTCCGCCGCCTGGTTAAACCGTTACAGGACAGATGACGGTCCTGTAATCTTGGATGGTGGATTAGCATCTGAACTCGAAGCGCAGGGTATCCAGATGCAGGTAAAGCTTCAAAGTCAAGCTGCCTCTGTGGATTTGCAGTGCTGTGGTTTAACTAATCAGCTCTCAGCGTTGATTAATCATTTCAAACAATGCACCCCACTCATAGAATAGTCTAATATTTCAGATTATCAGAGGATTATGTAACCAGTCCGGCCATACTGAGATAGGGATTCGCGGATGTGGCAAAAAGTCGAAACTTATCGCAGAGTTGCAAATTATATAGGCACAAACAGAACAAACTGGTTATGCTCACAGTTTCTTCCCCATTTAAATCTTACGATGTAGAAAGAACAAGGATCTTCACTTGCACATCTTTACATCTTACATCTTCTACATACAAGTTGAAGAAATAATTGTCAAAAAATAAATTGAAGGGCCTTTTTCTCTTATATTTTCAACAGACATAGCAAGCCTTGTTAGTTCACTCCTCCAGTTTTCCAGGTGGGGTTTTATTTTGAAAGAGCTACATTAATAGATAAAGTATTTCAGTAGGAAGATCACACTGTGCACAACAAATCCACAGGTCTTATCCTTAAAAACTCAAATTTGTTTCCACTGTGTGGTATGTTGAGTTTGAGCATTACCCACCAGCAAGTGCATAACCGCTGTGTAACCAGCAGGTGGAGTCTGTGGACCCACCCTGATGAAATCCTAGAAAGCATGAGGCCTGTCTCTGAGGGAGCAAACAGCCATGTGGTGGCCTGTCATATCTGAGGAGCCATGTCCCTTTAGCCTTCTTCCCACCTCACTGCAGCCTCCTGTCTCTTCTCTTAACGAAGCAGAGTCTTAATGTTTAACAGATCCTTGCACAATGTTATTCTATCACATTCTTCTTGCTAAGATCCTCTGCTCTCTATAAGCTGTGAAAGCATTCTTCACTTTCATTCCCAGTATGTTAATACCCCGTTCCTCTCTGCTGCAAAACAACATTGATAAGTTGTGTAAGTCAAAGGAAAATGAAGAGTGTAGCCTCAGACATACAGGCTAAAGAGGCTTAAGTGTTAACTGTGACTAAAGGGTTTCTAGGAAAAGACCCATCCTCCTTGATATACATTTGCTCATTGTATGGATGCACCAGTATAGTTTTTCATATCCACAGTCTTCCCACTCATAACGGCTGATAACAAATTCAAGTTCAAAACAGGTTAAGCTGTTCTGATAGGCTTGTCTTGAGATTTGTTTAATGTTTTTGTTTGATTTAGGTTTATATATATATAAAGACCATGTTAGATTGACTCAGTTTCTAATTTTACAGTTGTATCAAGTGAAACAGACCTCAGGGGAAAAGGGAAGTTCCAGTTTAGCAATCAGCCAAATATTGACAGTAAAAACAGTATTAGACTGATTTTTGAAGCTGATATCTGCCAATATGTAGAGTCTGCTGATTATATTTGTCCATCCCCAGCCCCTTAATGAAAGCGTGGTCTTTTCATTTGAGTCAGAGCTGGTTAAACTGTTCCAGTGAAATCCACCAGGCGGACTCAAAGAAAGGCCCTGTTTCACAGCCTGCCATGCCCCCTTTTAATCTGGGGCAGATTCCTCACAGAGCCTCATTCATCTCTCTTGGTCTGCAGTGGTTACAGTCTGCTTGTATGACATTATTGGATTATCATAATTTACCTACTATAACCTTTTTTCCTTTGAATGATGCACAAATTTATGAAATAACAGGAAATGAATGTGAAACTGTTGTCTGTTAAATCACGCTGACATGCACACTAATGCAAGTGTTTTTGAAATGTTTACAGTTACATTATAATGGCTTTAGGATTTCATATATGACAAGATCCAAATGATGTGCAAGAGGACGTCTCAAAACCTGTTGGAAAAACAGGAATAAAGTATTCTGTCTTTATGTATCATAATATGGGATAATGAACTAGTTTTTCAAGACATTTCTCTAAATAGCGTGAATACACAGCAAATGTTAAACTAGAATTGTGTGTGTGTGTGTGTGTGTCTGTCTGTCTGTCTGTCTGTCTGTCTCACATACCAAGGGGGATCCATTATGGAGTGCCAGAGTTTTGCAAACTAATCCACAGGCTATAAAAGAAGCTCACCACAGGTATGCCAATGTAAAAATCTAATCTGGACATGAGGACATTGGAAATTATGGTGGGAATTTATTTAATACATGTAATGACCCCAGTATTAATTTGATATTGAACAGATATCTCCTTAGTGGTGCTGATGTTATTACAACAGCCACATACCAGGCAAGCATCAAGGGCTTCGTCAGTTACCTGAACATGACTCCAGAGGAGGCCAAGGAGCTGGTGATGTCTGGAGTTCATCTGGCCAAAGAGACTGTAGACAGATTTCTCTCTAAGAATCATTCAATAGGTAACTATCCCCTGCATGCGGTATATGACAAATGAATTTTTAATATTTTAATAAGGTGTATAAACAGCTGCCACTGTTATTTCATTGCATTGATTATCTATTGTTTTTTTTTTTTTTGTTTGTTTGTTTTTTCTTTTTCACCAAGAGCAAAAGAGCCCTATGGTTGCAGCCTCTGTTGGGCCTTATGGAGCATTTCTGCATGATTGCTCAGAGTATACTGGGGCTTATGCAGACAACATGAGTGTTGAGGTGAGTGTCTATCAGCTCACCCAGAGGCAATATGACAAATGCACATATTGGTATAATAAAAAGCGGGAATTGAAAATACATATACACACATATAATATTTCCTTTTGGCTTACACACTGGACTTACTTTTGACTTTGACCCCTTAGACTCAAAAAAACAACAGCAAAAACGGGATTGGCAGTTCAATTAACCTTGGGCAATTATGTGTAATGCACCTCTAACGCAAAATTCAATGTGTGACTACATGTTGACTGTGATAGTCGACATAATTTTGGGGTGTTTGGTTTCATCTCCAGTCAGTAGATCAGTTTAGCTGCCTCATAACCCTGGGTGTCAGTCGTGTGCTTTCTGTCTGTTTGCAGGAGCTTAAAGGTTGGCATCGGGCACAGGTCAGCTGCTTAGTGGCAGCAGGAGCTGATCTCATTGCGTTTGAGACGTTCCCAAGTATCAAAGAGGCGGAGGCTGTGGTGGAGCTGCTCAGAGAATTTCCTAATGCTAAAGCCTGGCTGTCTTTCTCTTGTAAGGTAAGCAACACACTGTTGTTACCCAGTGTGTAGTGTGCTGCATTCAGGAGGACATTCTGCACACTGACATGATGAATAATTGCAGGATGAGCGGTGTATATCTGACGGCAGTTTATTTACTGAGGCTGTCCAGATTGCCAAAAGAACCAAGCAGTTGGTTGCTGTCGGGGTCAACTGCTGTTCACCCACCTTGGTCACACCACTCCTGGACTCTGCCAAATCACTGCGGAGTCCAGACATGAGCTGGGTCGTGTACCCCGACAGTGGAGAAGATTGGGACGAAAACACTGGGTAAGACTGAGAGGTGGTGCAGGGGGCAAGTAGAAAGATTTTTATAACCAAAAGATCACTGGTTCAGTCCCGGCAATGACCAGGGTGTTTATACTACTTCCTGCTTGCTTATTGGAAGTAGCTAGAACAGAAGAACAGCAGTTAATGCCAACAATGTAAAGAAAAACTAATCAGGTTTAAAAAAAAAAAAAAAAAAAAAAAAAATCTGGAGTACAAAAGACGGTAAAAAACAGGTCACAGAAAATTAAAAAACAAGCAAAATCAGGAAAGGCTCTCTGTATATGTTTTGTCTATATTTTACATAATAAAATCACATTTTATACTTCCAGTAGACCTTACTGTACCCAGGTCCCCATGCAGAATGGATTTGTTTTCCTCTTTTTTAAAATATTGGTGGGAATTCACGTCAGCATAGTCCTCTGCACCCCCCCAAAGACTTGAGGTTAAAAACTGCTTCAGCTCTACAGCAACAATACACAATCGGATTGAGGTGTGAGCACAGATATAAATAATATAACCCTCAGTATTGTATTTTCTGTTGCAACATATCACAGGATAAGTGGATGATGGATGAGTTTGTTCAGAACTTGGCAAATACAGACAGAAATTCAACTCCATGTGGCAGTTAGGGTTTATAGATAGGAGGTGCATGATGGGTCATCATGTGTATAAATCTGCTATACAAAGAAAGAATAACCTCAAGATCAAGCCAGACCTGCAAGTTAATAATGAGGACAGTCTTTGTGGTGATGTGTATCTGATTGCTGCATGTGTATTTCTCATATTTTTTAATCACATAAAGGTGGCTACCATCAGAGAAAATACCAATAGCTGAACTAAGCCTTGACTGGATGAAGCAAGGTGCAGCACTGATAGGTAAGGTGAAACAGTTTCATATGATGTTGGGTTTTTTTTGTTTTGTTTTTTTGTATATTTATTTTTGTTCTGCATTTCCTCTTTTATCTCTTTATCCACCAGGGGGCTGCTGTCGCATTGGTCCTGCTCAGATAGCAGAGGTAAGACAGCACCTAAAAAGAAGTTACACGTCTCAAGGCTCAGCGATGGGACTGGACTGAGCAGGAAAATCTCCACATACTGTAGAGACACACCTCTGCAAATATGAGAGAGAATTTCTGGATATAGGCAACACCACAGGAGTAAAAATGAATTATTCTTGAAGTCTTTAAGAAAGATGGTGGCTGATTCAGGAGTTTATAAAAAAAAACTTCATTTATTGGGAAAAAAACAAAACAAATAAATAAATGAATAAAATAACAGCTACATCAAATCCACTTGATACACATTGACAACAGTGTTAGGTCAAAGACAGATGGCACCGCAAAGGTGCAAACAGAGCCGGAAGTATGGTTATATGAACATAAAAAAAAACAACAAAAAAAAAAAACATGCAATCCTATCTTTCTGTGGTTCACATTTTGAGTCTATTTGAGTGACAGGGATTTCCATGATCACTTCTGTACAGCTCCAGTTTTTTAAACTGGGATCGTCTATGCTTTAACACCCTTAGGTTTCACAGAGCACAACAAAACGTCAGCTGCTCTCACAGCAGCATGTTCACTGAACAGCAGTCTACTGCACTAGTCACTATGTGTCAGCCAAAAAGACAAGCTGACGTTCCTGTACAATGAATTATGGACTAATGTTATATTTAAACAAGATTTCAATGCATTGATGCCAGACATTTGTTTTCCTAGACATTAGATGAATATAACGTGTACACTAACAGTATCACTGTAGTGAGTTTAAGTAGGAGTGAAGTACCCATAATTAAATCCAGAGAAATGTATGTGATTACTATTCGGATGATTGGAAAGAAAATGTTTGTAGAATGGCTTTAACATGTAATAACACTGTATCTCTTATTTTGGTTTAAATACTTATTATAAATGCGCTGCAGTGTGCCGCCTCAGTCTGTGACATCTTCTTCAAGGTCGCTCTCGGGCGAGCTCCTCTGTCTGTACTCTGTAGTGTTGGACAGACGTTTCCAGGCAGTGTCTTTCTGGCTTCCCATACTGTGCGAGCGCCCCATGCGGGCCAGGCGCTTGGCTGATGCCTTCTCCTCGGTGCCCTCTGCTACACTCCCATGGGCCCGCTCTGTGCCTGAGTGGTGGAAGTCATGGCGCAGATTTTCTAAATTCAGAGCCCATGGTCCAAGCTTCTGCCAGTTCACCCTCTGGAAGGCCATGATGCAGTGAAGGTTGCCACCCACCTGTGAGCAAATCACTATTCCTCAGTTTGGTTCAATTAAAGGGTTACATTATCTACACTAAAAACACTGAAAAGAGCTACACAGCAACCTTTTTGGTTTTGCGGCACTGAATACCCCTCTCTGTGTGACGGATGTCCAGGTACTCTGGGTTTTGTGTGTTGAGGTCAGTCACAATGTCCAACCATCTAGAACAAAAGGTTACATGTCGAAGAGTTAAACAACAGTGTGTGATAAAAATGCAGAAGAAACTTAACTTTTGTATACTTACTTTTTACAGTGAATAGCTGGATGTTTCCTACTGGGTTCACCAATGAGGATCCAGTGTTCCATTTCATTTATGGGCAGAGGCCCCCTTTGCACCAAAAAAAAAAAAAAAAAAAAAATACATCATCAGCTCACAAACTCTTGCTATATAAAAACTGAAATAATTCAAGCAATTTAGAGTGATTTGACAGGAAGCACTGATAAAAGGAATAAGCTTTATAAAAAAAAAAAAAAAAACCTATAAGCCTTGGCTGCTTTCAGTGGGGTAGCTTCAAAGCCCACTGGGCAGAAGTAGTGGTTCTGGCAGTGGTAAATATAGGCCATGGACTCATCCCTCAAACCTTGTGTCAATTTCAGTAACGCCCCTTCAGCTGAAAAATATGTCAGTGGTTAGAACACTAATATTTTATCACTTAACAAGCAAATATATCCTGTAACAATGTTTTAACTAGTGAGGAGCCCACCTGTTTCTCCTGCTGTCTTATGTTTTCCGTGTGGTTTGTACAGAATGTAGGAGCAACCTCGGACTCTAAAGTTGTCATTGATTTGCCTGAACCATCTGTAAAGGAAAGCATGGGTTAATTCAATTGCTCTAAGTTTCCCAAGTGCAATGATTATTTAAGAAGACTATAGAATCGGTGTTTAGGAGCAGTTCCAAGTACCTCATAAGAGTGGCATTGCCAGTGAAAGGACCAAACTTGATATCTTCAAACGGAGGCTGAAACCCCAGAATATGCAGTGCCTCCTCCTGAGAGATGGGTGGCAGACTACAAATGCAAATAAACACATTTCATTAATGCTGTCCCCGATACAAGTTCAAATATTGTGTTAATCTTGATATTTCCTGAGCTGTATTTTTATGTGACATCTGTGATGTGAATGAATGTAACACAGTACGACGTGCACACCTCCCTGCCCCCAGGGTGCTGTACAAGAAGTTCCAGCAGGACACCAATGAAGAAATGCCACAGGATGTCTTGTACTGTGGCCGACTGATACAGTACCTACAGCAGAAAACCATACATGCTACATGTCAGTCCAAACAGAATAAATTATAATAGTTTGAAAAGAGTACATTTCTAGAGATACCACCACAGTGTGGGATAGGGATAATTTTGTTTTTGTTATGAAAATAAAAACACTACTGTTACATAATATAGTGTTTGTTCTCTGGTTTCAAACAGCTGAAATGGGGCATTTCTCTTAATTACTGGGATACTAAATGTAGCATTACCATCTTCTAAGGTCTAGGACTTTCCTCTGTTTGATCTCCTCCAGTGAGGCATGAGGAGGAAGATCTTGCAGATTACGGCTGGGTCTGTCTGATGACTTCATCTTCTTGGAGCTAAATTTCTTTACATTACCTGAAAGATTATTTATATCAGTCACTTGTGCAGGCTGTACCAGGATTCAAATTATTCACCAACTTAAGAGCACACAAATGATCAAGGCAAATCATTGGCTAACTCTGATAATTTGACTGGCCCCTGACCAGCGAGGAAGGGCCCCCGCCCTCAGTGGTCTGTTAGGGTTCAAGTAAGGGGGGTAATTGTTGTTGTTTGTCGTAAACTGTGGGCCAGTAAAGCCCCTCTGAGACCTTAAACAGTGATTTGAGGGTCTAAATAAACTTGAACTTCAATGAAAATTAAAAAAAAAAAAAAAAAGTTCTACAGTTAAAGGGGACTGGAACCTTTAAATTAGAACAGAGCACACTCTATGATGCCAAATCAAACTATACCCTTATGTAATAAGATTCAACTTCCAGGCTCTTAACAAGATGCTGTATTCCTGAAGTCACAGGCAGAATTTAATTATCATGGGGCATGAGTAAATGGTCAGACAGCCAGTATTTTAATTCTGACACATTTCACAAGTGAAATTATCATAATAACCTATGAAAAAGTGCTTACTTGTTCTTATTTTTCTGGTAAGGACAGCATCAAAGTCTGCTGTGTCAATCTCCCAGGCCAAAATAGGCTTTGTATTGCTGCAGGACACCTCTTCCATATCACAATCCCCATCTGAAACCACATCAGCGCCTCCAGGCTGACCTCCTGGGGTCAGGTCAGGGGAGGTTTTGGGCTTCACAAAAGCAGAGCCCTCATCCTGCTTGCTGGGGGCCACATCCCTGGGAGTGTTTGGGGGACGGTAGACTGAGGCGGCCTGGTTGAGAAGCGCATAGTCAGAGCAGACGGTGTAAAACTTCTCTCGGGAGTGTGTGACAGGGCAGGTCCACGGCAGCTGGAGCTCAGCGCTTGAAGCCCGCCTCACTCTTGCACTGTCCCGGGCGAGGGAGCTGATCAGACCACGGTCATCCTCTCCATCGGCGGGCCTTTGCAGCCCAGCCTGTTCAGCTGGCCCAGATACACTTGCTCCTTGACCTTCTGAAGTATTAGGCATTGAACGGCCACGTAGATGATGGATGGGAGAATTACCTGAGGTTGATGCTGCTGCTGAAGTGATGGCCGTCTGCTCTGAGGATGAAAAGGGCAGGCGTTTGTGTATTTTTAGCAAGACAATAGACAGACCAGGGAGATGAAAAGAGCAGAGGTGGAAATCCAACACTAGAACTAGACTCAGACAACCTCACACAGTGCTGCTGATCACATAAAAAAAACCTTTTGTTTAAGCTGACATTTTAGAGTCATAACATTGAGTCATCTCATCCTACAGTCTAGTGTGCAGCCACCAAACTGAGCAGCATGCTGTCTACCTAGCTAGCTATCGTAACCTTAGAGCTACCATAATAATGACACCTAACGATGACAGAAGCCGTTACTGTCAACGCGATGGCTCGAACTTCTGGTTTGTAGCTATGAGGTTGTTGCTTGGCAACATATATCACATATTAAGTCGATGTTGTACGGGAAGAACGACGGTCAATGTTGTATTGTGGCACTAAACACACCTAGCTATACTGTAAATATGTTGTTGTTGTTTTTTTTTAAATCATACCTTGCGCAGTGTCTCGGGAACAAGTGGAAAGCGAGTTAGTAAAATGTCGGGCTAACCACGCATCACTGAATATAAATGTGACTGGATGTTCAGGGTGCGATATTCCTAAGCGACGTCCTGACCCGTATCCTCTTCCGCCGTCCAGGTTTCACAGGCAGTACCATTCCATAAATGGGGGTGTTCGTTTTCTTCCACCCACTGAAAGCAAAAGTGAAGCTCACTTACATCGCAAAACACATGGGAAAAATATAAGATGTCATATAATATGGCAATTTTCAGAGTTTTAAATCTTACATTGTGTTAGGTTTGTTTAAAACACGGCCTTAACTTTGTAGTGTCCGTCACCCATGTTTGAAATCCAAAATAGTTCATCTCAGGATCCCAACCATTCACAGGGGCGAAGCGCCGAGGTTCCTCAAACTTCAGTCACACCGTTTTTGGATAGGAGGTAAGAGCTGTGCAGAAGACTTTAATAAGGTGTATTAAAAGTAAAAACTGGGGCAATAACTCTGTAGCTATCCAACATTACTGACAAATTAAAATATAGAGTGGAAAGTCGATGGTCGGGGTTAACGTCACTCTCCTGAAGTGACCCAAACTTGGGCTGCATAAATAATTTATTTGAGTACGAGATTGGGTCGCAAGACAGTCACAGAAGAAACATGGCCGTGTTTTTTTTTTTTTTTTCTTCCCCAACCTAACCTCACAAATGAGTGAAGCATCACTCATCGGAGAGAAGAGTGATTACTGTTAAAATTAAGTCTAACTGCATGCACTTGCACACAGATCAATAGTTTTGAGCGTGTACCGTGGAGGTTAACACAGCCTTAGTAAACTGACTGCATGACTGTACACTTTTTAAACTGTTTATTTAACCATTAAACCGTGCAGTGATTTATACCCATAGGACTTGACAGCAACTAAACTGCAATATCCCTGTATGGTGCTGCTTATAGGTAGATCTTAGTACAGATGCTCAGTTTCTTAATACTGCATTTGTTGTTGTAATCTTTCATAGGATTAATGCATATACTTCTTACAGCTATGATTAACGCACATGTAGTATTGACGTACATATTTATACATAATGCACTTTTTTAAAAACAGATTTTTAAGGCACATGTTTTTCTGTTTCTTATGTCTTTTTCTATTTCTTATAATTTAATTCTTTTGAGAATCTGAGCAACTGCAACTGACCCAGTTTCCCCCCAGGGATCGGTAAAGTATTTCTGATTCTGGATGCGAAAGTTTTTTAGTTGTTTAGTTGTAGTAGTTAGTTACTGATTCACATAACGACCAGGGGCAAAGTCCTGTTGTAAGTCACCAGCTTTAAGATAAGCAGTGGTAAATATTCCTCTCCTTTAACTAGCAAGCTTTGAAATGCTGCATGAATCACTGTGATCTGAACTTTGCAGAAGACCATGGCAAAGAAGTTTGTGATCATCGACACAGACTGTGGCATAGACGATGCCCAGGCTATCATGATGGCCTTGGCAGCGCCTCACATCCAGGTCCTGGGTATTACCTGTGTTTTTGGGAACACCACAGTCGAGAACGTGTGTCAGAATGTGCAGCGGGTGCTCTCTGTCTGCAAAAAAAATCAAGTAAGTTTAACCCACATTTAAGTCAGTTGTTGCCTTCTGCTGGTGACTTTATATAGGCCTATGCTGAGTTCTGCTTTAACGGTGACCTCGTGGCTTTATGTCTATCAACAAACCATGTTGAAAACTGCACTAAAAAGAGGCTTCCCCCCGCAGATACCAGTGTTTCAAGGTTCTGCTGGTCCTCTCGTTAGGGCCCATCAACAGCCGACAGACCACTTTGGAACCGATGGACTCGGAGATGTGATTGAACACAGAGATCCACAGTGGAAGGAGAAAATCCAGAAAGAGCATGCAGTCGATGCCATGATCAGACTTGTCTCTGAAAACCTGAACCAGGTTAAACATTTATCTGTGCTCTCCACTCTATAAAGCATGGCTGTACTCTTGTGTTGCAGATGGTGTTGTCATGTGCTTGCTACAGGTGTCCCTGGTGGCCCTTGGCCCACTCACAAATCTTGCTCTAGCTGTCAGACTGGATCCACATTTTCCTCAGAAGCTCAAAGATCTATTCATTATGGGTGGTAACATGGAAGGTAACACAAAAAGGACCTGTAGAATTGCAGCTCTTGCCTGGGGTAAAAAGTCTGGGAATGACATGTTGCTTTTCTTTTCAGGTAAAGGGAATGTAACATTATGTGCGGAGTTCAACTTTGTAATGGATCCAGAATCTGCATATATTGTGCTGGAGGAGTTTCTTTGCCCTACACACCTTGCAACATGGGAGTACTCTTGCAGAAATGCACTCACATGGGTAAGATTTTAGAGCACCTAATTAGGGAAACCTGCCCAATACTGTTGTCCCATTTCAGCGATGATTTGCTTGATTTTGATGGTATAGGAGTTCTTTGAAGAACTGATCGGTCAGGATGCACCTGCTGCCCGATTCATGAAGATGCTAACATCTAAATGCTGGGCTTACTCCAAGGAGGCCATGATGAACAAGAGGGATGTGTACTTTGGACCCGCCTTTGTCTCTTATGACGCCTATGCAATGGCAGCCTGCATCGATGGCAGTGTAGTAACCGAGTATATTGAATGTCCTGTCCGTGTTGAGTTGCAGGGGGAAATCGGACGTGGCATGTTGGCACTAGATCGGATAAACAAAATGCAAAAGAGCCACCGTGTGTGTGTTATGAGTAAATGTGATCTTGTCAAGTTCAGTCAGTTACTCATGGAGTCCCTCAGACAACCTAAGTAATATCTGTGCCTACATGGAAAATGTTTATTCCTATCAAGTGTAAACATTGTCCAGTTAGTAAGGAAAAGTAGCTCATGTTCCACTCTGAATCTTTTTTTTTTTTTTTTTTTTAATTTGTACAACTAAGTGCTTTTTAGATAAACAATAAAAAAAACAAGAATTTGCTTTGAAGTCCATCTTTAATTTAAATTTGCTGACAAATAGAGGTCATGTATGATATAACCCTCAAACTTAAGTACTCTTTGATCACTTGACCAATTTAAATTTATTCTAACAGAAGGCTTTGTTTTATTTATGGCGTAGCCCAATTTAAAACAGGGATTACAATCATTCATCAAGCTTTTCTGGCCATGGGTTTTGAGGCAATCACATTGTCAGATATGGAAGATTTCTGCTGTCAACCCGGTGGAATGATTCTCAGTGTTGTCACTGAAGCCAGAATATGTAGGCAGTCATTCTAACCAACCTCTACACAAGGCACTTTATCTTCTGCAGAGGCTGATTTGAGTGTTTAGTGAATACTGATACCTGCATATTCTAGAGTCATGATGGCACGACTGAAAATCATCACCGAATAAGGTGAATTATTGATAAGGTGAAATCAATCGTAAAACCAATTTTCATAACACAGGCCAGTAGTAGAATGAAAATGATAATGATCCTCAGAACAGAAAAAAAACATTGCTTAACACAAGATGACTATTCCAACAAAGTAATACTGAACTCTTAAGGGAAGCCAAGTACCAAACATCCAGAAGGAATGCTGCATTGCCAAATGGGGTTGTCTAGAATAGAGAAACATGTTTGCGTTTGCATTGGCATAACATACCATGCTATCATTTTTTTTTTTGTTTCTTTTTAAATTAAAGGGCACCTGTTAAAACAAATCCAAAAAGACTGCATCTTTGCCCCTGGCTGAATAAAAAGCTTCAGAGAACTAAAGAGGGGGTTGGTAACCTAAAGCACTGGGCTACCAAATGTGTTACACTTGATATGACATTGCTTTCGGTTGGGAGTCACTGATTTAAAAAAAAAAAAAAAAAATCATTTGCTTTAGCGTACAAAGTACATCAAACCCATGACGTGCTTTTGTTAAGTGAAGTCATGTTCTGTTCAGTTGCCGTTGTCAGAAGAGTCTGGCCAGGGTTCAGCGCTTCGTCTGCTCAGAGTGGGACGCCACATGCTCCATGGGTTGTAGGTCCGACTCAACTCGGTGGGAGCTGGTGAGGGTGGGGCTGGACTGCTGACCAGATCAGTCAGAGTTGTTGAGTTGGTAGATGGAGGAAAGGAGTGCAAGGCTGAGTCTCCACTTGTGGACCAAATGGAGCTGCTAAACGGTGTAGTTGTGGACCATGGACTGCGTGAGTTTCCCAAGATTGACTACACAAGAGAATAGTGGATGTTACAATGATATCATGACTGGGAATAGCACTTTACAGCTCCATTAACAGCACATAAGGGATCTTACTGCAGTTGGTGCAGTCGGTGAGCCAGAGCTACTGGGCCAGGAGTGCAGACTGTCACTGCTTGGAACGTCCCAAATGGAGGGGGATACAGCGTTGAACTCAGGCCAGCTTTGCTGAGGCTCCGAAGATTTTGGGAAATTGATACCTCTAAAAACTAAACAGAGATCAACACACACTTGTTATAAACAACACACTTAGTCAACCGCAATGTGTCATGCCAGTATTTGATTAAATTGGTTTGATAATTTGGAAATGTCTTAACTAGACTATAAGACAATTGGGTTACCTCGTGTCAGATTGAAAGAATTGTTGGGTCCAAATGCAGAGAACGAGTTGGCAGAACTGAAGTTTGGACCATTAGCTGTATCAATGGGACTCCATAATCCAGAGCTGTGGGAGAAAAAGAAGTTCAGTGGAGATGATTTAATGTGACATTCATTTGATGAAAGCTCTTATATCATGGTGTAATGAATAGGGTTTATTTTTGCACTGAGCGAATGTTGTGCTTCACTCTTTTCATCTTTGTAATGCTTTTAAGGCACCATTTGACTCTGGATGACTAAGAGTATCCCATTAATGTAAAATTCTGTCATTATGCCACTGTAGTTACCTGTCAGAGCTGTCACTCTCCACTGATGTCATGTGTGACAGAGTCTTCCCTTGGTTCTCTGTTTTACTTGAACCAGTGCCACCTGACAACAACACAGCAGCATGCATATTTACATTTTCCTAAGACAAAACAGTCAGGAATTGCAGGAGATGAATGGACAAACAGACACTAATTCATAGTCCCTTCCCTGATCTTCAATCATGGGAGACACCTATGTCATGGCTACTGTACACAGCTTCATCAAGTTTCAAGCCACCATTACATATTTACCTGGGCTTCTGTCATAACCAGCAGCCACAGCGGCAAATGTGGGATTCCCATTTTTGCCCGGGAGTGAAGTGGCTACAGACAGCTTGTTTCCTGGGGCCTTCTTCAAATTTCCCTCACTACAAGAAGTGTTGGGAGTAAAACAAACATAAGTTTTAAACACAGGAGCAATATGGTGTACTGAAATATGCTTTGATATTCTATGCAGGAACCGATCAATGCTGATTTTTCACAGCCCATACCGATTATTAATAAACCAGGACACCAATAACAGATACATAGGGCCGATAATCATTTGCAGTAAATTTGAACATTGCAGTGTCAAACTTTATATCAGTGGAAGTGAAAAAATGATAAAATGAGCAACAAAAAAAAATCTCCTGAAATTTAGGACAAAAAATATATTTGTAGTGATTAAAATTATAAATTTAAAGGTCAGATCAGTGATATTGGCTCATATTTTGTGGGTCTACATGTTTGTGAAAGGCTTCAGATACCTTTCACAAAAATTGCAATCCAGTAAAATTGGAAAAATTGCAAGCCTTAAGGCAAGTCAGTATGGGCACCACACTGCAACTTTGGGTTTTTGTCTTTCTGGCAAACTACATTAAATACAAATACATATACATTCCAACATATTACTGGAAACACTGCCCGGCTCACTCACTTTTGTTCCACTGTCATTCAGAATGAGAGGCAGAATCCAAGTGTTTTTCATATCGCCCATCATATAAATAAGTATTACAGAACAGACTTTTAAAAATCTGAATATCTAATTCTGTGTGCAAACTTTGTAAATCAGATACCTGCTGGTGTTGAGTACACTACTGTAGGTGCCTCGGGACACTAAGCCAGGGGAAGATGGTGGGGGGGAGCAGGTCCTGGCTGAAACAGATCTCTTCAGGAAGGGGTCTGCATTCATTGTCTGGATGGAGATCTGCTGAAGACTATCTGGTTCTGTAATTGTAGTGAACAGGAGAGTGTCAGCCCTTTAGGGGCTGATCTAAACATAGGCTTTAGAAACAGCAGGCTAGAGGAAGTCATGACTTACGGATGCTGTTTTTGGGGAGAGGTAGGTCCCACTCTGGAGAAGCAAACTCCTTCTCGCCCTCTGAGCTGCTGCTATGGCCCAGTTCTGGGACAGAGCCACTGGACAACAACTTAACCAACAAAGAGGGACGCCCATCTTCAAGTTTTCCAGGCACTGTGAAAAGAGAGATGTCAGAGGCAATGAATCTTGTGCTGAAACAAACAGCAAAGTGACAGAATTTAATTAAAGAACCTCACATCTCTGTTTCTGCAGGGTTCTTGTCTTTGGGATGTTTGTAAGAGGGTGAAGAGTCTTGGATGTGAAGCTCTTGCGTTGTTTGTTCTCCAAGGGTGTTACATATGGCAGCTCAAGAGAACTGTTGACAAAAAAATATTTCATACACTGTTAAAGAAGATAAAAATAGAAGAAAATCTATGGTGGACCACTACAAGATGTTCACAAACCTGGATTTTTCTACTTGGTTCTCTTTCTTTATGGTTCCTTGTTTCTTGTTTTTGGATTTTATTAGGAAATTTGAAGTGTCCTCTTTGCCCTTTCCTGTGGTAACTGTCCTTCCTTTCTTCTTCACTGGTTCCTGGCATGGGCAACAGAAAAATATTACAGTGTGTTTGTAAAATATTTAAGGATTTTTTTCTGTAGTACTGGGAGCAAGAGGTATCACTCATTTATAACAGATGGAATCAGATTTACAACACTGGTAGTAAATGGAAGGAATCTCTGCACCTGTGTAGCCATGAACATGCCCTAATGTGTACACACTTGTACTTCATTATTGTAAAAGTTTGCTTAGAGCACATGAGCATATGTACCTCTTTGATGCTAGCCTCCACATCTGGATTGGATGTCTCTGTTGTGGTTGAGGAACTGTCATCATTGTCAGCCAGGGTATCTTTCAGCTCATCTCCCTGAGATGTTTTTACCTTTGTTTTTTTCTCTTTCTCCTCCTTCTTCCTCTGGGCTTTTGTTTTGCCCCGCAGCTTCCCTTTAGATTCCAACACTACAGGCAAGACAGAGAATACATGCAATCTTTTTCAAACCCTGTGAATAATTAACAAAAGTCTTCTGCCCTTGTATGCAAATCAGATCTCCAACAGATCTCTTTTTTTACATGCCACAAGGAAAATATATGTGGTTACCTTTGTTTTGTACTGATTGAGTGCTCTGCTCCTGTGAAGCCTCGACACTAAGCGACTCTGGACGGTCAAGATCATTGTCCATGGCCCCTAGTAGGTTGGCATATTCTGTATCCTCAGTACAGAGGCCCCTTTGAGGCAATGATGACCCAGCTAAACCTCGACTCTGGAGGTCCAGGAGGCCTACCGTCTGCTGTTGCTTGGCATTCCGAGCTTTCCGATTGGTTAGCTGGCATGCAGCCTGAGGGCCTTCTTGGCCTGAGGTGGTACTTCCTTTGGTCAGCTGAGAGGAAGCAGCATGCATACATGAGCGGTTAAAGCCTATCCTGGACCTCCTGTCTTGGCTGTCTGGGTCCAACATGGTACGGCTGTTACCCTGTCGACCTCCAACCCGTGATGCTCCGCTGCTGGACCCATATAATCCTCTGGAGTTCTGATGTGAGTCGCTGTAATCATTCAAGCTGCAGATTGAGATGTAAATCTGGTCAAACAGATGCATGTTACTCAACTCATTCTTCATTGTTATAGTGCACAGATTTAAAAAAATTAGGAATATTACACCTGCGAGGGACAGCTGACAATGAGTATGCAGCGTCTGCCACCTCTTTATTAGCTAAACTTTATTTACCTCCATGCACATACAGTTGCTGCTGTTTAAACCATCCTTACTGTAGTTAATGGAGCACAGAGGATATATACCACTATCCACAGTAGTATCCCTGGAAAAATTTATGTCTTGTCAAATGAACACAGAGTGCAGTGGAGCTCCTAGAAGTGACCATCTCCTAATTAGCTTGCCTATATTTAGACATGATGCAGCAGAGCTCCCAAATCTTGTATCTTTTGGTCCTTAATTGTTTTAATTTTAGATAAATCATTCTCCTTAGTAGAATCACATTATATAAAACTAGTGCTGCCTCCTGAAAGTCGACCAGTCAAATTCTCACTCACAGACATCCATGGTCAATTTGTCGCATTGAACAGCCAACTCTGAGTCGCCTTTGGAAATTGTGAGTTCTGTACAGCCCTATATAAAACTCTATATTGATAATGTCATATTTTTGAGAGTAAGGCATACTTGTAGACATCTCTTTCCCCTAAATTCAAGTATATTACTTGGTCCCTTATGTAACCTACCTATCCCCATGCCAGACTTACTTTGAATCGCTGTGAATGTGCACTATTTCCCTGAGATCAAATGGTCTCCCAGTCTCCAAGGTAGAGTTGGATTCCACAAACAGGCGTCTTCTGAAAGGCTCCCATATGCCTTGAGCCTCCAGGTATGCTGTGGCAATTACCAACAGGAACATGGAGCTGAACAGAAAAAAGTGAATCCAAATATAAAATTGTTAATTAAGGTGAAATGATGTGTTCATAAAATATTGCAGCATAGCCTTTTATTTTGTGTGGACATAAAAGTTCACACACTTTTTGATACCTTGGCTCTTCTCTACAAAAAGCAATATGAATTCAAGCTAGACTTGATAATGAATTAATCATTATACTAACAATTGTCAGTATTTACCATTGTTTTTTACTGATATGAAATTGTCAACCATTGAGTACAAGTTTCATGTGCACCGTAGAAGAGTCAAAAGAGTCATTGCTGATTGTAAATTTAAATCCTCTAAGTTTCATACTGAGAGCAAAGAAAGGCATAATGCACAGCAATTCACATTTTGGGGTTAGTGATATATTCTGCATGATCTGCCTTCATAGGTACTAAAATCAACTGTGTGAGGTCAGATTTGGACAAAAACAATTTCATGGGGTATAGTTTGACTTACTACAGAAATACCTGTGACACTAATTTCTCCAAATACATTTACTATTCCTGGACTGTGTACAAACATTTCTTTCATTTTAAAACATAAAAAACTATGTATTTTTAAATACTTCTTTTGTCATAAAAATACTTAAATTACTGTAAATGTATAAGTTTATATTTTAGCATTATGCTTTATATTGGTTTAACTAGGAAATATTTTCTTAATACATATTTTTGAAAATCAATATACTGATCTCCAAAGGTAAAATTCTTCTTTAGCTTGCTTCCCCTACAGGGAGGTCAAGCATGTCCTCAGGAACACAAGGTTGGTTACTGAACAGCAACAGTGGATCTGGCAAGGATTCAGTGAAACATTTAATCAGGGCAGTTGCCTTCTGCCATGGATGCAAGGACAGTTTCCCTAGCTGCTGCCAGGGAAATTTGCCACCCAAGATGAGCACAAAGCTAATATGTCAAACATATGTCACTCTGTAAATGCTGAACAGAGTCTCAATAGAGTGATGCTAACCTCATAATTAGAGAGACTATGATGTAGAGCTCAAGCTCCCAGCTTGGTCTGGGCAAAGTCTCTGCACATGCAGCTAACATGTGGTAGGGTAAAGAGGCATTCAGGACAAACACAAACTCAGAGCCTCCACACGTCACCAATTTCAGCTCCCGGATCACTCGAGATGAAGTGAAATCGGGTGTAAACCTGTAAGAAAGGGAAATAAAATCCTTAGTATACCATGTGCTGCAGCAATTAAAATTGAGACCATTTGGCTCTTTGCCCACCACACCACCCCGTGGTCTGTCAATGTGACTACAGAGCAGGTGTCCCATTCATTGCCAGTGAACATGCATGTGGGGGATAACTGGAATAACAGGAACGAATTTCGGTGGACCACTGAGTGTATGAGCCAGCTGGATGCATCAGGATTAACTTATTTTATAAATGGACTAACTTTATATGCTGCATAAATAAACTGGTTGCCCTGTCTGTGTGATCTGATGCCCTGACTGTGCATCAGATTGGCAGTGGTTAACATGTACATCTCTACTGACACCCTCCAAAAACACAACAAAACCCATTTGCAAGCTATCAAGACAGATAAGAACTAGTCAACTCCAAGTCTGTCTTAGAGCATTCTAAAAGTAAAGCCTGGGGTCAGACCATCAACAAAATTGATATGAGCAAGAAAAAACAGATAGATTAAAAAAAGAACAAAGGCACTGTAAGAGAGAACGCAGCAAAATGTGCTAAACTAACCAGCGTACTGCATGTGCAGACAAGCTGGCAGCCAGGAGCCCCAGAAAATGATAACAATGATAAGGCAGGCGGTAGCAGAGAGGGAGTATGCAAAAACTCTGACAAATCATGTGGTTTGCCTTGCACAGCATGCTAGTGCTTTGCTATTAGGATTTGGTATAGGTATAAATTACTGTATTTTAGTGCAAAATGGTTATACTGTGGTCACCTCAGCAATATCCAAAGTCAGTTATGATCTTGGACAGGCTCTGTAAGAATCTTACTTTCTGTTTTTGATAGCAAGATAATGAGTAATTGGCAGTGTCAAGTGTCCAGGAGAATTCCTGAGGACAGGACAGGTCCAGCTGTGCCTAATGTTACCAGTTTTAATCTAATCTAATCTAATCTAGCCTAATCTAATCTAATGTAGCATTCAAAATGCAAAAAGACATATTCTAATTGCCAAGTAAGTTTTGTTTATGTATTGCTTTATAACACAGAAGCTAGTACACTGCATGCTTTACAAAACAGTGGATGTTATAAAACAAGGAAAAAAGGAACAGAGAATGTGACACAAACAGCAAGTAGAGCAACATATCTTATAATCCCATGTCATAAACAGTGAAATGTTAGAGAAAAACAAATTTTAAAACAAGTTTTTCAAAAATATAAATATTCAGCTAATCTGATGTTTAAAGGAAGACTATCCAACAGTTCCACCACTTGCACAGAAAAAGCCTTATCACCCATACATCTGGACCTAACAGTCATTGGTAGGGACATAAGCTCAGCAATATACACTACTCACAAAAAGTTAGGGATATTTGGCTTTTGGGTGAAATTTATGGAAAATATAAAAAGTTCACGCTACAGTGATATTATATCATGAAAGTAGGGCATTTAAGTAGAAGCATACACTAGTGATTTCCTCATCTCAAACAATTTCTTGAAACAAAAGCCAACAACAGTGGTGGATATACCACAACAAAAAATGTCAGTGTCAATAACTTGTCATGTGCCCTTGAGCATCAATTACAGCTTGACAACGACGTCTCATGCTGTTCACAAGTCGACTTATTGTCTGCTGAGGCATGGCATCCCACTCTTCTTGAAGGGCGGCCCTCAGGACATTGAGTACGTTTAGATGCACACCATATTCCGGTTCGGCTCAATATTCCGGCTAAGGTAACTGCGCCGCGGCAACTGGAATATTCCGTTTACATGTTACTTGGCATGCCCCCGTGTTTCGGCGTATTCCACTCTCTGACGTAATGCGACACTCAGCCGCGGGGGGCAGCAGCACGCGTATAGGCGTCTGGTCTGCCGGAAAAACAGACGAAGAAGTCTTCTTCCTCGTCTTCCTCTACTTTTTCTTCTTCTTCTGTCGCTATTTCTATGTTTTCTCCCATCGATATCCTCTGTGATATTTAAGTCTTTCATTAGCTGAAGGCGGACTGCAGTCTCCTGGCTCTTGCTGCTGTTCGCCCTGCCGTTTTCCCCGCTTGCAGGTAACCATAGCAACAAAGACGCCACAGACGCCTTGTGAGTCGAGCATGCGCAGTCGTGACTGAATATTCCGGTTCGGGGAGTTTTCCGACTAAGGTGTTTACAAGCCCCAATATTCCGGTTGGAACAGGAATATTCCAGGGGGCTTATTCGGAATTCTCTCCAACCGGAATATGACCTTAATCGGGTTCGGTGCGTGTTTACATGACACGTGCGCAACCGGAATATTGCGAATATTCCGGTTAATACAGGAATAAGGTCTGCATGTAAACGTGCTCATTGAGGTTCTGGGGTACAGAGCTCCGAGCCTCTACACGGCGACTCAGCTGATCCCATAGGTTTTCTATGGGATTCAGGTCTGAGAAAGTGCAGGCCACTCCATTTGAGGTACCCCAGTCTCCAGCAGCCGTTCCCTAATGATACGACCTCGATGAGCTGGAGCATCAAACACCTGATCTGAATTTTGCCGTTAAACTCCTTGTTAGAGAACAGCAACTTGTGCAAAAAGTACTGAAACATTGAACAGTTGGACATGTGCATTCAAAAGTTTACAGAAGGTCACATTAAGTTCACCTGTAAAGGTTATAATGCGTTTTAGGTTCATCCTGAAATTTCATCCGAAAGCTGAATATCCCTAACTTTTTGTGAGTAGTGTACCTAGGAGCTACACCACGCACAGCTTTGAAGATGACAGAAAGAATTCTGAAGTTGATTCTGCAGTAAACAGTGGGCAACTGTAAAGATGCCAAAAAAAGAAGTAATACGGTTCCTTTTTTGGATATGGATAAGAGTCTGGGCAGAGCCATATGGACAAAGTGAGCAGATGGATGCCTGAATAATTCTAGAGCAGCCTTCATTTTTCTAAATAGTCCAACTCCTTATGAGTATAATAATACTATCAATATTAACTTATCTAACTTCAGTGAAGTAATGGTCCAGTTTAACCTGCTACTTTCATTTGGAAAATGCCCATAGTTTACATGATGAGGGGTGAGTTTGCAATTTACACATTAGAAGTCCATATCAACAGGGAAGACATTACAACCTAAATGTATTGTCCAAGATCATAAGAAAAGTACATGTTAATTCATTTTAGTAGGGGTGCACTGACTGATAAGCCCAAGATCTGTACTGGATGATTTTATTCAAGATCAGCTCAGATCGGGACCAGCAGGTCTGTCTGATTATAAAGCTGATTGCATTAGCCGATCCCACGTGCCAGTTTTGCCAGATACGTACAGTGGCTGAGGCTAAACAGTTGAAAAATTATGGATTGAAAACCATCAAAACCATTTGAATCAGAATAATGTTTGAACACTGCCTGAACAATGTTGAACACTTCTAACAGCCAGTGACGAGTAGATGCGGCAAGAACCAAGTGACGCTACTCAAAGATGATGCGAGAAACAACATGGAATTACTACTCCTTTCTGCTGTCATGGATGTGCGCACCGCCCTAACATGGAACAGATGGATGTCTGCCACGTTCCACACTGCTGAGGAGCTTTGACTCTTTCATGTATTAGCAAGTTCACCTGGTGAATGTACATAGTTCAACTGTTGCCAATTCACCTTGCCTAGGTGACTGCACAAAGTTCTAAACTGAGTCAGAAGTTGGAATGGTCGTGACCTGTTCAACATGAAGATAGCACACTTTTTAATATGTATTATCATTGCAGGAGAAACCTCTATGCCTCAGTTGTGTTGCTCGCATTATTATTATTTATTTGGGCCTTTGATAGCATTGTCTCTCTCTCTTTCTCTCTCTTTCTCTCTCTCTCTCTCTCAAAAAAAAAAAAAAAAGTTTGGAATTTTAGAATTTAGAATTTTAGTTTCCTTACTTCGAATGCTTAATATTATTTTCAGGCATGATCATGAATCAGCCGTGATCGGTATCAGCACGTCAGGCTTAAAGAAAAAATGCCAATCAGAATCGGCCAAGAAAAATGCAGTCAGTGCATTCCCAATTTTTAGGGTGGATTTTCGTTTTAAATGATGATAGAAAATGAGATGGGAATGATGGTGGGAAATGACAAGTGAGGGTAGTGAGGACAGACTGCAGATGGACAGAGAGCCAATTCATCCTTTTACTTAAGTCTTACTCACCAAGTGTGGCCGAAGACAAGTATTAATAGACCTTGTGGGCGATGGGGAGAGCACACACCGCATGCACACATGAAATACATACAGAATCGTACACTGACTCTCTTCAGCTGCTTTGTATACTTAGTGACTTGCGTTCTGATGCAATTCCCACATTCATATGCTGACCTAGTTCCCACACCACAGATCCAGATTAGACTAAACACTAACAGGTATGCAAAATAGTAATGGAGAAGCAGGATCAAAACATGGCAGTTTTCACTTACAGTATGACAAGGTCTTTTGAAGCATTTGGCTTAAGTGCAAATTCTTGACAGCTGAGAACTTTGAATCCATATCCTTCACAAGGTTGTCCATTGATTTCTGCTGTTCTGATGTTGATTGGGAGCAAGCCTGTATTTTCCACTCTGAATGTTCGTCTGAGAGTGAAGTTTGGCTCCTTGACTTTTGTCTCTGAAATAAATGAGAAGGAGTTTAATTCTCACGTAACAATCACAAATTAACACAACAAATTTGAATAGCTTGCAATTGAAACAGAACACGTTATCTTTCAAATCACTTAAATAAAATACACTGAACACTGCAGATGTGGATTACATACTTATTTTAGTTTTGGACAGAAACATTAAAGATGATATTTGTTGTTGATAACATTTCTGCTATTTGGAGATGGGAGAATTATTTTCGAATATGGGAATATCATGAGTGAGCCATGTTGCACCATAGGGTGTACCTGGCCCTGGAAACTGAAGTATTCACTCTCCATTATATGATCATGCAGAGGAATTGTATACTGATTTGTCATGTGCTGATTCGAGTAACTTGTCCACATATGTTTGTAGCATGCTTGCTGATATATTGAACGTTAGAGGCATGTCTGCTCTTTCAATTGGGATCCAAACATAATAAATATAGCTGATAATGAAAACAGGCGGTGTCATATGAAAATGCAATAAAAAGTGTCAGAACTTGACAAAATCTATCAACAAGTGAGGGCTAAAATAGGTTAGTTCAATAGCCTGATACTTCACAACTGTTTTGATGTAACTGATTCAGCTTTTACCCTGCAGATATGGATTACATACAGATCTATAATAAAATATTATAGATCAGCAAAAATAAAAAGAAATTTTAAAAAGATAAATATTTTCTATAAAAAATCACTGCATTTGGGAGAGCAGGGCATTCAGTGTGTTACCAAAAAGTGTAGAAAAATAAAGTAAGGCTAAAGAAGGGCCTGGAGCACCCTCTGCCCTTCATGACTGGTTTTCCATGCGGAGGAAAAGAAAAGAAAAGGCAGTCCCTGAACCTGGCAAGTCCCAGGGTTAAGGAAAGTTCCAAGTTCACCCTTGACAACTGAGAGGGGCATCAGTGTGTTAGAGTGTCATTCTTTTGACATCTTAATAGGGCCTCTGTATAAATGATTGTTCTGGATTATGGCACAAATGATTTTAAGAACCTGTGTACTTGTGCATGTGACATGAAGTGAAATAGACTCCATATCCACACTAAGCAGGGTTACAGTAAAACAAACTCACTCTCTGTGCAGTCTTTTAACAAGGCCTCGGTCATCTTAAACCTCAGCGAGCTCCCTTGTCCTGGAGGCTTCCCTGCAACTTTCAGGCTCTCTGTTGTTCCCCGGCCTTGTAGTATGATTGTGTCGATCACAGTCAAGTTATTCCTAAACAAATTTGGCATGATGCAAACATTTTAAAGCCAGGAATGCATACATACTAAGGGGAGTTTTTGGCTGTTTATATTAAAATATCTGAGTATGGCTCTGCAAACACCTACCTGACTATGAGAAGGGAAGAGACACTGTGGTTGGTGACTGGAGTGAACCTCACACTGAAGGACTTGACCTCTCCAGGGAGGAGGAGGAGATTGTACACAAAGGGTCTAGTTGATCCCTCTACAAACCCTGTACTGCTCTTCATTAGGGATGTCTGCCGAACAAACAAAGGGCCTATTAAAGATAAACAGCTTCCACATGTTGCTTCAATTATGGACAAGAGGACTGTGATTAGAAATTCAATTAAATGCCAACCAGCTGATTCTCAGAATTCTTGAATAATTGCTGCATCGTAACAGAAGGTAACTGTCTATCCAGTGCTACTCACTTGATTTCTGTGGACTTGGAATTCCAATGTATTTGTGTCTATGTTGATGTTGGACAAATTTCCTAATGGTAGCCTGAAAAATAATGTCAGTGAAGATCACTAACAGGCTTTTTTTTGCAATGTACCAAGAGTAATACATTAAAAATTAAAATAAAAAATAAATAAATAAATACATAAAAAACAGACTGTGAGAAATTCCAACCTGTCAGCTAATTTTCCAGAAAACACTGAGGGGTTGGGTAACAGAGCCAAGGGGAGAACTTGGACAAAAACAGGGACATCGGCAGGGTTCTCTAGGATCACCTCCTCATCCTGCAAGAAAACAGACAGAAGTCACAGCTCCACCTTAAACACACTAATTCATAACTCTGCCTGTATCAAAAGATGCCTGTTTTTGTGACTGTGTGAATTTATGAAGAACTGGCACATGGTTTCTACTCACAGAGGAGCTGTTTGTATTGGTCAGAGGGAACATAATGCGTCGCGAAGAGTTGACCAGTGACGGCCAGGTCAACTGTGCTGTTATTTTAGCTTGCACATTTTTTTGAAGGTCTGTGTTGACTTCAAAAATGGCTTCGACCCTTCAGTAAAAAAAGTTAATAAGCAAATGTAAATAGTACAGAAATGTGGAAATAACAAGTAACAGTAAAATTTGATAATCAAACAATGCTTTAAATACTGTGTCACTCACTGGTGGCCTGAGCGTTCCTTGAGGTCTTTCCATCGTTTCAAAAGTTTTTGGTGCAGATCCACATCAGCATCCCAAATATCCTCCTGCAAGGCCAGACCATGAGGCTTGGACTCCGCTGTATATATAAAAAAAAAGACACTAGATACCAGCTACTGAATACTGACTGTTAGTTGCTTGAGATTTTAATGTGACCATGATTTAAAAACAAGATTCTCAATAACACTTACATTTAAGGACAAATGGCAGCCCCACATAACAGTGATCACCACAATGCAAACTGGCATCAAAATAAATATTTGCCACCTGCAAAAGAGAGACACAGTGGAAGGGAAAAAGCATAAAAAACTATATAGATATCAACCGGTTGTTAGAGCCACTCTGCCTCACAAACTTTCCTTTGTCGGGTAAGGACCTACCTTAGATTTGCGTCTAGGTTCCAGCTCATCCTTATTGTTGCGGAGTCTTTTGTAATAGAAGCGTACATCTTCAGTCAGAGAGCGGATCTGCTGTAGCCTCACTCTTTGGGAGAAAGAGCTCTGTATGCTGAAACTCTGGTGGACAACTTTCCCCTAAGGAATGAATAAGACACACCGAAATGTCAGACCTTTTTTGTGAGATTCTGTATTTGACAATGGTTTGTTTCTTATATGCTTGAAATCCAAGCATCTGCCTGTTGCCAATGTGGGACAGGTGTGAAACCTTCCATAGTAAATTAGAAAACCCAATGTAGCACTACAATTCATTATAAAAATAGGAGAGACAAAGAGAGATCAGATTACTTCCACCAAATGCAATGAACACTTATACTGTAGGTCAATGTTTACTTGTAATCTGGTCATTCTCATAAATAAAACAGCACTTACTGGAAAGGACGGTGGCAGAGTGATGTGTTTGGGAGAGCTATTTAATGTCCCCACTGCAATGAGAGCTTTCACTGGGATGGTTAATATCTGAGGGAAAGGAATGTGCACATCAACATCAAGGCCAGAGTGAACTGCGGTTCTGCATTCCTTTTCAACAACAGGACTGCTCTAAAAGAGGACTTGACTGACTACATACCTCATAATCTGTGGTTATGTGTACAGCTCCGTCGTATGTGCCTTCCAATGCCTTAGCCACCAGTGTCACTCTGAATGCTGCATAGTAGCCAGAGGCTAATATCACCTTTGCAGAGACACAAAAACATGCATTAGACTACTTTTACATTTACGACATCCGATACAACTGTCTAGTGGAACTTTTCATACGCTGAGTATATTTGCACTGACAGTGAAAGTTAAAATGTATTTTTTTCATTGTTTGTCGCTCTGCTATTGCTGCAGTTAGTCTTCTTACTTCAATGATGAATTATGGTGAATGTATCAAATCTAGTCGCGCCAATGTCCCAAGATT
This sequence comes from Myripristis murdjan, assembly GCF_902150065.1. Taxonomy (NCBI): domain Eukaryota; kingdom Metazoa; phylum Chordata; class Actinopteri; order Holocentriformes; family Holocentridae; genus Myripristis; species Myripristis murdjan. The sequence goes on along the minus strand of NC_043983.1, from coordinate 18,853,591 downwards.
AAGGCAGAAGTGGATATGGAACAACAGACATTGTTCACTCGTGTTTCACCACTGGGGTCTTACTGTTTTGTGATGGGAGGCAGAGGTGTTCTGCAGCTCTCGAATGCGACTCATAGCCACAGTCCTGTTCCCTTTTTCTGTTTTCAGAAGCTCCATGGAAAGACTGTCTCCTGTTACCAGCCAGGACTTGATCTCCAGCTGGTGGATGGGAAGTGGGTGGAAAAGACCAGGATAGCCACGTGTTAGAATGTGTCCTGAGATTATTTTCCTTTTTTTGGTTGTGTGGCTTGACACCATATCTATGGCTACTATTGTGTGAATGAATGTACTGACAGAGACATATGCTGCAACATGATGTTGATAAGGTGACTCAAAGAGAAACATTTTGAAAACACACAAGCCTATTCTTGTGATGAAGCAGATATGCCTTGCACAGTGAGCTGAGTTGGTGAGTTGGGCAACAAATCAGACAGACAAACACGTACAAACACAAAACTGTGGCCAATTGTAAGCCTGCATCAGAGTTTGTACTATTGCTTTTTACTTTTATCTCAGACCAAATGTACAGAAAATCTCAAGAACGGGTAATCAACCACCGGTTTGTTTGCGTATAGTCCATGCAGTATTCACTCTCACCTCTATGGGATTACTGTTGACCACCACAAATGTGATGCTGCTGGTGTCTGTTGCACTGCGGACTCCAAAGTCCAGGAGGTTCTCCTTCAGACTGGGTGACAGGACCAGGGGCTGCTCAGAGCAGGGAACATGGAACAAGCACCAAATTATACAAAAGCATTCCCATCATGAGTCCTAACAACTACTATGAAACACAGACTACCAACAGAGGCAAATGACAAATGAAAGCACTCATGGATCACAAATTGCATATACTCCAAATTCAACACCAACTCTAGGGTAAATGAGTGATCCTCTGTCATTACATCAGCACTAGCAAGTATTCAAAATTTACATTTCTAAATAAACCACACGCCTAGTGTGTACCTCTAAGAAGCCTGTGTATGCCCGGACAGGCAGGTGGAACTTTGAGGCATTTGTGATGAGCAGGATATTGCTGTCGATGTGGATTGAGGGTCGGACCGGCCGGAAGAGGAGGGAGAATATGTATCGTGACTCATGTGGGGGGATAAGGATGGGTATACTTAAGTTCTGCACCTAAAGTGAAGAGAATTAGGTAAATAATTTCGTTCTCTACAAATATGAAACAGCTGAAGTTCAGAGTGACATCTGTCAAACCATTCTCACACTCACATTAAACATGGTTTTGGCTTCTTCAGGCAGGGACACATTATGTATTCTGATAGCAAAGTTGAAGGTGTTTGTGAGAAATATGGGTCTTTCAACTGGGTCGACAGGGCTGTCCCTGATGTGGAACAAGGTCGCTGTGTGGTCAAAGCCCAGGTACCTGCAAGAGGAGAGAGGCCAGGGGAACTTTAATGGATTAATCTATGATGACGGGATGTATACATGAACAGATTATTACTACTTATAAATGCAGGCTAACTGGGATGTCATTTAAAGCTGTCATCTCTCCAAATTATTGATGTATGTTATCATTAAAATATGAAAATAAAAGAAAAATAACTTACCCTTCTAAAACCTCTGCTTGGTATGGAATTTCAAGCTTTGAGTAGCTTTTTTCTTTTGCTTTGACAGTTATTTTACCAGAAAACTGGTACGGTCTTCGTGCTTTTGAAGCTGCAAGAAAGATCAAAGGGCAGATATACACAGTGGGTGCAGTGTATGGAGAAACAAGACTCCATATACGAAGCAACGCAGCACAAATGCAAACAGTGCATGAAATTGCCAGGGTTAGCGTAAAGTTGTGACATAACACAATTGAAACCCAATGTGCACTACCGTGACTATTACCAATAATTGCTTTCTCTGTCCAAGAATATGCATTATTGGAACTAGAAATCTGAACCAGTTTTAAATACAATGTCTTATCACCTGATTTTCCCCAGGTAAAGTAAAACTGTCAAGCTCCAGAATATTTATTTTTAGAAACATGTACTGCTATTGCTTATTGGGGCCTATTGGGGGGTGGGGTGTTTAGCCATGTTGGTCATACCAATCGATTGACAATCCTTACAACTTACTTCTCATTGAAAACGGGACTAATCAGGCTTTCTAACGGTATAAAAGACAACACCAATCGGTATTGTTAAATGGGAGAAATGATCAACTGAAAAAATACTGCAGGGGATTTTCTAAAAAAAAAAAAAAATTGGTTGCTTCCCACACAATTACCGGTGTCACTCATTCCAGAAATGCAGGATCCTTAAAAGTCCTTAAAAATCCTTAAAAATCTCACTGGAAAGAGGACGAATCAGGCTTTACAACGGTATAAGATACAACACTATTGGGTATAAATAAAGGGGAGAAATTATAGACTGAAAAAGCGGTGCAGAACTTTTTTTTGCCTAGTTTATATGTAGAAATGGCAAAACCAAATCTGTGATTAACTGTGGTTGACACTAAGTCTCCCCATTTCTTATGTTTCCCTTCATAGGGAATTCAGCTCTAACTTTTCTATTGTGCTTTGCCATTTTGCTAAATTGTCCTTTAAAGGGAAATGGCTCCTAGTGAGCCTGGGAGTCAGAATATAGACTTACATTGAGCTCAAGAACATACAGCTAAATTTGTTACTAAACATTTGTGTCATTTTAAGAGAGAATTATGATATCTGGTATAGTAAATGTAATTTACTCTAATGTTGGCAAAGCAGCAATTATGCTTTTGACACAAATATTTGTCACTATACTATTTTTTGCCAGTATTACTCAGACATTTTAGTTGCATTCCTTAATTATACAGAAAACACAGGCAACTGAAAATAACCTGACTTGTTTTTCTCAACCAAACTCAGAGGAGTGTCTTTGTGCTCTGCAGTCAATTTGCTACTGTTGTTGTAACTGCCTGTCACACACACACACACACACACACACACATAACAGCAATACAGAAAAAAATACTGAGCTGCTTGTTGTACACTTTTTCTTTGCTACAGGAATAATGGATTTTAAATTATTCATTTAGCATTAGCAAGGCCAATTTGGGAGCCTTGGTTTGACTGGGAGTGGAAGAACACATTGCCTAATACACCAGGGTTGTTGTTTCTCCTAATCACCACATACAACTGGTGTTCACTAAATACAACTTTATACAATAGCTGAATACAACAGCTTAAGTAAGTAAGGGCACAGCAGGCAAAGATAACAGCACAAATGGCTTTTTGGCTGAACAAATTGACAAAAATACAAAAAAGGTGCGTCTCTACACAACTCTAATGTCCATTTTAAAAACCTCTACCTATACAAATGGGAAAAGAGCCGTCTAGTTGTGGATTTCTGGGAAGGATTTACTCCACAGTTGAGAGGACAATTTTTCTTTTTGATATAATTTAATCCATTGTCCATTACTGCATTACGTTATCTATTTCCTTTTTTGAAAGTGTTGTTGTTTGCTATTGTTTCTATTGGTCTGTTGCTTTGAGACACTGAAGGTCATTTGTGTTTGACAACACTACTAGTTAAAGCAAATTAAAAATAAAAGGACATAGGTTTAGGCTATGTTCGTAGTGCAAACCATATGGGTTACATAAAATGTCATAAAGAAACAATGCTGTTCTTGCTAAACTTTCAGTCATGTAGAAGGTTGGCACAAAGTGGGCATTGATAAATTCTGTGGTGGAGAAGAGTCTGGATTGATCACCCTATCAGCCAGCACAATATCTGATGATATTTCAGATTGGTTGGGATCTTATGGACATTTTGATTTACATTATGTGATGGCACACTGTACAACAGTTCATTTGGGTCTGAGGTGGCTGAAAAGAAATAAAAGCAAGGAGCAAAAAAAAAAAAAGAGAGAGAAAAGGATCTTAATGTGATTTCCACGGGCTGTTTGTCACAAATTCAGCATTTCATGAAACCGACCTGCCTTGGGGAAATCTTAATCATGCACAGGAATATACTTCATGTTCAAGGTTACTTTAACAAAAAAGATACCCAAATATTAATATTAAAAAAATTCCACAAGAGTTTGGCATCAAACTTACCATCAAAACTAATGCTTGCAACTTTGGTATATCTACTCTCTCCAGCTTTGAGCGTGATTGCTTTGAAATCTATTGTGACTGCTTCATTTGATGGCGTTGTCCGTACACTCTGCAAGGCATAAATAAAGGATAATGTCAAGATAAGCATGCAAGTAACCTGTTCAATAAATGGATTAAAGAAGCACAGAGCAACCTACCGTGATTGGAACATCTTTCGTTCCTGAATTTAACAGGTGTAGATTCAGCTGTTTTGGACGATCTACAAAATAAACCAGATATGACAGAAAAAGGGAGGAGAGAGAGCAAGACAGGACACAGAGGGATTATTCAAGAGTAACTGCAAGATGCCACCATTATTCATGTTTCCCTAAGTCTACAGCTCCATACCTTGAGAGCGTAGCGTACCAAAGTCAAGCATCTCTGTGGAGGAGTATATACCAGGGGCTACAGCAAATAAGCAATATAATAAAAAGTTAGCAAGATAAAATTGGGAGGATACAAGAGCGAAATGCAACTTCCACAAAGGCTGACCATGTCAAACATTTAACTAAAAAAAGAAACACAAGCACGCTGAGTAATACAGTAAATGCAGGTGATGAAAATTCCGGATTTGGTGACTCACCTGATGTGACCTCCACCTCTACAGGAAGGATGATGAACTGGTCTTCGTTGGGTGCATTTGTTTTGATTCTGATGAAAGCTGTGTGGTTGTCTGCATCTCTTGATGAGAAGCTTGCTCTCATTACCCCCTTGGTCTCAAATGGGGGAATCTCCTGCAGGAAAAATAAAATCATAATGAGTAACGATGACTGAATGTTTCTGCATGCAAAAAATGTCTCGGACCAAAATGCTATTTTTTTTTTCCAAAGGAACACATAAATATACCAAGACACTAACAGAGCAAAGAAACTAGCATGCGAAACTGACCCATAATTTTCCAGTGCCTCCTTGTTGGCCTGTGGGTAGCTCTAGATGTAAATCCCCACCACTGGAGTACATCTCCACAACCTGGGAGTGAGTCAGAAGAAAAAAACAACTTACCATACATTCAACCAACACCTAGAGTCCTAAATTCCTCAATATGAATCATGTGCACACAAAAACACATCAAAAAGGGGCAAAGTTAATCATCAGAAAGTCTGGCGTGCTCTGAATGACCGGTTACCTGCAGTGGTTCACTGTGTGGGTTGTGGATGTTTATTAGAGGTGAGAAGCTGCTATTGACTGGGACTCTGGCCCCTATGAAGGGCCGTAGTCTGTAGGGGTTTGGGATGCCAACCCCGAAAACCTTCAGGTTAGACATGGAAACACAATATTAGGTCATGTCATGTTTTCCTGACACTAAAAATCAAATGAAAAAAGAAAAAAAAAATCAGGGATGCTCATTTTGGTATCTACCTGGTATGTAAACACTCCATGATGTGATGTATTAATAAATAAAGTGTTTTCTACATTCCCCACTACACGGGCAAGGAACACAACATCAAATGATGTGTTTCCTCCTGGTGGAATTATCTGTTGAAGAAAAACATTTCTTTTTTTAATACTGGCAGAAAAATGTGTTTATACAGCAAACACAACCTCTTTTGTAACTGGACCTGATAACTTTTTAACAGACCCAGCATATTATAACTTCCCTGGCCTCTGAACCTGAAATGTCCCCAAAAAGTGTGCTGAGATCTCAACACACCTTCCCTAACAACTGACATTATTGGTCTCAGTGATGAGATTCACATTTTCCAATCTGTAACTGCTTTACTGAGGCCATTTTAAATCTGCATTCTCGAACTTGTACATTTTGGCAGTGGTTGTGGCATAAAGTGGAAGGTAGTTTATTAATGGTGTAGTTTTTGCCTCAAAATCCCAGGGATCTCTCCCTGACACATATAGTGACACTCCCAATCTATGAAAACAGTGGGCAAAAAGAATCACCAATGTCTTGAAGCCAAGAACTGTGTGACATTTTTCACATGTTTGACACACAAAGTTACAAAGTATAGTGTCTCTCAGTTAGGTGCTTGCCAGAAGAGCCACAATCACAAGGCCATAATTATAATGTCAATGGGTGGCTTAAGTTTCTAAAGTGGACGTTATTCTCCAAAAACAGACATTGTTCCCCAAAAATAAATATGTTCATACACAGTGGATGGTACAGTACAAAGGTTTAGGCACTGTTTTTTCTGCAACACTCATTTCCTTAAGAGACTTTCAAGTTGTTTACAGTGATTATATGAAGGTGTAACATTTAATATGAAAATGATGTTGATGTTTAAAAATGCTAAACATAACACATACTCATAGGAGGGACCAATGAAAACCAACTACATCATAAATAACAAAAAGGCATGTGACTAACAATATGTGGAACTCTTAAAATGCGATGTTCATATTTCAAAGTTCTTTTTAGATGTAAATGATGGCAGAAGTAAGTCATGATTCAGCAAGTGGTCTTCAGGAAAGGCTACTTACCCTGTTCTGGAAAAAGGATGCATGAAAATGGGCTGTTGTTGCCGATATTGATATCAAACTAATTTCTTCTGAGCTAGGGTTATGTAAATAAACTTTCTCCATTTTTGGCATTCCAACAGGCCTAAAGATGAAGAAAGAAGGTGTTATAAAGCAGATGACTATAACAGCTAAAATAAAAAAAATTAAAAAATGTACTATACAGTTTCCTAGGCCTTATACATCTAAACAAATTCAATGACTGTCAGCTTTACAAATGTTTAAATGTCTTATAATTTGTACAACAGTTTTTCAGAGGAGCCTGTTTAACCTGAATTCAAAAACTGAAGTATTGTGGAAGAAACTTGTTGCAGAAGAAACTTATCTGCATGCATGTTAGAAGAAAAAGCTCATTTGTAAAACAGACAATTAATATTAATAATTGCTTTAAAAGACAGGATAGTAAAACAGAAATACAAGAGGGGCAGAAATGCATTTGAATTGGGGCTAGGCGTTTTGGAGGAAATCATATGTCACAATATTTTTTAACACTTCAATCAATATTATGGAGATATTTACAGGATAACCACTGGTGCTTTTACAAAATATTTTACATTTACAAATTTCTTTCTTTTTTTTTTTTTTTGTTTTTTTGTTTTTTGATAAACAATAAATTGTAATGTGGATCTGATGACCAAGCAGGTAGTGGTAAATAACAGAACATCAAGAGCAGTCTATAAAGTTCAGAAAACTGCATCCCTTTACTGTAATGCAGCCTTTAAAGCCATGAAAAGACAAGACCTGTGCCTGATCCCAATATTACAATATCTAAACTGTCAGACAATATATAATCTTATATAACAATATCAATATAATAAAAATATATTGCCCAGCCCCAATCTGCATTATGCTACAATATAGCTTTATCAATCTGTAGAAAAGTCCAGAGGTGTGGCATGTCATGCATGGTTAACCCAAAAGTTTTCAAAAAGGTCTTTTACAACCCTAAATAAAATTATAAATGTGACTTGTGTACAGTAGCTATCCAGTCAGGTGGTTAGTATTGAACTTGGTGAATCTGTTATATTTCCTATCCCCAAATCAACTGTTTGTCTTAGGTGGAATGAATAAAAAAAAGTATCACAACTCCAATAAAAAAATAAGATAAACATTAACCAACCGTTCACCAACAATACATATATATATATATATTTTTTTTTGTTGTTGTTTTTTTGTTTATTGAGAAACTAACACCAGGGAGCACAGACAGCTAGGTTGGCTCACGGGGAGTTTGAAGATGACCATGGGGGCAGCAGCTCCTCTGAACGCTACTGAATCACGTAATGCGCTCTCTTATACTGGCAGGCTACACCTGAGGCTCGGTCTCACTACATAGGTACTGCACCCATTGTCAATGTGGAATGTGATCTTATAAATCTGGACACGAACCTGCGCACTGCCTGTGAAGCTTAAAATATGGCATTGTTAAGCACATGCCATGAATTTTTAAAACACATCATTCTCAGCTATCCTTTATGGGATATGTTATTTCTCATCAGAGTATCTCAAATTTTTTATTTTACATTTTCTAGAAACATTTCACAAGAAAAAAAGTCAGTGTTGGAAAGGCGAAAAGTATTCAACAACAAGAAAATAGACCATTCATACTCACTGTTCATGGAAGTCAAGCATGGGAGGTTCAAAACGTATAGGTCGGCAGTTCCCACGGTGCGGGGACGTGCTGTGAGAGAGAGGAAGACGTGACAGGAGCAAAAACAGCAGGCTACAAAAAAACGCATCCATGTTTGTGTGCGTTTAAAACGAATAAAAAAGCTAAAGACACAACCAAAACATCAATAATCTGTTACTATGTTCATTTATCAATGTATTTGCTTGCCGCAGGAACATTGTTCCAATCTGCAGAAGACAACTTCCATATAGAAAGTCTCTCTGAAAATCCATGGAGTAGAGAGCCACAGGGGAGAAAAAAAAGAAAGGATAAAAAAGATTCCTCTCTTCTAGTCACACTTGGAGTAGAAAAGCCGTGTAAGGTGTCATGTTCCTTTCTCACATGAAGGCAAGCAGACAACAACGTTGGGCATCAGTTTCATAGGTGTGAGCTTAGGACACAGGCATGGGTGGAAAAACTCACCAAACCTGCTTAGCAACAGGTATATCTTAACAATAGACAAGGCCCTCCTAAAAGGGAAGCAAATCATACTTGGGCAAAACAAAATGGTGTGGTGACTAATGTACAACAAAGCTGTGTTATCAGGCCTTTTATGTAAATCTCATGGAAATAAAGTCAATATTCATGCAGGTGTGCTACACAACCATGTATGTCATGATATTCTCAGGTATTTGTGTCTTAACCTTCAATAAATAATTTTAAAAAGGCACTTATGTGTTAAAATAACACATATAAAGTTGCCAGCTGGCTATTCTATGTAAGGCAAATCTATTGCTGAAATAATTTATTGTGTTGGCAGCTAAAATCATACTCCAATGAATCCCTCGAATGTAATTACTCTAACACTGTACTGACAATTTACTAGGAATCAATTTCACCCATTTACTGCCAAGTCTATGTGTGTATGGGAGAAGACAATGGCAATACCATATTCCAGTTGTGCTACTGTAGCTGGAGACAGGGTGGATTTCTATCCACTGGGGGCTGATAATAATCCACACAGAACCAAGCAAGGCTATAATATTTCACAGGGATAGTTTGTCATCTACTGCCTGTCCTCAGCTCTTATTAATATAGTAACTAAGCAAATTCATCCAATTAAATGCTCGTTGACAAAATTCTTGGGTGATTACAGATTCAGGGAATTCAAGGCTGCCGTTTCTGAGCACCTCAGAAGTAATGTGCTGAATGTCAGTGAGTAATAGGAGTAGCACAGGGATCATGAGGAGAGCGCTGCCTATTGGCCTCAGATCTGCACATGTCCAGCTAACCTTATGCTGAGGTGCCAAAGAAGCCAGTGTGACTGTGAGAAGCATTCAAGAGAAGCTTGAGAAGCTTGTGAGAAGCTTCCCTGCACCTAAACATTACGCTACACATAAGTTAAAGGTTTACAGACAGAAGGATTGTGAACAGATTCAGGCTGCATAGTGGCACATAGAGAGCAATAAACAGCCAACAGATGAACACATACAACCGCTATGCATACACACCAAACCCTGGGGTGATCAAAGGAAAGAAGGGAAACCTCTGAGGCAACATAAAGTAACAGCAAAATAATCCCCCCAGGCTCTGCTGAAGGAGTGGTCATGCTACAACCATGCAAGATAACCCCTACATGGAGTAGAACATACTGTACAACTGGGCAAAGCTGTCTATATGACACAGGTCTATGCAGGTCTACACAGAACATACTGTCCATGTAAAAAAAAAAAAAAGGACTGATTAGCTATATTGTTTTTTGTCCGCGCCAAGCCACAAAAAACTGATAATCCTCCAATGTTAATACAAGAAAGGAGAATATGAATATGCCTATGAATATTCCAGTTATGAAGAGATACATGGCAAAAAGGGCTACCAATTTTCTGCCTCTTTTTGCTGTTCTAGAAGATGAATTTACTGCTTTGATTCGGGCTGATGGGATTTGTATCAAGTCACCAACAACCTACCAGGTACCATTCAAGACTCATTTCCTCACAAAACAGTTTTTTTGTTTGTTTGTTTTTTATCAAAATGAAGAACCACAAGGTCTTCTTCAAAATTATTTTATTCATTCTCTTGTAAAAACAGGTGTTGAACCAATGTTTCCGTTAGCCGTGCATCAGTTCTCAACATACTTGACTGTTTATTTATAAGTTTAATTAGTAAAGAAAAACTCTTAGAGTAACAAAAACAATATTTCAGACAACTATAACCGTTCATAGATGATCAACATTGTTACGACAATGCTCAGTTATAAGGAAATAATGTTTATCTGTGATGGACAGAGATAGGCCAAATATGCAAGAAAATATGCTTCTGTCTGATATACCTGTGTCTAGACACAAGGCTTAGGAAAGTATGACATTTAATCAGTGTTGACTTTGAAGCAATATGAATAAATAGGAACTACTGTCAGTATCAGAGGATTAGATTCAGTAACTGTTTTGGTTCAAGTGAGCAAAAAACACGATTGTCTGTCTGTCCACTCTTAACCCAGTTAGTGTGGACAACGGCAGTCTAGTGAAAAACTGTCATTATAAGCCCCTGTGGTCTGGACTGCTAAGAAGATTTGCTCCAAATTCATAGCAGCTGTGTCAGGAGAGAGGCGAACGGGGATCCAGTGTACTACCACTGGCCCTTTCAGTGACATGTATTCAACAGTTTCTCTGACAATTTACAGCCTAAACAGCACATTTCAGAGGGTAGCATCTATGCCTGGTATAACTGTTGTGATCTGACAACAAAATATAATTTAGGTTTCTTCCTCTAATTGCCTCACTGCAATTTGGCAAGCCTGCTGTTGTTCTCATGGTTATGTGTTGTTGCTCTGTTGTCTTGATGGCCTTGGCAGCTTGTCATTATGATGAAGAAGCATTTCATTTTAGGTTGTTAGCTGGCAACTGGTCTGGTGTCAAATGTAACAAAAATTATGTAATTAAGCTTGGCATAATTTCTTTTTGTAATTGGTGGTTCAGATGACCACAGCAACTGAACATGCATTTGCACATTTTTCCTAGTATAATTTCAGCAGCATTGCTGATGTTTGCTAATATGCTATATGTTAAAGCCAAAAGCATTAAACTAAAGATAATTTTTCATTTATGTAGTATTTGTGATGAGCTTGATAAGACTGTCAGGTTGTCAAGTTGTTTAGTCAATTCAGTAACACTACCTTCATGCAATAAAGATGTATTTTGCACAAATAATCAGGACTTGCTTACACATTTTATCACCCAGTAATGCTACACAATAATGATATTTTGTTCCCACTCTTATCAAATGTTCAAAATTAAATTTAGCAATGGTCAGGACTGTGTGGTTTTGTCAGTTTCTACACTAGTCTAGACACAATCCAGCCACAATATGCTTTGCACTACACAGAAGAGCAGGAAATGTGGATTAACTTATATAAATGAACCAACAGAAGAAACCAAGTTCATACATGGTGATGTGAACTCAGGACACCCAATCTTAACGACCACGCCCCAGAAACCACACTTACATTACAAGTGTAATAGCAGCTTGTCCTGATGCTTGTTTTCAGTTATATTTTTAACATGTCGAGGCACTTGCTTAACTTGACCCACACTACTATCTGCATGTAACCAAACAGGCATTACAGGTCCATGTCAGCTGAACGACATATTGCAAAATGTTTGCGTCTCCTGTCAATGCATCTGCATGCATGGACACAAATGATTTCACAATGCTGTGGTAAGGATATTTTATATGAAGCATAACTGTTTACTTGCAGACAGGGCATTTAAAGACTTACCTTTGCTGATGATATAAGCTAAAATCAATGTCAGAATCTCCCTGCAAAAAGAAAAAGGGAGACATGAGTCATGTATCTACAAAACAAGTTGTAAATAACTGAACACATGTATTGTTACATTAAGAAGTGAAATTAGTAAACTTAATCTAAATTACTATTATCACTCTTTACAGTTTTATAATAGTGTAAATGTCTCTCTTACCTGTAAGAGGCTCCCCTCACCAAAATGTAGAACCTCTAGAATTGTGTCTGACTGAATGAATGCTGTGAGAGTAAGCACAGAAAAAACTTCATCATTGTCATCATTATTATTATTAGATTAATATCAGTAGTAGTAGTACCATTATATTCAGTGGCACTTACACAAAGGAAAAAAAAAACCTAAAAATTACTTTTAAGAACTTTTCCAGTACAACCTATACAGCCTTTGTGAATATTTTGGTGGAAAACCCTAAAATAGAAGTAAACAAAATAAAATAAAACAAATCAAAATAATACAGTGAGAAGTGGTGGTGCACCTGTCCCTGAAAGGGGTAACAAAGGCTGATATATTTAAACTGATTTGCCTGGCAAATTATCTTTCAAAACACTGAAAACGACAAGAGGCTGAAGAGAAAGTAGTATCAGGATTCAGGTTTTTGAAAAAACAACTGTACTAGAGTAAATATGGATACTGTAAATCACTTACAAGATGTTTTCTGCTACCATCCCACTTCCTCAACCCAAATTTCATATTTAAAAGTAAAATCCTCTGTTAGTCACCACTCGTATCTATTCAACCTATAAATAACTTCATCACTCTCTCGGGGAAAGCCCCTAGATTGCACATCACAAAGGGATTCTTATTTCAGGGTCTTTATGTATTTTCCATTTGAAAATGTACTACCTTCAAATCTACTCAAGAAATTATGAGATTAGAATTTTTTGTGTGTTTATGAAGTATGCTGGCAGTATAAAGACTATAAACTCTGGCATAATAAAGTTCAGTCTTCACAAGAAACAACACAATATTTGAGAGGAAGTAAGTCTTCAACATTTTTACAACTATATATGTATTTTGTCACATCTATATCATCCCAGGCCTTAACAGATGTATTTCCCTTTTTGTGCAGTTCTCACACTTCTCAAAAGGTAGACACTTATCTCAAACACTTCCGGACCCTACACAGAAATCCTCTCACAGCTGCAAGCAAATATCCAAAAATGTAAATTGTCTTTTCAAAAGCTGATTACAGACAGTATATTTGAAAAATTTATACTCAAATCAGGCTGCAATTCATTCTCTGGGAGCATATGGGTTATGCAATGTGCAGGATGCCATTACAACAAATCAGCTACTATATTTCCTCTTCCTTGCTGCATGGCATACATCAGAGACAGCACCAGTGTGTTGCAACTTTTCAGCTGAGGTTGGAGAGCAAATACAAACCACAAACTCAGTGGGGGACAAAAAAGTACATAGCCCGACCTGTAAGACAAGATCTACTCACGTAGCCTACACTGTATAAATAATTGAGACCATAATCTCAAATGAAACTTTAAGTCATGTTAGTAAAAGTAACCCTCCACTTTAACATGAAGGTCTCGTTCCCCATCCACACTGAACTAATGACCTGGGAATACATCAGAAATTAATCAGAGTCAAATTCAACTTTAATGGCCAAGTGTGATTATGCATACAAGGAATCTGACTCTAGTTTACATTAGCCTCTAGTACTTACATGTATCACACAAAGTAATAGGCAGAAAAAAACAAACATAACAAAATAAAACAGAGGGTTGACCCTAGGTTAAGATGACCCCACAAAACAACCTGGGTAAAATAAGGGGTGGAGAACAGGTCACACTGTGCTCCACTTGGTGAGACAGTTGAGTGTTCAAGCCACGTCCTGCCCTATCTGGAGTATCGCATCATCTGTCATTGCGAAAACAGAATGTAAACATGTCTGCTTTTACTGACGTTGTAAGGTGGCAGTGCGCAGGACCTTACTGTGTAAGCTTTGGTATGAACTTCCTCTTACAAAAAATGGACCCTGATCAGTATACGGTGCGGTAAATGCTGCATGTGATAGCGTTAGCAGTGTTCTTCTTTATTAATCTATTATACAGGGGATTTAAAAAGAATGTTTCAACAACGTTTTAGCATTAGCTCTCATTTTACTCATAATATGAATGTACAGGAAGTCTAAGACTTGAATTAAATTGGAATAAATCTTAAGCCTGCATTGTGTTTTCACTGTACACAGAAACTGACTTCAGAGTGCAAAGCTTGTGCTAGACAACCAACCACTCTGTGAATTCAAGGCAAACCCTGAGGAGGGAAATCTAATATGATACAATAATATCATAACATCTAAATCTATATCATCAGTTCATATTTCTGGATTTTCTGACTAAAAATGAATGTTGTGGCAACTCAGTTTAATATATAATGATGTTGCTCATTCTATCAGGAGTCTTGGCTGATGAGAAAACATGCTAGAAAAATCATATTGAGCCTATATGTCTAAAGTAGCACAATTCAGTACTCCTACTTTGAGTCATTTACTTTGCCTTTTTGTGATCACAACATTCTACTAAAATGGTGTGCAAGAATTTTAGAGAATAGTGCTAAATGCACATATCCATAATCAAATCACTTCCTGCAGTAAATCAATGCGGTTTAAAACTAACAATAAGAGTGCGGCCGCACCTACACAGAACTATATAGGTGAGGCCACACCTGTACACCTATATTGTCTGCTTAACCCTTTGAAACCCGGGGCCTGTGGGCAATTGGGTTTTTATTTTCAAAGGTTGCATTTCACTCTCTGAATAAAATTTTATTTTATTTCTTGAGAGAGAGAGAGAGAGAGAGAGAGAGAGAGAGAGAGAGAGAGAGAGAGAGAGAGAGAGAGAGAGAGAGAGAGAGAGTTTCACAATTTATTTGGGGTAATTTTATGGTAATTTTCCTTGTAATATAATTTTAGTAATTTTCAGGTCATTTTCATCTCTCTTCCTTTTCTTTCTTTCTTTTCTTTCTTTTTTTTTTTTTACAATTATTATCATTGTTGTTGCTGCCCATTTTTACATATTTCCTTCCTCCATGTTTTCTTTCCCTCAAAAGCATATTTTTGATCTACATTTGATCATATATAGAGTAACCAGTTAGGTTTTTTTCTTTTTTTCGGTTTTTCTCTGTTTAAGATTTTTCATTTTAAAACTGCATGCTAAAATTGAGGTGTGAACTTCACTGGAGTTATTATTTCATCCCTTGTATTGTTAGTAATCAGACAATGTTTTTTAAAAACCTTTTCAAAGGCTTTTTTTTTCAAGGGGGGAGCCATTTCTTCCTGATTAGACAGTGACAGTGGAGTGAGACAGAATACACAAAGCAGAGGAGAGGAGATGAAATGCAGAAAAGGGCCCCGGCCAGAACCAAACCTAGGACATTGTGACAAGGACCAGTCTTTACTGTATGTGGTACGTGCACTACTAGTTGAGCCACTGTGGCACCCTAAACAGATTTTCTCAAACAAAATCTAAAAAAGAATAACTGATACACAGATGGCACTGAGGCAGATGTCAATAGAACCCTTTGAGAAGGGGTGCTGTGAATTATACCCTAAGTCAAATGGTTTGCAGCAGTGTCACGCAATTTAAAGTAGCTATTTTAAATGACAGAATAATCTGTGGGAAACTATGCTTCACTAGTATTTAATTAATTTACTTCAATTTCCATGTTTTAATCCATGAATAGCTAAGCATATGAGCACATTAAAAATCAAGACCAAATTAAAAATGTAGCTGTACCTGATATACCCATAACTCAAACATATGCTGATTAGAGGTGACACTTAAGGTTGCTCATGAACTGAGCTAAAGTACCTTTAATTAGTCCTATAATAATACTCTTAACTGCATGGTGTGTGGTAACAGAAGGCGGTTGTGAGTAGCAGATCCTTTCTAGATTGTCAACACTGGGTAAAGTAACGCAAAAGGCAACAATAGAAGAGTGATTGCCTCTTAATCCTTATGCATCTTTCCACCCACCTATCTATTACTGATCCTCAAGAAACTTTATCTATAATGGCCAAAAGTGTCAGCCAGGTACTTGTTATATGGCAATTACTTCACCAAATTAAAGGGCAGGAGCAAATCAAGGTTTGATTTCTCCTCACTAAATCATGAGTGGCCTTTCTTGCATTTGGACCTGTGTTAGATAGTACACCAGGATCAGCAGTGGAATGTTTGAAGAGTTGAGCACCACTGGCACTTTCTGAGCGGTTTTTGACAGGTCAGAGATAACTTTGTTTGCTCTGTGATGGACGAACCGAAACAGAAACAGAAATAGAAGTAAAAATTAAATAAAATGCTACAGCACAACAGTAAATTAGCTGTAACAACATTTGCCATTTATGCAATGTTGTGTCATTTTGAGGTTGACATACTGTATCGCCCTTACATTTCTTTGTAAGTCTAAGGTATGGCGGGTAAGGTGGCTTTCTGGAGCGATTCAGAGAATTTATGGACCAACAGACACGTCTCAAATTGGCACAGTTGTTCTTGGATATAGATGATAGCAATCCACTCATAGCTGGTAGTGCATATGAAGATCTTGTCAGCTGACACTTCAGTCCGCTGTATATCTGACATGTCAGATTTGGCCCGTTAGGACAGCAAGGGTGAACTGATCACTGCCTCGTTGGAGCCTTGAATCAAACACTCCTTCAGCCACGTTTACACACCACCCTCATCTCAACATCTGACATACTGCCTTCATCTACTAATACACTAGTAGAAGGAAGAAGTGTCAGCTCGCCTGCCTGCGCTAAAGAGACAGCGTTATCGACAGTGTTGCCAATGTGTCACCTCTTCATTCCAATGCATGAAGATCACTACTAGTGCTAGCTAAGCTAATGCTAACAAACTGCCTTCCCTGACCATGTTCCTGCCCCCCACCCCCTCCCACAGACACACACACCAACCAAAAACTATTTTCTTAAATGACATGTTTTGCTAGCTAGCTAGCGTTAGCCAGCTTAGCTATATATGGTCCGTGACAACATCTAGGAAGCTAACGTTACCAGTTAGTGTACAGCCATAGCACTTTCATTTTTTAGTGTATTGCATCATTACAATGACCCAATCCATTCTACAATATAATGTAACACTATTAAACAGCAAAAATAAACAGCCACAGCGGAGCAGGGTTAGCAAGGTGTTAGCAAGCTAGCAGGCTAGCAGTAATAAAGTTGGCCCGTACAGCATAACCTTAACCTACACTCCCGGTTAGACATTTCCGTGGTAGTTAGCCCTAGCTAAAATGACTGTAGCCAGCTAAGTTACAAACCTTGTTTATTTGCCCGCGACGCGTGAATGAAAGCAATAAATAAAATCCTCAGGAGTCCAATATATGTTGTTTTTGCGCTTGTTGATGACTGATGAAATCTCTGGGCTCTTTCCTGACTCGCCATGCCGACTATCTTTGTATTACAATAATAACCGAGAGAGTCTGCGGACATGCCAGTATAAACCTCTGCTGACTCTGTCAATCATAGCCTTGAAGAAACTCGAACTCAACTAGTGAATAGGACGTTGGCCTCTCTCTCTCTCTCTCTCTCTCTCTCTCTCTCTCTCTCTCTCTCTCTCTCTCTCTCTCTCTCTCTCTCTTTTCTTCTTCCGTTTCTTTCGGGGCGCGTCACACGCTGACTCGGCCTGACAGCGGTGTATGTCGCTACCTACTGTGGCGGAGTGCATCGTTTTCCGCTTCCTCATTATGTTTGTCTTTCTGTTTTTTCTTTTCTTTTCTTTTTTTTAAACCTGTGATGCACAAGTGTCGGCCTGTCATTTGTTGATATTGCACGCCTCTGCGCACGAGCCCTTCACACATTTTTAACGGTTACTCGGAAACTTCAAACGGCTGTCAAGCTTTGAATTTGACTTGTGTGTATGCCTCGCGCCGCTTCATCAGCCCCTACAAACACTCACCTGTCACTTTTCCGTCAGTAAGTTAATTACCAACATAATTTTACCCTAACGATTGGGGATCTAATGAATAGTACCACTTTCATGTCAATTTAAAAGAATAAATAAAGAATATCAAACTTATAAACACTAAAAAAGTAACAAAATTGTCAAACCGAACTGTGATAGGCTATGTTGCATTTTTTTAAATCATGTTTTGTATTAATGGAGTCTATTTTGTTAGATTTCTCTGATTGTCACTACATATATGTGACAAGTTGCTGATAAATATTGAAAAATATTTAAATATTATTACAACGTGTAGCTAAGGAAGATATCAACAATTTAGCTCAGTCACAGGTTATGATAATACTATGCCTTGTGCCCTCTTCCAAACTGAATATATAGGGCTCATTTCAAATTCTGTCAGAATGATATAGCTGCTTACCATGCAAACACAAACTACTTTCAATCATATGTTATTATCTAAAAGGAAATTGATTAATACCAGTCTCTTAAAGCACTAGCAAAAATTATACATCTCTACATTAAATTATCATACGCCAGAAGCAAGGCTCTACTCTATATTTCACAACACCCTTAACTTCCACAGTGAAAATCCATTTCGTCAACATCACCTTGTGGAGTGGTTTACCTTCGGGCCAAAATTCATGGACCAGAGTTTTCAGCTGCATGTTTTGCATTCATTGTTTTGAAATGTGCAGTGGCTCGTTGGTTGCTGGTTGTTTGTACCTTAAGGCGTTGATTGTGACCACAAATATTGGATTGTACTGGAACGCCTGCATTCAAGTTCCCTTAAAGGACGCTTCCACCCAGCAGCGCCAGTGTCCTCTACTGACTCTGAGACAGTCAGTCAAAGGGACTTTCTAATGTAGGAAACTGCTGTGACATTGCCGTGGAAGAAGGGAAAAAGACACATTTCTTCACTGAGGGGTCAACAGGGTTTCACAAAAAATAATGATCTTAGATGATTTGGTCTACCTCTGCATGCATAAGTATTCCTAGTGATTAATGTTGTGGACCGTGCAACTGGATCCACTGTGATTTTGTACGCATATTTGGTAAATAGAGAGACTGTTTGGCCCACATGCTGCCTGATCTTCACGGTGTTGGTGGTCGCGTGGCTCAGCTCCGAGGTTGTTCTAGTGGCACGTGGCACAGCTTGGAGTCACCCTCAGCACATTCTTTATATTTCTTTTAAATCCAATATAATTTTGTTGTAACATAGCTTGTGTTTCTGTTCTGTGCATACAACATCCATTGCACATTGTCCATCCCTCCTCTGTTGCTCCCCCTGAGGTTTCTTCCTATTTTTGCCCCTTGAGGCAAATTTGTGATACTGGGCTATGCAAATAAAATTGACTTGACTGATTCACACCAACCTTTGGTAAATAGGGAGAATGCTTGGACCACTGTATGTACGTAGATAATAAAATTGGTAAATATTACTGGATCCTACTTACATTTGGCGAAATGTAGAGGCTATATCATCCCTGAATTCTTATATTAGGCATACTCAACGAATTCAATGTCACTCTGATAACCTATTTCTGACCATCATCAATGGATCTTGAAAGCTTTCAGAAAGTGATCAATATTGACAGAGAAGTCACTTTTTAAATCCCACAGGGTCAGAAAAATTCTAAGGATATGTTAGGGGTTGGATGAGGAACGTGACTGAACTGAAATGTCTCATCATATTATTACGCTGAAGAAAAGACGGGGAAGCTCTGAGAGAAGGAGAAACAATTTTCTGATATTGTCATTGCTTCCATAAAGGATAAAGGAGAGCTCTTTTCCTTCCTTAAAATAGAAGGAATAACGCTGAGATGAATGCAAATAAGGGGAAACATAGGAGACAAGACTATATCAGGACACAGTCACTGGTCAGAGCAGGTGCACAAGGCTCCTGTGTGAGGGCTATTAACCATCAATACAAAACATCTTAGAGGACATTTAGGTATTTGCACACAGCAGTTTGGTAAACTGCCTGCAGAGGGCAGAGTTGTAATAAATGCTTGCAAATTCCTCACCATCAATCCATGAGAATGGAGACTTTTCATTGTAATGTAGTCAGAATACATTACAATGCACATTTTTTAAACCTAGTTTTGTTTAGGCCTGTTGAAATCAGTCGAATATATGGTGATGACCATTCTGTGTTGTTTATTTAAATAATTGATTCATTATGTTCTTAAATCTGCAGCAAGATACCACACAGAATGCAATTATTGTTGACATTGTACACAATTCACTAAGACCTACTCTGTGAACTGCTGTGCAACACAATGATTGCTGAGGTGTTTCCAATAACTTTGTGTCAAAAAACTGTACGTATCACATGTGTTTTTGGACTTTGTTCTCTCCCCATTCAACATTAAAATATATTCATCATACAGGAAAATGTAAATCTGATAGAGGCAAGCACTGATGAATTTTACATATCAGAAGTGCTTGTACACTAATACAGATAAATATTACAATTTAGACACTTAATGATCACTCAATGCACAGCGCACTGTTGTTTGTTGCAAATTATATTTGTAATTCAAAGCATGATAGAAGAACAAATCATATTCAAGTTTATGGTGCATAATCTACAATGTTGTATTTCCTCAGGACACTTTAATTGGTTAAAACTGCCTTTATCCAAAGTTTTCTGTTCACTGCAGCTGCATGACAGGCTGATACCATAAGCATCATTTCTTTGAAAGTCAGACATTTGTTCTCCTTCAATGCTTGCGTGCTCACTTCTCCACTTAATTAGAGTTTAGTGTTGTTTCTTAACACCCTCCTATACTGCTATGGAGCTACTTTGGTTTGCACTGTAGACAAGGACAGAAGCTCATTACATATTTTTACAAAGTATCACTTCACACAATTAAATCCAGTTAGGATTCAGAAGTGCTATCAGTCTGTAAAGGTGAGCAGTGGCGGAGGCAGAGGGTGGCTGCAGGTGTCCATGGTGACCTTATGCTAAAATCCTGGCCTCCCCATTGGCCACCCCAAGCACCATGCCACTGATTTTTTTCCTGGTGTGGAACCATTCCTGTGCTGCCACAGCACCCCCGCTGGACACTTTAGCTGTGTGCACATCCATGCCCATTGTTACTGCCTGATTTACCCTGCGTTCCAAATCGCATACTTATACTTTTTACTTTTAGTATGTACTGCAGCTGCCCTTACAAAGTATGTAGTTTAGTATGTATTGGGACATACTAATTCTTTTTTTCCCTACTAAATAGTATGGTAGTATGGGTATTGGAACGCAGGGTGGGACTGCTGTTAAATTTCTGTGACATATGCACAGAGCCAAATTTAACAGCATGACCTAAAATTCAGTGATCAAGGCTCTACCGCAGTACCCATAATCAAATTCTCTGCTTAGCTTGTTATTTAAGATGAAGGATTTTAACTGCTGCAAAGATTTTCTTACTGGAAAAGATCATGGTGGAGGCAAAAGTGATCGATGCGATTTTAGACATGTTTAACATTGCAGGAAAACAGCCGTGCCATGTGAAAGTAGAGACCTTGAGGAATACCAAATATATCATCCCAGCTTGTCGCAATGGAGAGTATTTTTTGCTTGAAATTAATATAACATTTAAATGGTCTATTTTATAAATAAATAAGTCCTGAGCAGAACAAGGACATGCCTCTTTATTCTGTCCCGTCCTTGATAAAATGCTGAGTCAGTTGGATAAGTACTGAATGTAAAGAGTTGTCCCTTTCAGAGGGTTATTATTATTGATGCATTAACCTGTGCAAAACAATTTAATGTTGCTTTTGGTTCAGGCAGTGCCATATCTAACAACTCATACACTGTGGGCAGTTTCAATCCCTAAAATGCATCATTGTTGACAACGTTTGACTAATTATGTATGCCATGAATTGTGTAAAGCCAATTAAAAGCGTGGGCTTAACTGTATCAGAGATTGTTTTATCTGTTGGAGGTAATATAAAAAATTATATCGTAACATGATTCCTGATGGTGCACTAGCAGCCTGCGTAAGTGAATTAAAGGGAGAGGGACCTGAAACTATTTGGCTTACATTACTGCGTGATACAGAAAACACTGGACAAGACACAGATATCTGTCCAACTCCAAAGTAAACACTGACCCCAGCCTGGTCACCCCACCTCTGAAGTTAAGTAACATACACACACACACACACACACACACACACACACACACACACAAACACTCATACACTTGTGTAATCAACTACCGATTGGGATTGGAATAAGACCAAATGCTCAAGTGTGATTACAACACCAAAATTGCTGTACTTCATTGATTTTCATGACGATGAGAACATAAGAAGTCAAATAATTTGGTTAAGAGTTGAGAGTTGCTTCTTTTATATTAGGACTGCTAACCTCGAACACACAAGGCTCAGAAGAAACAAGACCATTTAAAACATTTAGATGGCAAGAAATTGCAAAGTTCCTGGTTGAAGATTAATAATGGCCAGGCCACATGCTGGTTTTTCTGGCATATTGACAGCCTATAGGAGTCAGATCTTGGCATCTAATTGAATTTTGATATCTATCTGTAATTAGGAAACAGTTGCCAATTTGGCAGTGATCTCAAGAAGAACATGCCTTGTACCATCTTCTACACACTATTAAGCATCTAGCTGCTGTCTCATACATTAATGCATAACAAGACATTGAAGCATGTCCTGTGAGCTCTTATGTTAAATAAATCACTGCTCTTTTTACATTATTTATTCCTGTGGGAAAATATATTATATTTATACATAAATATACATATTACATATTTATACATATTTATACATAATTTCCCTGCCTCAGTGACTGGAGAAATTTCTTTTACATCTCCCCTGATGTTGGGCGCTTTGTGTTAGCAGCTTCCAGAGCAGGGAACACAAATCACTGCTTTGTCCTTGAAGTTGTTATAGCAACGCAGTTTGAGTGTTCAGTTGTGGACAAGATGTTTTCTGTGCTTGGAATAAAACAAAGACAAGGTGCAAGGATTCATTTGGAGCCTCTGATGAACAGGGTACACAGGACAAGAGGACTCATCAGTGCTAGTGCCACTTCAAATGAAATTGGCAGCCAAGACACGTCTGAGAGCCTCCTGTTGTGCTCGCTTGCTCTCTCATTCCACAAACATGTGTAAGGCATGATGTGTCCATTTCTTTGTCATTGTCATTTCTTTCTTTCTGTCATTTCTTATCAGGTATCAATTTACTCATCTGTCCTGTGTACGTGTTGTTTCTGAAGCACCATGCCATTCATTCATATATACACTATATTACCAAAAGTATTCGCTCACCTGCCTTTACTCATACTATGAACTGAAGTGCCATCCCATTCCTAACCCATAGAGTTCAATATGATGTCGGTCCACCTTTTGCAGCTATTACAGCTTCAACTCTTCTGGGAAGACTGTCCACAAGGTTGAGGAGAGCGTTTATAGGAATTTTTGACCATTCTTCCAAAAGCGCATTGGTGAGGTCACACACTGATGTTGGTCGAGAAGGCCTGGCTCTCAGTCTCCGCTCTAATTCATCCCAAAGGTGTTCTATCGGGTTCAGGTCAGGACTCTGTGCAGGCCAGTCAACTTCATCCACACCAGACTCTGTCATCCATGTCTTTATGGACCTTGCTTTGTGCACTGGTGTACAGTCATGTTGGAAGAGGAAGGGGCCCGCTCCAAACTGTTCCCACAAGGTTGGGAGCATGGAATTGTCCAAAATGTTTTGGTATCCTGAAGCATTCAAAGTTCCTTTCACTGGAACTAAGGGGCCAAGCCCAGCTCCTGAAAAACAACCCCACACCATAATTCCTCCTCCACCAAATTTCACAGTCGGCACAATGCAGTCTGAAATGTACCGTTCTCCTGGCAACCTCCAAACCCAGACTCGTCCATCAGATTGCCAGATGGAAAAGCGTGATTCATCACTCCAGAGAACGCGTCTCCACTGCTCTAGAGGCCAGTGGCGGCGTGCTTTACACCATTGCATCCGACGCTTTGCATTGCACTTGGTGATGTGTGGCTTGGCTGCAGCTGCTCGGCCATGGAAACCCATTCCATGAAGCTCTCTGCGTACTGTACTTGGGCTAATCTGAAGGTCACATGAAGTTTGTAGCTCTGTAGCAATTGACTGTGCAGAAAGTCGGCGACCTCTTTGCACTATGCGCTTCAGCATCCGCTGACCCCTCTCCGTCACTTTACGTGGCCTACCACTTCGTGGCTGAGTTGCTGTTGTTCCCAAACGCTTCCATTTTGTTATAATAGAGCTGACAGTTGACTGTGGAATATTTAGGAGCGAGGAAATTTCACGACTGGATTTGTTGCACAGGTGGCATCCTATGACAGTTCCACGCTGGAATTCACTGAGCTCCTGAGAGCGGCCCATTCTTTCACAAATGTCTTGTTTCACAGTCTGCATGCCTGAGTGCTTGATTTTATACACCTGTGGCCAGGCCAAGTGATTAGGACACCTGATTCTGATCATTTGAATGGGTGAGCGAATACTTTTGGTAATATAGTGTATGACATGAAAAACAGGAATCATTTATTGGTTGGCAGTGAATATGGGCATGTTGTATTTTTTTTTTCTTTAAATTCTGCAGTGTGTTACTAAATTCTGCCCCTAAACACACACATCCTGCCATTCTGCTGTCTGCCACTACGGGACACTTGCTCTCTGATTACTGGACACTGATCTCTGATCTTGGCCTGGTAACAGAGGGACAGCTGTGCAGGGAGCATTAAACTTTTATCCCTGGGTGCTCTGCATCTTCTGCAGATCAACAAGCATGTTCACACTTGATGTAATACAAAAAAATCTTGAATACAAAAAATCAGGGAAACATAGAACTGACTGACCAGGTGAATCCAGGTGAAAGCTACAATCTTGATTTTCTTTGTTTAATTCAAGTAAATCAGTGTGTATGCATAAAGACATAGATTTTTAAGTTTTAAGACAATTGCAAAATCATCTTTGTATGCGTCCACAGTTAGAAATTAGTGTGGGCACTGGTGTTGGTGTGTAAAGACCTGTAACTCTGATTGTTAACCCCTCTAGTGGGTGGAGCCTAAGCATGGCCATGTCAGTCAACCCATCCATGCATCCTTCTGTTGGCTCAACACTTTACTCCAAGGCAACATATCTCAAAATCTGTTGGGCCAGTGGCCATGAAACGTGGAGAGCACATTCATGCTCCCCAGGCAATGAACCCTGATGAATCCTGATGAACCCTGGCATTCTTCTTGATTTTGATGATCCTGTAATCATTTGTGTAGTGCCACCCTTAACCCAAAATGTCAAATTTAATATCTCAAAATCTATTGTGCAGGTTTTCATGAAATCACAGGAAATCACAATTATGTTACTCAGACAATAAACCCTGTAACTTTGGTCATCTCATGACCTTTCCATCTAGTACCACTCTCAGTCCAAAATGTGACAACCCCATGTCTCCTACTACTACTATTTTCCCCTGTAATATGTATTTGCAATAATCTGAGCATTTTGATGCAGGTTTAAAGCTTTATTTTCAAATTTGAAAATAAAAGAGAGCACTGCTCTTTAAAAAAAGACCACATTGATCATACTTGTTAGAACATACTGAGTGTGCGGTATTTCATATTTTCTGGGTTTCTGACATTTTCTACCCTTCAGCTCAGCAGGTAGGCTGTGTGAGGATCTCACCTGATTAAGAGGCTCATCACATCAGTTTGGACTAAAGCACCCAGGAGAGTCATTCAGTAATGCATGAGGGGGCAGCGAGCCTGATTGACTTAAAATCACACACAGACCCAAATCTGTATCATGGTTCAATGAAATCAGCATGTACAGGACAAATAGTGTGTCATGGTGCACTCAGGGAAAGCTAGGTTTTAAAACGCAGTAATTACCATGCGCCTTCTGGCAGAGATGTAAAGAGGCTTTCAATAGATCTCTATGCACCTGGACACAGTCCTAAACCAGATGAGGTTTGTAGAAGAGAGGACCAATCACTTAGGCCCTTCACAATGTATTTCACCATGGCAACATGTGATCTTAACCTTCAGTGGGTACTAGGCAAGTGATGAAGCATTCTAAAGAAACTGAATGTGGTAATGGCTTAATGCTATTGTGTGTTGTCTATGACAGTTTGGCTTTAGAGTATGCTCTAAAATAGGGTTGGAGAAATTCCCAGGACATTGCCCGTGCATAGACAGTTCTAATAGCCTATTGATCCACAAAAGACACTTTTGGACTAATGTGTCCAGTGCAGTCTAAAAGTGCCATAATCACAGCAGTCTAATGGTGAAACTGTATTACTGATCTCTGTTACAGAACATTTCTCATAATAGATATCTTGTACCTTGTGGTGGACACACCTGATGATGATGGCCTGTCTGAAGGAGAGAAGAAAAGTAGACACAAATTCAAACTTTGGAAACTTTGACAAAGAGGAAATATCAAAATGTGCCAGTTTTAAACCATGAATGGAGCATTATATTAAAAGGGAATGCTGCATTGGCAATTCATTCATGAAATACTGTCTCTCTCAAAGATGCAGATTTAAGCAAGCCGCAGTTTTGCCATATGGTTTTTGGTAGTACATTGTAGTAGTATTTTGCAGGACAGTTACATTGATCCAATACCATTACTTTGAAGGACTTGTACAATAGCAGATGCCCAAGGTTTAAGTAGCTTATACCTTTGCTTTGAAAAAACACTTAAATTAAATTCAGAATCACATTCATAAATAAGGGAGAAAAAATCTAAAGGGGATGTTAATAGTATTATTTGTGACAGATAACAAGTCCACATACACTGTCTGTACATAAGCACCTTTTCTGTATATTCTACACTGTTTCCATTAATGGATTACCTTAACCCACTCCCAGTGAGGACAATCCCAAAGTCTATTATGGTACTAATGCCATTCAGTTTACACTGCATGACCACAAACACAACAACAAAGTAACAATTTCTGGGTCCATATCAGCATTGTTCACATACATATTAGTGGAATGATTTTTAGACCAGATTCTCAAAAGATCTGTAAGTCAAGAGGCAATTAGAAGAAGACCCAAATATCTGGGATAACTGGAGCGGGCGAGGTCTGTTGTAGACTGTTCATGAATTTATGGAAACATTAAAGTGAAAAAGGGACAATTTTCTACCAAAGTGAGAAACTGCTTCAAGTCACCACGTCCATGTCCAATACGTGGCCCAAATAGGTTCCCAAGTCTAAGCTGGGATTAGTGGTGCAGCTCTGCACATTGCCAAGGGATTTCTCTTTTAACCTTATGCCTTCGGATGATGTGGGGGCGTGGGGGTGGGGGGAGGCGACGATGCTTAGCTGACAGACAGGTGAGACACTGTGATCTAAGACCTCAGCCAAATGGTGTTTTTTTTTTTCATTCTGCCCTGATCACCCAAATTGCTTGCTCATCAAGTATTTCCACTGTCAGTTTGAAGTACTATTGTACTATTACGACCACATAATCTATTTAAAAAAAATACGACATGTGGATAGACATATATCCTTTGCCAATCTCCACAAAATTTATGATGACATTCCTGGACAAACAGAATTATTCATTTATTCACTCTGTAACTCGCTCACTCACTTGTTTTTCCAGGGACACATGCTTTTAATAGCAGGTGCACTGTGATCATCTGTTTCAAATTGGATTGACTGACATGAGTTGAACTGAACTGAACTAAAATGAATCTATTGCTTACTTTGCCTCTTCATGACAGCAGAGTGGGGGCTCCCTCAGTTTGTTAAGTATACACACTTTATACCACTATGAAATTTATTATGATTTAAAAATATATCACTGTATATTTGATGTTTTTAGGTTTGACTTTCCCTGTGTTTATTTTAATACACTGATATGTACGAAGCAGAGATTTCATGAGGCCCAACTCTGTTATATGTGAATAGTAAACTGGCATGAAACAGACAAACTTAAACTTCTTCATGAATTTCCTTAGTTTAGCTATCTCACATGAAAAATCACTGTATATTCCTATAATTTTCCCACTAGCACTCAAAAGGTTGGGTGTAGGCCTACTACTCAATAACGACTTCACTAATAGTACATTTTTATTTATTATTTTTTAAATTCTCCCATGATATGACTAATCTTCCTATAGTTCCCATCGGAAATGAATGGCATGACAGATATAGCTGTTTTTCTTTAGAAACAGGCAACAATAGTGCAGAGGGACAGCGGTGCCAAATAGAGACTGAAGGGCTCCTCCCCCTGCCTGAGCTGGGACCTCCGCTGGCCACGGCGCTCAATCCCCACACACTTGATCCTGGACACACACTGTCACTAATGATGGACACTTGACAACAATTTTGGTGATTTTATTTCCCGGGAAAAGGAATCATAAATATTTCACGTGAATGAAGAGACATTTTTCTATCACGAAAATGGACCTACACAGAAGAAATCTGAAAGGAATGACTTGTTCGGTCGGCTCGCACAGATCACTGTGAGAAGGCTTCAGCCAGGTGAGCTATTATTAGCTGACTACATTTGTTCTGTGCTCAGGAACTTTGCAATAATTTGCATTTCATAAACACCCAACAGTTAATTGCACCTCGTTGAGGAAAACAAAACAAAACAAAACAAAACACTATTAGGCTATATTCCGATAGGGATTTGTGTGGTTGTCGATAATCCTGTAATTTATGGTATGTCACTATGCCTACTATATTGCTATAGGAATTTAGGATCACCATGTTTTTTCCCTCTCCAATTTTTCCAGTTTATTTATCGGTTTATCTCTGTTTCAGCTTTGTGATTCTGGGGTTGATTGGGCGTGTCATAGTGATGGGTTGTGGTTGCAAGAGATACTTAAATGAATTCCAGCAGAAACTGTAAGGACTGTAATGTTTTACACTTGGGACCATATCAGGCTGATTTTACATTGTTGGAGTTTACACACAACACAGAGTGTACCCTCTTACTGAGTCTTTTGAGATACCATATTGGAAGGTGGAGACACATTATGAAATATGCATTTCCACCACAATGTGAACCAGTTGGCCAATTATTGGTCTTCCTCATGAGACTTGAGGGATACATCATTACAAAAATGTATTAAAAAACAGGTAGTGTTGGCACAAAGCTTCTGTAAGGCATGCACATCTCACCGAGGGAAGTGATACAGAGTGGAGAGACAAGACAGAAAGTGAGAGGGGATGCCATGATGACAGCTATGAGCTTGCTTTGAATTCAAAACCTTGTTAGGAGCTTATATGCCACTTAGTCTGTCCAGGCGCTGGGACGCCCCAGCACAGTAAAAGAAAAAGTGAAGAGGAAAAAAAGTCCTTATCAGCAGTCCAAATGAAAATGAAAGATTGTCCAAGTTTGTTTGAACTTATTACCATCAGATTCATATATATAGGGTTAAGGTCACATGATTAGGACAAGGTTTTGTTACATCAATAAGTTGGTACATTATTACACCTGTAAGAGATTCAGAATTATATTGATTCAGTATCAATAAATGTGCATATGTTTTTTTTCTTTCTGAAGTGTGTGTAATGTGCATTATTTTAACTTGTATCTTATCACTGAAATCCAAACTGTGTTGAAACAGGTTGTTGTGCATTTGCAAGACACTGAAATGTGATCATGAGAGGAATTTTATGTTTTTGTTGGGCTAGCAGCAAGTGTTGGTTGAAGATGTAACACATTTGTATGAGTACAATTGATTTGAAAATGTACCAGATTGTCTCAGTTTAGAAATCACAACAATTTATACCATTAGCAGGTTGTGCTCTGGGTCTGAATGCTGGTTGTAAACTGGTTGTTTTCTATTGTTTAAATTCAGGAAGTACAGATGAGAGTCAGGGTACAACAAGTCCATCTTTTTAATGCAGATTAAAAAAAAAAAAAAAAAAGAAATGTTGATTTTCCAAACCAACAGATTCACCATACAGTTTGTCAGGCTCACCAAACCAGCTGGGCATTTGAGTGATGATGTAACTCACATGTAGTGTATCACCACCCCTTGGGTTTACCTTCAGTCACCCTGCAAGCACTCAGCCTGGAGTTTCAAACCTCTCTCTGACGGTGTGATTTAATTTAGTGGGGGTTGCTTAACTCCTTGGTATTAGCACTAATCTACAAGTGTACACGTGTGACAACCACAGGTCTGCCCCACAGATCAATGACTCATTATTTACTAGTAACAAACAAATGAAAGAACAAATGGGAAGAGAGTTATCTGAGGTGAAAAAAATCACCTTAAATTTTTTAAAAAATATTTCATTCTGTCATCTAGAAGCCTTTAAAATATGCAGTCCTCATTTTTGCAGTGGAATAAGTGAATCAGAATAATACGATGATGATATGGCATTTTCTTTAATACAAGTTCTGACAAGTTGATATAACTATATATAGATGACCTGGCTGTTTTATGAAACTGTACACGCCTTAGAGCTGAAGAGCACTACAGGCTGTGCCCACCCAGCAGCTCTCCTCTAAGTGGGCCTAATGGATTTAACATGCTGAATACATGACTGAACACAGAAAGTTACATTGGCTACCTATAAGCCATAGCTTAGTTATTTTAAAACCCAGGTGATCTTTCACAGTGACAGGGCGCTGATCCTGTTTAGTGTTAAAGACACGATCAGGGTGTATTTTTAGGCTCTACGCTCAGACAGTCGGTGAAAATTGGTTTTCAGTAAACACACCAGCAGCATGTTTCAGGGCATCCCATTGTCTCTGTGGACCAAGAATATGTCATGCTTAAACCACTCGACAGTGCTTTGAGGGAGCTCAGTGAGAATGATGCAGCATGATAAGACGTCACCCTCCACTTGCAGTCAACATCCAAGTCCACCTTTGCTTTTCATGTCATGTAACACATCAGATTAACAATTTGGTGAATGTTAGGCTCCGTCACGGTGTGATGGGCACCTTTTAGCTTGGTAAAAGTCATGTCATCTCACGGTCGTTACTTGTGGCCAGCCTTACCAACAATGTTCCTACCAACAGTGTTTGTCTGTACCTGTGTGCACCAGGCTGGCAGAGCTCAACAGGAGAACATGGCAAAAATCTGCACTGAGCATTCCTACTCAACCAGACAGCGGCTGTCCGCCTGCACACCTGACAACGACCTCACTGTCATTGAAAATGGGGATAGCAGGTCTGATACAACTAAAAAACTCAAGCAGACATAATAATGTTCCAGTATCTCATATGTGCTACTTTTATATCTGTCTTTGGATTCAATATGTTATTCACAGCATCAGGATTTTAAAGGAATATTCAAACATTATGGGGAAAATACTTTTTTTTCCAACTTACCTGGTCTAGGACAAGATGCTAGATAGTATTCTCACCTCTGTACATCCAGTGGTTCGGTTCCAATGGGTAGCATTTTGTGTGAGCTTAGCATAAAGACTTTAAGTCTATGGTAGTCATTAGCCTAGCTCTGTCAAAGTGAAAAAATACACCTTCCAGCAACTCCAAAGCTGTCTTATTTACTCAGTGTATCATATGTATTTGAAATACAAATCTTAGATCTGAAAAAATGAGTTGTTTTTGGAGCATAGCTCACAGGCTACAGTATAGCACTGATGTTGCCAGAGTTAGGGGCCAAATGCACACTGGTGTGATCCTTACTCAAAAAACAAAACAAAAAAAAAAACATGTGCAATCATGATACTGTAACTTGTTTTGAATAATAGCGTTCACCAAATTATTATGTGAAAAGTTCCAGTGTTGTCATTGCTGTCACTTGGTTTTCTCTACCTCTTGCCTTACAGGACGCACTCTCTTTGTGAAGACATGTCTGACATGCAGAGGGAAGGAGCTGTGTCTTTAGCCACCAGCAGACCTCCAGGGTCCCACAGAGACTCTTTTGCAGGTGCTGGGGCGATGGCCAGGTATGCTATTGTACTGATAGTTTAAGGTTTTTTTAGTGGATGTTTAGGTATTAGAGTAGGGATGGGCAATTTGGACAGCATAAAAATAGTCATTGTGATGATATTGTAGGGATGACTATTGGTGCTTGCAAAAGATATTTACATGCAAGACATTTTAATAAATACTAAGTAGTAATGTGGATGTAATAACTAAGCAGGTTGAGGCAAATAATAGAACATCTAAAACAGTGTAATAAGTTCAGAAAATTGTATCCCTTTACTGTACTACATCCTTTAAAAGCAGGAAAAGACAACACTTATACCATTGCACAATATGGCATAAGTGATATCCAAAATCCCAGATGTTTTCTCCTCTCATATCATGATATCAATGTAATCTCAGTATATTGCCCAGCTCTACATTATACGCTAACATTCAATGAAATTGTTTCACTAATAGTCTATATAAATATACGTATAGGCTACTATATCTGGTGCGAGCCTAGACAGGTGTCACTGTGCAGTGTTTTACCTCCCACTGATCCTCTAGGCTGTCTTACTTCCTCTTCATGCTGCGGAACTGGGCGTCTCACAGAATGAACCATGAGGCAGAGAGGCCTGACTCTTTCCTGGAGCGTTTTAGAGGCCCTGAGCTCAAAGACGTTTCCAGTCGAGAGAGCAATGCCTTCTCTTTGGGTCAACATGACGTCCTGCGTAAAAGAAAGTGAGTGCTGTCTGACACTTGGTGGTGGAACGAGTGCTGCAAATTGCTACTCAAGTAGAAGTACTGTCACTTTGCTGATACTTTACTTTAGTAGAAGCAGACGTACAGCTGTAAAAATCGACTCAAGAAAAAGTTAAATAAAAACAAAATAAAATTTTACCGAGTTACTTCTGCGAATAAATAACTGTGTTAGGTGCGATCTTCAAAGGATGGGACTGCACAGTTCAAACTAGACTCTTTTAAAGGTTCATTCTGCAAAACTGCCAAGG
The DNA here is from genome assembly GCF_902150065.1 of Myripristis murdjan. Lineage (NCBI taxonomy): Eukaryota > Metazoa > Chordata > Actinopteri > Holocentriformes > Holocentridae > Myripristis > Myripristis murdjan. Next base: position 18,820,789 of record NC_043983.1, on the reverse strand, counting down.
GTTGATAGAAGTGAGGACCCTGTAGACTCAACTGACAAGAGTGCATGATGGTTGAGACAACATGGTTCTCATCACAAGGCCCTTTTACCCACAATTACCAGTTAAGTCTCAGTGGTCCTCCAGCCATCTGCAGTTTTTCATTGTGCACCTTTTATTGGAAATTTGGAAATGACAAAAAGAGCTCCCACCAGTATCAAAGTATCAAAACAGGTAACATCTGGCTCCTTTTCAACCGGGGCACTGTATAGCTATAGAATGACATGATGAAAATCTTGTTAGACAGTTCTAGTAGTATGCGCACTAATTGTGCAAAAAATGTGTTCTTCCCCTTTCAAAAACCTTTCCAGTAAGTGGCCACTAGCTGCTTACAACATGAATAACTGCAACAACACAGATGAGTAAGTGTGTGCAGATCTATGTGTGACAGTAGAGCTAAAGTAGAAGTTTACAAATATTAAACAAAGAATTTTAATGTCTTTGTGCACATTATAGCCCAGGAAATGTGTGCTTTTGTAGCTGTAGGTTGGTGTGGTATATAGTTGTTTATAGCCTAGTCTGCCCCTGATTCCCTGTCTATTATGTCCTCTCCTGCATCCGGTAGTATAAACATCCCCAGCCCTTTTGCCTTTGTAGGGAATTTTTTTGTTGCAAGTCATGATGCTGATTTCACTGCATGATCCTTCAGTCGTGATGTTGGGGGACTATTTGGATATAATTTTAATATTTAGCAGATAAATGTTTGCAAATGGCAGAACAAGAGACTGTTTGATGAATTTAAACACCACAGTGTAACAGTGCCCTCTGTTGGACAAAAGTATGACCTGCACCAAACCTTCCAGCAAGGTTTTGGAAGGACTTCCAAACCTCCAGCTGATCCCTGTTCAACTTCATGTCTCCCGTGTTGGGTAGTCACGTAGCCCACTAATAGTTCCCCTTAGAAAACCTCCGCCCATTTAAACAGCATACAAAACTAAATTTGTCATTCTTAGCAAAAAAGAGGACAAAAAAGAGGAAATAAAAAAAGATGAGAAAAAGGATGAGGAGAAAAAAGATGAGAAGAAAGATGGGGACAAGAAGGAAGAGAAGAAGGATGAGAAAAAGGACGAGAAGAAAGATGAAAAGAAAGATGACAAGAAGGATGATAAGAAAGATGATAAAAAGAAAGAGGAGCCCCCGTAAGTACCCCATTATATGGATCACTTGGTGCTAGTGTGGGTTACATGAATAAGCAATTTGATAACAGAAAACAAACACATGGAGCTCTGTTTCACACTAATTATGTAAAAACATATATCTGACCACAACTTTGAGACAACATGAATTAATAATGAGCTGTTTTTAGGAAAGACATTTGGATTATGGATCCGGCGACAGACCAGTACTACAGATGGCTTTCCATCATTGCAGGGCCGGTGTTTTACAACCTGATGATGATTGTGACAAGGTATTTTCCACTTCAAGTGCTACATTTTTTTGGCCCAGTGGGACGACCACAACATTAACATGTGTACTTTCTCTTTTTCTAGAGCCTGTTTTAATGAACTCCAGGACTCATATACACGCCTTTGGATATTCCTTGACTACACCTCAGATGCTATCTACTTCATGGACACATTTGTCAGGTCAAGAACAGGTCAGATTCTTGAAATTGTTCTTTGCAGTATCAAGTTAATATGACATAACATCAGTGATCATGTAGTCTGTATACAATGCTTTGTGTCATTGGTGTCTTGGCACTACATTTTAATACGCCACTGATCTTATTCTTGTCCAACAGGTTACTTGGAACAAGGCCTGCTCGTCAAAGATTCCAAGAAACTGAGAGACCGATACAGAACAACATCGCAGTTCAAATATGATATGATTTCAATGATACCTACAGATCTGTTGTTTTTTAAATTTGGCTACAACAACCCAGAGTTCAGATTCAACCGTCTTTGTAAAATGCCGAGGCTTTTTGAATTCTTTGAGCGCACCGAAACCAGAACCAGCTTCCCTAATATGTTTCGTATCAGTAACCTTGTGCTTTATATCCTCGTTATCATCCACTGGAATGCTTGCATGTTCTTTGCCATCTCTAAAACTATTGGTTTTGGATCTGACACCTGGGTATATCCCAACATCAGTCACCCAGAGCATGGACGTTTGGCCAGAAAGTATATCTACTCCCTGTACTGGTCCACTCTGACCCTCACTACCATTGGAGAGACCCCTCCACCAGTCAGGGATGTCGAGTTCCTCTTTGTCATTGCTGACTTCCTCACTGGTGTGCTGATTTTCGCTAGTATCGTTGGTAACGTCGGTGCCATGATCTCTAACATGAATGCCTCTCGCGCGGACTTCCAGGCAAAGATCGACTCCATAAAGCAGTATATGCAGTTTCGAAAGGTCACCAAAGATCTAGAAGCTAGGGTGATCAAGTGGTTCGACTACCTATGGACTGAGAAGAAAACCTGCGATGAGAAGGAAGTGTTGAAGAACCTGCCTGACAAGCTCAAGGCTGAGATTGCCATCAATGTCCATTTGGATACGCTCAAAAAAGTGCGCATTTTCCAGGATTGTGAAGCCGGCCTGCTGATTGAATTGGTGCTCAAGCTGCAGCCTCAAGTGTTCAGTCCTGGAGATTACATCTGCAAGAAGGGTGATATTGGCAGGGAGATGTACATCATCAAGGAGGGGAAGCTGGCTGTGGTGGCTGATGATGGAGTAACCCAGTTTGTAGTGCTTAGTGATGGTGCATACTTTGGGGAAATCAGTATCTTGGGTATCAAGGGCAGTAAGGCAGGCAACAGGAGAACAGCCAACATCAGAAGTGTAGGCTACTCTGATCTCTTTGCCCTGTCGAAAGACGACTTGATGGAGGCGCTCACTGAGTACCCAGAGGCCAAGAAGGCTCTGGAGGAGAAGGGAAAAGCCATTCTGATGAAAGACAACCTGATTGATGAAGCGGTTGCTAATGCCGGCGCTGATCCCAAAGACCTGGAGGAGAAGATCGTCAAAGTGCAGAACAACCTGGACGTCATGCAGACCAAGTTTGCCAAATTGATGGCAGAGTTCACTTCAAGCCAGGCCAAAATGAAACAGAGAGTCTCTGAGATGGAGGCAAAAGTGAAATCTGTGCGACCAGAAGACCTGTCTGAGGTAGTAGCTGACAAAGACAAAAAGACCCAGTAATTTTAAAATGGCTGAAATTTACTTGGGGACTTAACAGGAAATGAAGGGATTTTTCATTTAGAACGGTAGAGTGACACTTTTTAATCGGCCACATTTATATTTATTTATAAGTCACTGTTTGTTATAATTCACCATGTACAAAAAGTGTACAGTGTATGCAGCAAATATATATTTTTGTGTATGTGCAATGATTTACAATGTGCACTTCAGGCTTCTTGTCTTGAAACTATCTTGCTCGGACACTTGTGTAAGCAATAGAAAAATTGCGTACCAAGGACACTCTGTTATTAAGATACTTTCCTAGCCTTAGTATTATGAAGAATGTGTTTCATTTTTTGCCCATTCAGTAATGGCTTTTTTTCCACACAAAATAATCAATATATTGGCTAAGAATGAATATAATGCATACAAAACAATGAAATTTTTAAATTCATTCTTAGAAATGTTGTGTATCTGTTCAAAGCAAACCCAAATGCCAGCTCAACTTGCATCTGATTTATCAATCGACATACAGTGTCATTTGTAAACCTGCAATGTTGACATGAGTATTCCTGACTAAAAACAAAAACAAAAAATAAATTGTATATATATATATATATATATATGAAACATTTATGAATGTGCTTATTTTTTAATTTTGCAGGGAAGAGAACAAAAGGTTTAAGATGCTTTGTTGTACTTATGTGAAGATTACAGTCTTGCTATTGATAACTTGTTTCTCAATGAAAGCAGGGAAAGTGAATAGGAACAAGCCAATTAAATCACTTCACTTCTCTTCATTTTTTTAACATTGATGTGGCTTGTGATTAAATGCAGGTTTCAGGGTAACAAAAAACATAAATCCAGTCAGTTTACATCAGTGTAATACAGTTCTTGGAAGTTGTCTGCGTTATGTGTGTAGTGCTGCTTTTATAGTCTGAATATATGTCTATTCAAGACAAAGTTGGTTATTCATCTTTATTCACTTTGCATAATAGTTGGTTTACATAAGAGCTTCACAATCTTACTTGCACATTTGCTATTTTTGTTTTGTTTTTGTTTTGTTTTTTTTGGTTTTTACCTGAGATATCATTTGGCCAAATTTAACAGAAAAGGACAGCGATTCTCTTACTTATGCAGGCATTGCACATTTGTCTGCAATCAGCAATAACACTTCACTGCAAACAAAACAACAAAGAACAACTTTTCCATGAGGCGTGAAGCTGGATTGCTAAATGTAAGTACATTCTGAAATCCAACTCACCACTAAAAACCACACTAAGTGGTGTAATTTACAGTATACTCATGTACAGAATACTAAGTATTCATTTTAAATCTTATAGAAGAGGCACAACACAGGAATATTCAAGAGATTAGTTCATAGCATAGTGTTGAGTGTGTTTGCACCCTGAAAGAAAACAAAGTTAAAACATAAAACCAATGAGGGAGGGGCTTAGTTTAACAGTAATATGCAGGGATCCATTCAAAAACCTCATTTTACCATAATGACAATCATTTGAGCCAGGGAGCACCATTATGCCCGGTCCAGTGACTTCTGGGAAGTGTCTGTGAGCAGGACACTTCTGTGCTATCACTGGGAGAAATGAGAAAATTCAAACTACATCAACAGAAAGAAAACAACAGCATTCACTAAATTTTGTGTGTAAGTGCACTTTCACAGTTTCACAAATCAAATGTAATTAACACCCTCGTAATGCACATGAACACAACACACGTGGAAAAAAGACACATCAGGTGGAGTCAGCAATTCTGGAGAAAGATGGTCGATATCTGAAATCAACAGATTCAGTGAATACCGCTGGCTGTCCACTGTGTGAGTGCACTGAAAAAAAAATCTGGTGTTCATACACAGGCCTGGATCTATAAAGGAAGACAAACAAAGTGGCTCAGACCGGACCACGCAACACTATTTCATCCAATCAGCAGCAGGGGGCATTTGTGGTCGTACACAGAACACAGATGGAGGGAGAGGTGGCAGTTCAAGTGAGTGGGATGGTAAAACTGGTAAAACTAATTGCAAATATTAACACTATTTCTCCAGAATCACTGGCTCCTCCTTAAACTTGCTGTATTAACTCTTTGGGAAACTTAAATCGCTTGCATTCCAGGAAAATGAGCTCTACATGTGAAAGGCCATTAGTGGAGTATGACTGAAAGACGAGTTGAGGCACATTATCACCACAGCATTTGTTTCATCGTATTCATTTCCCTCGGGAATTTTTGCAAAATTGAAGTTGAAAAATACTGTCAGAAAATGTTCTTTGTAAACCAGCGCCTTTCACAGCATCCCAAATCCTTTGGCGTAAGTGATGGCTTTGAGAAGTCTCTCCCTCAGTTTCTCCTTGGAGGAGTACTCTGGAAGCAGCAGTGCATTAAAGCAAGTGTGAGACGTCGGTAGCCTGGAAGAAAGAATAAAAAATAATGGTGCTGTATAGGATAGATCTGATCTGAGACAAACTGATCAACAGCATGTTCCACAAATATTTCAGCAACAACACAATATTTGACGTTTGGACTCTTTGTCATAATATTGATAATCAGAACTGCAGGCCTTCTTGATATATATATATATATATATATATAAATCAACTCTGATAAAATGAGAAACCATTTCACAAAACTGACTTTATTATCTAATATAGCTAAAAATACCCAGAAATGAAATCAAAGCTGGCCATCTGCATTTGAAGCTTGTAATTAGTGTGCCCTTTTTATAGCCAAAGGATCAAGAGTATGGAGCCATATCTTCGAACACTGTGCTCCGAGCCAAATACTGAATGGTGCTCACTGTACTATACCTATCTGTGTCTGGGCCGTTCTTGGCAATGATCATTTTTAATTTGCCCAGGCCGCCAACTGGTGCTCTGTCTGTGCCTGTGGTGAACTGGAGGAATAGCCTCTTCTGCTCCTCTCCAAATGAGTGAAGTGTTTCCCAGAAGTCTCTGCATGTAGAAAATAAGGCAGGCTTTAAACAGCAAAGAATTATTAGACTGTTGAAAACAAGCCAGAGTGCAAAAAAGGCTTTTCAAATAAAATGTAATAATAATAAAATATAATAATAAACTGGTGTCCTATATAAGAAGAAATAAATGAGAAGACAGAAGAGATTTACTTGATAATTTGACTGTCTTTGCTGTAACCGCCATCATATTCAGTTGTATCTTCAAGTGCTTTGAAGTCAAGATTCTGTGAAATCAGAAAACAAATACCTCATAAAACTAACACTAGCAACAAAAGGAAACAAAAATCAAATTTAAGGTTTATTCCCTCACCCTGCTCCCGCAGATTAGAAGCTCAACTTCCTCGGGTCGAAACAGATATTTCAGCGGGGACTCATTTGTGACCATAAGGAAACCTTTTTTGAAGGCCCTGAACTGTGTCTCCACACTCTTGTTCAGTATGTAGTCTGCATACAGGTCCACAAATTCCTGCGAATGACAGATGTAAAAACAGCTCTTTAAATATACAGTTAAATATATAGTAACAGTTATGAGGCAGCAGGTGTGGCTTGGCGGCCACCTGTCTGCCCCCCTCACCACCAACACTGGAGCTTCACAGTGTTGTGTTTTCTCTGCATACCTGTTCTCTCTGTACACCAATGACAGGACCCAACCATCCTGCGAGCACTGTGCAATATGTGCAAATATAGCATAATGCAATATACCTTATTACTCCTGACTTGTACATGCAACTATGCCAAACAGTATATACAGTATAATGTAGCATGCCTTCTTAATCTTGGCTTATAATTCTTGCATTTAATATCAAACCTTTTCATTTTTACCTTTAAACTTAAATTTTTCCACTGCACTGTATCACCAAGACAAATTCCTGTGTACATTGTACATTTGGTGAATAAAGCAATTCTGATTGACTCTGGTTAAGTAGCTGTGCATAATAACCTTGGTATTGCATACTGTGTAAATTATTTAAATAACATGGAAATCAATTCCTGTTGCTGTGCTTGTATAATTTATAAAACAAAAAAGGAATAAGACATAGATTTAAGCCACCGATTATGAGGATATTTGTTCAAATATGTCAGCTATGACAGCTGCACAGTGTTTAGTAGGACTCTGGGTCTGGCTCAATGTCCAGCCTCTGATTACTGCACCAGCCTAAAACAATTGGCCACTACCATCAAACCTTGTGCTATTTAGTCATTTGGACTGACTGATAAAAACCTGTGAGTTCTGTCAAAGTTGAATATAATTGTCCTAAACATAGCATACTTCACACTACTCCACACATAACGGATTTTAATTCACCTGTCTGTTCTCGTTGGTAACAGGGATTTGGTCTCCCTTTTCCTTCAAGTCGTATGAGACTGGGTTTCCAAATAGGTCGGTATGTGATATCTGGAAGGTGATCATCATGTCTTCCTCAACATTGCCTGTGTACTCAAGTACCTCCTTGAGACTCTGGAGGAGAACCTGCAATGGAAGAATATTACACCCTGAACAAGCTTTAACTTGGGCCAATAATAGATTTACCCTAACATGCAAATACTGGCTTTAACCAAATTCTAGAAACTGCCGTTGTAACTGAGACAATGCTGAGACTGATACAAAAACGTTTTATGAATATAGTACAAAAGGATTTGCATTGATTTGTAAAATTTGCAGAAAAACAAAAATGGGTAACCATTACAGTAAACATCATGAATTTTCAATGACAACTTTTTTAACCCTGACATACAGAAAAGCTGTTTAGTTTGTTTTTTTAGCTTTGATGTCTGATGCAGTGAAAACGTCTTTAGCCACAAAATTTGGGTAAGAAAGTTTTCCCGATTTTTTGACTGGTAGCACAAGACACTACCATGACAAATCTCCAGGAAAAGCAGCTACTCCAAACAAATATTTAGAAAAGCAGGACTAATGTATTGACTTTCATCATGTATTAACTTTTGAGAAAGTTACTGTACTGGATGAGAATCTGCCAGGTCAAAGTAGGTTCCTTTCTTGCCCATGAGTTTCCTATAGACAACCATTGGGAAATGTACATCCAGGATGCAATTATTGTAAATGGCAAGGCCCAGGACAATCCCAATAAGAGTATACTGGGCTTCATTCTCCAGCGAGGACGAATTAAACCAAAAAAGCTTTGTCTCGTCGTCATAGGTAAACATTCCTGTTCAGAAAATTAAACAGAGAAAATCACAACAGCAAAATTACACACTTGAATGAGTATGGATTGAATAAATTAATATAAACTGCAAACATAAAACAGGTATACAATGACAGCAATGGGGAAAAAATGCAAAATTGCGATTTCTTCACTTACCAATGTCGGGATTGAAGATTTCCTCCAAGACCAACTGAAAGAACTCCTTTGAAACGCCTCCTTCATCGACACCTTGCTCCCCCTCAAATTCAACAAACAGCTGTTTCTTCAGGTCAGAGGGGTTCTCCATGGAAATCATCTCCAACTGAAATGCAGAGGAATGGGAATTCACTGAGAAATAAGGCATAACTGCACCAATTTGTGTTACCATACACATGCAATCGTACTGCGCTGTGCTGTAACTCACTCTGACGAGGGCATCGTCAATGATGTGATCTCTGCGCACTTTCAGCTTCAGATAGGGGTTGGGTTGCTGGCCCTGCACCATGCTGTAGAGTGCAGTGATGCGTCGTTCGCTGTACATCCTGATCCTGTTGTCATAGTACAGTCCCTGGTTCTTGGTGATGGCGTTGAGGATGAACGGGCAGCTCTGGAAAGAAAACTTGGTTTCGGCGTCCACCTTGAAGAAGGTGAAATCCTTGTCCATCTCAATCACGTCGTTCAGCGACTCGTTGATAAAATCCTCAAAGGGGATAAGGGGCTTTCTGCAGTCCACGGTTCTAACACCAAGTTCTTTTTCCAGAGGGTTGATCCGAGGACCCTTCCTGTATAGCCGCTCTTCACCTAGCAGTTCCTGCAGGGTGAGCTCATCTGACTCCGATTCTTCATCTTCCTCCTCATTATGGTCTACATCCAGGTCCCCAGCCAGGATACTTGCGTAGAAGACCACTTTTAAACAATTGGTAGCGGCCACCACAGTCTCGTCATCATTTACAAGATGTTCGCTGTCGTATTCATTGCTGATTATTGTGAAAGTGATGAGCTGCTGGAAGGTCTCCATCATACGGCGAATATGTGGAAGACCGAACCGCGCCCAGACTTTTGACAACTTGGCGAGAGCAGATACTGGCAGCTTGCTCATGGCCTTGCAGAACAGCGGCATCGCCATCTCCAGGTACTCTGGGCTGTGAAGGTTGCTGTTCTCCATCACAATGATGAAGATGTTTAAGTAATCAGGGTTTGTCTCATAGACATCAAGGTATTCCAGGTCAAGTTCCACATTCGGAGTTAGGTAAACCAGAGCATTTACAAGAGCTGCCTCTATCTGTTCATTGGCCAGGAGTCTGTCATACACCCTCCTCACAGCATCAATGTCCACAGTAACCTCATCGGGGCCAACTGTTTGAGTGGGACTGTCCTCTGGTAAAGCAGCAGCAGCAGAGGAACCACCCATCTTCTCTGATACAGCGGCTGATCGCTCCTTATGCTTGTCCACATCTGTTGGCTCAAAAGAGTGGAGCTCTTCTGTGGTGTGAGGTGCAACCTTCCTAAAGCTTTTAATCAGAGCCTCTGCATTGGAGAAGACTTTGCCAATGATGCGGATGAGAACTGAGTAGTCCCCTTCTTCCTCACAGACAGTCAGGATCGTATATACAGTGTCCTCTGTGAGGTAATGAACATCTGGACAAAAAGAGCAAAAATGAAAAAAATGAATGCACTAACAGCGTATAATAGGTTTAAATTCAGTTTCGATGACTGAAAGAGTTAGATTTACCTGAAAAGTCTTCCTTGGTGCCCAAGAGGTCCTTGCTGCTCATCATATTGCTGAAGTTAGGGCGGATTCCGTTGGCACTGGTGTCTGGATGGAGAGCACCAGATTCACTCTTGGAAGCGTGAGGATCACAGAGTTTTGCGTTAATCTTAAAAAGCTCAAGCGCTTTGACAGCCGCTGAATTGCTATCCACAGGTTGAAAATCACAACATGATGCACAAAACTCATTCGTGCAGTTGCCATTTCCACAGCCCTCAGTTAACTGCCGAAAGTAGCGCTCAATTAGATGCTTTGCAGCCGCTTTCTTCCTGTGCAAGACATTTAAACAGGAATTTAGAACGTTTATTCAACATCATCTATGATTACAACAAAGTCTAAACATGTATTTGTAGTGGAAATAATGATGTATATGAAATGCTATTTGCTACCTCATGAAATACTAATATTCAACATGCAGAACATATTTTGTTTTGAAAAGACAGGACATAACTCATAGACTTCATTGAAGGAAAACTTCAATGGTAGATATGTACCTAAAAATCAACATTTGCCTGGGGTGCAACAGTGAGGAAAGGGATATCAGTTTAACTAGTGGCATATTTATTAGTGTGGCTAATTAGTTTTTTTTTTCTAGTTTTGCAAGTCCAAATGTCATGACTTACATTCGGCTGGATTCAAAGACCACTGCTATAGGCCCACTTTATAGTCCTGTAAAAGAAAATACATTAAAATCATGTTCTAAAGTAACATCTCATTGACTGCACACTGACCTACAGCAGTTAGACTGGACAATTCAGAACTTATCAGAACAAAAAATGGGTCACTGAGTTCCGTGTTGGTGTTTTTAGTGGTCTTGTGTTATATGTTGCACTTTATGGTGTTTTAAAATATATTTATATCTGAATGTGAATTATATGTAGCTGTATGGGTGGATTTATGTGTGTGTACACTGTGAGTGAGTGTAAGGGTGCATGTGTAGCCACCAGCTTTCTATTTTTAATTAAGTGTAATGTAAATTCTGCTTTTATTCAGTTCACTGTGAGCATGAATGTTAATAAACTCAGACTGTAAATACACGACGTCATTACGCTCCTGACTCACAAGTAGCTTGCTCCAATTGAACGTGTTCAAATCACAGCTCATTTTGTGCTATTGGCAATACACCACACAGTGTAGGCTACCCTTTACACCGAAAATGCCCCTCTGAGCACCACAAGGCAACCAAACGATCCTGGCATCACTCCCTCAGTATCAAGCACTCTGTAATTACATTATGTTATTAGCTTGCGGCGACCTGGCTACAATGATTCATTCACAAAAGCAACATGATGGTGCAAAAAGTTGACAGCTGACTCTGGCGACCTGTCAACGCTCCAGGCTGGATTTTATTGGTTTTTTTTTTTTTTTTTTTTATTATTTTGTCTTTAGTGTTGCGAGCCAGCGAGGGAAATAAAGTGGTTATATGTGTATTTATATATATCATAGAACGCTATTTCAGCCTCAGTGGTGTTTATGTGTTTCATGGCTTCCTACCGACCTGTGTTTTCAGCAGGGGCAGTCCTGTCAATCTGTCTGTGACTGTGCAAAATCACTTCTCCTGACAGTCGGAGCTGTGCTGCGCGTCCATCTGCTCGATCCGCTCGCTGTGTGCCGCCTCGATACAAATAAATTCAATCTGCACGCGAATAACGCTCACGGGTAATGATTAGCAGCCGGCCTTAACGTTTCTTGTTCGCAAATCAAAACAAAATATTCTGTACCATCTTGTAAACAACACTGTGATGTATCCCAGCATGCAGCGCGAGGTTGTCAAACACCCTGGGCTGGTGGGAAGGACCCCAAAATGTGGAGGTTCCCCTACCGGAGGCGCAACAAAATACAACAATGTTTTTTTTAAGTACCGATAATAATAAAACAGATCTAAAATCTAAGATCTCCCATAAATGAAATGGATTCTTGTGTGAAATATTTTTCCGGAATATGAGGTAAATCTGTCCATATTTCCATACATGATCTCAACAAAAAGACGTGGAAAAACAAAGCCAGCTGAAGTGCTTACACAAGAAGTCAGCAGAAAGTCAGACTTAATATGTTACAAGTCAGGATGGATGTATCGCCACAGTCAGAGCGGCTGTGAATGTCAGAGGCGGATTTCCGTATCGAAGACAGCCGAGGCGCGCCTGCTCCGTGTGCGCGCCCCCTCAACTCTAAATTCAAAAGTGAAATTGTCACTTCTGTTGCCAAAGTAGACATTTCATTGTAGAAATCAGTACATTTTCAGATCCGGAATCACAGCATAAACAGGTGTGAAATACAAAAACACAAACAAAAACAACAACAGCAACAACAACAACAACAACAACAACAAAATGACTGCATTGAATGTAGTTACAATGTATTTCATGTTGCATGTAATCATAAACATGTACTCAACCACACTCTGGACAAGAAATCAGTGCATTATACATTTTATATACATTTGCATATGCTAGTATCAAATGTATATAAAATACCAAACAAATCAGTACATAGCCTTCATGTTTAAAGAGTCTTGAATCACATCATACACACATACCTAAAAAACAGAAATGATTACAGTGTATATAAATATGATTTTTGTGTTGTCATACTCTTGCTCTCTCTCTCTCTCTCTCTCTCTCTCTCTCTCACTCTCTCCCTCCATGCGGGTTAGAGGCAGTAAAATCATATTTAACAAGATTAAATGCAACAGTTGGCAGCCTCTTGTCCTTAACACACACTACAGTAATATGGAAATAATGCCCATATAGTGACTCTTATATAGCTGCAGATAGGGGTTACACCACTTTATTAACTAATAATATAAACATGACCATGTAGTATTTATACAAGCAGTTTCAAATTGAAGAGGATTGAGTGCTTGGGTGCAAAATAAGAAAAGAAGAAGAGGATAAGTTAAGTGAGTAGTCAATGTATGGATTATTATGGACCGCCCTGTGTGGCTGTCACTCCTCCAGTGGAAGTGGCTGGAGCTGAGAGGATTTTTTTTACCGGATGAAGTGAGTCAAAATCCAGCTGAGGTCCAGCATGACACACACCCAGTTCAGACATCATGCTGTCGTAAACATGACCCATGCAGCGGCTGGGCAGATTTCTTACAAGGAAGCCACTGAGGGCCAAGGTATCTGATGTGCGACAGCACTGCCAAAAACAGTACCTGATCTCTTACAATAATAGTTTTATTTTTGAAATGTTTGCTTACAGTTGTGTGCAATATGTTTCTCAATATTTCACTTTTTACTATTTAATTGTTTTTGAAATATAATCGCTATTCATTATGCAGGCTAATTTTGTTGTTTTGCACTTATATTGTAATAAAAATGGTTAGTACTCCACAATGTTCCACTAACTATTTGGAATTTTGTGGGTGTCAGGGATGGGGGGCAGTGTATCATCTCGCCTAAGGCAGGAAAATGACCTGGCTCCACCGCTGAGTAAATATAGACTCATAAACGCAGATTTAAAGTGAGCAAAAAAAGAGAAAAATTCTGTTTTATGACACATGTTCTCATATACTTTTTCATATCTTTTCCATAGTTTGTCATAGGAAGACAAATGAGGCCTTATTGGGTTGTTGTGATTGTGTTGAATTTGATGATATGTAGCCGTAGCATGCACCGTCAGTGAAAACCATCAAAGAATATCTGAGTTGGCTGGGCTCTGTACCTAAACTGCAGGTTCGTGTTTACATTCGGCCAGGGTTTGTGAAATGTTTTGGACCAGGTACCACCTCTGATCACACCTAAACATTCAAGTACCGCACACCATCTCACTATGATTTCACAAGGAACCGCAGCAAAATGCCTCCTTTGGTGTAGTCATAAGTGCATCTGTGGAAAATAGTAATTATTTTGTTATTATAAATAAAAATATACCCAACAAGTGCTCATTTTTCTTTCTATGAAAACCTGTGGAGGAGATGAAAAAAAAAAAAAAAACAGTATATGGGTACATTTGTCATAAAACATATATTGTTCCCTCTAATAAAGTGATGAAGTAAAAGTCTGCGTCAGTGTGCGGAGGATCTGTTTGTCTTAATATATTTTTTCTGTTTTTGACTACTTTAAATCTGTCTTTATGAGTCTATATTTCAAGCATAAATCATGCTATTCACATCTACTTTATTTCAAATATGGAGATGCAGCTGTCTTTCACCTTTCACCTTTTTTTTTTGTTAAGGTGGAATATAGAAATATGGACCAATATATCAATCAATCAATCATCATTATACAGCAGTTTTCCTATAAATACATGTAACACGAAGTGCTTCACACAATGCTTCTGGTCTTGGTTAGTACTCGATTTGCTGCATTCTGAGTGATCTGTAGCTTAGTTGAGGCTTTTTTAGCAAGACCAGAAAATAGAGGAACATTCCAGTGATCAAGCTTACTGGTGATAAAAAAAAAAAAAAAAGTTTTGTAGTAAAATATTTTTATACAAGAATCCATTTCATTTATGGTCGATGCTAAAAAACATTATTGTATTTTGTTGTACCTCCAAAACTGACAGTGACAGCGCAAAGCCTCAATGTTTGTGCCGAAATCACTTAAATTAAGTCACCTTTAAACAGAACAACCTTTACCTAATCTCTAGACAATAAAGTCACTCTGGGCAGACTTGATTCTCACAGAGTTTGCAATCTTTCATTTAATTCATTTGACAAATCCCTCTCATCTCTTTTGTGGAACCCAGAACCCCGTTGCTCTTTAGGTTTTGGTGGTGGAGCATGGATTCACTTGACAGCTAATTCCTCATGTCTTTCCCCTCCATCAGTTTCCGAATCTATTTAAATGGCACTGGCTAACAACCACTCATCAATCAAATAACCCATAACTGCGACATCCAATTCATTCACATGGTAGAGGGGAGCCACTAGTGCATTATTTCACCTCATATAATATTAACCACATTACTGTTTTCTATCCATTCCAATCTATTCAGAGTTCATCCACATACAGGTCCTTTGGCGTTGTGAAATGCAGAACGAGGCTCCTACAGTTTATTCACACTACATGCATGTCTACTTCAAAATAGTGCATCAAATTCTCCCTTTTTTTCTATTCCTAATATTTCTGTTTGGTCAGAGCATTCTTCCCTAAAGCCATATAGTTATACTTTTGATTAAAAAAAAAAAATAAAGATATAATCTTGACCTGTTTCTTTTGCATTTAAGTGTGAAAAGTGGGCCTATTGTGTTATAAAGATGGAGGCAAAAATAATAAAATAATAAAAATAAAAATCTTCAAGAAGTCACCCTTTATTTAGAGGTTCATTGGTAAGTCATTTCATACTCTTGTAATTGTTGCTAGTAATCCTTGAACAGGCTTCATGACTTGGGGTGTTCAGTTATGCATTCATTATAGAAAGTATAACATCATCCTGGCAAAAACGTTATGATAATAGTTACATCTCTGCTCTGACACATGGATGGATACACAGTGATGTCAGTAAGAAACTCCTACATGTTTTCTATGAGGGGTTCCAGCAAGTGTTTTCTTTTTTATCCTGTGCTTTGCCTGGTTGTTTCTAGTGAGCTCAAAAGGTCTTTGCAACCCAGTTTCCAGAAATACAAACAACCAATAAATACATTGAAATGTCAACGTTTCTCAGCCAAAAACAGGCTGCATATCAACATTTAGATCTATACCCAACGTGGTGGAGCCAGCATCAGCGTCACTATCTCATTAACTACTTTAGCCACCGTTGTTTGCCAGCAAAACTACGGCTAGGAAAGCGTTTATTGTCACGGTTAAGTTTGGGAAAGGTTCAATGTCGTGGTTAGGGTTAGGAAAAAGTCATGGTTAATGTTATAAAACGTTAGCTAATGTTTGCTAATATTAACTAGCTATTGGTTCTCACTTGACATTGGACATGAATTCCTGTTGAGTGGGCCATCCACCACCCCACCATTAACTTGTAATCTGATCTTTTTCACTCACTTTACACTTTATCACAAATCTTGACAACGTGACATTTCATCATGCTCTTGGTTTGCAGTAACGTAAGATACCAACATTTTCCCCTGAAGACTGGGCTGTTCTTGTAGTGAACGACTGGTGACAGTCTTCTACAGACAGATTTCAGATGCATGTTCACAGGTGTGTGTATTTGACACCAGGTGCTGCACGGCTCCCCGGATTTGCGACGCTTGATGGGTGTGTCAGTCCTGATGATTGACAGTTGCTCTCTCCTATAACCACGCAAACACTTCCCAGCTGCACCTGATTGGATGAACACTTCACTTGTGGGCCATCCTCTCCCAGATTTAAAACTGGACCAACATGTCTACTCTTTTGGAAACTTTGTTGCATATTTCTGAGAACAATTGAGGCACAAAATAAACCATGCAGCTGCTGAATCTGTCTTCCTTTCAGAGATACGATAGCTAGTTTAAAAGTTTGTCAGGAGTTTCCAGAGGTGTACGTTGCACAGAGTAGCCTAGACCTAAACTTTCTGCAAATGAGGAGACACAAACACGATGTCGCGTCACTCGACATGCAACACAGCACTACCAGAATGCATTGCACAGCTGCTTACATAGACAGTGAAGCATGGAAATGACTGATCCTGTGGACATGCACCATTAGGAGGTCCTTTGTCAAAGCTGCAGTTAAAATTCCTGAATGAACATAGGTTGTCGCTTCTGGTGGGTCAAGCCTGTCTGGACTGCATCTGCACTTGGTTTACACTTTACATGACTTGTTGTACTTTCCTGCACTTGCTTGTTGTCCTGCACTGCGCCTGACTTGTGCTTTACTGCACTGGAATTTGTTCTACGCTGCTATACTTGATTTATTGTTCTGCACTATACATGACTCGTTGCTTTTATAATGACTGACATTTTGCATGATTTTGCTTCTGCGTCTTTTCCTGCCAATAATCCTGTTCTATCTGGGATTGTGTTTTAGTATATATTGCCGTTGTTGTGTGTTGACTGGATCTCGGGTTGTAATGACTTTCCAATCTGGGGATGAATATAAAGTTGTCTGTCTATAGTCAAGGTGTGTAGTATTTGAAAAGTAATCACCGCCGCAAGCTGTGTTGATAGAGGCCATGAGACAGTGCAATCTCATTTATAACCCCTAAATCATATTCATAAACCGTAAATCAAAACTAACATATAGCACGTAGTCAAAACCCTGGCGTCTCATTCTGCAATAGGGCCTTGTAAATTATGCATTATCTAATCCGTGTGCATTGCTCTCATGGTGCTGGGGAATGTTTGTTATTCTGTCAGCGTACAAGATAGAGTTTTACATTCCATGTGACATTTTGTTTCTGTGCCTATCAGTGCTTTGTGTCACAATGAAGGCTCAGCCGCTTCATCTTAAACCGGGTGCCACACACCAGAGGTCATAACGAAGTAAATATGGATGTTAAAAGCAGTGGATCAAATGGAAATGAAATTCAGATTTTGGTAATATGCACACACATTCAAATCGATGCTCTAGAGAAAATTACTGGATTGCTAACAAGCTGTTTTCCTTTTTATGAATTATGGAATACATCTGAAAATGAAACCCCAGGATAGTATAAGGGAGGTTCACATTCAAATTGCCATGTTGATCGAATGGATAAATTATGTGACATTAATCTGCTACCTCTTTGTCTAGAATGAACATATGGCTGTTAGTAAACCACATGCAGTTATGCACATGAACACTGGGAGTCTCTGTAATCACACAAAGCATCAGGTCCTCAAGAGAAGTTACCATATCAGCCAAGCACTTCTGTCCTAACAAAGGGATCTGTCTTTTTTTCTTTCTTTCCTTGCACTGTCATATTGGAATGCACTCTGAAACATTTGTGCCACCGCTGAAGGACAAATGTCTAGGCAATGTCAAGCATTTCATATCATTATCTTAATTTCTGAGAAATTTAAAGAGCCAGCATCTTGGGTAGACTGCCTGTTGTCAGGAGGCTCAGAAATACCAGCAGCTTCCTCAGACAGATTGCTGCAAAAATGAAATCTACACCACACTAACTACAAAATACTGTAAACGAATATGAAATGAGTATGAAGTTTCTAATTGGAATTGATTACTGAATATATACATATTTTTTTTAAATTAATTTGGGCTGTTTACAAAGAGAAAAAAAAAAAACAAGTATGGGTGAATTAAAAGAGAAAAAGCCTTCACACAGCTTTTCAGGGGTTTGCTGTTTCCTTTAAGAGAGATCCTCAGCATGCCATGACAAAAACAGAGTAGCAGCACCGTGCTCTTTTGTTCAGGGAGACAGTCAGCAGCTCCTTGAAGCATCAGTGTGGTCAGGGAGCCTTAAACAGGTGAATCTGAACCATTTTGCCCGTAACCTTTAATTGCTAGAGGACTCCTCATATCAGCTCACTCCAGCGTTTTGGAAAGTAGGGGCCAACCTCTTAACCTAACTCCGTCATGTGGATTTAATCACACTTTTCAATTGTCACTATGTTCTATTGCAATACATAACTCAAAGTTTTAAAAGTTCCTTTTTAATTGCAAATGATAAAAACTTGTGCATTAAAGATTTGTTTACAGTAATGTGAGAGATATTCAGCGGTGAAAAGTCAATAGTACTACACCTGATGCGTAAATGTTCACAGCTATTTAAAACAATTCTGGCACTAGCACTCCGTAATGCCTCACCCCTTCCCTCTGTTCTGCCTGTTTCCTAGCTCTCCTATCTTTGTCTCACTGTGAAGAAACTTCGAAACAACAACTGAAAACATTTTGAACGCATGCCATTAAAATGCCAATTGCACTATCTTACGGTGGTTGCTGAAAATCGCCATTTACCAACACCATGCACCTGACACTCAAAGGCACAAAAGCACTTCCATCCCATCATAGCTGCATGCTGCAGGCAGCGTGCAGAGGGAAAAAGAAAGGGGAGACGGCTCCATCAATATAGTCAGCCTGAGCTGTACACACCAGAGCACACAGCAACGTGTTTCATCATTTCCATTTTACAGCACACCTGCAGTTCCCAAGAACCTGCTCCTCTCAGGCTGTATCATGATTACATTTTTCAAATTAAGGGAAACTATGGAGAAACAGCCCCATTTAAAGATCAGCTGTAAGCCCTGACCACATGAACCCAACAGAAAGAACATGTATGTGAATTTTGGCAGCTCTATTCTTAATGAACAAATGAACGAACAAACAATAGATTGACAAATAGATTCTTTATTGTCACACAAGAGAAGCTTCGTTTTCACAGTTTATGTGTCCACAGCCTGTCTCTTTTGCTGGAACATATCCATTAACCCCAAATGTACTGCTGACAGTTCATGAGTGTAACAGCAAGGTGTTAGAGAGTGCCCAGTGGGCTCAGGCAAGGCTCCTGAAGGTTGCTTGTAGGACGGGGGTGTAGTATAGAGTGTAGGATCCATTCCTCATTGTTGTTAAGTGATTCCTGGAGACGTGCCAAACAATGAGCAGAGGAAAGAGTGGGAGAAGGGTCACAGAGCCAATTAAGCGAGAAGTCGACTGCTCTGTGATCAGGATGCTTGTAGCATCAGACACATCATGGCCATATCTTTGATCGGCCTTATTATCATGTCCCGTCATTTTTTTTAATCAGTTACTTAAAGGGTGAATCAATGCTTGCAGAAAACTCTTGCTCCACTGCCCTCTAAGGGCTTGAGCTTTCACGCATGTTGCACTCCTGGCCACATCAGTGATGCCACAGCACATGCTTTGCCTTTGGCAGCTGGTAAAAATACCTGCGGCTACATCACTGATTGGATGTGGCCAAAAGTGCAACATGCCTCAAAGTTTCAAGTCTTAGAGGGCAGTGCAGCAGAAGTTTTCTGTCTGATTCTTTCCTATGAAGGGCCAAAAATTAATCAGGATGAAGGGTTGTGGGCCAAAAAGTTGAAATTACGTTCCATTACAATGAGAAAAAATAATTGTTTTCTTCATAGATAGGATGTACGTAATTTCATGAGGAGGCTTAACAGCACTGTGTTGTACATTACTATAAAACTTAGATTATGAACTTTTTAGCTGCACAAAATTTACATTGCATAGTCATTATGGTTTGGATTTTACAGCACTTTAAAAATAAGAGGGGATTAAAGGTGAGATTGTCAAATGCTAAGGCCAAAACAAAGGGAGCCTGGGCCAAACTGGGTGGCCCAAACTCCTGCCCGTATTTGACTGGCTCTTCAACTGCACCCCATGTCCTCCACTGGGCTCAACCACCTCAGTCTACAGGGAGTAAAATAAACTGTCAGCTTGTTAGCATGGCACACCACTGTTGTGCTGTTCATGGATATAAATGCACCATTTTATTGAGGATTATTTTCCCAGTCTAGCATTACATCAGAAGAGGTGAGGGCGAGCAAGGGGCTTCGATCTGATACGGAGCTTTAGCTAATGATGGTTTCAGACGTGGCCTTTCTCGCATGAACTCCACAAGCCTCTGCACCTCTCTGCAAGCTTTTAGTAAGTGAGCTCTACTGCAGTGTTAGCTATGAAAACATTTGTTAACATGTCGTTGCAGTGCGTGTAAGACCAGCTCCAAATACCCTGCTGGAAAGCATTACTGTAGAAAATACAACCATTAAAACATGATTTTATTCCAGTTGTTGACTTTTAGGAACGCTCAGATCTTGGTGGATGCTGCTTGATTGATTGAACTAAAGAACAATACTAAATACCGAAATCACAATTTTCATGTGGGTTTATATCTACTTTAAGCATGTAGACAATTTTACATCAAGCCGGCAAATGTAGGCAACAAGAAGGCAAAACGAGGCATTTCTGTACATGTGGAACTTGCAGTAGTGATTTAGCAATGTTTAGTCATGTTCACCAGAAGTAGGGAATGGAGCCATACAGTGCCTTTACCAACTGCAGGACAGATGGCCCTGGCTCACAAAAGCCTTCATTTATTTGGAATGTGATGGAATGCAGATCTCTACTGGTGTAAATGAATCGCTCCTCGAGCCCTCGGGTTCTCCAGCAATCTTTCCTACAGATGGTTGGGTTGGAAATGGGAGGCTGTAAGGGGTTAAAAACATATAAACAATTTCTATAAAACAGTGCTTGACAGCTGCATCAAACCAGATTATTTATGAGGCAGCCTAGGAAATTGAAAATGTCCTGATTTAAGCTTGTTAAAATGATGGGCCATGAAGGAGGTCAAGGCGGCTTTAATGACCAGAGTCAATGAAGCCCTTGTGAGACAAAATGCAAATCAGACTCCATTAGCTACTGCAGAATCAGTCCCACATCTGTCTGCAGGCTGCAGGTAATCAAAAAAGTAATCAGAGAAATGAAAGAAGACAAGAGAAGACGATTGGTAAGGAGTGGGTTCATGCATTCCCGAGGAGGAGGCTGTTTAATCATATTAGTCATGTTTTACATAATGCTCGTAACATAATATTCGACACATGCGTGACAGAAATTCATTTCATTCCATTCATTGCTTATCTGATGCCACCGGGTGCAGGTGGGCCACAAGGATTTTGTTGCTTGAGAGACGAAAGCTTTGCCACCATGGCACAAAAAATCCACACAGAGTATGCAGAAAAAACAGCTGATCAATCTGGCTGGTGCACACCGGGGCTTTGAAAGAGATGGAGAGAGCAACACTGCAAGGCTAGAGGAGTCATCATTATCTTTGTGTTACGATGAGGAACCTGCTTTTGAAAAGTGCAGCGATGGTCAGTAATTTGGCTATCCCATTGCAGCGGCCGACTAAAAGCAGCATCAGCAGAGTCGTCTCTGTCCCTTCTCCCTCATCATGCCTTAAAAGAAACATTAATAACTTTTCCTCCTGGCAAGGGACCACAGACGCTGCACACACCAGGCGAAGACAAACGGCTACAACAACAGGCCAAAGATCATCCATCTTCTGAAGGCCTCTCATCTCAGCCCTTGGAGGAGATCTGCGTAAATGAGTATTCAGGGAGCGAGGGCTGCATGCAGATGCATGTTTCTGAGATGGGCACTTGCATAATGTACCATGACTGTGCATCTCCCATTTCTGCTGCTGGTGTAACACTATAACATGCTTCAAAAATGGGCAGTTAGAGAAAAATAGAAAAAGCTTTTTTCTCATGCCCTGATGGAGACCAGCTAGGCCGAAGTGGTATTGTTTTCCTTGCTATGGACAATAAATCATGACGTAATTGAGGTATTGTTCCTGCCTATGTTTGAAGCTCAGTGAGTGCTATCCACTTCTTGGTGTTTTTGCTTGATCTAAGAGGTTGAGTTTAGCCACATCCTAAAATGTTTTTGTGTGTATGTGTGTGTGTGTGTGTGTGTGTGTGTGTGTGTGTGTGGGGTGTGGGGTGGGGGGTATCCAACTGCAGGGCAAAAGTAAAATTAGTTCCTGTTTGGCATTGGCCATTCCTGCCGCAACCTGCAGTTATGTTATATGTACCAGATGTAAACGACACTTTTATCCTTACAGCACCATGAGCGTTGACATTTTTAGCAAGGGGGAGTCTTTTCAGGAAGCATCCAGTGTACAGTGAATGTCGCACGCACTAAATAGACTCATATTTATGTTTCAATGAAAAGCACAGAACAAAAGCACTCTTAGACTCTGGTAAATTCAGCCTCTCTGGAGCTACTCTGCTGACCTGCAGTGGGAGTCTCATAGTCGTAGTTGTATAATTCTGCCCTACCAAACAGCTGCAAGCTGGGAGGATCAGACCGGGTACTGTCAGACGTATGCAGTCTTATGTTCAATGTGAAAAGAATAATAAGAGTTTATGATGTTTTAGGATGCAGTGTGTGACCATGTACAATCTTCATTGGTAGTGGACCACAGGAAGTATGTTCATTTCTACTAACAGGAAATCTTTGCTAATCTTTCAAAAGTTTTAAAAATGCCCCTGAGCTCATTTATCAAACCAGCCTTAGAGTCCATACATTTTACTTGAGTCACACAAGATCTTGATGCATCACTTAGAGTTAAGTGAAGATCACGCCGACTAATCCTTAAAGTTTTATGTGAAATTACTGTCATGGTTATGACAAGAAAAATCAGCAGCATTTTTCTAGTTTAAAGAACACAAGTGATATTTTATTAAGTGAAGCTGAAATGCTTTATTAAGACATATGCACAAGAACCTTAAAATGACACGGTGAAAATGTATCACCGAGAACCAAAATGAAATAAGCAGCTTGAAAGTGAATATAATGCAAATAACAAATCAACTTTACTTGATATTAAGACAATATATAAAATGCCCTATAACACTGACATAATTATTACAACAGGGAACATGTGAATGCATCTTGTAACAGGCCCTGGCCTATCATGTAACAAAATCACAGAAAAAAAAGCTCAAATATGTTCAAGGACTTGTGCAGTGAGAGTGAATGTTCCTGTGAGGAATTTCAGCCCATGTGAAACCGGGTATGTTGGAATGCAGCAGTGAATAAGCCTGAGCTTCATTCTGGCACACAAAACGCAATGCCAAAGCACAAAACAGACAAAACCCACGCAAAGAAAGTGGACAAACAATCTGAACATCACGCAAGAGCAAAGCACAGTGTGCAAAAAAAAAAAAAAAAAAAAATGGCTGAAAGCAAATTAACCCTATAGCATATGTCTCATAAATATCATCTATAAACATAAAGCGCTCCTCTCTGAACGAGGATGCACCACCATCTTTACATGAACAATATAGCTTTACTTTATCAAAGGCAAACTCTTAGGTCTGTAATTTCTTATCCAGTGTTAAGGCACAAGCTACTGTTTAGAAAATACAAAGTACAATATAAATGATCTTTGGTAAATGGTATATGGTACTTTACAAAAAAAAAATGTACTGTGATGAGAAGACACAACATTGGTGCAAATGACAATCATAACATATTCAAGGTGCTGCTTTCAATTCTTTGGAAAATACAACAAAGTGTAGTGTCACTCCAACTGTCCATGTAACATCCAACTTGTTAAGTTTATGCATGACGACAAATACATCATGATGAGGTTTGCATAAGTGCAAATGGTACACTTTTCATTCTTTTCATACTGTATCTGAACACTCAGCACTTCCCTCAGGACATGTCACCAGCACCAATAATACTCACTGACCGCTCTGAAACAACATTTTGTAGTGCAAACTTAAATCTTACAGCCTCATTTATTGTCTGCAAAAGACCCGGTCAGTTGCGTTCACACTGAGCCCGGCATTACAGCTGAACAGGGCTGGACATCGCTACGAAGAGAAGACAGACTGAGCTGCGATACGCTCAGTAAATGGAATGAATAGGCAGAAGTAGCATAAAAAAAAGATCTTCAAGTAAACCTATATGGTGGCACACATCATGTGATGGTAGCTCATTATCAACCTACTATACAGTACAGAATGTGAACTTGGCCAGCTCTGCAAGATTAAAAAGAAAACAGATCCAAAGAGTCAACTCCAAGAAAACACACACACACAGACACACACACACACACACAGACACAGACACACACACACACAGCATAATCACTTTCACAATCAGCCTTGAGGTTTCGTCTCTCAGTTTCTTATAATACACCTCAGACATTTCTAGCTTCTTGTAATGGCTGTGTGAATTCCAGCTTTCATGGTGTTCGCACTCAATAGGCAACATTTAAAGTCTACAGTTCTTATGATTATTCAATGGAATGCATTGAATGACGGCTATAAACACACTTTTCAGTCTTTGAAACTGAGCAACATTCAGAATATTTAAAATTCCAGCCGCAAAGCTGAAATGTGGTCTGAGGCAACGCAACTCTGTGCTGATCCCATGATGAGAAAGATTCAAGTAAAGATAGAAGCTTGTGCTGGAGAATCTGCATGGAAATTCTGTCATATAGAATGAAACATGTTTCTGGATGAGATATAAAACCCATAAAATTTCTCCTCTTCGTCATGCTGACACGACTCAAGGCCACAGTGGCATTTGATGCAGGTCAGAATGGATTTACAGGCACAGCTGAAAGAATGAACAGGGTACCATGGCAGAGAGAATACATAATCCCAGATAACCTAGAAAAATGGAATGTCTCTGGTCTGCTGTTTCTTACATCAAAATCCTGATCAAGTACTGAGATGCATCTTTGCAAAATAAACATTTTCCAGAGTCAGAAAAAGGGAGAGATATTCCAGTTCTTCAATCTCCCAAATCTCAAAAATAAACTTTACTTTAGCTTTATACATCTAAAATATAAAGATTAAGTACCTATTTGTATCTTTTATAAAACAATCCTCTTGAAAAAATACAATAAAATTCAATAAAACTATCGTGCAAATTTGATTTTGAGAAACATAAGTCTGTAAGACATCATAAGGTGGTTTGGAGCGAATGGTCCTTGGAACAATTTGCCAGCTGTTCCTCTGTCCTCCGTGTGGGACGAACGGTGTGGTCCAGCCCGGGTGTCTCCTCTGAGTTCCTCTTGTAGGTGACACACTGGGATCCTCCAGCAGGGGGCAGGGTCACCTGAACACTGTCTCCCTGTGTGAGCAGAGGTGTGGATGTGATCCAGCTTGACAGACTCAGATCCGATGGGTCTAAAGTCTTATCAAGACAGTCTGAGTCTTTGGTGGAAGGAGGCTGCGACTCCCCCGTGTGTCCAGGAGCTTCTTTGGTGTAAGGAAGTGTGTCTATTTCTGTAGAGACAAATGTGTATGGATCTGACAGGCCCTTCTTACTGTGTGTGACCCCCAGTGGGCTGCTCTGGCCCTTCTGATGAGACTTCCCAACATTGTCCATTTGTAAGACTGGCCCCTGACAGCCTTGTGCTGTCTTGGAGTTGGAGAAGCTCTTCTGGTCTTTGTGATTGTAATCTTTAGGGAAAGGCTTGAGGAGGGACAGGAAGGGAGGCTTGGGGCCAAGCTGTGCCCCCACCTTGACCCTGCTCAGGCTGAGGATGTTCCTGCGGGTCTCGCTGGGGAGCTTATCCAACTGCCTTCCAACTTGGACAGGGCTGGGAAACAGCGTGCCTTGACATGCCCTGTAGAAATATCTGGAAAATAAAGTGGAGCCAGACATCAGGACACACCTCAGGACTACTCTGATTATAAATACCAGGCGCTTGGGTAAACATGAAAGACATCTGCTATCAATAACAGATATAACTCATGATGCAGAACATCCTAACCCTTTCTGGGAATGAGTTTGCGTGCTCACTCATCAGCACAACAACCCCAGCATACCTGGGCAGCAGCGCCGCTAGAGGGGTGATGACACAGAGCATGTAGAAGAGCGGGTCCTGCAGCAGCCTCTGCATGGTCCAGTAGGGGTTGGAAGGGGAGTAGCAGGTTGGACAGGAGGCGTTGTAGCACAGAGCCACAGTGAAGAATAAAGCAATGCTGAAAGTGATAGACGCCCAGTTCATCCAGGTCTGAAAAAGGTATGACACAAAGGGGGGGAAAACAGTGACTGTTTGCACGACAAACTGAAGAAAACCACAACCAACATGCTCAAACTAGAGCTGGACGATAAATCAAAATTCTCCTATCAGCCACCATCACTCCATCAATTGTCAGTTGCAAATCTATTTGGGAAGGGGGGCTTGTTTTCAATAAATAAATTAATTATAATTACAGACACCATTAGTGACACATGTGCGATTGGAACAAATTGTACAGTTTTAAGCTTCTCTTTCGTTTCCACAGCTGAGAGCATGTTAGGCTCTGCTGTGAAAAAGTGATGCACACCTTCTGATCTAGTCCAGTTCTATACACCTACACATTAACCAACTTTTTATTGTGTGGCGGTTGCACGGACATTGTGGTGGTGTGCCACAGATGAGTCAGTTTAATACATTATAGGAAACCCGAGGTTTTTAAATTGACAAAAAAACATCACTGGCAATGGATTCAGGTAGTCGGTGATTGCAAATATATTCATCCTGTAACCCAAACCTAGCTCAAACCGTCTCCACTAAAAATCATTACAAGACAGAAGTCCGCTACAAAAAAAATTCATATACAAAGATTTCTTCTTGCGCTCTTAATGACTGAAAGGAGAGCCAGAAGAACAATTGCACAAACACTTTGGCTGGAAGCCTCTTTCAGTTGACTAGGTGACAGACATGTGACTCAGTGAAAACCACACAGTGGCTCACCAGAGTATTGTCTCTCCTGACACATTAACACTTAACTACCAAAACACATAATTAATTAAGGCCTCATGGCTACTGTACAATGATAAAGAAACAATGCAGCCTGGCGTCACCTCAAATGCCCTTAATTGACTTTCACAGCCATTTACCAATAATGCACGCGCTGCTCTCCTGGGCAGCCGGGGAAGAAGTAGCTGCCAGCTGAGCATTTGGAAATGTTTACTTTTAGTCTGCGCTGCTCACTATGAAAATGGGCTTCTCTGCACAAGAGACCATCATGTCCAGGAAGGTAGTTAGTGAAAAGGACATTTTTCATGTAGAAAACTTGTCAGGCTAAATTTACAGCCGCAGCATAATGGAAAAGACTCTGATTCAGTGCAGGGTCATAAATTTAAAATGGCCCATGACCAAGAGTGCCATGCCATTTACAAGAACCACACATGGATACCTGGGAATAAGGCTGTGGGATGCAGAATAAAAACTATTTTAGTCCCTATGACTGTGTCAAATGGTGGGCTGCTGTAATGTGGTGTAGACACTTTGCAGAGGGCCTGGACAGAGGCAGACAAACTGTCAGGCTGATATATAGTCCCTGATGCTGCAGTGCCTTCTGGTTCAATCTAATCAGCCAGAGTTAATGCATAAGTATCCATGTGCCTGTCAGCCTTCACACCACCACACTCACAAAGCCGAGTCACTGCACTGCCAGAGGGGAAGCTTTTCTCTCTGTGAGGCTGAAGTGAGCAGAAAATATCATTCTAATGGCAGAGGTAGGTTTGGGCCGATATCTGATAATATTGAACACTGCAAAGTTACGGTACTGTAAACAGAAGTGAAATGACCAGGCAACTCTTTAGCCTATTTATTTTGATAATGTTATTTTGAAAGGTGTTGGAAGTTTCTGGTTAATACTTATATGAGTAAGTGCAATTCTTTTGATGTCTTTGCACTAAGCGCCTATTAGATTTAATATGGATTTTTGTTTCAGAATTATTTTTTATAAGGTTGTTAAATTGTTGGCACTGCAGCTAGCTGCCTATATAACAGTGGAACGGAGGCACAGAGTTACAATGATAGAGCGCATGGGTAATTTGACTATATGCACGACAATTTTTGATACACGTGCAATTCATGTACATAAAATATTTCATTTAGGAAATTTTAGAGATGAATGAAGAAGAAAATGAAAATCATTTTTGTCTTAGGCAGAGATACAGCAAATATTTCAACACAACAATATCACAGTGTAAAAGCCTACTTAGAGGTATAATGCATTTCTCACTCCTACATCCAAAAACTGCTAGAACTCAAACTGATGGAAGTTATTTTGTCAGGCACTGATCCCATCAGGTTTCTTACCCAGGTTTTAGTCTCGATGCCCAAGTGTAGCAGGATGGTGAATAAAGCTAGGGTGGTGATGGGAGTTCCCCATGTAAACAGATCCACGTCAGAGTCAGCATAGGCCTGGGAGGCAAACGGAGGGCAGAGGCAGGGAGACAGGGAAGTGAGCATGACTCGAATAAGAGAACAGCATTCTTCCACTGCTGTGCACGTAGTAAAGACAAGCTGAAAGAAATTAAAACCAAACTCACAAAGTAAGGCAGGAAGAAGCAGACTAGGCTTTGGTAAAAGGCATCGATCATGTTCATCCAGAACATGTATGGCTTGTATTCCTGCAAGACAGAGCTACTGTGAGCATTTCACTGACAAACTCTTATTCTCCATCACTTGAATTGAACAGACATGCTGATCACAGAAAACGCATAATATAGAAAAACTCGTTGAACTGTTCAATAAAACTATAGTGATGTATCTCAGGCACACAGAGGGAAGATTCTTCTCAAATAATTTGGCACACTTCTCCAAACTAAAATCCTTGCTCACAAATCACTTCACAGAGTGAACCACTGCTATTTTCACAAAACTGATTTAGAAAAAAACAAACAAACAAAATCTAAAATAGTGTGTACCATTTTTTCCCAAAGACGAGACTAAATTTCTCCTAACAAAAGTCCATTCTCACAAAATAGTTAACCAAACTGGCTGAGCTAGCAGTACCCAACAGAAACAAAGGGGTTGGTGACAGGGTCATTGCTTAGAACAGCAAAACACGTGTGGTTTCCTTTGAAACCATTTCCTCAAAAGTCAAAACACATACCCAAACACAAAATGCAAAACCTGGCAAACAAACAAACCTGACACACCTACAACTGTGAAATATTTTTCACAGTTTTGCTTACTGTAAAGGAAACATATCAAGAAATTATGGAGACACTTAAACACACTAAGATCATAACAAAAACGTATTGTGGAACATTTCTGAAAAACATACTGCATGGATAGAAATGAACAGACAGTATTATCTAGTCAGCAGGTGAGATGTGTAGTTTGTATCAGTATCTGGTTTCTTTAAAGATGTCTAAAAAAGGAGCAAAAACGGGATTGGGCTCTTTTGCAAAATGAGTGTCTGTGTGAATAAGCCTTAGTTTGGGGAAATTAATCAAATAAATGTTACGGGAAAAAATAATCATTCAGATTATTCACAACTAGATCCTATAAGCACAAAATCTCCTCAACTCATTCAATTTTCCATTGCCTATATTCTTGCTATGTTGATACACTGTGAGGATGCATGGATGTACACACACACACACACACACACACACACACGCACACACGCACACACAGGCACACAGAAAATAATGTGGGACAAATATGACAAGTTATTTCTAATTAATTTTGATGGAGCGTCTGGACCTCTGAGTTCTGTCCGTTCATGTAGAGTTGAGGTAGTTGCTGCAGAGTCTCTGCTGACACGTCTTTGTCCAGCGTGCCAGTGATGAGTTGTGGGAAGGCAGAGAACATCAGGTTGAAGAAGATAAGATACCACTGGTCAATCATGGCAGAACCTGAGAATCCACAGTAGAACTGATACCAGAAGATGAGGGCCACAAACATCTGTGGGAAGAAAAGATAACAGCGCTGGGAATAGATACACTCAAACAGAAACAGAAAAAGAAACAGAAAAAAACACATTAGATTAAAACTGGTGGGGGATTTTTTGCAGATCTCCATCGAAACAATGATATTTATGTCACTAAGTCATAATGTTGGTTATGCTTGCCAATGTCAGGTTTCAGTCCCTTACACTTTATATACTGTAACAAACAGCGGGAGGCAAAAGAGCAGCAGCATCGCTAGAGAGTGAGCTGTTCCTGGCCAAGTACCTGGATGAGTCACAGGTATTTATGGCAGCACGCAGTGTTTCCATTATTACAATGTAAATCAATGTAACTGCTGCACAATGTCAAACCCATGCGAGGGGGAGGGGGGCTCAAGCTCTAAGCTCAAAGTAAGAAATGGTGTCCTAGTCTTGTATTCAGAGAGCTGTCTGTCTGCGACAGACGTTAAAGCAGGGTGTCTGCAGGTCCTTACAAAGTCTTAATTCAATTTTATGAATATTAGGCCTTAAAAGTCATTAAAAAGTCTTAAATTTGAATTTCCAGTAACTTCTTTATCAAATTTCATTGATGCATATTTTATTTTTTTTTTCATCAAAATTAGTCAGACTGCATGAACATTTCTCATGTTACAAAACTGTAAACTACCAGGCTGTTGTGAAAATGCCTATTGTAGATTAACCTAACCCAGTGCTGCCCAATTTGGGGCCTGCGGGCCATGTTTGGCCCATGCTTCCTTTGTTTTGGTCCGCCATGGCATTTGACTGGCTCATGCTTTGTCTTTGAATTTGGGCACCTCTTACCTAAATCTGCTTTTCACTCACTCTCATATACATTTACACACACACACAAAAAACAGTCCCAAGGTCTGTGTATTAAAAATAAACAAAGAAAATCCCTGGTTGCAATCTAAGCTACCTATCTAAGCTATCTAAGCTAAGCTATCTAAGCCTACTTACCTTTACACTTACCTGCAATGCCCATTTGAATATGAAAAAGACTTTTTTTTTTTTCAAAAAAAAAAAAAAAAAAATCAGTCTTAAATTTGGATAAATTGATCTAGAATACATCTTAAAAAGCATTAAATTTAACCCTCTGATACCTGCAGACACCCTGTAAAGAATAACTGTAGTTGTAGCTATAGAATAGTTAATTATTATCATTATGCTGGTATTGCTGCTTATTACTCTTTTCAGAATCAGAAATACTTTGCTGATCCCGAAGGGGAAGTTGGATATTTGGATGAAACCAGGTGTAAACTTGGAGCCAGACAGACACTGTGAGATCAGGATTCATGGTAAAAAGAAGCTTACAGCATTCTTGTAGAAGAAATACAGAATCATGTTAGCCAGTCGGGAGTAGCACCAGTGGCCGTGGACCAGCAGGAGTTTCTGCAGATACTGGAAACGTGGCAGAGCAAAGTCACTCGCCATCACTGCCTGCAAAAGAGCAGAGGGACCCGGTAACCAATCTTCTCCTTTCCTCTTTCATTCTCTCTGCCTCACACATGTAAACACACATGAATGCAGGCACAGGGTCATTAGGATGTAACTGCTTAACATGGCAGGCCCTGCTGCTTTTATGTACTTCTTTTTTAATGAATCTTTAGTGGGTGTAATCGTTCCCAAGCAATAACTATGTAAATGGGTTGTCCACCTTTTGGGATTCATTGTTACAGCAGCAGAAAATTGTCAGTGCCATCTATCACACTCAAAGACAAAATCCTCCCCATAGTCCCCTTGTTTTATAACTTACATTTCAAATGATACCAGTAACCCTTTATGAAACATCTCAGCTGTCAACAGTAACTGTCAACAAGAAAAATAACAGCAGATGCCTCATTGTACAGCAATTTAGTTTCTGCTGCGCTCTAATAACAGGCCTTAAACGGCTACATGGGGAGTGTGATGCTAATAGAGGAAAGGTCTGTTAATCATAATGCAGCGTGTGCTGGTCTGGGCAGAGAAACGTGCGTCTCAGCAGACTATGGGGTCCCGAGGAGTGACTTGTGTCTCATTAAGAACAAATTTTATTAACAATGATTAATCTAGCGGCCCAGTTAAGGACAGGATATTGAGAATTTAACAGATGTGCTACTCTGCAGCTCGCCTGGAAAGCCTCCCCTGGAAGTTAATTGGAAGTCTCCATCATTGCTATGCAAGATCACCTTTCTGGAACATGGTGCTCCGGTGAAATGTGCGTGGGGGAGGGTCAGCAGAGCTCCCCTTGATGATGCCATTGCCAAGGTAGCTACTTAGCTGTGGCATTGGCTGTGACCTTAGAGCAGATGTTACAAGTCTCAAGGCCAGCTGATTACTGTTTATGCAATGCACCAAAATCAAGTGCACCCTTTATGTACGCCCTGCTCGGTGTACTGCTCTCCCAGCTGAGTCGGGCGTTGTTTCTCTGTTCTGGTCCTCTTGAATATGATTTAAGTGAAAAGTTTGACCATTTAATATATTTCATTAATGTTCTTTAATTATTGTCGTTACATGCCTACTGAATTTTATTCATATTTTATCAGTTTATTGCAACTAAATGTCTTTGGTTATGATTATTATGTGATTATTTGACTAAACTTCATACATTTTAGTGTATGCCATTTGTTAATTGATTGACTTACTGATGGATTTACATTTCCAGGGCTATTTAAGCTAATGGCGCAAGTAACCCAAGCGATGTATTTGAGTTACAATGAGTGGTGCTTGAGGTTGACCTTATTTATTTCAATGCAGATTACAACCACTCACTCCCTGCAAACCACCAATCAACATTATAGTAATCTGACAAACATAATCTATGGCCTCTCCTCCTTATTTTGTCAATAATGATGAACTGTCTCAGTCAAAATCCAGTGGCTCAGTGTCCCACTGCGAGGATGAGGGAGAGAAGATGCTGTGAATGGACAGAAGAGAAGTATAAAGTATAACAAAGTGTACTGCTCTTTGGCAGGACACAGGACAAGGTAGGGAGACCTAATCCCGCCTGACTCAGCAACACACAGCCAATCCCATTTAGAAGCTGTATACTTATGTGTATGGATGCAAGGCTACATTAAGCTAAAACACTCAGACTAATCAAATCCTATTAACAATGCAAAAGAATGCCAGCATGGCCAGCACAAGATGCAGCTGCCTATGCTTTCATCGTGTCTTCCACGGTCTCGCTCACACCCAGTTTAACCTCCGGGAGTCTCTCCCCCCCACTGCCTGTTTATATGTCTTTTACAGTCACCATTAAATCACCCCAGAGGCTCATCCACTCCCGCTCTGTGTGTGTGTGTGTGTGTGTCGCTCTCTTCATCTGTCACTCTCACACGATAACACCCATTCCCGGATGGCCCTGCCCACATTTCTCCTTACCTGCATGCCCTCCTGTCCCGAAATGCCCACACCCACGTCAGCCACCTGGATCATGCTGACATCATTTGCACCGTCACCTGAGATTAATGTGGCGAGAGAGAGAGAGAGAGAGAGAGAGAGAGAGAGAGAGAGAGAGAGAGAGAGAGAGAGAGAGAGAGAGAGAGAGAGAGAGAGAGAAAGAGAGAGAGAGAGAACAGTGGGACCTCAGAGCCGAAAATGGTTTGCACAGCGAAATCCCACAGAATGACAATCCACATCTGTCACACGAGGCACTTACAAACTTTAGCAAGGTAAAACATGCTCAAATGTGCAAATGACCATCACAGAGCAGCAGGACTTCGTTGATCAATAGCACTCAATCTGTTACCTTAGCCAAGCCATCCAGCACTAGATTTGCATTTCAAGCTGCTGAATTCTCTCTTCTCTTCTCTGATCAGATCATACATTCCTTGTTCAGGTAAGTGATATAGTTATACTGGGTTTTAGCTACTGTTAGCCATACTGCCAAACACTGCTCTCACTTCCTTCTTCGCTCTCACTTTATGTACAATTATCTGATGAGCAATATGCAGCAATATGCTGCTGGTAAATGCAGGGTATTAAGAGTTTTGTGGCCTAAAGTATGACTGTCTAGTTCGCTATAGTTGTTGCGAGAAACGATTCTTTAGTATTTCTAGCTAAAGAAATGGTAACTTTATGTGTCAACTTAATGTGTTGAGGTATAACAATATTACCTCCAAATATGAGTCCTCCAAAATGAGTCTCTACACAGACATGGAATAGCCACAAGATGGTGCTAAAACTCCGTTCAATTAGATCGCACCTTTAATACATTAATTACTCTGATGGGCAGCACAAGAGACCAGCAGAGAAGCAGTATACCAGCCGCACAGAAGCAGAGAGAAATCATGAGAGAAAATTAAGTGTGGTGATGGCGAGACAAAAAAAAAAAAAAAGTACCAAAGTGTGCCTCTCGGTGCTATATTGTGTTCTGTGTGGGAGAAAAATGAGCTGTTTGCAAAAGCGTTAGTCATTTTCATGAACTGTTTTTTGGCTGTGTAAGCGATGTAGTCAGTTGTGTAGGAAGCGGGGACTCCCAGGGATCTTTGAGGCTGTGTAATGTGATTTTCAACAGTTTGGGTCCATCTGCTGCTTCAAAAATGATGAATATCGCTTTGTGAAGCAGAGCATGGCTTGTTAGATGATGCTGTGGTTCAAAGTGTAAGAGTAGGAGGTCACAGGGTTACACAGATAAAGGTTTTCATTTTTTGACGATGTGGATGTTAGCTGCGTGGTGGCTGAAGCCAAGATTAGAATATAATCCGTTGCTGTTGCAGGAAATGAGAGGGCCTCCACCAGTTCAGCTGAGTTCCCCTGGAGCTGCCAGACTTGATGCGGTGGCTGATGAGCAGTATTTTTTGTTTTTGCTACATTTTGAGAGCTGGGAATAGTTTTTGTCACCACAGGTGGTGAAGTGGGAGATGAAGTGTCGGTGGGAGTGAGGGTTTTGTTGTCATGATAGTAAAGGAGTGCTGGAGTGGCAGCGTTGGCTGAATATCTCAGGTAGGTGGTGAAGAGTGCTTTGACAGAGGTTAATGATTTGTGTTAAATTTTTTTGTCCAGAAAAATGTTTAAATCCAGAAAGTGTTAGGCTAGTATTATCAGACTGTCACTGTAGCAGTTTGTCTATTTATCTTGCTTAAAAGGCAGAACAAGGAGGATTTTCCTAAAAAACAATGTGTAGATTTACAAAAATAATCCCTCTCAATCATCACTCATGACTCACTAGAAGTGTGTGTTGGTGTGTGTATCTGCAGAGACCGTGCCCTCTGCCTGGATTTTCTTGTTTTCCTGAGCTCGGGACTCGTCTGGGCGTTGGCCTTTGGGCTGTGTGTGTGTGTGTGTAGCTCCCAGCCAATCACAGCGCACAGTGCCAGATCGATAGCACATCTCATAGGAAGCTATGAAATTCACGGATGCGGATCACAGAAAATGGAAATACAGCGAGGAAAAACCCCAGGTGGACCTTTCTGTTTATTAGTAACTAAGAAATCAGTCCTAAATTGCACTTGTCATGCAAGTGAAAGAGAAAATCTTTATCAAATGAGATGTTTTAATTACTTTAGAAAGGAGCAATGTGGCCACTCTGCAAATCTCACAGGGTGATACATGCTAAAAATTATGTCTAGTTATCAATTCTTCTTTTCAGTCTTTTGTGAAAACCATATCTATGTTATCTTCAGCCTTCAACCTTTCACTTTCAGCCTGCATCTATTAACATGGTATCTTATTGATGCAAAAATGTATAGAAATGTAACTTTACACATGTATTTTAATAGATATGGCCAGGATTTTCAGTGCATCAAGCTGTAATGTAGTCACAAAGAAACACTCTCACAGTGAACTATGATTGTTGTGGTGTAGAAGCTGTATATTCAGCTCTGAAAGCCTGCTGCTCTGATGCTAAAAAAGCCATAAAGTCAGCTGATAAGAAGTGCTCGGAGGTGGTGGAGCTTCTCAATGATTTGGTGTCCCTTTAGAGTGTAAAAAGGCAAGTTCACAACGATGATCCCAAGAGTGTTAGGATGAGCGGTGTTCGCTCCCCATCTTTCTCCACTAAGCCTCTCCACATTACTGCTAACACAGCAATGACAGAAAAGCGCTTGGCATGCAAAAACGGGATCCTCCTGAGCGCAGCAGTAACAAATAAATGGTAAACAGAGAAAAGACAGTCATAAGTCACATTGCTATCCCCGTGTCACCTCTATTATGCTACAGCTTCATTATGCCAAAACGTACAATAACTATGGTGCCTTACGATGAAATTAATTTGTTCCTGCTCAGTAGACACAGCAAGGGAGCTGAGGGTGTGTCTGAATGTGCACATCTCTGTAACCTATATATGAAAGTCAACTCATAGTGATACCACAGCAGGAGACAATACAGCTGCTTTTACTACCTAAACACTATGGAGTGTCACTACATCTGTATTAGGGTGAGTTTGCCGCAATTATTCATATGACACAAGCAGACTGGATACAGGTAAGAGTTCATTAATTACTCAAGAAAAAAATAACATTTTCAGGACATCTGTCGACATTCTATTGGAGCATTTGTTTAAGCTTGCTGTGACTATTATTTGATACGAGAGAGTCATTGTAGTTTCTCAATTACAAATATAGGTTCAGAACGGGCAAAAATTATTTTAGGTCCTTGTGTTTAAAATTAAAACGACCCTTGAAGGCTATATAGCTGAAGTATAAATGCATAAAAATATCTTGATATATATCATACTCAACAGGCGCTAGCAAGTGCAGTAATCTATAATCGCAGTGAAAGAGATATGTTGAATAAATTTCAACTATACTGCCTCATAAGGTTGGGACCGTTGTAATTAAAAATAAGTTCAGATGCTCTTCCTCGTTATCACGTGTAAAGACAGGAAATGTTAAACATGTTAGTAGCAGAGAGGCTGGAGGAGGCGTGTGGCTCATCACCATCATGATTCATAAAAATGCTGACATTCAGTTTTTCTGTAATTGGTGAAGGTGAGACGTTGCAATGCACA
Organism: Myripristis murdjan; assembly: GCF_902150065.1. Lineage (NCBI taxonomy): Eukaryota > Metazoa > Chordata > Actinopteri > Holocentriformes > Holocentridae > Myripristis > Myripristis murdjan. The sequence goes on along the minus strand of NC_043983.1, from coordinate 18,783,802 downwards.
GTATAGGTTGTGGTGTGTGTGTGGTGTGCTCTTATGGCGGTCATGTTGCAGGAGTCTGCAGGGAATAAACATCGAAACACTGCCTGAAGTGTTTTGAGGAAACTACCATCTTAGCAAACTTTTTGAACTGATGTGGAACATTTTGAGGTGACAGTTGGATTAAGGGCGGAGCATATGTACCTGTTATGTCTTGTAATTTCCCAGAATCACCTGCCAAATCCCTACTACTATTCCATGCTTGTCTGTATGTGACTGATCCACTGATCCAATGACAAATTATTGATTTATTGAATCCCACTGAGGATATCAAGGGTGATGTTTGCATTTGCACACTTGTCATGGTATATACGTGATGAAATAATAAAACAATTAATGACAAATGCCAGAAATCCAATACTGGGTAGTTAAAAGGGGATTAAAGTAAAACAAAGCCATTCAATTCAGTGGAGAAACTGTTGTGCATGTAGATTTGAGTGGTTGCGTCACAGCAGCCTGTGACCTGGTACGTACCTATGGCCAGAGTCATGACCTTCAGCTTGTTTCGCACCAGTTTGACCACCATGCTCTTCTGCAGCGGTGTGGAGCGGCAGCACAGCACTGAACGGCAGCTCCGCGCAACAGCCAGGAACTTATCCTCCAGATTCTTATCCAGGGCATAGGCCAAGGTCCGGCCGTCAATTACCAGGCCCAGCCGGTGCACTGTGAAGGGACTGGTGTGGGAGGAGGACGAAGGAGGTGAAGAGGGATAGATATCGAAGGCCGCAAATTCACTGTGGAAAGTCTTGGCAGCTTGGTCTGTCGAGGTGCAGAGGAATTTGGCCTGGATGTAATGTAAACTCTCCTCCAGCAGCAGCGCACACGCCTCCTGGTTCAGAGACAGGCACAGAGCGGGCCGGAGTTCAGGATCAGGACACTTGTTTAATACCGAACTGTCTGACCCGCTCAACATCTGGCAACCAGATGAACCGGCAGCTCAGTATCAAACATGGTGAGACCTCAAATGACAGCTGCAACTACTGAGTATGTCTGACCTTATTTTCACTGATGTTTTCAAATAAAAAAATGAAAAAACAACAATAAATCTGACTTGTTATAATATGCTGGGGTGAAAAAAAAACAAAAACAAAAACGAGAAGGCTGTCTTTATTTACAATACCCATACTTCTCCTGTACTGATTATATCTGGGTGGCCCATCCCCAAAATGAACTAACTTATGTTTTGATTTATTTTGGGTGCTGCAACACCCACAACTCTTATTCAAACTTGTTTTCTTCAGTGTCAAACACTCTTACTGTTACTCAACTACATCAACTATAATTCACTCCTTTATAACTCTGTGCACTGCACTGATAGATTTGATGCTGCATGTTGAGATGAGGTCAGTGTAATAGCTCTATTTCATATTTATTTGACAAAACTAGCAAGGATCAAATGAGATTATAATAGCAAGTTAATTTTGAAGTAAGTACTTAACTCTGTTATTTATAAGACAATGCTTGCCTAATTTGCTTAAAGTTGATAGAGTAAGAGACTGTGGCTGAACAAAGGCTTTGAAGTGTGATAAGATACCAAGCTCTCTAAGTAAGATGCCAGTAGGTAGTCTATTTATAAGAAATAACGTCCACCAAAATTTGAAGAGTGAATATGAAACATTTTGTGCATACTACTGTATATCGCTATTTTAACACTGCCTACATGACAAATTTCTATGAGAGTGGTAAGTAAAACTGCGACACAATTACAGTCACCTACTTGTGCAGCCCTAATACACATGAACCTGAGAGTGACATCACATTGACTGAGTATGTGGCACAAGTGGCTGCTGAGGGTCACCTGAGAATCAGCATTAAGGGTGAGGATCTCCTCCTCGGGCTCCAGCAGCTTGCAGGCATATGCAATGTTGATGGCTGTCTCCTGTTTGTCGCCTGTTAGCACCCAAATCTGCAGGCCTGCCTTGCGCAGCGAAGCAATGGTTTCAGGCACACCATCCTGCAGCCTGTCCTCGATGCCTGTGGCTCCTGCACACAGAGACACACTGCTATGAATGACTGCCAGCCGCCCCACATTATGAGCTGGTGTAGATGTGAATTAAGATGAGTACTACTGTAATCACAGTGCACTGTACTGCGAATACTGGAACACACCATCATCAGAGGAGGACCAAACAGTTACCTAAAAGCTGGAGGTTTGTCTCCAGTCGCAGGGCCGACTCAAAGAGCAATTCCTCTCTTCCTTGGATGGCGGTCTCAGCCTCAAGATGGCGCTGCAGCCAGCATGCGTATTCTTCCTTGGTCAGAATCTGACATACACACACATAAAACACACATATGTGCCTACTAAAATAGGAGAAACATAAAAGGAAATAAGAGAGAGTGCACACCCAGGCAGAGGTGCTGGCCAAAGCAAAAACAGATTCCATACATAATACAGTATAGCCACTACAACTTTTTTATTTAGGACACTAACTATTTCTTTAGAGTTGAGGGTGCAGCTATACTCTATCTTTTAAAAAAAAATATGAGCAAAAAAAAAAACAAGGAGAGAAACTCCTCATTTGCCGGCATAGCAGAGGACCCGGCAGCAGCGATCCATGAGAGTATGTGAGACCTTGAGAAGGTGTTTTATCACGTCGGCATGGTGATGGGCTTTGCACAAGTGAAGCAAAAGCAGGGATATAATGAGCCTGGCTTGTGAGAGCATAAATTAACAGCCTGGGAAAGTGGCACAGATTGCAGCTGAGTCACGAAGAATGTCACTTTGGAAGGCTGATCCATGCGATCATCTGTGCTGGGCTACAACAACAACACGCCAAATAGCCACTGAGATAAATCATCTCAACCTCCCTACTTCTGTTTCAGTGTAACAAGTAAAATGAGAGAGGGAATTTGTCAAGCACTTCTGCAGAGTGTCTTGGACTTTATTACCTTTTTCGCGATGCACAGTGTTCGGAGACCATCGGCAGCATACAGGTTTAGGTAATTTTGGGTCCTGTAGACAATCTTTCTCTGGCGTTTCCCTTTAGAGTTATCTAAAGAGTAAAAACAGGAGGAGAGAGGGATACGATAATCAAGACTAAGCATCCATGCTTTCAGGAAAGTGGCATAAATGATTTAGCATTTTTTTTTCCCCAGATTGCAAAAGGCTTCTTCCAAGAAGCACATGAAAGCCATCTGTCTTTCACACCTAAAGTAACCCACATGCTGTGTCTCAATGTATTTGATGAAGTGTCCATATTACTCATAATTGTGTCTGGGCTATATTCGGAAAAATGTGATAAAATTCTTAATTCATATATACACATATACATACACACACATACATATAAATATATACATATATATGGACTGAAATTCATGATGGACCGTTTAAAAAAGTATTTTTATGTGAAAACAACTCAAAATAAGTTTCAAATGCTGGCAATATTACAAGAGGTATCATGTGTCTTTATAATAACATGAAGAGTCAACTCTCTAAAGTGTCTCTCTGGCCCGGCGTCTTGGGCACATCTTCCTGGCAGGGGCAGAGTACACAAACAGATTGGCTTTATGGGTCTCCTGACACAGACACGCCAGCCAGCACTCAGAATGCCAGCCTTGTATTCACACTAATATCACACCAGCTTGGTATGCACTACCACACATACATTGCCATGCATAATTATTTTACTGAAAAGAACAAATTAACACAAAACTGTCAGTAATTCCAAGAATTTAAACACAAAACAAATTAGTGAGGATTTGCTTTCTCCCTGAGAAAAAATTGCATTGCCTGATACTGAAGTGATATAACAGCTTCATCCTTTTCCTTTCACTTTGATCATTTAGGCTGATCACAAGACCTCTGATGTGTGTTCTTGCTGGTAAAGGGAAAACCCTCTTCCCTCGTTGGTTGTAAAAAAGTGTTTCCAAGGACAGTGTGAGCTTTCTCTTTTGACAAACAACTGCTAGGACCAGACGGTGTTACGGTCGCAGGTGGAGCCAAGCTCCGTGTTTGTTTTTCCCAACTTCTTAAAAAGGAAAAATCCACCCTGAATGCTGCTAAATGCTAAGTGCTTTATGTTAGTAACATGACTTTGGAAAGTCCAATAAATGTCTGTTAACACAAGAAACTCACTTCAAAAGCAACATCTGAATACCAAGTTCTGCCATGTCAACAAGAGACAAATCTACTGTCATTAGAGGAACTTCTTGCTTTGTTGAATTATTTGTGCATATATGTACATTCTGATTTAGGGTGGTTTTGCTTTACAGGACATCATGACAAACTGCAGTGTCAGTCACACACTTCCCAAGTCCTAAGGGGTAGTCGTCTCGGTACAGCGCCTGTTTGTGCACTGTTAGAGTGACACTGAGCAACTTCCTCGTCACCATAACGGAGCCATTATGGACGCCCATGTTACGATGAGGCCCTGACTCAGACTGCACTCTAACTGGCTGCTTCGCCCAGTGGTAGAACAGTAATGAATTGTCTGTTAGGGGACACACCCATTAGAACTGCTGGTAGACACTGAGCTGAGACACATGGTAGGAAGTGAGGAGGTATATGGCTGGAGGTGTGAGGACTGTCCCAGAGGAGCCATCACCTCAACTCTAGTGAGAACTGCACTGTGAATTTTAACTAAGTTAAAAAACTTGAAAATGGCATACCATGCCAGCTCAGACATTGCCCTATAGAGGACACTAACAATGATGAACATTCAGCACATCCTAATACCTAAATGCAAAGGGACCGGTGTGGCCCTCATAATGGAAAATCTCTGTAATAAATCACATTTTAATTCAGAACTCCTACAAAGAATAGGACGGTGCTTAAACTGAAAAACATGCCAAAACAAAATAGGAGTGCTTTTCTTCATTGATGTATGGCATTAAGCAGTCTTCATTCAACGTGAGAGTTTTCTGCTATGCCAAGATGCCTTGTTGAGAGGAAATCCAAGCCTTTAATGAACAGAGGGGACCTAATAACTATCTGAAATAAGTGTGATATCCATGCTCGCTTAACTGAAAGAAGGTTATTAAGACACACTTTAACAACTGAATACAAACTAAGACAATTCAATTAATCGTGCTTTTACAGACACTGGACTAAAAAGAAATGTAATATCAAATCATGGTAACTTTCTGTAAGAAACAGACAGTATCTGATATTTTAATGTGGCCACAAAGCATCAGTTCAGTCCGTTTCAACCAACTCTGTTGCAGCAGTCCGTAAAAATATTTCAGCCAGAATGGATTTCCAACGCAGAGCTTTCTTACTGCTGTGGCAATCCTTCAATCTCCAGGCTAAAGCAGTCCTTGTTACGCACTCCTGGACAGATGTCTGGTGGCTGTGCACAGAGCAATAGTGAAAAGTGCCTCTGTGGTGCGTTGTGTGCCTGGAATATTAACAACCTTGTACACCTTTCCCATTAGGACGCTCAAGAATGTAAAGAGTAGTGAACAAGGTTTTGAGATTCTAGTGGTAAAAAAATAAACAAGGAAGCAGGAAGTCTTTTTAAAGGGACCAATCGAGGCAGGCGTTAAGTCTCTTGGCAGTCACTTGCTCTAAAACTACAAGGTCTTACATAACGTGTTAGTTTACACTTTTAACGTGAAAGCTTGAGGTGCTCCCAAAGGACACTGAACACCTCCCCGTGCAGGCACGTTACCCAGCGGTCACTGCCAGCCCCGGACAAAGGAAAATACAGAATATTTTTCTGACAGGGGTCATCACAGTATGACCGTGCTGTTTTTCACAAAAACTGAAACAGCTAGAACTGAAAGCAATTAATCATTTTAGATTGACCAGTGCTAAATGAAAATGCCCACTATTTGTTAACACAACCAGCCCCTGTGCCATGTGAAGATTACATCCAGTGATTTGTAGTGAGTCCCGGGTTCACAGCTACAATTTATCAATTCTGCTGGAGAATTAAGTCTGCAGGCAGCAGGTGGGCTGATACACGATACAGCACTGGGCATGCAGCACTCTAAACTAGGGCTGGACAACACAGATAAAATAATAATCATGATATCTTTGAGTGAATACTGATACATATCAATATCAATATTGTGACAATATTGTAGCCTGCTATTCACAGGAGATTTTTGATAAACAATCATTAGTAATGTGGCTATTAAGATTACACTGGTGGAGGCAATTCATAACCATACCTCAGAAGAACACTTCACACACATGAGACAGGTGTGTAGGAGAGGGTCAATAATAATAATAATAATAGCTGAGTTTTATATAGCGCCTTTATAAAAGCCAAGGTTGCTTTACAAGGTCGGGTGGGGAGGGGGTCAAGTGGATCAAAAGTTGCAAAAAGACTCCCACACACTGTCCAACATGCAATGATACATTTATTTGCGCTGCTTCAGTGCTAGACCTTCATCAGGCAAAAAAAGAAGGTCTAGCACCAAAATATCACAAATAAATGCATCATTGCTGGTTGGACAGTGTGTGGGAGTATTTTTGCAACTTTACAGGCAAATAATAGAAAAGCTAGAAAAGCTTAAGAAAATTTCATCCATTAATGCTATGCAGCCAGGAAAAGAACACTTATGTTGTATCACAATACCCAAAATCACACTATCAATGTTCAGTTCTGTTTCCAACCAAACAAGACTGCGCCATCACGTCCTGCGCAGTGCACCATCAATAATTTCACATCAACAGTCTGACAATGACCAAATGCAGCTTCAAGCAGTGTACAAATGAGTGTTTCCTGTGAAGTTTCTTACCTGTGGAAGGGGGTTTGATGAGGTCCATGATGACAGAGTCTGCTCCTTTAGTGTAGACAGTGATCTGGTCTGTCAGAGGGTGTCGAACCACCACAGACATACGTTTCCTGGTGGAGTCAAAGCCCAGTGTGTGCAGTAGCTCAAAGCTCAGCTTCCCCAAGTGGGGCAGTTCCACAGTCACCTGGTCAGGCAGACGTCCTACAAGGGAGCACTTGTAGGCCCGGGCAGCGTAGACCAGCGCAGCCTCATCAGGTGATTCAGCCTCATAGCGCAGCTCGCCCTCCTCTGCAGCCCAGGTCTTGCCCTCGTAGTTTGGGGGGACGGGGCTGAAGGCGTGCTCCAGGCCCCTGGCAGGCCGCTCCTCATCTAGTTTGGTGAGAGTGCTCTCTGCGGAGGGGGAGGACAGCACGCTGGAGCAGCCCCTGTTGGAGGAGCGGTTGGTGATGAGGCTGGAGGAGCTGCTGCTGTTGGAGCCGGAGGTCAGACGGCTGGGCGTGAAGCGCTTGATGAAGTCCTCGATGGTCTTCACAGGGGACTTGAGCTCAAATCTCATCCGGACCTGAAGGATACAAAAGGACAACTGGATCTATAAACAGCTTGGTGAGTTTAAGGTTTTCACATAGGTCTCATAAAAATACCCCATATAATTTTCCTTGCAAACACACTTGGTTTTGTTGACATTCAAAATTTCTCAAACACATGATGCATGTCCACGGGACCTAATAAACAGTCTGAATGCATTTCCTACCTCAAAAGACATTTGCAAAGTGTTACTGTATTTTGGAACACTTGGAAAGTGGCATTGCTTACATTGGCCTGTGTAATATGTTGCACACATGTTCAAGGCGTGCTAGGGGAACACGCTATGACAGGGACAAGACAGGGACAGTTTTCCTAGTGGGAACTATAGTGCCACTAATGGTCACAAACTACATTAGCTATTGCTTAACAAAAGACATGTTACTTTCACTCTCACTAACTTGACAGTTGTATCAAGTGACACACCCTTAAGGCTGAATTATGCTTCAGCGTTGGAAGAGCGTACGGGGGTTGTGCGAAGCACGCATTTCCTACGCAGCGCGTGTGTGTCCAACATACCTCTGCAAACACACAGAGCAATTCTCCTCCCACCAACGTAGACCCTGTGACGTATGGTCGCTGCTCTTCTGTGGCGAGTGGACGAGTCGTATAGGTGCGGGCACTCTCCAAAGTTTTCAAACACAACCGACGAGTCGAGACACAACAGTTTAAAAAAAAAAAAAACAAAAAAAAAAAAACGGCGCTGACGGCACAACAACAGGAATGTGATGCCGGTTGCAACGAAATGCCGGAAATGATGTACTTCGGCGGACCAATCACAGCTCTTGTGGGGCTGCGGAGGGTCCGCGTAGTTACAATTTTTGGGAGGCGTGCGGCAAGGCTCTGCGGCGGTCGCACAACCTCCGTAAGCTCCGCACAACCTCCGTACGCTCTTCCTACGCGGAAGCATAATTCAGCCTTTAGGAAGAAAAGGTCAACCACACAATCAGCTAAAAACAGTAAAACAGTAAAAATTACTGTCAGTTAAAAAATAATGCTGATACTGCTTTTAAAAGCTCATATCAGCTGATATACAGCTTGCCACATATACTGGTCCATCCCTATCAATGTTGCCCTTCACACAAAGTAGCAGAACTTCTCACATTTACACTGACACCACAAACACACACAGTTTTACAATTTATAGCTGTGTATACTGCACGCAGAGAGTACCAGCTCCAGTGATACAGTGCTCCACTGATGCAAACAAATCTCCTGGCCATCATCCTGTCACCAATCCTTTATGCCAAGGTGGTACAGTACAATAGCAGAGTGTGACTCACTTTGTGGTCTCCTGGCAGCAGGAGCCACAGTTCTCACATATAAATCATTCAGGTGTGGGCTCAGCCACAAGGGCGTCATAATAAAAAGTGAACAATTACAGTGGCACAAAGGACAAATAAGTACAAACAATAGAAAACAGAAAAATGGAAAAAAGAAAGGATGCTGTATCGAAGCCAGTGCATTTGCACAGATTTACATTTCCTCCCACATTTATCAGATAACCTCCAAACACAAACACGGTATTCATAGACGATGTGTCACCGTATCCACTTTAATGTGCAAGGATTTGTGCCACTAACTTGCAGGACAGAGAGCTGGTGTGTTGTTTGGCCAGGAAAGGATATCACCTCCGAACAAGGCGACCACTCCCAGGTTCATACAAAACAAAACACGGATACACAACTGTGACGAGAGAACACCAAAGGTACAGCCAATAAAACGGTGAAAGCTACACATAAAAGAAGGCTTTGCATGTATCTCATGGGGTGTTTTTGTGTTTTCAAGATTGAATGATGATAGGAGGAACAGCCAAGTGCAATGAAAATATCAGGCAACTTCATATAATAAAAGTAATTCTTCTGACAAACAATAGAAAGTACTCCCATGCTGGGGGCAAAAAATCCAGGCACCAAAAAAGCCTGATGTTTGAATTTTGGAAAGGTCAGAAGAATTAGTTAAATTGTTTAGCTTTATCTGGATGTTATAACTTCCCTCTATGCTGGATCCTCCATTAATGTCCGTTAGAGTGCTTCTGGCATGTTTTGATTTGTTGATTATTCTTATTTTATGGCCCTATTTGGGAGCATGTTTAAAGTGGTTTAAAATGTGAAAATCAACAGTGAAGAAAGATTTATTTACTTTTAGGAAAGTGTTATCAGCTAAATATTACTGTAGTTGTTTGGGAGTCCAGGAGAGATTAAGGGTTATGATTTATAAAAACCCATTAATGGGCCAAGTCTGAAACTATATCTTTCTTAGAATTTAAGATCAGATATGAGAAAAGTCAAGACGAATAGAGGTATTTCAAGTTTTTTCAGCTTATTTTCACTCTATCAAAGTTTTGCTATCGCCCCAGAACACCAGGAATACCTAGGTTATTTGTAGTCTTCAAAATTCACCTTCATTTTTTTGGGTGACATCATTTGCTGCCTGGACAGGGGGAAATTATGAAAAAAGCACAGCCAGCAAGCCTGTGAAATAACTGTTGCTTTATAAAGTATATTTTTCTGCCATATTAAACCCCAAAAGTTTAGTTTTGTTTGTTAATTCGATTTCCCTGAAAATAGGGTAAAATCTACTCATGTTATAAAGCCAATACAGAAACATCTACTTTGTTAATTAAATAAAATGCCTGCCCGTGGGACTTGAGTGATGCACAGTAACAGAGCATACTGTAGGGGAGGAAAGGAAGGCTACAGTTGTTATGGCTACCAATGAAGTAAATCATGTCATCAGACTATGACTTTGTGGCTATTAATAACCTAAGTAATGATAACAAACACTGAGCATTTCAGTGGATCAAATTAATGATGTGAGAATTAATTTGACTTGTGCAAATCCTGAGAAATGGACATATCAAGTTCCTACTAAATGTAAGTCAAAATTTAATGTATTAAAAAAATTAAAAAAGAAAGAAGCAAGCGACTACCTAACCAAATCAACTATCTCATTAACTTCTAAGTGGGACAGAGTCTTATTGACCAGAGGGAGGTTAGACTGGAGCGATCTGACAAAGCGTTGTTTACCTTTTGTCTGGGCTGGTTGGGGGAGGAGACCACCACCGTGTTGCAGATTGTGAGAGCGATGAAGAAATCAATGATGTCAGAGAGGTCAGAGGGCAGCTGGGACATCGGCTGGCTGTGGAAACGCATGAAGTCCAGCTGACTGCTGCATTCGTTGACTTTGTCTAAGAGCTGAGGGTCTGGGGTAATATCTTTCTCCTACGGAAGAGAAGAAGGGTTCATCAGTGAAATTTTTTGGGTGGGACGTGGACAGCAGGAAGTGGGAGGCGAGGACAGCGAGTCAAACTGACCATGGGGCTGCTGAAGGCTGTGTGCTTAGACAGGATGCTGGCTCGTTTGGCCTCCGCCCTGCTGCCTGTCCTGCGGTGGGACTTTGTACTCTGGGAGCGCAGCACCACACGGGCGCTCTGGTGGCTGGTCACACTGTCCCGCCTGGTTAGTGTGCCGCCGTGGGACATACACTCCTCTTCCTCAGAGTCCATCTCTTGGTACATAGCAAGTCTTCTGGCTGGGCAACACACAAACACATCTCATAAACATCTAGACCCGATTTACCAAAGCTTCTACTGTGTGTGCAAAAACATTTAGTGTGTGTAAAACTCCGAAACAAACTATACAATCTCACACTCGACCAAAGTTCAAATTTGTTCTCTGTCAATTCTGTCATTTTTTTCTGCTCCACATTGCTCTTACATTTGCTTTCACAAAGACGTTTAGCCACTCTGTCTCTGCCAAATGTGTCTGAGAGAAGGGGCGGGGCCTCATCGATTATCAGGGAACAGACCAAAGAGCAGTGGAAGGGGACCTCTGACCATAATGGCCAACACTGAATGGAAAAAGTCATATTATAGGCTACATTTAAAAAAACAAAACAAAACAATGTGGTTTGTGCTCCGTCAGCCCACACAGCCTCAGAAAAGGTTGAAAAGCTGCCGGACACGCCACATAAACTAGGGCCACAGATGCTCACCAGCAGCCAAACATCGGCTTGGTGTGTCACAGCCTTAAGATCACGGTGCACCGGTACTTCTCCAAGTACTACAGGGTCATGACACACCAAAAAACATAATTTCTACATACTTTCAAAAACATATTTTTGCTGTAAAATAGTTCCACCATTTTGAACACCAGGGGGCTGAAAAGAGCACTGAAATGAAACCAAACAAACTTGTTGTTGTGCATCCCTCAAAACTGTTTTCAGCTTTGCACCGCCTCTTGAAAGTGTGCTGTTTTCTGATCTCTAACTACGTCATTCAATCTGGGAAAGAAAAGCAGTGCCACTGTGCAAAGGTAGACACACCCGAAAGCCGCTGTGCTCCTGTAATTGTAATTACACGAAGTTACACATAAAAAGGGTAACCATGCTTATTGTTTATTCCTCACTGAGGAAGCAGAGATAGAAATACAATATTCAGGTTCAGCAGCCTAGGGGAACACAGAGCGACTCATGAGGATATTTTGCCACCACATGGACTCACATCACACCCAACATTCATACAATTTTTCTTTAAAGCTTATTTTTAAGCTTATTTATGTTTTAATACTGACTAAAAGTTTTGTAATTCTGGGCCTTAGAGTGGCTTAGCAGGAAATGACAAACACAGATCAGTCTTGGTTTGTATTTGCAGAGTGCTGGCTTGCCTCACCATTGGCATCATGGGAGTATTCCACCCCAGCCACAGTACATCGTCGAAACACCATCTTGTTCTCTGTCAGGGTGCCTGTCTTGTCAGAAAAGATGTATTGCATCTGGCCGAGATCCTCAGTGATATTAAGGGCCCTGCACTGCAGGTGAGAGTCTGTCTCCTCGTCGTACAGATCCATGTCCTGATGGATGAAGTACACTTGGCAGATCTTGACAATCTCAATTGACACAAAAAGGGAGATGGGTATCAACACCTATGGGAGAGGACAGAGCATTTGTTAGTACAGACAAGAAGGTAATTTACAAGTTAGTGTAAATGCTCAAGTGTAAGAGATGTAATCCAGCAATCTCCATAAAACGGCTACAAAGTAATGGTCTGGCTGTCTTCCTCTATTCTGTCAGACATCTATATACTTTTCTGAAAAGTCACGGTTCAAGTTAAATCTTTTTAATGCAAACTCTGTGAGATGTTCACAGTGTGCTCTCGATATTTCTGCAAACTCTGATGTTCAAGTGAGAAAACTGGGATTGTCTAACAGTGAAAGAGGTTTTGCACGTAAAATGCTGATGCACTTGACACGTTTCATGTGAACACACAGGAAGTAACCACGCCCTTAAGCAATCCACCATGTGATTGGGAGAAATGACCCATGATGATTTCACTCAAAGATTATTTAAAGAGGTGGTTTTCTCCCATCTTCAGAAAACTTGGTTTCTACATCTCCAAGTTAGTTTTCCTATGAAACTCAATGGGAAGTGGCTCTATACAAATGAGTCATGGTGTTGGGAGGGACAGGTTGGCCTGCATGCAACCCCAGCGTCTGGACACTGAGTCAGTAATATAGTCATCTGTTTATTTGACACTATCAAAATAATGTCTCATAATACTGGTGGGTCTGCAACTTCATACCGTTACTGTTTGTAAAGTGTATTTCACCAAACATCCATCCTCTATGACTTTAATTTATCTTAAGTGTCACTTGATATCAGGGGAACTAGCTGCAACATCTGACATTTTTCAGAATGACAGCGTGACATTTTATCTGACATTTAAGAATACAAGCAAAAAAAATTAACCAGAATCAATAACTGTCAGTCTGTACATTTTCCTCACTATGATCTGCAGATGATAAGATGATTTTAAAGCATAAGGCAGCCTCCCTCAACTGTCTTAATCCTTCTTGCTGACTGAATGTAAAGACACTGCTGCAGAAGTCACATACAGGACGTCTGCATAGATTTCAACGTTGCACATATTCCTGACAATAATGTTTTGATACGTTTGTATACAACAGAACAGGAAATATCTCATATTTAAAATGCCTTGCTCCATATTTTCATGTCATTGTGGCTTTGCTTCTTTAACGTTCTGTCCCTGGTTCCTACCTGAAAGACGATGATCATAGTGAGGAAGAGATAAATCGCAGACAAGATGGGTGATAAGTCTGTCCCTTCTGGACTAAGAACGTCAAACACAGGCCTCTTATCTCCGTACTGAAACATCCACAGCCCATGACCTGGAACAGCACCACCACAAGGTCATCTCATGTAAACATTGAAACAAGGAGATATAAATAAAAGCCTAGTACATTCCATCCAAACAGAGCCTTGCCTTTCTCAATAAATGCAAGATAATGAGAGCGAAAGTATGGTTACTAAAACTGGATATTTCTCCACTGGTCACAAGGCTTACCAACACATCTGTTTGCTTAACTCTTAAACTGCTACGCACCAACAGCAGCAAACAGGCACATGACCAGCAGGATGATGACACACCAGAACACGTCGACGTTCATTTGTCTCTCCAGTTTGCTACGCTTGTAGCGTGGGCCGTTGTTGTTAAGCATGGCTTTGGTCTCATGACCTACAAAGACACAGGATGTTAGCGGCACTTGGACGGGGTCAAATGTGGGATTTGAAAACTGACAGCAGGGTTATTCTGGGCCCAACCTGCATAGATGACTATTCCCACGGCCTCCTCTGTGTTGCGGATGGTGCAGCCTCTCAGCAGGAGGTTTTCTTTGTAAAGTCCATCTCTTCTGCCGTTTCGATGGATTCTGTCAAAGTCAGGTTACAAGATGCTTGAGTCAAAATACAATTTGTAATACAATACTTTGCAATACTCTACGCAACAGCCTGAAATGTATAGAGAGCTTAATAAACAATCTAAAGCCTAACATCTGGGTAGACTACTAAAATATGCATATTACAGGATAAACTGAGTGACATGAAACGATGTAATTCAAACTTGCTTTTCCAATTTATAAGAACAGAATTAGCACAATGCTCTTACTTAATACAGTGTAGTGCGATATTGGCCGAAAAAGATGCTTTGAGTAATTTAGAAATGAACATTGGAAATCTATTAGAAATTAACCCCTTTTCTTTAGCAATTTATTTATTCTTTATTTTCTCAGTGTTCATTTCTAGAATTGGTTAACAATGTATAATAATGATGAATATTTTTTAGTAAAGTTATATGCTGCTGAGTATCTTTGCACATTCATGTCAGTGCAAAATCGATGTTCAGCCCATATAGAAAAGGTCTATTTTCATTCCACCATGCAAATTCCCTATATCGGCTGCCATTTCCATAATCAGTGAATCTTTCCCTTCTAAAATTGGTATCGTTTCAAAAATCCCACATCGGCCAGGCACTTATACAGTGCACTGAAAATAAAGTGCATAAATTGTAAATAGTGATACAAGGAGCAGAACTGATACAGTGCTGCAAAAAATATCACGATATATCAGCTTTATCGATTTTTTTGCACAGCTATACATAAAACCACAGTGCAGGTAATAAATACGCCTACTGACTGAGTATGCTTCAGGAAAAAAGGAGCCGTTCCTTCAAGAGGAAAACCCAGTCAAGACATCAGTTTATTCCACTCAGCAGCCCAATCGATCACGCTCTAAAGCATGATGGTCTTCCCTCAGCAGGAGCCCTTATCTAAGCACAAATTCCCTCTGATACAGAACTACTGACCTCACTACTGACTCCACAGCAACTCTATTGGCAAACCCCTTAGGGCTGAGAGTCATTTCAGGCAATTCACTACTTTATCACTGAGCCTCAGAAATGACTTTAAAAAAGGAAGGCAGAAGGAAGGAAGAGGGAAGGAAGACATCATATAAGTAAGGCTTGGATTCATAAGCACCAAGAGGTGAAGGCTTTTTGACAAAAAGTGAGATGTATTTAGACGGATTAAATCTAGCCCCAGTGTTATGTGCCTGTTATGAGAGAGAGCTGAGCTTTTAACGTCAGCCTTAATCCAATTACTAAATCAAGGATTACAAGTGCGCTGGTTAAATAGCCTCCGAGCCTTAGATGGAAGCAGCGCTTAATTATCTAAACCTCCACCGCTGCAGCTTCTCCTGTGTCGTGCAACTGTCAGCATGTTTACTAATAGGAGGGTTCAGCCTTTGGCCTCTGACAGCAGGCAGACTGACACATCACCACCATTACAGATTAATAACAGTCTCCCTGGGCTCTTTGGAAGCGTTAGCCATGGTTCACAGCTCATCCTAGTTCATAGCTCACACTGTTCACCAAATTGATCACACTCTGAGACACAGAGTGCTCTCTCTTCCAGCAAGATAGTGAGATTACACTTGGTGCCATTGCCTGTAATGCAATAGAAGAGGGCCGAGACGAGCCCCCACCCCCTCACCACTGCTGTTCTCCCCTGTACTCCACTGTAGCCTGGAAACTGAACCCTCGCTGCATCTGGTCTGCTTCAGAGCGGGGAATAAATGTCATAATCATGTGGGTGCAGGTCAGCTGACTGCCAGGCCCCTCCACTGTAAACTCAGACAACATTTATCATCTTCTGTTTCACAAGAACGGTACCTGAGAGCTCCTGATGTTGAGGGACAATGACACACTGGCTTAAATCCATATTTATATAAATATTGAGAATAGCGTGCCTGGCTATCCAAACAGGGTGCACCTCACTGATAAATGAGACAAGAAAATTTCATATAACGCAATGAGCAGCAAGGTGGCACAATTTTATGCAGCCAGAAAGTTTTACAAATGCAAATTTAAAAAAAAAGCCTTATATTGCATAGGCAATCACATCAGTTATTTTCATCTGCAATGTTTTGAGCGAATAGAAGGGCTTATCAAAGAGTAAAATCACAGCTCCTCCATGCAGACGCATAGCGGTATTTTGGTTTCTTAAGTGTTTAATCAACAATGCTGTTGGATGCATGCGACACACAACATGTGGAGGATCAGATGCCTCGGGGCACATGCCATTGGTTAGTAAAGCAGCCATGAGCTCAACAAATACGCACAACTGCCAACATTCGGATAGAAAAAAGAAATACAGAAGGGTACGATTATTCTGGGGCAAATCATGAACTTAGTCAAGTCTTCTTCCTTTCAGAAGTATTGCAAAAGTGAGGAAACTGTAACAAACCCAGTAAGTCCATGCTCACAAAGCGTGGCTGTGTCGTTTTCTAAGTCAGCTGAAAACAAAGCTCTGTTCCATCAGTGAACTAAACGCTACTATCAGGCGAAGCAATTTAGATTCCAATTCACTGACACATTGTACACTGCCAACACACACAAGAATTTTGTACATATGTCTTGACATGAAAATTTCTTGGAAATAGCTGTAACATATATAGAAAACTTGGAGAAAATAGCTGCTAATGGGCTGGACCAGTAAACTGGCAAAGTCTTGGCAGGATAATCACGGCTGCAATGTCATCTGAATAATGCTTGCTCATAATGACCTCATAAAATTAAGTGTATGGGTCAGAAATTCTCATTAGTCCAATAAACCTCAGTTTTTAAAGGGAAAAATAAAGTGGAAACTTAAGTAGGCATTCACAACTGAATACCACTGACAGATGTATGATATATTTTATCCAAATCAGAAATACTTTATTGATCTCTGTGGGGAAATTGGGTAAGTCCATTGTGCTGTTAAGATCTCCTAAAAATGTTCAATACCAAAGATTCACTTCTTCTACACCTTAAGTGTTCAGCATGGAAGTAGTAATGTGAAACAATTATGTATCAGTTAAGAATGGAAGCAAGTAAATTATGAGTTCACAGCGATAAATCCGGGGTGAAATAAAAGAAAAATGTTCAGCGAAAGGAGGTGGATGGTTCTGGCATTGGCCAAGAGGCTAAAGCTCCAGGAGAGCAGCTGAGAGTCAAACGGACAGACCTGGCCATCACATAAAGCATAAATCTGCATGACGTTCTGAAGTTCTCAGCTTGAAGAAAGTGCTCAAGTCATAACTCAAATCCTACTTTCACACCACCCAAGAAATAACATTCCTACTCCCATTCTGGAGCTCACCATCACTAAGAGGGCATTTTATTAACTAACAAAATATCAAACTTTCAAAGTGAGTCAGTCAATAAGGATATTTAGTCCTAAGCATTCGGATGCACAAAAAACAGCTGCTTTATGGTTCCCATCAAACATACAAAGGCGGCATTTAATAAATCAAGAATACGAAGCAAAGTGATACTTACATGTAGCCTCGAAATCTGTTCAGATCGTTGTTGGGCTTTTCACATTCAATGATGCTGTTGTACTTCGAGGGGTCAAAGTCACAATCCTGCCAACAGAATAAGCAATTTCTAATTAAGTCACTCAAGGATTGACTATATTTATTAAATTGCTAGGCCTGAACAAGTAACAAAATATTATTGAAATCACAATTCCCAAATTCTAGGGGCTGAAATTTTTTGATAGAGTAGATAAAATATGTGTCAAAATATTGTGGTAAATAAATTATTATGGTGCTACAGAGATGCCCTGGCCTTCAGGTTGTGTTTTACAGATGTAAGAAAACATGTTTGCTGGCTGCAGACCCCAGCAAAAATCATAAAACCATCATTTAAATTGGAAAATGAAAATTACAATGCAAAAATTATCATTCCTACAAAAATCATGATCTGTATCACAATCACAAATTTGAAATTAATTAATCACAAGATGATCTTTTTTTAACCATTTTGTTCAGATCAAGAAATTACGTAGATTCAATAAAGTTATGAAGTTATGCACATTATGCTGACAAATAAACAAGAACCGTCATAGTGACCACCAGATCTATATTCTACAGCTCCAATGTTGTGTTTTCCACTCTTTTTCCACGCTTTTTAGGGGATTTTCAGCCTGATGACCAAATAGGACTCAAAGACAGCACACAGCAGTGTTTCACAACACTATATCAATAACAAAATCTCAGTCTTAGCATCTGACATATTTATGAATAACTGCAACCGGACATGGAAATAAAAATATTTAAATGTTGCTTTGGTCAGGGCCTACAACTGGTGATGGTGTACAGGTTGCACACAGCACCAAGTTTAAAATGCAGTCTGTTAAACTGAAACTTACATACAAGTGTATATCAGAGGCTTTTAAACACTATAAATACTTTTTAAATACTGTGCATGCCAGTTTAGATGTCAGGATAGTTGAATACTGCAAGGACAAGCATCCCTGCATCTTTGGTGTAATTTATAAAACAATAAAAGGCAATGTGTCAAATGAAACAAAGCAAAACTAAAGTAGCAAAACAGTGTACTGCTGAAAAAGATGTGAGCATTTCACTTTTATGAGCTGCCATCTCTATGATCAATGTCAACTGCCTTTTTTAGTTGTATACCTGCTAGTATTGTGGTGTAACTAATTAAATATGATTTTATTCATAAAACTACTTGAGCCCACAACTACACACACAATAACCACACAAACCAGTACGCGGGGTGACGCAGACCAGTTAAGACCGGAAACAAACAAGGCAGCGAAAAGCAGCGGTCTCACCAGGTCGAAGAAGCTGCGGACAACCTGTCTCTGCTTGAGGTTGGTCTCTCCGTCCAGCGTGGCGGTCTCGATGTGACACAAGCGGTCCGGGTCACTGGAGCTTAGCAGCAGAACATCAGCTGGAAGGATCTCATTACAGCGCAGCCTGATGAAGTCTCCCACCCGCACCTCCTTCCAGTACCTCTCCACATAGCGTCTTTCCAGTCTGCCAGGAGAGTGACAGCACAGACAGTGGATATGAGCTGCGGCTGCAAAATGCAAAGCTGCTGATATAACTGATAGCACTGCAAACAGAAACTTACAGTTTGACTAGAATAGGAATTTGTATAGAGGGCATGATGCATGAATGAAAGAAAGAAATCTTTCTGTGGACGCTGAAGCTGGTGTGACAAAATGACTTCAAAGAACAGATTCTTCGTTGCCCAAGTCAACAGCATAGTGGCATTCTACATGAAATGCAATATTCTCGAGGCGATGAGCAGGCACATGCCTCATCTTGGTTGAAGAATAAACAATCCATCCTTGGAGGATAAGCAAGGTACAACATGGCAGGCCGTGGAACGATGTTTGCTCCATTTCCCACCCAAGACGATCAGGGGGTAAGAAGTTGGACACCATGCACCACTTTTGATTTAAGTCCAGCCTCCTGTCTCACTCCTGTCCCCCAGATCTAACGGTGAGGAATCTCCAAAACTTTTTTCTTAATAGGAATATAACACTGCCGAGCAATAAATCTTCAGAGTGTCAGAAAACGGTATCTACAGAGGTGCAGATTCAATCCTTTGGACAAGGATTAACAGAAATGATCCCCCATGGAAGGGCAAGGATCCCACTCATATGATGCAGCATTGTCTTTCTCACAAGGAGAACATTGTTTGGAGAAAGTCTCACCAGGGCTTTCTAATTTTAGAGTGTGTGAACTGGGTGGCTCTTCTCACCACAAATGAGTTTGTGGAAGTACAGTCGAATACAGTGCATCATGTCAAAACTTTGAGCAGAACTTTATGGAAGAAAATATTGCTGCACTATTCATTAATTTGTAAAAACACTGATGCATGACTATGTGATATTTTGCTAAGGGTAACCAGGGTTCATTTCTGTACAACTCAATATTCCTGGTAGCAAATTTGCTAAATAATGCATATCTCTGCAGCTAAAACAACAGTCCTGAACCGACTTGTAAAACCAGCCGTTATTTATTAATAACAACCCCTTCCATACATTAATGACTCATATTGTACTGTAGCATGAAAACGCTTTTTCTTCAATTCTGACATGCAGTGTCTGCATGAAATATTACTTTTTGGAAGAACAACGGCCAGAAACAAAGATTAACACGCAGATATATATTCTTTCTTGTTTAATTTCAGGCTAAAAAGGTCACGACACATGGGCATCACTTCAAGACAGCGTACACTGGTGGTGATTTCTCCAGCAGGGATGGGAAATGGTACAAAACCAATGCAGGACAGATAATATTGCAGGCAATAATAAAGCAAAAACTGCTGGTCATAAAAGTTGGCAACATCCCATCTCCACCAGCTAAAAATGTATCCTGGCTGTGAGAACGAGGAATAAATTCTCAAAGGTTAGAGTAAATCATTTCTTAAATAAGAGACCCAGGTGTGTAGAGCCTTCTGTTGCAAAACCCACAAAATAACAGAAAAGTCGCTTCAGTGCACAAGGTGTCTTTACACAAACCTACAATTGTAACAGGGCATACAGTAATGACAAGAATAACTTGTCTGGGTTGCGACACTGACTGATCTGTCATCAAAGACCCTTGAGTATTGAGGTTCGAGAGATAAATGAGTCTGTGTCTGTGACAGTTATTTTGGGCCTGGGTTTGCTGCACGCTGGCATGCCATGTTGCTGCAGCTCAGTCTGAACAAGTCAGCATCAAGCTTTCTCGCGCATTTTCAGTTTCTACATCCAGGCTGAAAGCAACATGTGTTTGTGAATTTACGGTTAATGTGACGTCCATGAGGTATTGGTATATTTGACTTCAAACGGTTAAATTTGTTTTTTTGTATAAGAAGCTGACACCTGCACATATCACTCAGTGTTATTATTATGTGTTGTGTTTTTTTTTTTTGTTTGTTTGTTTTTTTAAATAAATGCTAGTTTTTAATACTGCCAAACCTCTCCCTCGAACAGGAGTGCAGCAGTCCTAAAAGGACAACATTCCCAGCATTCTTGTTCCTTTTGTATTAAGGATGTCTAAACTCTTGCCAAGTAATACTGGGTGAGTATCAAACACTAACTGTATAAAGCATTAGTTGTCCATTGTTTAATTGTTGTCCATTGTAATACATACAGTAGCCAATCAAATCTGGAACAAAGGAGCACATTAAAACCTGCGTGCTTCAGCCTCTGAAACAAACACAGGAAAAGTGAAGTGAAGGCATACTTCAAAGTTTGATGAAAATCTTTTGTTTGTGGAGCGCTCAGCATATTGGCAGTCAAACCACAGTGTTGCTTGAGAGTAAAATTATGTTTTTTCTTTGAGCATTAACACCTACTGCAGCGGTGAAAGGACTGCGTGTTCACTTATTACTGTCCAGTTGTGGCAGGAGTAAATACGTTTTGACAGAAGAGACGCAACATGACCTCCTGTAAACTTTGTGAATGTGCAGTGAGCAGGCCTCCAGACTGTTTCTGGACAGGGTCAACAGATGTGTGCACATTAAGAAACACATTAAA